>NC_090437.1:777898595-778503281 GCF_031143425.1 Pleurodeles waltl | reverse complement strand
TGAGGAGAGTGACGAGGAGGAAGACGACGGGGCTGAAACAGACAACAGGGACAGAATCATTGAACAGTACTTCCAATAGGACACAGGTAACATTTCAAAGATAATTTAGTAAAAGTTAACTACTCTGCAGCATCTCTGCTGCCTGTCTATTTGCCCCAGTGTATGATGACTGAGTTTTGGCTTTTCCCTCCCTATTTCAGATCTGGGGTCCCCACTACGAGTCCTGTGCTTCGTTTCCCCATGGACTACAGCTTTGTGGCAGCTGTTTGTTGACTTCACCATGTACAAGGACATATTTGCACTGTCATGTCAATTACAATCTATTGAAATCACAGCCAGACTCCTGATATTTTGGTGCAAAATAGGTGTTTATTGAAGTGCTCAAAATGGGATGGGTGGTTTCAAGTGGGTGGGGGCTATGGTGAAGGAATGTCCATGGCAGAGTCCAGAGTAACAGTCACACAGGTGCATTGTCCAGAGGCCTGTGGAGAGATGGAGCATGGGCAGTTCGAGGATGGACAGGGTGACAATGTGGGACAGTGGGATGACATCAGGTGGTATCCATTGCTGGCGGGGGTCTTGACATCCTACTCTGTCTTGCGAGATCTCAGGGCCCTCTTGCGGGGTGGTTCTTCTCCTGCAGGAGGTGGGGGTCTGGTGGGCTGCTGCTGTGCGGGGGCCTCCTGTCCACTAGCGCCGGCGGAGGTGGATGGCTGTTCTTGGTCCCGGCTAGTGGCAGGGGCCCTTGGGTGTTGTTCAGTGTCCGCCCTGCTGTTTACGAGGTCCTGCAGCAGCCCTACCATGGTAACCAGGGTGGTGTTGATGGCTCGGATGTCCTCCCTGTACCCCCGATAGTGTTCCTCCTGCAGCACCTGGATCTCCTGGAACCGGGCCAGTACCGTCGCCATCGTCTCCTGGGAGCGGTTGTATGCTCCCATGATGGTGGTGAGGACCTCGTGGAGAGTGGGTTCCCTGGGCCTCTCCTCCCCCCCCTGTCGCACAGCTGCCCGCCGAGTTGCCCTGTTTCCCTGGGCCTCTGCCCCCTGGCCGGTGTGCCCACTACCACTGCCCCCAGGTCCCTGTTGTTGTTGGGGTGGTGGGTTATCCTGGGTGCCCTGTAGTGGTAGACACACCGCAGATTGACGCGCCCTGGAGACAGAGGCATGGGCCCGCTGGGTGGGAGCTGTGCTGGTGTTCCCAGAGGGGTTAGGGTCTATAGTGGCCTGTGCCTGTGTGAGGGGAACCGACTGTCCAGAGGTCCCCGATGGTCCGGGCTGGTCATCGGTGTCCAGATCGACAGAGCTGCTGTCATCGCTGACGGCCTCTTGGGTGGGGGGTGTGGATAATTCTGGCCCCTCCGCCGCGGTGTGTTGGCGGTCGGGTCCTGCAGGGGTATAGAGGTATGGTTATAGTTTCAATGTGTCGCATATGGGTGTATCTGTGGGTTCTCGTGTCCCCAAGTGCTGGCATTCGTGTGTGGGGGCTTTGGTGAGGGTGGCTTGTGGGGGGGATGTGTATATGCATTGGGCATGCTTTGGTGATGGGTGTCCATGCTTAGTGGACGCATGCAGGCCTAGGTTTTGGGATTAGTGGGTTGTGATGGTGAGACATTGGCGGGGAATAGGTGTGGTGGGGGTGGGGGTGAGGATGGTGGTGGGGGTGAGGATGGTGGTGGGGGTGAGGATGGTGGTGGGGGTGAGGGTGGGGGTGAGGGTGGGGTTCGAGGATGGGGGTGAGGGTTGGGGTCTGATTTGGCATGCAGGTGGGGGGAAGCAGTATTGAAGCTTCAACTTACCAGTATCCATTCCTCCACCGACTCCTGCGAGGCCGTCAGGATGCAGGATGTTCAAGACTTCCTCCTCCCATGATGTGAATTGTGGGGTTGAGGTGGGGGTCCTCCGCCAGTCTTCTGCACGGCGATGTTGTGCCTGGATACCATGGAACGCACCTTCCCCCGTAGGTCGTTCCATCGCTTCCTGATGTCTTCCCGATTTCTGGGGTGCTGTCCCACTGCGTTCACCCTGTCGACAATCCTCTGCCATAGCTCCGTCCTCCGGGCAATGCTGGTGTATTGGACCTGTGTGCCGAACAGCTGGGGCTCTACACGAACGATTTCCTCCACCATAACCCTGAGTTCTTCGTCTGTGAAGCGGGGTTGTCTTTGGGGTGCCATGGGGTGGTGTGTATGATGTGTGGGGTGGAGTATGTGTATTTAAGTGAGTTGAGTGTGGTGGTGTGTGTTGTTTTGTGTGTGGATAGTGTGTGGGTGATGGTGTTGAGTGGCTGTGGCTGTTATGTTTTGGATGCTGGTGTCTCGCTCTTGCCTTCTTTACGATTTTGTAAGCGTAGGGGTTTGTGGGTGATGTGGGTGGGTGTTTTATATTGTATTGTGTGTGTGGGAGTGGTGTGTGTATGTGTATCAGGTGTGTGGGATTCAAATCGTCCAATGTGGGTGAGTTTTGTTCGTTGGTGTGTATTCTGACCGCGCCGGTGTGTCCCGCCAATGGAATACCGCGTTTGAATGACCGCCGCGTGGATTCGTGGGTCGTAATGGGATGGGCGTATTTCTGTTGGCGTGGCGGTGGAGGTTTGGTCACCTCCACCTTTCCGCCGACCGCTGGTCTGGCGGTCTGTTGTGGCGGTCGGATTTTCGGAGGTTTGCCTTCTGCGGGTCAGAATGACCGTGGCGGGTTTCCGCGACCGCGGCGGGATTATGGAGGATTTCTGACCGGCGGTAGGCGCCTTTTACCGCCGAGGTCAGAATGACCACCATAGTCTAGTAATGATTAATGTGATATAATCTTGATATTGTGTGTTTTAACCTTTTTGCTTCCTACAGGTCTCCTTCCCAGCTGTTCCCTACCTAATTTCCCTTTTCCCCACTTGGACTCCCTTAGACTCTGTGACATTCTAATCAGAGTATTGGAGCTGTCTTGTAGTGGACGTGTTGGGAACGTGCGCAGACCCCGAGGATCTGGTGACTCCGACACTCCCTATCTAGGGCTAGCTGTTGCTGCTGTAGCCTCAGCCTGGCCTCCTCCAGTCTCAGTTTCCTCAGCTCTCTGTCTAAAGAGTCATCCCCTGGAGTTCTGCAGTGAGAGCCTCCAGACACTGAAGTGATGTGAGAGTGAGCAGAGGTGGATCTATTCCTAGGTTTTGTGACCCTATCTACTTGCCCTCTCGATGTGAAAGGAGCCCTACCAGTATGACTTCCCTTCCCACTACCAGCTATGCTAGTTGGTCTACTAGGAATGGGGCGATAATTTGAGGAACCCTCCCTCATATCTAGAATGCCATTTTCTACTACACTGGCATTAGAGTCTACTTCCTCCTCCTCCTCCTTCTCCTGGCTAATAGCTTGAACATGGTCATCCTGGAGGAGAAGGATGAGGAGGAGGGCTAAGAGCAGACTCTTGGTGGGTTTCCTCCCCATGTCCAACTTCCTCTTTGCACACAGCCCCTTTAATTCCTTGAAGGTCAGGTTCTCATAGGGCGAATCCATGACCACAGAGCTTTGTCTAGCTGCAGACATGGTGTGTGTTAGGATAGTGTAGGGTGTACCTAACCTATCTAACTCCTGGTCTCTCAGAAAGAAGTTTAGAGCAAGGTCTACGCCTATACCCTAGCTTGCCTAAAGAGACTACCTTCCTGCACTAGGTACTATTTATACCTCTAGGTAAGGAGTCGTCTTTCCTGTGGAAAGCACCAGGTGGCATAGTGATAAGGCAATTGTAAGTACTTATCCCACAGCTACACCACCAATGTAGGAGGCTAGCCTGGTGTGTGGTGGGTACCTAAGGTACTTACACCTTATACCAGGTCCAGGTATCCCTTATTAGTGTAGTGTAGTCAGTGTCTAGAATCCAGGCTCTCTAGAGGTAGCTGTGGATGAGCAGCCAAGGCTCATCTAGGAGACATGCAAAGCTGACGCAGTAAAAATGTAGTCACACTTAGCACTTACACACATGAAAGAAAACACTCAGGGTTACAAAAAAAAAGGTATTTTATTCTGGTGACACAAATAGCAAGTATACCATAGAGGCTATCCTTCCTTAGGAGGTAAGTAATACACACATTATATACACTAGTATGCAGAAATAGGCATAAAACAGTTAGAAAACAGTGCAATTAGTGAAAATCACAATAGGGAGAAATGGCTCCAGGGGGAGCACAAATCATATACTCAAAAAATGGAATGCGAAAGTCTGTCCCACATCGAGGTAAGTGTAGTGTGTAGAAGGGAGATGGTAGTACTAGGAAAGCCCAAATGTAAGTACCACAACCCACTCCAGTGACCAGGAAAGCAGGAGTAAATCACTGTAAATTTCCAGGAACACACACAGAGAAGAGAAGAAGAATGCAAAACCCAGAAGAGACTGCAAGACACCAACAGTGGATTTCTGGACAAGAAGTCCTATGGAAGAAGGGGACCAAGTCCAAGAAGCACAGCAGAGTCCAGGAAGGGCAGGAACCCCTACCCACCAGACTGAAGGTGCAAGAGGTGAGTCAGCGGTGAAGAAGGAGAGTCAGCACTGCACCCAAGAAAACGAAGTTGAGTTCCTGGAGGAAGCAGGTGATGTCCCATGCCGGAAGGAGGATTGCAGTCAGGTTTGCGACTTTGGATTCCGCCAACAAGCCTTGGCACGCTCAAAACTCATTGTTAGCGGAAAGTAGAGCTGCTGGGGACCAGTAAGGACCAGGTGGACTCTACCCAAGAAGGGGAGTCAGAGAGGGCCATCAGCAACACAGAGAGTGCTCTGAAGACCAGGCAGCACCCACTCGAGTCCCACAGGATGAAGACACAAAATTTGCAGAAGATGCCAACGCAGCACTATGAAAAAGGCTCCCACGCTGTCGGAGAACCACTCAGGGAGCTGTGCGTCGCAAGATGGAGTGCTGGGGGCTAGAGCTTCAGGATGCCTGAAAATCTTGTGGAAAAGTTGCCAACAAGCCTTTTCAGCTGCAAAGGACATAGTGCACGGGGTTGGACAGCTGGAAGAGAGGACCTTCGGGACCTCTTCAGTCCACCACCCTTGATGCAGGATCCACGCAGCTCAGCAGTAGAGGGGATCCACGCAGCCAGTCGTCGTCACAGTTGGTGCCTGAGGAAACAGTGGAGTGACTCCATCACCCCAAGGGACATGCCTTCTTTCTTCTGTTGAAGGCTGAAGACAGGCTGTCCTCAGAGGATGCACGAGTTCGAAAACATTGCAGTTGCTGGAAGGAGCCTGAGATACAAAGTTGCTGGAGGCATCTTTCTTCTTTGTTGCATCTTGTCGGGTGCTGGAATTTCCAGATGCAGTTTCTTTGGTCAGAAGTCGAAGTGGAGGGTGCAGGGTATTCCTGCTGGAGTCTTGCAATCTGAAATCTGAGGAACCATCCAAGAGAGAGATCCTAAATAGTCCTGAAAGGGGGATTGGACACCTAGCTGGGTGACCCTCTATCGGCAGGGGGTCTGATGTCACCTGCTGTCAATGGCCACTCAGATGCTCCCAGAGTTACCTGCCAACCTGGAATCAAAGATGGCAAAACCCAGGGACCCTCTGGAGGAGCTCTGAGACCCACTCCTGAGGTGGTTGTGGACAGGGGGGTGGTCACTCCCCTTTGCTTTGTCCAGTTTCATGCCAGAGCAGGGACTGGGGGTCCCTGAACCAGTGTAGACTGGTTTATGCAAGGAGGGCACCAAATGTGCCATTCAAAGCATTGCCAGTGGATTGGGGAGGCTACCCCTCCCCAGCCTGTAACACCTATTTCATAAGGGAGAGGGTGTAACACCCACTCCCAAAAGAAATCCTTTGTTCGGCCTTCCTGGGCTTGCGCTTCTCAAGCAACAGGAGGGCAGAAACCTGTCTGGGAGGTGGCAGCAGCTTGGGCTGTCCGGAAACCCTCAGAAGGCTGTAATGGCAATACTGGAGGTCCTCTAAGGAGCCCACAGAGTGCATGGGATCATACAACCAACGCTTGCAAAAGCATTGGGGTACGATTCCAAAGTGTTTGATACCAAACATGCCTATATTTGGAGTTACCATTATGAAGCTGAACATAGGTATTGGCCTATGTCTAGTACACGTGTAAAATGGCGGCACTGAACTCACGGGAGAATGGGCCTGGAGTTTGTGGGGGCACCTCTGCTAGTGATGGGGTACCCTCACGCACAGGTACTATGCACCCTGCCCTCTGGGCTAGAAGGCCTGCCATAGGGGTGACTTATATGTGACCTGGTGCAGTGAAAAGTGGCAGTGAAATGGTGCTTGCAACTTTTCACGCAGGCTTCAGTGGCAATCCAGCAGAACCCTTTCCTTAGCTCCCTATGGGTGGCAAAATTTATGCTGCAGCCCCTAGGGATCCCCTGGGACCCCAGTGCCCTGGGTACCTGGGTACCATATACTAGGGACTTATAATGGGGCACCAGTGTGCCAATTGTGGATGAAATACAGAGTTTGGGGAGAGAGAGCAAAATCACTGGGGTCCTGGTTAGCAGGATCCCAGTGAACACAGTCAAAACACACTGACATCAAGCAGAAAAACGGTGTAACCATGTCAAGAAGGAGGGTACTTTCCTCCATTAGGCACCCTCTTTTCACTCACCCGAATGCACTTCCTTGCATCCCCCTCATTTCACCGCCCCAAACATACACTGCACATGCAAGCACTTTATTTTAATTTACCTTGCTTTGTAAATATTTTGACATCTATATACCCCTCACGCATATTTACACAGAATTTCAGTTGCAACAGTAATACATGACCATTGCTCTCTGTGCTCTGCAGTTAGGCCATCCCAATGACAGGCACTTTGCTTTACCTTCAGCCATGGCACCAGAGCTCTCAAACTTGGCACCTCATGAACTCCTGGGATGAATCTAAATATGCACTGTACAAGAGTCATAAGATGCACGAAAAAAATACTAAAACACAACATAATGAAATAGCTAACACTCTCTGGGAATGCAAGATTAGGTAAAACATGTGAAACTAAAAGAGGAACTAGATCGCTGACATGCTTTACCTTAATGTTTTTAATATTCTTTGTTCGTAAATCAGTTCATTTTTGGCATTAATGCTAAGGGCATGAAGATAGGCCCAATTTTAATGCTATAGGACAGAGCCAGATCTCCAATGACAAACATAAAGAATGGTACAGAATGTAACCGCATTTATTATCCAAGCATGTCCAGAGTGGGGTTAAAACATTCTAGAACCATTATTGCACCAATTAATCTAAATAAAAAAGGACCTTAATAAGTTAATTAGCATTAAGTTGTTTTATCTGAGGACTTGGAAAAACAGGTGATGGGTTTGACAAGAAACTCATAAATATACACAAATCTGGTCCCAAGTCATATGTCACAAAGGGCTTGGTGTCAATTTCTTGAGTTGTTAGAGGGAATCGCTGTACTCAGCACATCCATTCTCTCTCTTGCTCTCTCTCTCTCTTTCTTTCCCTCTTTCTCCTTCTCGAGGCAGCCGCTACCAGTACCCTCTGGAGAAATCAGATTATAGTTGTGGTGAGGTTGTTATGGATAAGAGACCAATATAGCTGAATTCGTTTTCACACTACCTTTTCTCTTTCATCATGCAGGTTAGTTGCATCACCCGTGCTACAGACAGGTAAAAAATACGAACAACTAAACACATCCAAACACACCCAAAAAAAAAAATACATATATATAGATATATATTCAGATATACATTACCTAGCGGTGGTCGCCACAAGGTAGTCATTGTTAGGACCTAATTTCTATAGAAAAAGTGTTTTTTCTGTTGTCTATATCTCTGGTACCCGTTGATGAATCTCCTTCTGTTAGGTCTTCTCTACGCAGCCACTACCAGTACCCTCTAGAGAAGTCAGATAACAGTTGTGGTGTGTATACTGTGGATAAGAGACCAATATAGCTGAAGTAGTTTTCACACTACCCTTTCTCTTTCATCAGGTAGGTTGCTCTATAGAGAGGGAACAAAATATGAAGAACTATACACAGCCAAAAGCACAAAAATATATAGAGAGATATATATAGATATATGTATCTTACCTAGAGGCAGTCTCCACTAGGTAGTCATAGTTAGGACCTAGTTTATATAGAAAAAGTGTTTTTTTAGTTGTCTACATTTTTGGCGCCAGTTAATGAATCTTCACACAATTTTCCAAAACAATTCAATGTTCATGTCTGCTGCTTTCTGGAAAGTGCTGGGGTGACCTGTCAAGTGTGGGCTTAGAAAAAGCGGGGGTCCCAAAATGTGCTTTCTCCATGTTAATTCCCATAGGGTTTTTGAACAGGTCTACAGCCTGAACCGCTAGACAGAATTAAACCGAATTTGTAAGGAAGGTAGCTCTTGACCTGAAATCGCCCCTTTTTTCGGTGTAAATCTGTTCAGTAGTTTTTGAGATGTTAAAGAAAATACAAATTTGTATATGTAGAGAAGCAAAGCCTCCGCAAACCCTCCGGATCTCGTGCTGAGATCTCATTGGCTGACAACACTTTAGCAAGGAAATGTTGGCAGCCACCTTGGGACTCGGCTCCAGCCAAGTCCCAGAAAGAATTATAAAAATAAGAAAAGGAGCCAGAGTAAAGACACCCTGACGACTTAGCTCTGGCACTGGTTTCCTAGAGAGAGGCTGTCCCAGGGCAAAAAAGCACTTTTTGTAAAAACAATTTTGCCACAAATTTGTAATGAGGTTGTGAATCTACAGCAAAAAAAAAAAAAAAAAACAGGCATGGTATCCTACACTTATTTTAATAAAGCCCCCAGGCTGGCCAGGTCCTGGGGCATATAAAAAAGAAAGGAGGAGTTCACATGGGGCCCCACTCCATGGCTTATTTATGCCCAGGGACCACTACCACTACCTCCCTGGGGCTTATATTTATTAGTATGTCGGGGGCTTCACAGCCCCATGCACCCTTGGGACCATAACCATCACAGGGCAAAATTGCTTTGTTGTAGTAGAGGGGTCCTGCAGACCCCCCAAACCCTGGGGACCGCTACCTCCCCGGGCTAACATTCAATTATATGTGGGGGGGCCATGTGCCCCCACCACCACCCGGGGGTTATTTATTCAAATTAAGGGGGGAGCATGGCTCCCCGCAGGCCCAGGGTTCACCGCCTCCCTGGAGCTGGACTAAAATAATCAAGGGGGTCCATCGCGGACCCTGGCCCCGGGGACCACCACCTACCTGGGGCTAAACACAGATGTTGTAGGGGGTCTATGCTGCCCCCTCAAAGAGCCAATAATACCCCTGGGACTGCCACCCCCCATGGCCAGCTACTGCTTTGTCCCAGGGTGCCCACTCCCGAATGTAGCTGTTTGCTCTTACTTGGCAGGAGCTTTAACAGCTCCCACCAAGTCAGAGCAAACATTCCTATCCCAGCAAGCGAGAGCTGTCAAACAGCTCTCACTTGCTGGGAGTGACAGTTTTCTCTGTAATCCTACCCGCATAGATGCAGGTAGATAAAACAGAGGAAATGATTGCTCTCACAGTGAGGGAGCTCCATGTTTAGCAGCTCCCTTTCTGTGCTGGCTCTGGCAGGAGGCAGGGAGCCAGCTAGGACCGTGGGGGCCTTCAGCCTCCACCTGCGGTTCCCAACTTGCACAGTGGGTTCCCAGCGGGGCACCCAGGAGAGATGGCTGGGCCCAGGGGGGTAGGGTCCCGGGCCCAAAATCAGACCAGGGAGGGGGGCTGGGCAGCCCCCTCCCTAAAAAAACAATATGTTAAGGCAAGACCCTGAGGTTGGTTCCCCATGGCTGAAATTGGCCAGAGGTGGAGGCCATGCAGCCTCTCTCACCCCAAAAAATATATATTATAAGGCTGGGCCCCAGGAGATGGTGTCCCTGGGGCTGAAATCGGCCACGTGGCCCCACCTCCTCCATTTAATGAAAGCCAGGCTGAAGGGGATGGGTTCCGAGGGCTGAGATCAGCCCGAAAAGGGGGGCCACGTAGGCCCCCTCCCCACGCTTGCCATTAACCCAAGGAGATAGCACTTACTAATTAAGCAGTTGGATAGACATTTTGTGCAAAACTGTGGACTCTTGTTGGATAAACAAACAGGTGAGATTCTGTTCTGACTATGATGCTCATTTTACAGAAACTAAACCTCAACAGAAAGCAGTTACAAATATGAAGCATGAAGGTGCCCCAGTTGAAACTCCATTTCTGGAAAGGACAAATGATCCTAACTTCTGGGCTTGGTGTAAGCAAAGCAAGTGTGTTTACTCTGCAATTCCATATTGAAAAATGATCTGAAATCCTTTGTGGAGGTGAATGCATATTTCATCTATTTAAGCACAATCAGACACTCACACACCCACTTTCACACCCACATAGACCCTCTCACACCCAGACAGACACTCCCATAGCCACTCTTATACCCAGAGTCACCCTCTCACACCTATTCTCAAACCCAGATAGACAGGCCACATGGTCAACTCCCACCATGAACATTCAAGGGCCGTACGCAGCATGGGGTTGGGTGGTTAGGCCAAAGGCCATGCACAGCGGTGGTCAGATTAAAGTATAGTAATGAAAATTACTTTACTTTAAAATAAACAAATTCACTGAAAAAAAGCAAAGGTTACAGGGACGTTATATTAAGGTTCTGAATTTACTCGCACAAAACCAGAGAACTTCAGCAGTTATAGTTAGAGTTATTTTAAGTAACTCTGTCATGCACAGTTCAGTTTTTTCTTCAATAATTTGATTTCTAATGTTTCACTGATATTTTTATTGATGTTATAAAATTTGTAGTGAGTGCTGTGAATGAAACATTAGAAGTCAAATTATTGAAGAAAAAAATGTGCATGGCAGAAGCGCAAGTTATAGTTACCTTAGGCCGCAGGTTATAGTTACTTGAAATAACTCTAACGGCGGAATTTCTCTAGTTTCATACAAGTAAATTCAGAACCTAACTATAACGTCCCTGTAACCTTCTTTCAAGTGAATATATATGGAAAGGTTGTTAAAACTATGTTGCACCCCTAAGATAAGCCTTCCTCTTCCCATTCACGAGACATTTCTTATTTTCTTTTTTCAGGAGGGACTATCGCTTTTCCCCCCTTAATAGCATTTCTTTATACTGAAAGTAATATGATGAAAAGGAAAATAAAGGAAGAAAACAAAAAGAAACGAAGAGAAGGGGAAAAAAATTCAAGTTTCGTCATTCAGGTAAGCTTTGAGTATGAGCGTGTTCACACGTGACTCACCCGAGGTGCCACAACTCTCCTGAGTTGTGGAGGGATGCTAGGCATAAACTGGTGGTGTCCACCACTCATCACTCTGCTTGTCAGGATCCTCGCTGGCCTCTAGTTCCTTGTTGGGATCTGCTATCACCACCTTCTTAGCCTCCCCCCTTGCTTTCTCGGTCTCACTGTTCACAGTGTTATGCTCATTGTCTTCTCCTCAGGACGCTAGTCAGTTGCTCTTCCTGTTGGTCCCCTTCACGCCAGCATCTCCTTGTAACTTCGTTCTGTTACTCCTCCTTTCTGCCCCAGCATTTTTCCCTGCGCATAGCTGTTGCCCTTTTCTTCCTTCTTCTCGCTCCTCCGTCTTCCCCCTGTAAGACAGTGTCCTTTCTTAGTTTTGTCACTTTACTCATGGACCCCAGCCGGTCCCTCTTCTAGTGTTTTTTTTTCCCCTTGGATGCTGCCAGTTTGAATATAGAAGTATGGATGGAGCAACTCTTGTGACCCCAGGTAAGTGCACAGGTTGGGTCAGACTCTTTTACTCAAAGATGCAGGCATTTAATGTTTTTGGGCATTTTTCTAGTATTTCACAAATCAGGACATATTTCTCCCTTTGCGCTTGTCTCAGATATTTGGATACATTTTGCAAGGGAATAAACATCCTGCTCGTCTTTTGGATCAATTTTGCAGGGGAACAAATACAGCAGCTTCACTTCTAAGGGGGGCAGAGACCTACATCCACGGCCTAGGGTGTTACAGTGGAGGAGGTGAGCGTGACCAGGGGTCTCAGCACAATATACGTAAAACAGGTTTAGCGTTATAACGCTTACAATTACTCAGGATAAGGTGCTGAATCTCACGTATGATGCTCACATCCAATCCTACCCTGTGATGAATTGAAAGGGATGGGATCTGTGCCTGTGAATGGCAGACATCTTGTCTCATCCTATTTTGTGGGTCTGCAGTCTGTAGACCCATCTTTGTTCCTTCTCAAGTTGTGTAGTGGTAAGGCCAACATCAGGGCAGTTTCTACTACTACCCACTGTTAGTCATTTTCATTGTGCCCATATCCCAAAAACAGATTCCACATTTGTATAGAGACACAATGACTAAATGTATCACATTTGTATTCCTTGATATAGATCTTGATCATTCCTATATATCTCAATCTGCTTGGGCAAATAATCATATCTATCAAGTTATTAATGTGGAAGTTGGTATGTATCCTTATCTGCTATGTTTTTCTGAGCCCTGAGTCAATATATGTTGTGGTAATCATCAGAGGGCATGTGCAAGAAGCTGGCCTGGTGTGTGTGAGCACCTATGGTATTATCACCTTATACCAGCTCCAGGTATCCCCTATTAGTGAAGTGTAGGCAGTGTCTAGGAAGCCACAGCTCTCTAGAGGTAGCTGTGGATGAGCAGTCAAGACTTATCTAGGAGTCATGCAAAGCTTATGGTATACCACTATAGTTACACAGCCCTATCACACATGAAAGAACCATACAGTGTTACAAAAATAAAGGTACTTTATTATGTGTACCACAAATACCAGAATACTATTAGGCAGTGCCCTCAATTGGAGATACGTAACCACAATATTATATACATATCAATAAAGAGTATAAAAAGCAATAAGAATTGGCAACAGTAATAGAAAATAGTGAGGACTAAGAAAGTGGAATGCAAGATACAGTCCCCCACCCAAGGATGTGGAATCGGTAGAAGGGAGCTGGAGGAAGTAGGAACCCAAAGAGGTGAGTATCAGAGTGACCCCAGGTAACCATGAGAGCAGTGGTAAGTACCTGGTTTTCCCCAAACCCAAAAGGAGGACTTAGGAAAAGGATTGTGCAAGGCCCAAACAAGACTGGAAGAACCCAAAGGTAAATTCTGGCAGAAGAGGACCTTCAAAGGAAGGGGACCAAGTCCAGTTTGTGATGGAGTGTCTGGTTGTAGCAGGAGCCACTACTCACCCTTCTGTGGATGCAGGACCAGATCGACGGGGGACGAAGAAGTGCAGTACAGGAGCTGAAGAGGAGTCCCTGAAGTGATGCAAGTTATGTCCCACATTGGTTTTGGGGTTGCAGTGGGTCAGTAGTGCAGGAAGATCACCAACGAACCTTGGCAAATGCAAGAGAGGAAGAAGACAAGTTGCAAGGCTGAAGAGAACCAGCAAGGCCCAGAGTACTCGACATAAGGAGAGGGAGTCAGGGGTGACCCTTAGCAGTCAGGAGAGTCACAAGAAGAGGAGGCAGCCCCCACAGACAACCCTCTTGTTGCTGTACTGCTGTACAGCAGGGCAGGTATAGCAGTAGCAGTGAGGCCTACTCAGCACACCTGAAGAGGAGTCCCACGTCACTGGAGCAGCAGGAAGGAGATTGTGCTTTGCAAAAAGAAGTGCTGGGAGCCGTGACTACACTAGCCTGATAATCCCTTAGAGCAGTAGCAAACAAGCCTTGGTAACGGCAAGAGTTGTGGTGCACAGGGGTACTGTCCTGCAAGGAGAGGAAAGGGCTCACCATCTCCCAAGTTGGACATCTGGCAGAGAAGCCCAAAGGGACCACTCCAGACCACCACCTGTGATGCAGGATCCATGCAGTTCTGGAGGAGAGCAGATCCACGCAGCCGGTCGTTGTTGCAGTTGGTGCCTGCAGATTCAGGGGAGTGACTCCTTCACGTCAAGGGAGATTCATTCTTACTTCTTGTGTGGGCTGAAGACTCGCCACCCTCAGAGGATGCACAGCTGGGAAAATGTTGCAGTTGCTGGAAGGAGCCGGAGAAACAATGTTGCAGAGCAGAGTTGTCACTGAAATTGCAGTTTGTTAGTTCCTGGAGGGTCCAGCTGCAATCCCAGTGGCCAGAAGATGAAGTAAACAATGCAGAGGAGTCCTGCTGGAATCTTGCACGTCGAATGTGAGAACCCACCCAAGAGGGAGTCCCTAAAAAACCCAGGAAGGGGGGTTGGTCCTCTAGCAGGATGACCACCTATCAGGAGGGGCCTTTGATGTCACCTGCCTGATCTGGCCACTCTGATGCTACCAGGGAAATCTGCCCACTTTGGATTCAAGATGGTAGAATCAAGCGGCCACCTGGAGAAGCTCTGGCCACCACCACTGGAGTGGTGATGGACAGGGGAGTGGTCACTCCCCTTTCCTTTGTCCAGTTTCGTGCCAGAGCAGGGACCGGGACTGGTGCAAACCGGTTTATCCAAGGAGGAGTCTACCCCTCCCAAGCCATGTAACATCCATTTCCAAAGAAGAGAGTGTTACCTCCCACTCCCACAGGAAATGCTTTGTTCTGCCTTTCTATGCTTGAGCTGTACAAGCAGCAGGTAGGCAGAAACCTGTCTGAGGGGTGGCAGCAGCACGTCCTCCCCACAAAACCCCAGAAACCTGGTAGGAGCAATGCTGGGGGTCCTCTAGGGAGCCCCCAGAGTGCATGGAAACATACAACTAATACTGGCAACAGTATTGGGGTATAATTCCGACATGTTTGATACCTAACATGCTTAGGTTCAGAATCGCCATTATGTAGGTGGACACAGGTAGTAACCTGTCCAGTAAACAGGTAAAATAGCTTCCACACACTTATGAAGTCCAGTGTAATGGAGCTATAGTTCATAGGGGCACCTCTACTCATGCAGGGGTGTCCTCACACACAGGTACCTGCACCATGCCCTCTGGGCTAGGAGAACCTACCATCGGGGTGACTTACAGTGACCTGGTACAGTGACCTGTGGTGGAAGGGTGAATGGCTATATCACAAAATAAAATGACACAGATCTGGGTTTAATCCATCCTTATTTTGCTTGCCATGTAACCCCAGTTCAGACCCAGCTATATGCAAATCAGTCTTGGCACCCCAATGGGAGCAGTCCAGCCCGAACTGCCAAGCCAGGTCCTCTCTGGACTGGATTCAAGCATCCTGGGACCAGTTTCAGGGTACCACCCTTTATCAGCCAGGCTAGCTTGAATCCAGTTGTGCAGCAAGCAAGGGACCCACGTCTGGGCATACCCTAGCCACTTAGGGCGCACTAGGCAATATCACAAAATAAAATGATGGACGGAGTGTTGAAACTTTGAAAACACTCAACTCCAGGCACAGATCTGGGTTTAATCCATTGTTATTTTGCTTGCCACGTCACCCCAGTTCAGACCCAGCTGTATGTAAATCAGCCATGGACCCCAGCCCGAACTGCTAAGCAAGGTCCTCCTAGGAAAGGATTCAAGCATCCTGGGACCGGTTTCAGGGTATCACCCTTCATCAGCCATGCTAGCTTGAATCCAGTGGCACAGCTAGCAAGGGAGCTACGTCTGGGCATACTTAAGACGCACAAGGCAATATCACAAAATAAAATGATGGACGGAGTGTTGGAAGTTTTCAAACACTCACCCCCAGTCACAGATCTGGGTTTAATCCATTGTTATTTTGGTTACCACGTCACCCCAGTTTCGATCTAGCTATTTGCAAATCAGTCTTGACCCTGCTCCCGATGTGAGCAGTCCAGTCCGAACTGCCAAGCCACGTCCGCCCTAGACAGGATTCAAGCATTCTGGGACTGGTTTCAGGGTATCACCCTTCATCAGCCAGGCTAGCTTGAATCCAGTGGCGTAGCAAGGAAGGGATCCACTTCTGGGCATACCCTAGCCACTTAGTGCGCACAAGGCAATATCACAAAATAAAATGATGGACGGAGTGTTGAAACTTTTCAAACACTCACCCCCAGTCACAGATCTGGATTTAGTCATGCACCTTTTCACACAGGCTGCAATGGCAGGCTTTCAGACACATTTGCACGGGCTCCCATGGGTGGCACAATACATGTTGCAGCCCATGGGGAACCCCTGTTTCCCCAATACCAGGCACCTAAGTGTACAAGGGACTTATATGGGGGCCCCAGTATGCCAGTTGTGGGGGTATGCAAAGTAGGCAACCACATTCAGAGGGAGAAAGCACAATCACTGGGGTCCTGGTTAGCAGGATCTCAATGAAAACAGTCAAAGCATACTGACAGCAGGCAAAAAGTGGGGGTACCCATGCCAAAAAGAGTGACTTTCCTACAACCTGGAGTACAATGGTCACAAGGGTAATGCTTTGTAGCTGGCAGAAAGTCCCAAATCATGGTTCGTTTATTAATTGGTGATCCTTTAGGTGGTCTTTTGTGTATCAACATATCTCTGAGGCTGAGGCTGCAACCTCTTTTGAAAGGAAAAATGTTTTTTTCTAGTTGTATATTGCCTGTGTTGAGGATGTCTCAATGTTTATTAATGATCGTCCACACAATATTAGAAAAGGAAGAAAAGATAGTAACACATACAATTCTCTCCGCGTATATTGTGGGTTCTCTGTTATTATACTTGCTTGTTTGTTGGTTGTACCAATAATTGTTTTAGGTATTTCATATCCCTTAATTTCATATCCAATTATTCTGCTTGTTTTTCATCAGTTGATGTCCTACCTAGTCGTAAGAGTTGACCATATGGCAGATTTTTACCTGAGTATTGGAACTGGAAACTGTCATATCTTAGCAAACTAGTTGGTAGGGTTTTGGTGCACTTCTGTGATCAATTTCTCCTCCTTGCAGATATTATTTAAAGCCAAGAACGTAAGGTTGGTTGTTTTTCATTGCCTGACCATATGACCAGGGTGTCCTCAACATAACGTTCATTGTAACAAGAGTTAATGTCTATGGGGATTGTTAACAGATTAAATCTGCATCTTAACATTTATGTACATTTGAACAGGCTAAACAGGGTACAAAAGTGCTGCAAGTACTGTAAATACCCTGCATTTGATGGCAAAGAGTACCTTCAAATTCAAAAAAAGCTTTCTTTGAGAGCTAAGGTGGATGACTCAATCACAAATTTGACTAGTGTAATATAATCCTTGTTCACGAGTTCTGCTAGGGTATCATTATAAGGGATGCTAGTGTAAGACTTCCCCATCCATACTTATAAGTAACTCCTTTTCTTTGTCAAAAGCAGCATGTTTAATGATGTTCAAAATTTCCTCTGTGAATCTGACATAGGAGCACATCTTCACCACCAATGGCCTGGTTTAAAAAAAACAAGTTCCAAAAACCACAGGACTTGCTGTTGGTGGTCTTGTGGGCTTTTGAGTTTTTTAGTAATGTATACATTTATGGAACCTTGGGATTGGTATTTATTAGGAAGTCTGCATCCAAATTTGTAACTTAACCCTCCCTTTCTGCTTAATTTACCATTGGTTTAATCATAGTAAATCGATCTTCAATAGGATCATCTGTGATGATCTAATAACTGGAAGTGCTTGATAGGGGTCTATGACATTCTTTGCAGTATTTTTCATTTTCTTGGATGACTATCGCCCCTCTTCATCAACTAGTTTGATCACTATCTCTCTGTTATTGGTAAGGTCTTGAAGTGCTTTCTTTTCTGAGGCCGACAATTAGTGGAATATATCCAAGTGACTGTGTCTATGACGTTCAGTTTCCTTTAAAACACCATGTGAAGACCTCTAAAGCGATATTGTTAAGAAGGGAAACAAATCTGGGTGGTTTCCTCTGGCCTGTCTTAACTGTATTATATTTATTGGATTTAGTCTCTGAGAAGAAAAGTCTTGCTGTCCATCTATTAGGGCCTGATTTATATCTTGGCAGGACTCCTGTCATCCCACCATGGCAGAGGTTACAAATACCCTGTCAAGATGACAAATTCCTGCCTGTCCTATTTAGATGTGTAGCAGTTGAACCTCCATCCACATTGATATCTGATCGTTGAAGAAAGAACTTCTTGTAGCACACCACTGAAAGTTGGTTGTGACATTCCACCAGATACCACAACAGAGTATTGGAATGATCCTATGGCCACAAAATGAATCACTGCCATGATTCTGACTATTGGTGTTATTGTTGTGGGATTTCTATTGTGAGGCAGAAGATCTGGCTTAAATCAATAACAGTTTGCCTATTCAATCTGATTTTTTTAAAATAATATCCTGTTCTTCCATGGTGGCAAGGTCTGGAAATGGTCTGCATTCATAAACAATTTAAAAAAAAAATATTTGCAAACACATGTTTTGAAATCTAACACAAACTTCATGTTTTTTACACATATATTTGCTTTCTCAACATAATTTAACACAACATGTATTAGTGGTTCTGTTGAAAAAGAAAACATTTATGACATGTCTGCTAAGTTTTGAGAGAATTAATTTTAAATGCATTAATTCAGCATTTTTTTTATTTTTTTATTTTTCCATCAAAAATTCCATCAACGGATGTATAAAGAAATCCGCGCAACTATCGCAATTAACCACAGTAACTCACTACATTATGGGCCTCATGATGAGTGTGGTGGTCTTCAGACTGCCACACTTGTGGTGGCGGTCAGGACCGCCGCTGTTGCGGCACTCTGACCGCCACATTAAAACCCTGGTGGGAATCCGCCAGGGCACCGCTGCATGCAGCTCTGCCCTGCTGATAACAACCTTGTTCTCGGCAGCCTTTTCATGGCAGTAACACCATCATGAAAAGGCTGGCGGAGAACTGGTTCAGGGGACCCCCCTGCCCAGCACCATCACAATGTTCACTGTCTGCTAAGCAGACAGTGAACATTGCGAGGATGCTGGTGCAACCTGCAGGCTACAGCATTGCCGCCCACTCGATTATGAGTCGAAGACAATGCTGTAGCCTGTTTCTCGCTAGGCCAGCAGGCAGAAACTACGTTTTTCACCTGCCGACCTAGCGAGAAACTCTTAATTACTCCGGCGGAGTGGTTGCTACAAAGGCGGCAGCCACCCAGTCGGATGTTTGTCTGCGAAACTCGAAATGAGGCCCTATATTTTGTTTGTGTAAAACAATTATCAGCATTAGTATTTTTTATATTTAAACAAACTAGTCACTATTTTGAGTGGTGGCAACATACTTAACATTCACAGACACGTTATTTCACAATCTAAAATGGCAGATGTCTAACCTCGCCATCAGAACATTTGAAATTAGATAGAAGTCAGCGGAAGTTGACTGTGTAGTAGGTATAGAACTCCATGATGGACACAGCCAGAGGTGATTGCATGTGATAGAAACGTATAAAAGCCAATGGATGTGTCTGTCTCAGTTGATTATCGCATACGTCATGTAGATGTATGAGGCATTTCAATAAAAGCTCACTTGCCTCCTAACACTGCAATGATCAACACTGCCTCAAATTTTTATGCTGTTTCCAACCTCTGGAAGCCACAATGCCAGGGAAAGCAGGAGACAGGGCCCCAAACTTCTCACCAGAGGAACTGGAGTTGCTTGCTATGGAGGCCCTGTCCTTGTACAGCCAGCTCTATGGGGAGCAGGTGCATGTTTCAAGTGATAATGTGATGCTGACTAAAGTCTTTTTATTTAAACACAGGCTAGAATGTCCCTTTTCCTGAGTGAAGTGTAGTGATTGAAGTTAATTTTCTGTTTTTTTTTAATTACATTGAAATATAAGGTGTGTATTTTAAACAGATTATAATAACACAACACTACATTATTATTATTATTATTATTATTATATAATATATATTGTATATATATTACTGCCACTACATTATATATATATATATATATATATATATATATATATATAATGTAGTGGCAGTAATATATATATATATATATATATTATATATATATAATTTTTTTTAATTAAATGTTTATTGCTATTTGTATTTTGTATTATACCACAAAGAACTAGATGATGTTGCTGGTCTGGACTAGTAAAATAAGGACATGAATACAGATAAGGGTTCTCAACAGGTCACTACAAATTGTCCTTTTTTAATAAAAATCAAATAAATATGCTGTTGTAACTTTTTAAAAATGCTTGTGATTGATTTCTCAAATATGTGTCACATCAATACAAATAAACAAATGGTCACAAAACATAGATTTATTTCCTTTTTTGTACCTATACAGGTCAAAGCCGATCAAATGAAGGATATCTGGAAATGCCATTGCAAAGAAGGTGCGGACCCTGGGGCTCTACAAGCAGTGCAGCATACACTGCCTGAAGCGATTTGAAGACCTACAACGCTGGACCAAGAAGTCAGCAAAAGTCTAGCTCGACCAGTCTTCCCAGCGTACGGAGCATGTGCTCCGCACCCTGACCCCCTTAATAGCCTGCATACCTGCAGCGTGAAGGAGGTAAGTTTACTATTTAAATTTCATTTTAATTAACTAATTTTTGTTACAACAATATTTGCCATTCCTATTAAGTGTGACAAATGACCAATGCACAAGAAGTGTACTTGAAGGCATTCATTTTGCAGAAGGTGTACCATGATGTATTTTTTGGAATGATTTGTTAAAATGGATACCATTATTTACTTTTTTCTTTTATAAAGGACTGTTTTGAGCAGACACAGGCCTGCTCAAAAAATGTAACATTCTATTGTGACATTTAATGAGGGACATTCATCCCAAACAGAAAAAATCTATTTTGTTTCAGGTGTGATACTCGTACCAAATTGTGAAGGTGGTTTGCTTCCTCCTATTACAAGTGGCATAGCATTAAATGCACCTATGATACACAGAATGTTTCAGAAATTAAAATTGAGATTCAGTATTATGAACAATCAGTATCGAACAGGTGACAAAAAACATCAGAACATATTTTATAAATTAATTATTAACATATTACAAATATGGTGTTTTACTAATTCACAATGTAAGCCAGTCTGATTTTAGAAAGATGTATCTAATAGGCATAACACATATACAATTTATACAAAACTGAGAGGAACATTTGTAACAGGATAACACATAGCCTAAACACATTCACTTATTGTCCTTTGTTATATGCAGTTGAAATATCATTAATGTGGAAAAATAGATTCCTTAAAGAGTCTTTGGCATATGGAATGTTCTATCACATAGAATGCAGATACTTTGTCCTTACTGTCCCAAGGTCAACATTTTGCAATACACTTGGACATCGAGGGAGGGAAATTCCATCATGTATATATTGGAGTATCCCATTTGCAAAAATCCAAATCAAGCACAGAAAATGACTCATTGTGAATTTTTGGAAACGTATCAAAGTTAACATTTTTATTAGATTGAATTTCATTTTCAGTGTCCTGTTGTATTTTAAATTCATCTGAATCAATCTGTGTTAATTTTTGTTGTAATGGTGTACCAATATTTGACTGACTTGAAAGCCATATTGTTTTTTAAATTTTTCAAATTGTTTTGTAAAATATCAATAAATGAAGAGGTTTCAAAGAACATCTATTAAATATTTTTATATGTTCTAATGTGGTTTGAAAATGCATCAGGCCCTAAATATATACTTATGCTGTTGAAGTAATTTAAAATTAGAAAAATAAATATTTTTAAGAGTTCTTCAGCAGCATAAGTAAATACGGAGGGCGTGAAACATTAATAAGCAACTTCAGTACAGGATTGAAAAAATATTTTGAAATAGTTAAAAAACTTTAGTAAATTAAATTAATTATTGCCATTGTGAAATGGCCTATTAAATGAAACAGCCTTTCAATTTAACAAAATATTTGTACAACATTACTGTAAATATTGAAACACATTGATTCATAGTTTAATTTTCTAAATGAAATGTCTGATCAGCTTTGTTCACCTTGTACAGACAACGTACAATGTTTATTTGGTTTGTACTAAAATTTAGCTAACATAAGTTCACAATTCTAAACAAAAAATATTAAACATTCAGAAGTGTGAAACAGTTCCTGGGAATAATGGAAAATAGATAAGGTATATGATCAGAATTGAATTAGGAGCAATAATAGGAAATAACAAAACTGTGTTTGTGAACATGTTCCCTTCATGCCGGAGATAAAGATGAATATAAGCCTAAGTTTCAAATGTTTGAAGTAGGTGAAAAATGAGCAATTTTGAAATGTTTTGATGATACACGTCATGATCAGTTGTATTTACAGATTCACTAAAATTATTTCTATATGTCCTTACAGCATCTTCAAGAGCAGACAAAGGGAATATTGGGCAAGAAGGCAGGGAAGCAGCTGGCCACTGCGTTTCGGGTAGTAAAACATCTGACACCGATGGACACAGTGGCATGGAGAGTGATGGGACTGGAACAGAGGCCACCAGCTCATCATCTTCAGGGGCTTCCACATGCAACAAGTCCCTAATGGTGGTAGACCCTACAGGAACTGCACCAACCTCATCCTTGCATACCACTCAGAGACCCATCTCCACCCTCCCTCTTGCTCTCCCCCAGTTGACTAAACCGGACCCCCTAAAAGCACTGGGGTCTCCTTCGCTCCAGGCACATCACCTACTGCCACTGTCACCATCGCTGTGCTGAGTGAGAAGGCTATTGACCTCTTATGCAGCATCTTTGTAATCGTGAATGACCTTAGCTGCCACATGCAACATATGGTTGCATTTCTGGATGCCATTCACAGTTCAATATCTGGCATGCAGATATCACTTGAAAAAATAGCCTGATCACTGACCAGAGCCTCCCAACCAGTCCAAACGTATGCCCCAACTCCTGTCCCTCCCTCACCCTAAATCCCAATTCCCACTTCTATGCAGCCACCCACTCCAACAGACATAAGAAGCACACTCACACACAAACATAAACACAAATACAGCAAATACAATCACAAACACACAAAAAACATACACACACTATTGACACTACATCCACAACCACCGCTAGACCTACAAGCACCACAACCACCAAAACACCAACAACCACACCACCACTTCAAAAAGACACTCATCCAAATCAACACACTCACATATAATCACACCTACATGCAAAACAACACCACTCAAAATCAAACGCTCACACTCACTCGAATACCACACACCAGAAAAGAACATACATCCAAACATACACAACATACACCAGGCCCACATGCAACACCCAAACATGCAGCCACATGCACATCACCCACTCCAGCTCCCTCTACCTCTAAAACCCACCCAAACCTCTCCCACACTTCCTACCCATTCCCCTCCTCCTGAATTCATATTTTACCTCTGCTTAATCCTTGTCAAGCCCACCCTACCAAGAAAAGTCCTTGAGGTGCCTGCTGTGTGCCCACTAGATGCCGCTTTCTAAGGAGTTTACCCTTTGGCAGTGTGTATAGGAGGCAAGTTCTAGGCAATACAAAACCAAGCCTGTTCTCATGTTACAACCTTTTGTTATCCATTTGTTATTTCATTTTATTTAATACGATTGTGAGAGAAGTATCTCATTTATTATTAAAAATAATTCAATTTGACAAAGTTTGTCCAAATTGTATTTTTCTTTTATAGTTCATTGATTCATAAAAATGTTCATAAAAAATGGGATTCACATATTTTTGCTTACAATTATGACTGGAAATACAATGTTTTTTTAAGATGTGTTATTTGTAAAGTCAATACACTGCTAAAGAAAGGAATGTGATGGGCATAATATTTTTGGTGCAAGTATTTGTAATGATAATGGACATTTACACCAAAAAAAATAATGTTTTAATATAGGTGTGTTTAGTTCAACTGAACGAGTGAATAAGTGAACACATATGCATTACACCTTACAAAAATAAGTTAATTTAAATTTAATCAAATACACAAATTGCATTAGACAAGGAGAAATTTACATTAATAAAAATGTAAAACGTTTTCTGTTGGGGACTAACATTAATTTTACTTATATTTAAAACTAGACGTTTTACCTTGTTTAATGTAATTGCTCAATTTTATTACCTTTAAATTATTTAAAAAATGTGTGATGAATATATTTGTAATTTGATAGTTTTCAAAAAATGAGGAAACACCTGAATGTACACATTATGCATTTTGTTTGCTGTCATCTTTTGAGCACGTGTCCATTATCATGAAGGAAGCTTGTACGAAATTTGACAATAATGGAATTATTTTAATCCAGGTGTATTTCTTTCGATTTCTTAAACCACAACGTTACGTACATATGCTTTACAAATTTGTCATAAATTGCTTATAAGTTCAATTTTAAAATTATTCGAGTCCAGAGCTAATGTAAACAGCCAATTCAAAAAGTAAGAAGTAAAAAAAAAAGCTTACCTTGGATTCCATCAACGACGGTGTTTATTTGCTTTGTGGTCAAGTAGCAGCATTAAAGGCAGTACATGGACGATCAGGGTCATGATGGAGATGGAGGTGCAAAAGGTAAGAAAGGTAGATTTTGACCTTATATCCCTTCGATATCACCAACTCAGTTGTGGAGATTTCCCGCCACAGTTACGTCAGCGGGAAGGCACATTGCGATTGACCCGGCTGACAAACTGGCTTCACTCCCTCTGACAGCCATTTTTCCTATGACTCCATAGAGGCAGGTGTAAAAATGCTGGTGGAGAAGGCTGGATGTAAACCGACTATTATCCATTGACCCGCCAGCATCTAAATACAGTGGGCAGACTACCTAGTAAGTGTACTGAGTTACTGATGGAAAAGTGATGGTTGGACCAAATCCATCAAGATCTTCCTTTTATACTCATACTCTTGGTTTCTGGGTATAAAAAGCTTATAAGAGCAGTGTGGAAAATGTTCTTGGATTGTGATGCATGACAGGTTATATCAGAAGTTAAATTTGAGTGGATGCTTACATTTTCACCATGGTTTCCTTGCAGAGACCCAATTCACACACTGTGCAATCATCTTGTTGTCTGGAGTGAATCACAGTAAAATATTAATATATTTTTAAATATTTTGTGGAAAGACAGGGGTCAAAATAGTCATACTTTTATCCCATTTTCCAAAGGCTTTTGCTTGCTACTAAACTATTACTGGTTTATAAAAATTATTAATACAGTCATCAACAAAACAATAGAGATGATAAATGCCAAATTAGTTCTGCACATATAATGGTTTAAGCAAAGTCATCTGCCATTAATTGGTTGCAGGATCATAGCAGGTTAACCTTGTTTAAAAAGAAAAGCAGCAACTTACAGAAGTTTTGTGGTGCAGTCAAAGATCCTTTTCATTTAATTAGTAAATGCTATGGTCTTCATAAGACTAAGGGCCTCATTACGAATTTGGCGGTCTGACGGTAAGACCACTGCGGTGGTGGCCGCCAAAAGACCGCCATGTTGGCGGTCATTCAGATTGCCGTATTATGAGTTACACAACCAAGGCTGCCAAAAGACAGCAAGAATCCCAACACCGCCAAGACTCAGGAGGGCTGGAAAGAGGTGGTTCCACCACCAGCACCGCCTGCCCACCAACAAATCACAGAACCTATTATGACTTACAAATCACAATAGCGGTTCTTCCATGGTAGAACACGAATGGCAGTGCGAGCCACGACGGTAAGCGGTCACCACAGTAAAACACCACATTGGATAATTTGAAAACCCAACACCTGACACACATCCCCACATTTGACAAACCAACACGCTGCACTATAAAACACACCCCACAATACTTTGCAACCAGAAACGCCATACACAGTTAAAAGAACGCTGCACTAAAATATCACAATCCATAAATTAGGTACTCCAACACACTTCACATTGCATACATCACACACCTGCATAACACACTCAACACAACAATAAGTTCCCTACACATTAGACACCACTGGTCATCCACTCACATCATTGCACCCACACTTCATCACCACTTCGATTTCCCTACTTTTTTACATCCTTACCATCTCGTCCACCACTACCATGTCCTCACAAAACATCCCCATTTCACAGATGATGAATTGAGGGTCATGGTGGACGAAATAATCAGAGTAGAGCCACACCTATTTGGAGCACAAGTCTAGCAAACATTCATCACCACGAAAATGGAGGCATGGCAAAGAATAGTCAACAGGGTCAATTCTGTAGGTATCTATCCACACTCAAAGGAGGACATCAGGAAGAGGTGGAACAACCTCAGGGCGAAGGTGCGTTCCAGCTGGCAGTCAGGAAAACTAGTGGTGGGCCTCCACCTCCTCCCCCACAGTTCACATCATGGGAGGAGAAAGTCTTGGACATCCTGCAGGCTTGACAGGAATACCTGAGGGAGTGAAGTCAGGTAAGTCACAACACCTATAATGTCACCCTAAACTTTTGTCTTGCATGATCACTGTTCACGTTTGGCATCTTAACTGCAAGACCTCTTAGCACCCCTGTGTCCAACTGTCCAAATACCCCTCTCTGCCATCCCACATGTCAACTAAACTCACCGGGGGCCCCAGTGTCTGTGTATGACATGGGTACTACAGTGACTGATAGGACTACAACTCCCGGCAGGCACTGTTCCACTATTAAGAAAACCAGAACAGTGTACTACAAATAACATTGCCTTGCATGTCAAACTAACAAACAATTCAACACACCTGAATGCTCAACAATTGTACAGTCTATGGCAATGACAGCAATGCTGTGTGCATCTGCCAGTACAATACCATCCAACACACACCTACAGCTATGTTCCCAGATAAACTGGCCTTTAAATCTCCATTTAAACAATGCAATGTACTCACCTGGGGGGCACATACACGTAGAAAACTGGATGTACTTGGAGTACACCCATACAGAGGCCCAGGTATAATATCCACTCCCATACTGTTGGACAGCTCTGTTTCCATTGTACATTATGCAGCTGTTAGTTGAAACAATGATGCCATACACCTAACTTGGAGTTAACTTGAAAATTAAAAGTCATTTAGCAGACAAGATACGAGTTTATGAACAGGTTTTTAACCACCAAGATACTCCAAAATCTTGTAGCAAGGTGTATGATACAGGAAACCTTTATGTCCCATATAGCTGTAACCCAGATGTGGAAGCAGGTATCATATCAGGGGGACAAGTAAAGGCTTTGTGTACATGTCACACACCATGTCTACCAGTCACAGTCTGATGTCACTTTTTGCATAACTTTCAGTAACTGTGTGTTCCACTTCTACTACAAGTAATCTACCCATTGTGACAATGGAAAGGACACCAGAGACAACCACTTCCCCTCTGGATGAAGCCCTTAGTGAGGAAATCACCCCTGGATATATGGACATTGAGGATGACTCGGGCCCATCTGGGACACGTGGTCAGACTACATCTGTCAGCCTCACCTTGCCTACATTGACTCCTTCCAGCCGAGTTGCTACAACATCTCAGGCAACCATTTGCCCCCAATCCTGTGTTCCAAGGACAGTGTCAACCATCATGTGCCCCCCAGTACAGGTACCTGAGTCACCAGTCAAAAACCAAGACAATGATGGACCTGGCACCAGTGGGAGTTTGCAAACAGAACCAGGGGAACAGGCATGTGGGGGTAGGGTGCATGGGAGGGATGGTGTGGGCCCTAGGATGGAGGTTGCAAGGGGTACAACTGGCCAGGACACCATCTTTCAAGTCTTGAGAACTTACCAACAATCCCAAGGTGTGATGGGCCAGGTACTTACTATGATAGGGGAGATCAAACAGCTGCCAAGGGACAGCCACCAGAAAGTGATGCAGCGGTGGAAGGCCCAAAATGCCAATTTGGCTGCCATTGCAGGGATACCGAGAGACATCTATACCACCCTGAGAAGGGTATGTGGACAGCAGCTGGACCCTTCCACTAGCAATGTTGCATCTGCCCCTTCTACCTCTGTGGTAGCCAGTGGAATGGAGGCCCTGCCAGGGGAAGGACATGCCTCAGACACTCCTGCCTCTGTAGCTGACGAACCCCCTCCCCAACGACAAATGTGGACGTCCACCTAAACATCCAGGAGGAGCAGGTGCCAAGACTTTAACCACTGCCAGGAAGTGAACCTCTACTGCATGTTTCCTGTTGTTCATCCCTGCCCTACAAGCAATCTCCAGTTTCCTATTGTATAGGAACACTGGACTAGAGACTTCAAATGTTGTTGCAGCTACCCTGATGATTTCATCCACCATGACTGAACCCTTCACTGTTTGATATAATTTGATTTGATCCAATTCACACACATGAATGTGCACTCCTTGTTAAACACTACTAAACCACAGATCATGTGTGAAAGTCATTTACAGCTATATGTAACTGTTAACTGTAATACCTCTTGCACATAAAAGATATGCACAAATGTACCAACTTTTTAAAGTCCCATCTCACATGTACTGTTTATTCAGGGTACAATTCGCATTTGATGATACTGATGGACAAACTTATCATCACTTTCATTACACTTTCCTACTTATAGGTTGGGAAATGCAAATGTTCACAGAGTACTGCTGCTCACTTTACGAACCCAGCATTGGTGTGAATAACTAGCACCCCACAGACCACAGAAGTTAGAGACATGTCAGTCTTTTACTATCCAAATGGGAAAACAGATTGGTTCAATGTATCATTAAATAAAGGCTTATCAAATACCCATACAATACCTCCCCAATTACCATACCGCAAGATACAGACAGAGGGCTGTACAAATACTCTTAGTCGTGAAACCTTCCACTTACCACGGACAGGTATCAATAGGCATGCTACTTACCTATGACATTCTTGATACACATGCACAGTGGCCTAAAATGAGCAAACACAGAGACAGCTACATACAAATATGACATTACCAAAATCAAGCCATTAAGAAGGTTGAGGGTATGGATTGCACAGGGTGACATGTGTCAGAGACACAAGACCACATATATGGCACTAGGGCAAACAGGTCTCCAGTGTGGAATAGGACACTACCATCCCACTGTCCTGACAGTCTGGGCACAGAACTCACACACCATAAATCCCTTGTCTGACTAAACCTGGTTCACTCCATTTTTACTTCACCTATCAGTCTGCAAATCCCACCTGCCTGTGACACTGTCAAATATTGCCAAAGGAGGATGACCTTCTAAAGTAACCTGCAAAATAAAAACGTAATACATAAGGTATATGCAGGAAATGACTGTAAAATATCATACAGCTATGTCCATATACAGTGGTAACTGATTGTGCAGTGTGACCAGCTTAGACTACGGCAATCAGCAAGCTGAACACTACTCAATGTAATATTCTGCACGCACATCTGAGGAATGTGCTTAGAGGCTACTTATGACCTGCCTGATGGCCATACTAAAACCCTTATCAAGCATCCCTAATCCCCCGCATATTGCATCACTGAGTTAGTAAAATTACAGAACATAATATACCTATAGTCTGGTGAAGTACTGATTGTTGAGATCTGCTCAGATGCCTCCAGCTTCAACCTCCTCATAGTCATCCTTGCTTGGCACATCTGCATTCTCACCCACTGGAACTGCTGGCTCCCCATCATCTGGTAAAAAAGGGATTTGATGTCAGAGTGCGAGGTTGAGGAGCATGCAACAGGCAACAATAATTTGACATACTTTGGAGGGTGAGTAAATGAGGGCTCCACCAGACTTATCAATGCTACAGAATCTTGCCTTCAGGAGCCCAAAGGTCTGCTGCTCGACACGCCTTTTCCTTCAGTGGGCATCATTGAAGCGGTCTTCCCCTTTGGGTGGTTGAGTACCTCACAGGCATCAACAACAAGGACAGTTGGGTAGTCTGAGTCCCCTGTGATGAATAGTTACGAAGAGGCAAATGTATACCTTGGACATCCACACATTTGGTTGTAGATAAAAGTTGCAGACACACATGACATATATTACTTACCAATCAGTCAGGCCCTCTCTGTATGCTGTTCTGTCATCAGCAGTAGGATATTGCTGTTCCATATGATGAAGGAACCATGGACTGACCCCGGGTACCTTGCACAAACCTGTGAAATGTTGAGGTCAGCCAAACAGACTACTTGGACATTAATGGAGTGAAAGTTTTTCCTGTTCCTATACACCTGTCCATTGCCTTCTGGGGGAACCAAAACTACATGGGTGTCATCAATAGCACCCACCACATGTGGGATGTGTGCCAAAGCATACAAATCAGCCCGCACATGGGCAAAATCTACACGTTGTGGAAATCTGATGTAGCTGTCCAGGTGTTTCAACAATGCAGACTGTTAGCTTTCAGTTAGGGCCACAGTATTTTGAAAGGAGCCTGTGACCAGGAAGTGCAGCACTGGCATGACTTGTATAATGGGTGGTATGCTATAGGGATTACGAATGGCAGGCATCAGATTTGGCTCCAACTGACAACAGAGATCCATGATTGTCTGCCTATCCAAGCGGTATATTTGGATGATATGTCGATTCTTCAAGGTCTGCAGGTCTGCTAGTGGACAGTATACTGGAGGTTCTCTCACTCTTTTCATGCCACGGTAATTATGGGTGATAAAACCAAGATGTATGTGTTTCACACATTCTGTCCATTGTAAGTGTTAAAATAACATGTTATAAATAATGCTCAGACATGCCACATGAAATTGTAGAAACACCGTAAACAGCACATCCCTAGGTACATAATGTTTTCTTACCGCAATCAAATTCCCTTTCCTTAATCATGATTTATAAATGGAGAAGGATGTCACTAAAAGTCACTTTGATAATGACAATCCTACCATGTTTCACATCAATATGACACAAACGCCATATTTTAGATAGCCATTGGTGTGCTGACTATGCCACTCAAGTTACGTTAGTCATAATTCATCAAGTTTACAAGTTGTACATAAATCCTGTACTTTCCTACATGTTTGCTCAAAGCCAGCAGTGAACACAAGGTCTTAAATTTGTCTCACAGCTTGTGACGCAACTTTGATCTAACTTTACTGATCAGCTATGAACCTTAAAATGGCAGCTGCCTGACCTACTGTACTGGACATTAGGAAATGACCTAACTCCGCCGGCGGAAGTTGTCATGGAGTTAGTCAGATACAATTGTGATGGACATTGTCATTGGAAAACATTGCTGCCTTTGGTGGTCTTGCGGCAATGACGATGTACGCCGGCGGTGATGGTGTCTTTCATGGCGGACGTGACCTCCATCTCATGCTTAATTTCTCACTTGACTCCTGACACTACTGCCATCAAGGCCTCCACAACCTGAGCTGCTGTATACTGTCCCTAGGAGCAATCATGGCACGTCCTGCAGGTGATAGGGGCCCTACCTTCTCTTTAGAGGAGCTTGACAAGCTTGTGGAGGAGGACCTACCCCTGTATGAACAGCTGTATGCTGCACCAGAGGAACAGGTAAGTGCACAATGTGCACATATGTATATTTCCCCATCTATCCTTTGTTATGACATGCAATGGATGATGGGTCAGGTTTGTGATGATGTCCAAGAAATGTGGAAGAATGAAGGGTCGTGGTGATACGTGTGGGTAGATGGGCATGTGGATATGTGTTTAGATAGATATTAAGTACTTAGACATAGTAGAGAGTGTGTGATGTATGTTCCATGAACCACCTACTGACCGCAATACATGATCACTGAGGGCGGTATGGCAAACTTTGCCAGGAATACCATGTTTACAGATATGCATGTGGTCTAGTCATATGTAACAAGCTGATACCTGTTGCTGGTTATGCAATATTGTATGCCTGTTCCAACATCACACATGGCCTGACTGCATACGTTCATCTATTATTGAAGGGGATGTTGAAGACAGTCTGTGTATGGGTATTTGTACTAACTTGTTTTTCACCCTGCTTTTTTTGGTATGGTGCATGTGCACATGACAGTCTATTCTTGTCTGTGTCATCTATGCAGGTCAACGCCCATCAGAAGAAGGTAATATGGTGTGCCATTGGCAAGAAATTGTGGCCCCTGGGGGTCCACAGCTGGCGGAGCACCCACTGTAGGAAGAGATGGAAGGACCTGAGACGCTGGGCCCGGAAGACCGCAGAGGCCCAGCTGGGGATGTCCTCCCAGCGAGTACGTGGTGCCCGTTGGACCTTGATCATCCTAATGGCCCGCATATTGGTGGTGGCATACCCGAAGTTGGATAGGCATTTGAGGGCAGCACAGCAACCACAACAGGGTTAAATATAGACCTAAGTCAATTTCACCCCTTTAACAGATTAGTGTCTAATGTGACATTGTTAGATCCAACAGTGTGGTAAGTGCAAAGGGTCCAAGAGCTCCATTAAACACATTGATATACAGTCCCCAACAATGGTACACATGTGTGCACATATTGGGACATATTACTCACCTCTGTTGTACCCTCTGTACAAAAGCATATGATGATGTACATGTGACAGTGTCATATGTGTACCACAATACAGGTTTTACTATCCTGGTGGTTATTCATTCCCAAAGACAGATCAATACTCCCAGTATCATGATGGTAAGTTGTCCAGGTCCTTGTTCTCTGTCCATTGCAATGTCCCTTGATCTATTTCTATGTGTAACATTGAGTGAGACAATTTGAATTCATTCCTACTTTTCAAAAGGTTACAGATGTGTGACAGCACAATGAAAGGCCGTGATGTCCATCTGACATTTCACATGATATACTAGTTTCACTTGTTCAGACCTGTTACAAGGTGCATCTCCTTGGCAAGATAGGGATTACATAGACCTTTGTAATGCCTCTTCTGAGTGGACAACCGACATGTTGGGAACCATGGAGGTATAACTATACCCCTATCGGATCACATATATTGGTGTCAGGACAATGACTGTTAGTACCATGTTCATATTAAGTAGGTGGTAAGTGGCTACCCAGCACTTTACTGATCCATAATTTTGTAGGTATGACGAATAGTCAACAATATCTCATTCACAGTTACAATCTTATCAGTTCTTTTAGTGAGACACATATACTGTATCTTGATGTCACATGATGTTGGCACTTAGCTGGTACTACCTGGGGGTGTGGGTCAACTAGATGTAATGTTACTGATGTGTCAAGTATGATAGAAGTGGTATGTAGAGAATGTGATGACCATACCTCACTTTTTGTTTTGCAGCATTAGCATCAGCAGGCGAAGGAGATGGGGCACAGTTGAGTGGGGAAGCTACTGGCCATGGGACCTCCAGTCACACAAACACCGACACTGAGTGGCCCAGAGGGCAAGCAGAGTGCTACAGGGGAGACTGGATCCTGTACAACATCCTCAGAATCCTCCACCAGTGGCCACCCCCTGGCAGTGGCAAATCCATCTGGGACAACCCCAGCACCATCTCTGTCCGCCACCTCCCTTTCTATTACCACCCTCCCTGTAGCCTGCCAGCCCTTTGGCAGCACCTGCCCATCCAAGCAGGTAGACCTTTCCTTTGCAGCAAGCACCTCTGCCACAGCTCCTGTTAACCCTGCTGCCCTCAGTGAGGAGGCTATTGATCTCCTGAGATCGATCTCTGTGGGTCAGTTGAGCATCGTGAATGCCACCTAGGGACTGACAACTCAGATACAACAGAGTAATGCGTTCCTGGGGTCATTCACGGTGCACTGGCTGGCATACAGAGATCTTTAAGGCTCTGTCTTCCACACTGATGGCAGCCAGTCACTCTTTGACTACCATCCTCCTCCACCTTCCTCTTCCCAATCCGATTCTCCCCTAGATAAAGCACACAAACGGACAGGCATGTGTCCACCTCAACATCCAAGGGTAGCGCAGACAAACATAAGCACCACAAGACACACCACCGGCATACCCACAAGCAATATCCACTGGCACATTCAGCAACAGTCACTACCTGCCCTGACACCCCTACTACCCACAGCATCACAGACATAACACCTGACACACCTGCAGACACCACACGTACATTCAGTGCTACAGCTACCCTACCTATCCTACCCACAGACACCTCAACAGCATACCCTCAGACATCCACCCCAGTCACTACACCTGCAGACACCACAACCACAGACATGCCTACATGCAGCACATCCACCATACCTGTAGTCATCATCCCAATGGACAGTCACATAGCTACCCCGGCATCCCACAGAACCTCTACCCTCCTCAGCCCAAGACACATAAACGCCCTCACTTACCCACCCAACATACACCCACCACTCACAACCACACCTCCCACAAATGCATACCCAACATTCACACCAACACCTCTTACAACCACTCCCTCTATGTCCACACCCAAACCTTTTTCTTGTGACCGCCCCTGAGTGTGTAAGAAAGCTTTCATCTTGGAGTTTGACCTAGTCCATACTGTTCTCCCCTGTGACACCCCTAAAACATCTGTTTCCCTCCCAAAGGACATTCCTTCCACCTCTGAAGCCTCCCCTACCCCGCCAGTTCCCATGCCCCTCCCCCTGCCAAGAAGATGTCCCCTTCCAAAAAGACCCAGTCCCTTTCCCAAGCCAAAAGCAAAAGCCCCCCAAGCCTAAGTCCAACCCCCTTCTTCCCAGCCTAAGGCCAACCCCCTCCGTACCACTCCCAAAAGTCCATGAGGTATCTGCCTGCCCCATTGTTGCCCTTATCTGTGGAGGTTACATGGCAGTCAGGAGTCACGTTGGGGCTCCACTTTATACCTCTGGTGTATTGAATATTAATTTATATGGACTAGCCAATGACCTTGGATTCCTAGTTTTCGCTAAGAATATTTTAATATATTATATCGAAGCAGTTGGTTTTTTTGGTTACATCTTTGTCCTGCATTTCCTTTCCTAGGTTTGAGTTGTTCCTCGCTGACATTGTTGTGTCCCAGTATTTGTGTGTGTGTGGTGCTTGTGCTTTCTCTGTTGTTTTAGCAGTATGTGAGGGTGCGTGCAGTGCTTTTGTCCCCAGGGCTAGGGTGTGTGTTGTGAGATGGGCAGGTGTATGTTGCTGACATGTTGTTGTCATGGTGTTGTGTCAAGTTTGTATTGGCATGTGCTTGTTGTTGTAGTGTGTAGCTTTGTGTGCTTGGACTGTATGAGTGTGCGTGTATTTCGCATGTAATGGTAGGCACAATGTGCCATGTGTGTGTGTGGTGTGTGTGTTGATCTCTAATTTGGATGATGGTGTAATTGTGTGTGTTTGCTTCCAGTTGGTTGTGCATTTGTGTTGTATGTGTGATGAGTCCATGGCCAGTGTCGGTTGTGATTGCTTGACAGTGTATTTTTGATTGTGCAGTTGTGGTGTGGTTGTGACATGTTGGTGTGTTGAATGGGATTGTGTGAGACTAGGCCTGTGCTGTGTTGCTGTGAGTAAGTGTGTGTTCTTGACATGTGGTGTGTGTGCTGGCTGCAAAGTGCGTGATATGTGTGTGGGTGTATTTGTTGCTGTATGTGAGTGCGTGTGTCACTGTACTGTTACATGTGAGCATGGCCCTCGCTATATGTCTATACATAATTTGCCAATATACAAATGTAACAGATGAGTGTGTGTACTAACGGTTGCTGTCGTCCTCCTTGGCGCTGATTCCGTTGTCTTTTGGCAAGCAGGAGCAGCGGGATGACATCTAGTTGTGGTTCCATGGTGGCACTGGCCGTGTATGGCTTCCTGGAGGTGAGTGTCTCCTTTTATCCAGATCGTTTCTACCTGGGTTTCCGTGGTGGTCCGATCGCAGTGGAAAGGTTAGCGGTGTGTAACATCATAATGAGTCAGACGGAAACATGGTCTTCAACGGCCTGTTGGTGGCTCTAATCGTCTGTGAAGGTCTGACCGCAGAAGTGGTGCCGGGGGTGCTTTAGCTGTATTCCGTTGGCATCACAGTCATATTCATAATTTGGCAGCTCTCACCGCCAGCCTGTTGGCGGTTTGACTGTCACTGCTTTCCTTGGACCACCAAAGTTGAAATGAGCCCCTAAAAGTCCACTCCATTATGTAAATACTTGAAAACTGAACTGCAGACATTTAGAATACGGGTACTACTTACTCCGATTCCATTCTTCAGCATTCTACTCATTACTTCTATGAAATAAGACTGCCTCCTAAGAAAGGAACTCTCTTTTCATAACTAAAAACTCCAACCACCCTCCGAAAGGAGGAATAAAAGGGCAGCCTACATATAACATAACCTTAAAAGTCTACAGGCGTTAAAGATGACCCATCCCTGGACATCATTTAGGAGGGAGGGTGTTTTTAAATTATGGGAACGAGGTAGAATGGACTCAGAGTAATGGAAATAATGGCAAATATCTAAAACATTACGACCTTGTCCTATTTATTTCTTCCATTCATTACTTCTCTGAAAAATATACAAGCAAAAGCAGAGAATACTGGTCCATATATCAATATTATACCACTACCCATAGTTGATGTGATAGCTGTGACATTTTTAATGAATATCCAATGACCACATTAATGCACAGGAGGTATAACAAAGCAGAAAGAACTCTGCTACCAATGTCACCATAATCTTTGTCCTTTCTCAGAAGGCAATACTGATTTGAAAAAGGGGATGGAATTAGCCAAGTGGCAACTCTGCAATTTTCAAAGATGCCCCCCAGAATCTGCCCATAAGTAGCAGACATTTTTCTACTGGAACAATCCCTAACACCAGTAGGACAAGGAAACTGCTGCTACAAGTAGTCTGCTAAAATAGTGGAATGTACGTAATGACTAGGTCATTCAACCCTTTTCTACAAGGACCAAAATTCTGAAAGAAAGAATGAGATCTACAATGGAAGACACTATACTGCAAAAAAATATACTAGACCTTCTAGCAACCAAGGAATGCAACTGAACCTCTGGCAAAAGAATACCTTGATTTGCTCCTTTTTTCACTCTCACCGGGAATCACTGGTATTTTCATAGTTATTTTAGAATTCCCATTTATATTAAACTGGTCTTCACTACAACAAAAAGTCTATAGTTTATCCATCATACAGAAAGCACACATTTCCAAACAACCAGTTATACATCAAAGTCAGAAAGTAATGGAGAGAGGGACCCCTTTGAAACCAAGAGGATAGGGTCCCAGCGTCAAACCAACAATAAGAGTTCCCCAAGGCACTGTGCAAAAACATTCCCATATGCAAACTGTGCAAAAACATAATTTATTAAATATAAAATCTGATAACACATATCCAGACATAAACTAAACTTCTAAAATCCATCTTGTCAGAAGGTAGCCTCATATTTTCTGTCAATGTGTTGCTCCAATGTGAATTACCTTAAAAAATCAAAAGACAAGAGGCAACTGGCAAAACAGGAACAGTTTGTTTAATTACACATTATAGCTGGGAGAGCAGTTACAGAACTGGGGTCTGACGACTGTCTCTCAATATACATCCGCTTGCAGCTCCTTTCTTGGTTGAGAATGTGAACAATTATCATTGAGTCATGAAGTTCTGATAAAAAATGTAGGTAGACCTCGACCTTGAGTGTATACAATGTGGGTCAGCAAGTACTTTTCCAGATGTCTAGCCTGAGGGGTGCATGGTTGCTATGTGTGCTGTGTGTGTTGTTTTCTGATTAGCTAAGTTTTCCTAACTGCGTGTGGCATCTAACTTTATGGTGTTTTTGGGAATGCACACAACCCTCTGGCTGTGTGTATTTTTTCAGGGCCAATCTCCTAGGACCATTGTGGTGTCACTGCGCCCATCTTTGGGATTTGACCTACGTTTCCTGTTTTCATGTTTGCCTGCCGGCTATGTGTCTCCCCCCTGTGACCTGTCAGTCAGTAACCTCAGATCTAGGTCCTAGAGCCTGCCTGACCATTTATCTGCTTGTCGGGGTTGATGGAGAGTTCATGACATGGGAATCTAATAATGGTGATGCTACTTCGTTTGTGAATATGACTGTATCGTTGTTTGCATCAACATTGATTATTCCAATATTAACATTCCCTCCTCTAGCTGCATATTCAGCTACACCATGAAACCCAGACATCATATGGTTGGAGGGTTGTTTCCCAATTCGAAGCCATGTGCTTTCTACGAAATTTGAGGACTGCGTTTTTACAGTAGGAAACCCCCACTTGTAGGAAACCACACAGAAACAGTAATATGATAAAAATAGGAAACAATGACGTGCACAGACAGGTCAGCCACCGGGGGAGCCAGGAGAACCAATTCATGAACCACTCCTGCTCAGAGGCACCTCCCTCCTCACACGTCTTTGTAGTCGGTACAATGCTTGGATTGCAAGACTCAGAGTTCCATTGTCCATGTCATTGCCAGGTATGAACGTACAGCAGGATGCACCAATCTTCACGAATATCTCACCCTCCATTGCAGTCATCAAGTTCAACAAATACTGATGTTGCATCCAGGGGTGGCTCCTTCACAAGGGCGAGGGAGCGTAGCCCCCCTGGCTAAGCCAGGAGATGAAAGATAAAACAATATTTAGTTATCATTTTATCTTTCATCTGCTGGCTCAGCCTGCAGCGTGTTCAGGGTAGGGTGGGACTGGGCCATGGGAGGTGGGAGGAGTGGAGTGCACTAAGGGCGGATGTGTGTTTGGCCGGCAATCTCAAACCAGCCAAACACACTTGCACACTTAGGTTTCTCCAGCCCGGCCATGCATACAGCTGGGCTGAAGAGACTGCACAGACCTCTGGGTTGTGTCTGAGAGGCAGTCCAAGCTGCTCAGACCAATACTGATGCTACTTTCATGCTAGTTTTAGCATGAAAGCAGCACCAGAATTGCTGGGGAGCCTGTGCTGGTGTCCCAGCAAGTGCTGGGACACCACAATAAGACTAGAAGAGCAAATGCTGGGACACCACAATAAGACTAGAAGAGCAATGCAACAGGAGGCGGCAATGGGAAAAGGTGAAATGTTTTTTATTTTTATCTTTTTTATTTCCTCCCGCCCCCCTCCTTGAGATTTGTGGCAGCTGTCGCTGGTTGCATCACCATGAGGCGGATGGTTTTAATTTCTTTCATGTACTAAGCCCAGCCAAAATAATCAGCAGTTCTTTCCACTCGAGCCTGATGCAACAGAGTTGTCTTCTTCCTAAACGGGTATTGGTACAGTTCCAACAGATCTTCTCCAGGAATTAACAGGGTTGGGGTATGGAAGTGGATGTAGGAGCAGAGGCCACACCATCCTGGGATGAATTTAGTGTATGCAAACTCACCACATTGCCAGTAAGAATCCATCAGCATGGAGGTGACCCACTGCATGTCCAGAATGTGCAGGATTGTGCCAAAGTTTGCATTCGTACCCAGGGGAATGGTTCCTTTGTCTCTGAAACATAAGGACTACAGCGCATGTTTCTGTGCAATAAGGGGTTGCCTCTTCCCTTCTTTCTACATATACCTATCTATCTCAGTGTCCCAGATCTCCTGACACAAGGTATCCACGCTGTTATTCATCCCTCCCCTACAAGACCCATTTCCCTTCATATCATTGAGGTGGATAGCCCTGCACTGAAAGTCAAAGTTTGGGGTTCACTTTTTCTTAACAAAGACAATCCCATATATGCAGGGCCATCCTAGGACCACTGATGGGTATGGAAGCGGATCTGTTTGTGCACTGGTTAAGTGGTTTAGCTACCTCCAAGAATCTATCCTCTGGAAAATCTCAAGGCTGAACAGTATCCTCCCCTGTATTGTCCTTTCTACACATCCTATCTGGCTCAGTTTGGATATCGCTAGGCTCGGTGAGAAGATACAGTGCTGTAGGATTGGTCTTCTAGCGAGTATTGGTCTTCTAGTGAGTTAGATTTACTACTACCCTCTGGGGCTTTCCTCTATTAGGTTGTATTTTGACCATAATCCTACATAGGTATTGCTGGAGGAAGCATTTTGCTTTTAAAGGGGCTACCTCTTGAGATAAATGGAGCTTATCTGCACCTACTGCATGTGGTATCAGCAAACAGAAGTAACTTGGCCTGGCTGATATCTTGGAGCCCACTTCGGTCATGTGCTGATACCACGTGTTGTGCAACAGGGCATTGTGGAGTGCGTGTGGAATGCTAGTGTTAGGTGCAGTGTAATCGTAAGTAATGTGGGAGAGGTCACCACACAAGCGCAGTGACATTTTCTGAATAGACCCTATTAGACAAGTTTGTTCCTTGGAAATGCACAGATGCGGTACCACCCCTAGTATACATATGGTGTAAAAATGCATAAAAACACATACCATGTGAAACATTGTCGTTCTTGAGGTTATTCTGGTGGAGATGCCCATAGTTTTCTGGTGATGAGAGTTTCTGGGTTGTAAACAGTATGGAAAAAAGTCTTTGGAGTAGTGTGGAGTCCGGGATCCCGTCGTGGGTATTTATGTGGAAAGTTCTTGGAGTGGGTTGTAGCTCTTGATCCTGTTGGCAGCTATTAGTGCAGAAAGTTCTTGGAGCAGTTTGTGGCTCTCGATCCTGTTGGGGGTACTGGTGCTGTGCAGAGAAAGTGATGGTCCTCTGTAGAGGTAGTACACTTAGCGGCTCTACTGCAGAGATGCTAAACAAGAACTAGGTTTGGTTGTCATAAAAGAAAAAACATTATATCCCTGCATGTCACCAATTATTTCTTAGGAATTCTTGTGTTTTCATTGATTTCAGTAAGGCACCGGAAGGCGGCCTCACTCGGGATACCTAGTTTTGGAAAAATGGGTTATTGCTTATTCAATTTTTTATGGCTTTTTAGCCCCCCCCCCCTCTGTGCCGGACTAAGCGTACATCTGTAGGTATACTTTACAGGGTGATTCTCATGACCATGTGGGTAAATCCAATTTTTAACAGATGCTCTGTCATCGTTGCCAGCCCTCCAGTAACCTATTGTGTACATAGGGTTGCCCTTGGTGTGGGAGGAGTTTTAGACCCACACATGTGTGGGGATGTAGAAAGAAGAGGCTTGTTGCACTGAACGTAGCCCGGTGATCGCAATGTGCTTTGAGGTCACATGTATACCCATAGAGTCCTGGCATGTGACATGGAAAGTAACACATCCTAGTGGCGCCAAGTGTCTTGACTATGCCTTTTGATTGAGGCTTCTTTTGGGCTAGCTTTTGGGCTTCTTTTATTTGGTCTGTGGGCGCTACTCTAGACCTTAGCATGATCTGTTAACTTAATTGTCATGAACCAAAGGGGGTCGGAGTGTTGTTCTGCAGTATCCATGTGCCTCTGAGTTGTGGTGTTCAAAAGTGGGATTGTTGCTCCCATCAGTTGGTGTGCGTGAGGCCTTTCATGTTAGCTGAGTGTTAGGCCTGATGCAAGGTGAGCATATCTCTGTGTTTTTTTCTGCTCAGAGCTATAATGGATCCATCAGATTCTGTTATCCCCGGCACCCCCTTCTCCCTTGGTCTAGACCTTATTTGGACCCGCAGTTCCTGGCTGTACTTGGAAAGCTTTGAGGGAAAGAAGGAGGCAAAAATATTGCTGCATAGGGAGTCTTGAGCAAAGCCAAGAACTCGTTGAAGTTTGTCCGAGATATGGGAATGGACTGGCACTCCTCGATGTTCTGATGGACTCCCTCTTGGTGCCATGCGGTGCTTTGCAATCTACCAGAACTCATGCGTGTACTGCAGGGATTATGGGGTCTTTGCTATACCAAGAGTACAGGATGCCTGGCTCCCAGCAATGAAGGACAGCTTCATTTTGGAACTTAAAGCGGCATCCTTTTGGCTGAGGCCGTATTGGCCTTCTGGGGGTTCTATTGTTGCTGGGACTACATACCAAAAGGACTTTTTGGTCCCGACTAGGTGCCCGGGAATGGGGACCTTTTGACTTAGTGGGTGGGAGGACCTGGGGTGTTGGCTTTTTAAGCACTGGTCAGGGAGCCGCCTAGCCCTCCTTCATCAGACTGACTCCCCCTGCCCCGGGGGATCAGCAGCAGAGTAGGGCCTAGGTTCCCGCTGGCACTTTGAATGGCGGACTCTAGTGAGGATACCTGATTAACATCTGCACAGAAAGCCTGTGCTTCCTGAATGCAAGTAAAGTTTTAAATCTCTAATGCTGCCTCATTGGTCCTTCTCTTGAGTTTTAATACAGTGGATTTGAAGATGTGTGTGAAATGAAAGCTTTGCATTGGGGGTATTACGTTACTGCACATTTGGGTTCTGTGTCTGCGCGAAGGCATTACTTCCCCAGTTACCCCTCCCTGCTGCGGTTGTGGCTCTGGTCTTTATTGGGCTGGATTCCCTGTCTTTGGTTGCTGATGCCGTGTGTTGGTCCAACTACCTGACCCCTGTTGCAGGGGTGCAACAGTGTACTGACTTCCCTGCAGCTGGCCGGTGCATTCTGGTTTCCCTGGGCTTGGTTCGGTGGATGGAAATTATGCAGGGATTTGCCCTAGCTCATGGACTTCTGCTTGTGATGTGCCCTTAGCCAGCACCTGTTGGCCATGTGGCCCATTCTGTGGCAGTAGTGACATTCTATGAGGTCTGGCCGCTGCCAGCCTCCCTGATTTCTATTGATATAGCTATATTGAAACCCACTACTGCAGGGGCACTTGCCAGTTCTACGCCTTTCTGACTCAGTGAGGCATCTCTGTCTATACTTTCTGGGGCCACTGAACTGACCCAGGGGGAACCCTTCCCATCACCTGAGGACCCCATCTGTCGAGCTCCTAACTTTAATTTGCTCACAGATGCATCCCAGTATGCAGATAGTACCACCATGGCCAACAAAGTGATGTGGCCTGTTCCTTTCCTTGGGTCTGATTTCTGCCCCCAACCCAGGGAAAACTCTGTCCACAAGGACAGAAACCAACAGACGCCACTGACAGCTGTCAGTGTCAAGAGCCAGGCCCCAGACCATCCACTACTAAGTGGAGACCCTGAGTGGGGACTTTTGATGAGCTTCTCCTCCATCTGGGGGGCTGGTAGGGAGCTCCCAAGGGGCTCCTGAAGCATTTCAGAATGGGGGCAGTAGCTCCAGGGGTCTTGTACCCCTTCTCCATTCTTACCAGTTCCAGTGTGGGTCCCTGATACTGGTCACTCAGCCCAGGGTCTGTACCCTGAAGCTGAACAGAGGACAAGGGTGAGTCCTTCCTCACCTTGCCTACACATCTGGGCTCACGTACCCTCCTCTGGGAAGTGGTTTTGCCAGACAGCTGAACTGTCAGGGCAACCTTAGGAGTCAACCCTCTCAGTTCTCCTGACACTAGGGGTAACTCATTCCTCAGAATGCAGTCAATGGGCAGCTGGGGACTAACTATGACCCACTCTAGGGACACCAGGGCCATGGGGCTGAAGAAATCCTCCCCAATGGCTGGAGTCCCTCGACACACCTGGCCGGTGTACTGCTCTGGTGACACTAGTCTCTCCACCATCATAGTAAGACTAGCCCCTGTGTCTCTCAGAGCAGTGACTGGGACCCCATTCACTCCCACCTGGTGGAAGTGATGACTCCCACCCTCAGGGATTACCAGTTTACCTTCTGAGTCCACCTCCCAACTAAAGGAGATGAAGGCATGGTCTACAACCTGCCCCTGGGGACTACTTTCCCCTGTAGCGGTCCCAATAGTGGATGATTTCTTTGGACAGACACAGTCCCCTTTCCTGTGTCCTAGCTGGGAACACTTAAAGCAGCGGGTTGGGAATGGGATGCTTTGGGCCACCGCCAACCAGAACCACCACCCTGTTTCTCAGATGGGGCATGGGAACCCTTTCCTCCCCCCTTACTTTGGGGCTTGTCTGGGTCATCTCTAACCTCCCCCTCACTCTGTTGGGGGGACCCGGAACCACCCTTCCTGGGGTCACTCCCTGGTACCTTTTTGGAGTCTCTGGTACTAGTCAAGAGGTCCGCCTCCTCAGCAAGCTTCCTGGGATCAGTCAGCTTCAACCAAGTGCTGGCGCAACTCTGTAGAACAAAGACTGAGCATATGCTCTCTCAGAATTAAATTGAATAACCCTGTGTAATCATCTACTTTGCTACCCCGCACCCATCCATTCAGTGCCTTATTGGACAAATCAGTACAGTCTACCCAAGTTTGTGTGGAGAGTTTGGTGCTGTCCCTGAACCTCTGATGGTATTTCTCAGGAGTCAGCCCAAACTTGGCAAAAAAAGTGTCTTTCATGGGTGCATATTTGTTTTGATCCCTAGGGTCTAGTGTAAGAAGTGTGTCCCTCCCCACAGCTGGTACATACCACCACAAGGCCACCCCCCATTGCTCTCATGGATCCCCATGAGCCCTTAGTGCAATTTTGTAAGCAGCCAACCGCTTATCGATGTCATCCCCCCACATAACCGGGCACAACATTTTTAGGTATACTAACCTTTCTTTCTCCAGCAGGTTCTGCATGTATGCTGCCACCATTACTGTTGGACTCAGACTGCTTTGCCTTAAGCTCCTTGAGACTCAGTTCATGAGCCAACAAAAGTTTCTTTTCAGCCAAGGATCTCTCAGCTGCAGCCTCAGCTCTCCTCTATTCTGCCACTCTTTGAGCTTTCCTTTCTGCTGCCTCCATGTTTAACTTTGCAATTTGCAGTTTAAATTCTCTCTCCTCCCTCCTTTCCTCTGCGGTCAGGCCACGGTCAGAGGCACTGCTCCCTGGTTTACCAGGAGGCACGATTCCAGGGGGAACACCCCCTGCTACTGGCAAGAAATCGTCTGAGGGGCCATCCTCTGGACCCTCCACCTCAACATTCTCCTCAGAATGGGCTTCTGCCCAGGCCCTCAGTGCCTTTTAGAATTCCTCCTTTCTGGATAGGTACTCCCATATCCCTGCAGAACCCCGTCAGCTGTTTGACACTATGGGGGCCATTATGGCCCCGGCGGATGGCGGTAAAATGGAGAAAAGTGCTGCCAACAGGCTGGCGGTACTTTTCCCTATATTAAGACATAGGCAGTTTGGCTCAAGCCAAACCACCAATGTACCACACCGTACACCACGGCGGTAATGGCCGGTGGGCTGGAGACTGCGGTCTCCAGCCCGGTGGCCGTCACTAGCCTGTCTGCGGAATTATGACCCCGCCTACCGCCATGGTTTTCGTGGCTTCCTTATAGCCACGAAAACCATGGCTGTAGGCACTATCAGCGACAGGGAATTCCTTCCCTGTCACTGATATTGGTCTTCCCTGCCCCCCTCCCCTGGTTGCCCCCCTTCATTAATGCACCTTCATTCACACACGCACACACGCATTCACACACTCATACTCACATTCAAGCATGCATGCAGACATCCATTCACACACACATCCACACACACTAACATACATACAGGCACACTTGCATACAAACAACACAACATAAACGCACTCACACATCCATACATACACACACACACACAACACGCAACATACACCCACATTCACGCACGCACAGACATACACCCCCACACCCCCACACAACACTCCCCACCCCCCTCCCCTGTCGGAGCTCCTGACTTACCTTTTGTGAGGGGGTCCTCTGGCAGGAGATGGGACGGGGCGCTGCTGCCACCAGCAGCATCCGCCAGCAGCACACCGCCTGGCCCTATCATGGGTCAATATACAGTCTGCGGAGGTCTACTGGCGTGGCACTGCTGCCCCACCTTACTGCCATCTGCCGGCATGGCCACAGCCAGATTTCCGCCATCCTACTGGCAGAAATCCAGCTGTGGTCATAATACGGCGGATGGCTGGTAGCTGCGGCGACAGTCTTTTGGCGTCTGCCACCGCGGTGGTAGGCGGTATATACAGCCAATGTTATAATGAGGCCCTATTTGCCTCCACCATGGTTTGGTCTAAATTCTCATCTTCAGCTTGAGACTCAGCCAGAGACATGTTGAGTGAGGTTTTAGTTAAACAATGTCAGGTAGAAAATTGAAATTGCAGAAAATAAGAGAAAAATCAAGTTGACCTTCAACTGTGGGTAGGTAGTGAACACTTAGCTATTGTATGTCACTGCACAAATTTAAGTCCTATCCTCACTGCTGATCACCAATGTTAGAAATGGGGTCTTTGGTTGGCAGTCAGGTTATCCCCTGTCCTGTGCCCACCCTTTGGTAGCTTGGCACTGAGCAGTCAGGCTTAACTTAGAAGGCAATGTGTACAGTATTTGTGCAATAAATCATGCAATAACACAGTAGAACACCACAAAAATACACCACACAGTGTTTAGAAAAATATATAATATTTATCTGATAAGATGCAGACAGATGCAGAGGCAGGCCTAAGACATGATCAGGGGGCTACTTATGTGGGTGGCACAACCAGTGCTGCAGCCCACTAGTAGCATTTAATTTACAGGCCCTGGGCACATGTAGTGCACTTGACCAGGGACTTACAAGTAAATTAAATAAGCCAATTGGGTAGGAGCCAATGTCACCATGTTTTAAGGAGAGAGCATATGCACTTTAGCACTGATTAGCAGTGGTAAAGTGTGCAGAGTCCTAAAGCCAGCAAAACGGAGGTCAGAAAAAGAGAAGGAGGAAGGCAAAAAGTCTGGGGGTGACCCTGCATAAAGGACGTTTCCAAAACACCACACTTAAGACAAGCACAGTTACATTAATTTACCAGTGTCACAATATCAAAACAACACCGTTTCAATTGGCACCAAGAAAAAATGACAAAGCACGAAGTGGTGACTTTGTTAAAAAATACCTTAGCCCGCTCCTAGCACATGTTATCCTGTGACCAGGGGAAGTTCTGCACAGTACTCTGGACTAAGTGAGCCTGATAATCTTGTTAAGATTACAACAATTTATGCGGAGAAAGAAAAAAGATAATTTCAACAACCATAGGCCCTTCTGGCCAACACAAACTATGCCTACTCTCCTGGATCCCAATTGTTTCTTTTCCCTAACGTCTGAATTACACCCTATATCACACCCAGGGGATATGCGTACCATCTGTGCCACACCCAGTGGTCCAAGGGAAGCAGCAGCACCTCTCTCTTCTTTCAGATATTAACAGTGTTAAGAAACCGGTGGCAGTGAGAAACCCTTTTATACTAGATGGCAAGATTAAGGTACAGACCCCATATCACACCCAGGGCCTATGCGTACCATCTGTGTTACGCACAGCGGTCCAAGCGATCAACAACCCAAAAAATATTCAGAACGATTCAAGGAATTTTCACTGTTCCTGATGCTGATGGTCAAAAAAAAGGTGACTTCCATGAGTTATGCTTTTAACTAGTTTGCCACAAGCCAAATGCTGGGACTAAGGCTCTGATGTAGTTTCTTACCCTTCTGACTGCAGCTGCAGGATGGACCTTTGCCCTGTGGATTCAGCAGAACTTCCAATTAATTGAGGTGTCTGCTCACCTTTCTTGTGGCGCAAACGTGAATCCGTCCGGGTGAGGTCCACTTACTTTGATTGCAGTCGGGTCCGAAGAACCAATCAGCTCCCTGCTGGCTTGCCAAAATGTTGCTTAAATGTAAATTCACCTTAAAAAGCAAAGGACAAGAGTTGGCTAGCAAAACAGGAACAGTTCAATTAATTATACATTATGGCTGGGGGAGCAGTTACAGAACGGGGGCTGAGCTCAATGTACATCAGCTTGCAGTGAGGCTTTATACATTTCTATGAGCACCATAAAGTAATTAAAAACATTCCTTTCTTGGTAGTGAATGCAAACAGTTGTCAACAAGTTCTGATACAAATGCAGGTGTCTAGCCTTAGGCGCGCATGGTTGCTGTGTGTGCTGTGTGTGTTCTGTTCTCTCTGGCTATGTGTGTTTTATCAGGGCCAATCTCCTGGGACCATTGCGATGTTCCTGAGCCTATCTGTAGGATTTGATCTAAGTTCCTGACCACGAATCTAGCTGTCGGGATTGATAGTTTGTCGCAGTAGAGGAATGTAATAATGGTAATGCAATTACGTATAAGAATATGAATGTTTCATTGTGCTCATCAACATCAATTATTCCAATATTAGCAAATGCCTTTGGGTGGGTAAAATTGTAAGAACCGCCTTCTTATGGCAATAGCAATTTGATATATATTTTATTAAAAATTCTTGACTAAAAATTCCATTGTGTTTAAATACACAAATATCCCTATGAATGACAACCATATGACATACATTGCAGCAGACGTGTGAGCAACATGCAGTTTTTGCACCGATATTACATAGACAAAATATAACCCCAACTAAAATGAGGGTAAAATTGATATATATCAAACAACATAAAATTATATTGATAACAATTTAGTGGAATAAAAAGAGAGGGAAAGCAAGACTTTCAGAGATTGAGGGAGAGATATTGACACAGGAAAGAACCTTCCTTATCACTTTATATAAAATACTATAGAAACTCAATGATTTCTCAGGAAACCGCAGTTCAGAAAAATATTAACCAGATAGACTTATCTACAACTTCTCACATGTTGGAACCACATAATGATTATTCCAACCATTAAACACCAATATTCACTCTAACCATACTCTATTTCTTATAAACAATTCACCTAAAGGTTTTACCTTGTACTGCAAGGTTTGCATTCTTGGTTCAAAACAAATTTCCTTCCCCAAAAGACCTTCCACTCTGGGCACATATGGGCTTCTGTTACAATATCATTTTTGACATCCGGACCAAAAACAAAGTAATCTATATATTAAAATATAATATGATAATAATCTCTGGATATATATTCACTTTAGGAATAAAGAAAGGAACTTATTGTGGTGCCAGTCTGTCAGCAAAAATCTGTAGAAAAAGGACCTATGAGCTAAATTCTCCCTGGAGAATCTAGCTGATGAGACTGCAAACAGGAAATGTACCTGCAATGCCACATATTTTAGATGGACAGAACCCAGTGGTTCAAAAGAAGCTTACTACAAAGCTTTCAACAAAAAAAAAAACTCAAAAAGGAGCCATGACGTATTAGGAAGAGAGTATACTGTGAAACACTTCAGTAATCTTAAAGCATATAGCTCAAAGTCACTAACACCTCATGTTTTCCTAAACACTTTGTGAATGTAGCCCATTGAAAGTAAAGAGTAGCCCCTCCCAAACCCAAGTCAAGCCCCTCCTGTATGATCAGCTAAATATTTACCTCCTCTCCTACAATCGGATCAACCCACTTATCTTTACAGTACCTTTGAAAAGAAGATTAGTGGTGTGAATAAGCTACAAAACCAAATGCTAGTTTTCTGGGTAATACCCTACTCCACATTCCTACTCTTTCAACTTCCACACCAATAAAAGTAGACCTGTCAAGATAGAAAGGGAAAGAATTGCAGATACAAAAGGGGGTGGCATTGTTGGAAATTCCCCTTTTGGTCTCCTTGCCATTAGACACAAAAGAAAAAACAGGGATGAGTGGGGCCAAACTTTCTCGCTCTTAAACTTTGAAAGAAATCTTGATGTAAATGTAAAATAGGGCATGTTATAGAAATGGCCTGGAGACCAAGGACAAGAAAGAATATTGATCGCCCAAACATTTTTCATCTGAACTCATGAAGAAAATGAGAGGTAGGAAATTTTCTGGACAGCCCGATAAGTCCATCCTTGTTTTTTCCCATTGATGGCAGATTTCCTTGCATTTGTCTGGATTCTGATAATAATCCTGAGATGATGAAGATATTGTGCTCAGTCTGTCTGCTGTCACAATCTTCACACCCCTGATGTGAATTACTATAAAAAATATGAATCACTGCCTATTCAAACATTTGAACTACAGTATATGAAGCATTTTGTTCCCACTTGTTGATATATACATTTACTGTCATATTCACCATCCTGATCTGCACTGCTGCACAGAACATATCCCCATAATTCATTGTATATTCATATACATCATCACTTTCAAAAGCGGGATAGTCCTTCATCTCAGTTAGCATGGAATCAACTGTTTGGAAATCCCAATCATCAGAGACAACATCAGGTGTAATTACATCAGTCATCGATATTTTGAACACATATGGTATTTGAATAATTTCAGTGGGCCAGTATATATCGAATGGAACTTTGTCCCACACAATCCCATCAGAAATTGGTATTGCTGTAATATTAACAGGGGACAAATCTCTCCGGACCTTATGTGAAGAATGATGTGGTGTTAAAACTTCATCAACAGGCTCCACATAGGAGCGATCAGGAATATAATGACCATTTATAAGTAACAAGAAAACAGGCAAAAAAAACAGTCCATAAAAATAATGCAAAAAATGTCAAACAGAACCATAAGTAGTTCCATGGGTATCTCAAATAGTTCTTTTTAAGCCATTGATATGGCTTACTACTTTTTGAAACATTGTCAATCACAGTAGTGGATGAATCTGAAGAAAAATCATTGATGTCAATGAAATAGCCAGAGGCAGTCTCTGCAAACACAGCAGCTGGTGCATCATCCGTACTTTGGTCCACTTCACGTGGGGGCTCTTGATAGACAGGGGCATTAGTCTGTGCTGTGTTTGTGTAAAAAACAGCTAGATCTTGAACCGGGGTGGTCACTGAAGAAGTGACTGGAACCAACAAAAGTTCATTCAAGGTGGTGTCTGGAACAGCAGTTGACATTGTTGCATAGTCTGTAGTAGTGATGTTCATCCTACTATGTAGATGTATGTCCTGTTGGGTAGTGAGAGGGGATCGGGAACCACCCAAGGGACCTCTTGGTCTACTGTGAAGGATCGGCCACATGGTGTAGTTTGATGTCATCAATGGAGATGAATCTGTTAGTTTTAGAACCAGACAGCGGTGGTAAGATGACAGTCCTGGTGCCTTTTATTCCCAAGACCGGTACAGGTGCTCTGTATGATGGACCAAATTCTTTCTTCACTGCGATCTTCTCACAAACCAGATCCCCAACTTTAGGAATCCAGCCAGTCAAAGTTTTCGCTAAATCCCTTATTCATAAGGTGGCAGCACTTGCAGATGATTTATCATCACAAAATTGCTGAAGCTCCTGTAAAACAGTGAGACGTTCATTTATGTCAAAGGGTGTTTCGTCTGCCACCATACCAGGGGCATCAAGATCTGGGACATACATAGGTATCCCAAAGAGAACCTCATATGAAGTGCGTCCCCCCAAGGACCGTCTTGGCAGATTATTCAGTGCTCTCTGGACCCCATATAGGTGATGTAACCAACTGCGGCCTGAACCTAATACTCGAGCTGTTAAGGACTGCTTTAGATCATGATTCCACCTCTCCATGACCGAATTTCCCTCGGCATGGTATGGTGAGGAGTAATGGAGTTCAACACCCATCGTCCTCATGGTGTCCCTGAATGCCTTAGAGGCAAAAGCAGGGCCCTGGTCTGAATGCTGCAACCGCATATGTACCGATAAAGATCAGCAAGTTTTTTATAACAGTCCAGGCGTCAGCCGACCGCTGTGGCCATACCCACAGGAATCTACAACAAGAATCTACAGCGACTAAAATGTATTTGTATGCACCATTAGGCTGTAAGGGACCACAATGGTCCAGGTACACACACTCTAGTGGCTTGTTGGACACTAAGAGGGGTGTCTGCGGCGGGCGTTTGAGATTGGAACCCTTAATCTGCTGGTAAATGTCACAGCAAAGGACATACTGCTTTGTTCCTCTGCATAGACCAGGCCACCAGAAGCGTTTCTGTAGAAGTGTTATTGTGGCCTGTACACCAGCATGTGCAGAAGCAACACCCTCATGCGCTGTTTTAATTAGATCTAATCTCTGGTCTTCATTGGGAATCACTCGATCTCCATCCTCAGGAATTGTCGTGTAAGCAACATTCTGCGCACTGATATGGTAAGTATAGTTCGTAGGGTATCCTTTAGGAAGGAATTTGCACGCAACCGAAGCTTTAATGGCAATCAATATTTAATTATCCATTCTCATCTGAGAATGAGTCACTGCAGCCACAGAAGCCGTAGCTACTGTTGCTTTGGCTGCTTCATCAGCCAAAGTATTACCGGCAACGTGTACTCCTACACGTTGGTGTCCCAATGTAAGTACTACATGGACACACAGCAGCTGATCTTTAAGATCAGCCACCCTCCTCAACATTATTTTGTGTTTAATGGTGTTCCCTTTAGAATCTCTAAACGCGTTCAGTTTCCAATGATTGAGATAGTCATTGTATGACTGGACGCAGTAATAAGAGTCACAGACTATTAAAGTCTGGCTGCCTGGCTCAGTATGTTCGAGCGCTAGAATAAGAGCATTAAGTTCAGCCAACTGGGCTGTGCAGTCCCCTAAGGTCTGCGTGTAGGTATCGCGAGGGTGGAAAACTCCATCTTCCATCACTCTGCTCATGGCTGTGCAAGCAGCCGAGTATTGATGTTTAGTACCTACAGCCGGTTGTGCTGAACCATCAGTATATATGACAGTATGGTAGTTGTCTAATGGCAAGATATTTAGAGGAGCGGGGTACTCTTGTTCGTACTGGAGAAATTCTTGTGTCTGAAGTTTTGGATCAAAAATGTAATCAACATCAGTGGCGGTCAGAGATGTTGCCTATTGAATCCAACGTGGATGTAATGCTTTAGCGTAAGAAACGCTTGCTTTGGTGACAGCCTCTAAGGCCGTCACCGGGGAGACAACAATAATACGCTTCCCCTGGGCAAGTGGCCTCTCTTTCATGACGGCCATCTGAACTGCCGTCAGAATCTTTTCTGTAGGTGCAAATTGCTGTTCAGCATTGGTGTATAAATGTGATTTATATGCTATGGGTACTGTGTCATCCTCATTGAAGGTGACATAAGTAAATCCAATGGCACCAGCTATTATTCTGATGACCAAATTATTTTTATTGTCACGGGTGTGCAAGTGTTTAGCTTCTAGCATGTCCTGTTGCATTTCCCTAAGGATGTGTGTGAGTGTTCAATTGTCCAGTGGCTGCTAGAAAATTTGGGCTGAACCAAGTCATAAAGCGGCTTGATCCGTTGTCCATAATCTGGAATGTATGTTCTGCCAAAATTATAGAAACCTAGTAATGACTGGAGTTTCTTCAGCGAGTTAGGAGGGTGCAGTTGAGCACATTATTGTAGAAAGTGTGGGGCCAGGCTCTTTCCCTCGTTCTATAGCTCATATCCGAGGAATAATACACTAAGAAAGGCTATCTTGCTTTTCTTAAAATTGAATTTGTAACCGAGATCTGCAAATCCCAAAATGATCTGATCGACCCTCGCCAGATGAATGTTGAGGATGTCGTCTGTGAGATATATGTCATCCACATAGGATAACGCTTCGGAATCGATATCATGTAGTATCGACGTTACACGGGCTGAAAATAGCCCTGGGCTATTCTTATAGCCTTGAGGTAAACGACAAAAGCGTTTCTGCAAACCAAATGAGAACGCACTCAAGTCCCGACTTTCAAGTGTTAAATTCTGGCAGAAGAATCCATTAGTGATGTCTAATGTTGTTTTATATTTTTTACGCACTATATTATTTACTAGTGCTGTGCTGTGTGAATTCTGTATAGCATATGTACGTGTATGACTATTTAGATGTCTATAGTCAATGACTATCCTGTATGAATGGTCTGGCTTTGCAACAGGGATTAATGGATTATTCATTGCAGTTGTACAGGGCTCAATTACTCCCTGGTACTCAAGTTAGGCAAGTATTTCATTCACAGGAGCTTTCCCTTCATGCTTAACAGGATATTGTGGCTGCGGTTGGGGTGTTGACCTAACGGGAATAACATGACAAGGCGACTCCTTGTCCCAACCTACATGATTGCGGTATAATGCAGGTGCTTGCGCTAAAGCCCATTCAGAAGCATAGGCATCTCTGTCTGCTACCGGAACAAGATCGGAGAAAGAAGGCAAAATGACATCTTCCCCATGCGGGAGCTTGCGGATGTGTTCAGGTGGCCAGTCTCTTTCAGTCAATAGGATATCACTAGTACATTCATCCCAAAATATCACACTAACAACGTGCTCCACGTCTCCCTCAATCTGAATTTTTGAATCATAAACCCTATCGGGGGAGTATGCGGCCATCCGCTGTTTCAACTGAGATAAAATCGCTAGTTGCTGTCACATCCAGATGATCTTTCAGATTCTGGCAACATATCATGACCTCTGCCGCGCTGTCTAACAGGGTCACTGCCCATGTCTTGTTCCTCAACAGTGTTCTCAAGTGTACTGGCATTCTTAGCTGTCAGTGCTGCTACCTTCTTCTTTTTAAACTGTGGGTTATGCTGAGGAGTCTTTTCTTCTTTTTTAATGTTACATTGAGAAGAGTCTTTCTTTTCTTTCACGTATTCAGGACGCCCCTCTCTCGCTACGTCTATCTGGTGCGTCCTGAAAGGAACGAGAGGGACGTGTATCAGTATATTTATCTGGAGTTTTTATATTCTCCCTATTTCTAAGATTATATTTCCTTTCGGAGTTCTCCGAGTGTGGAGAATCTGCTCTCTTACTCCTTCTTTCTTTAAAGTCTTTTTGTTTGTCCCAGCGCTTCTTTGTGCCCTCTTGTGCCTGCTTCGTACCCTCCTTATGGGCAGTACCTTGCAATTCCAACTTCTTTGGTTTGGCTCCCAAACTATCCCGTCCTATAATAGTATAGGTATCAGAGATAATTTTCGGTAGCTGTCTCTCTTGTTCCTGGTGTGGAGTTTCCCGGAGACGCTGGTGAATTGCCAGTGCTACTGCTTCCCCTTAAATGTTACTCAGTATTATTGAGGATACTGCAGCAAAGTTACACATTAGTTTCATCCCCAATTCCAGGGCTGGTGCTGCCCCATGCTCATTTTGTATTTGTTTTAACACTTCTGGTAAATTGGCAAGTGTTGGGGTACCATGTGTGGTAGTGTATATAGCAGCGAAGACTGTACCCCATGTGGCGCAGTCATCCACTGAGGGAACCATCCCAAAAGGCAAGCACATTGTGAGTAGTCTATGTTTTTCCTGTGGTCCCGTATGGGGAAACACAGCTTCCAGCTGATTAGTTTTCTGGGCAATATAGAACAGCATTTTTTCCCGTTCCACGGGTACCTTGTCCATAATAGTATGTACTGTTTGCGGATTAATCCCAGTAGCCAATTGATAACCACCAGGTGCTGGCGGTGCTGGACGCGCCGGTGTTGTGTTCAATGTTCGCATTACGAACTGAACTAATCGTCTATATAATGTCACTAATTCATTATATATATCTCGCAGATCTGCTAGTGGCATTTTCTGTATGCCTGGGTGGGGTGTGTACGTGGCAAACATAGGCCATGTAGGTCCGTCGTTAATCAAGGGACCTAACCTCACTCTTTGTAATACATGTGGTAGGGCGCCTTCAAACCAGTTCTGATGCTTTTGGTATGTGACCGATATTTCATGATACTGGTTTGCTCGGTACCGCTGAGGTGCATTCGCAATTTCATATGTGTGGAAAGTATGTGTTGTTTGATCCACCTCAGGAAAGGTGACCCAGCAGTAAAATGTTTCTGTATAATAAGAGTAACATCCCCACCCTCGTCTGTAAGGCCATGCATTAATAAATGTTGCGTTAGTGCTTGTCTAGCATTTTCAGGAATGTCTATGGCGTTAGCCATATTCGTTTAGAAAAACAGAACACCAAAATATGGGGAGTAAAGTCCTTTTATGAGTTCGAGCTCGAACAACCTACAGCGTAATCAGGTATTACCTTTTCAGACGACTTGCGGCATCGATATCAGCGATGGTGGCAAAGTCCACTGGTCGGAATCCCTCTGATTATCTGTCTAAAGTGCAATATATTTATACAGATTTTCAAGGACCCCTGACATAGGTGTGTTCCCAAACAATAGATAACAGACATGCTTGGGACGGCAATTATCGCTTGAAAGTATAGAGAGGGAAAATCCCTAAGTGTGAAGGCCTACTGTTTGTTTGTCTTTGGTGCTGGATCTTGACGCCTTAGCGCGGTGACACTGATAATGTAACCCATAACAAGTGGCCTAACTCTAAACAAGGCAGCCATCTTAGAAGAAATAAATAATTAAATGTGCTAAGACAGAGCATGCTAAGTAGGTTAAAAGTCACTAGGTGACGGGGGCACGAGTCTGCAAGCCAAAGGCTAAGCTAACTCCTGTTATCCCATTAAAACGAAGTAGGATTCACTACAAAACTTGGTCAATGAAGGACAACATATGTCTCTGGAACTTGTCCACTCTCTGTTCAAGGAGAACTAATACCCGTGGACACTTGTGATATCTCACCTGATAAACTCCATGTCTTGTGTTGGTTCCAGCCACAAATCAGAAAACTATAGTGTAGCAGCATGGTGAAAACTATAGGAAGTTGATTGTTAGACCTGTCAGAGACCTGTCAGCCTTAGGGTGGTCTTCACCCCAATTCTTTGCCTTCCTTCACCATTTTTTGTGAACTCTTTCTTGCTGATCGTAGGATTCTGCACACTTTACTACTGCTAAGCAATGCTAAAGTGCATATGCATGTGCTTCTCAATACTAGAGCTTGCAGGTGGTCCCGTCATGCCCTGTGGCTAGGACAGATCCGGAGCTTGTTGAGGCCATTCGAAGGTGGGGGGGCAGAGTGGTTTCCTGAACGTGGCAGCTGTGATAGAGGCTGCTGCTCTAATGCAATCACGCCAGGTCGAGCACCATTTTGTAATGTTTGATCGGAGTGACTCACTGAAAGAAACGGCAAACGAAAGGGCCGAGAAAACATTTGCAGGTGAAGTATCTGTGGAGCAACAACCTGAGGGAGTTCTTCAAGAGTGTAGCAAGCGGTGGCCAAGCAGTGCTGAGTAATGCCTGCGGAACCTAGGAGCACAGGCCTCGAGCAGGCTACAAGCAGATCAAGGGATCAAGCATTACGCAGCAGATTAGGCAGTAAGGAAGCTGGCCCACTTTTTAAGTGAATAGATAAACAAATAATACCACAGCCTCCTCCTTGTTTTTTATGGGCGAGCGCAAAGCGCTCCGTCCATTCTGTAATCGCTCTTTGTGTTTCAAACTACGCCCATGTCACGTCAGTCACTTATATTGGTTTGTGACTTTGCCTTTTACAATCCGCTTGCCTTCATTTGTAAAAGGCATGCATACATCATGCCTTTTCCTGTGTTTAGCCCACCCACACAGCACCAGTAAACTACTAAAAATATATGAGGTTCGATGTTTTCAGCCTGGGGTCCGGACTACTTTATCTGTTTATTTTACAAGCATTGCGATCGCGCTGCATTTTACATAGTGTGATTGCGCTGTGTTTATTTTTCTTTACAACGTTAATAGCTCTAACTCGAGCAAATGCGAGACCCGTTGTATTGAAAATGCTTGTTTCTTTTCCTGTTTGTTTGTACCTGCAGTCTATTAATTGTTGGGGAATACTGCAAGAGTGTCAGCAGATCTGAGTCAGTGAACTGAGATGGTTGTTTTTTTTTGTTTTTTTTGTGGGGGGGCTTCACTGGCTCTATTGACAGGCTGTAAAGTGGCCTCATGGAATTGTATGATAGCAAACTGTGTTTATCTGAAAAAAGCTAAAGGGACCTAAATGGTCAAGGGGTCCAGGCGAACTGGATGTGATACACTGCCAAGACACTTGTGTTGTATAATATATCTACTGGGATACAACAGCGGTGAGTGGCGAGGGATGAAGGGATGAAGAGGCTCTCACTAGACACTACAGCACGTGCTCATGGCACTGTTAAAATCTTCAGACTGTCCAAACCTCAAGAAACTAACAGCATTAAGGGTATGAAAAACCCAAAGGAAAACGCTCAACATAAGAACATAGATAAATCAGACTGTCTAAAGAACTTAGACACCACCCCAGATTCTTGGGTAATAACCTCTCCTGCCACAGATAACATCCGACCCAGCGAAATGCCAACCTCGCCAGTGGACTCTGGTAATGAACATGCCCCTATAATTGAAGCTGTGCATTCCTCAAATGAGACAACTTTTGAAAGCCATGTGATATGAGAAACTATGGATCAGAGGGCACTTTTAGTCAGTTATACCACGGATCCCAATTCATCCGGAGGGTAGGTGACATTGAAGGTCATCCCCACACATATGATTTTCACTGTGAGAAGTTCCAGCTTGAAGGACATGCATTTACAACTAGTGCATGCCAATTGTCCAACAGAGGGTCAAAGCCAGGGCTCCCGCACAGAGAAATGGTGACATCGCTTCCCCAACTCAGAGAAGCAGTGGAAAGGCATCTTTGCTCCTAGGAGACCTCTCACCATTGCCCTTGCTACATAACACCTTGAACCCCAGTTTATCACATTCAGAATCTAATTTAGCTTCTACATCAGCTAACACATCTTTGGTAGAGACTCTACTACAACAAATACTTGGCGATATACGGGAAAGAAGTTGTCCCAGGTGGCAGCCAATAAGACAAACAACTAAGTTTTCTTAATATCAATTTTGCAGGCTCTGAATGAAAGAGTACCCCATGTTGAGCAAAGGGTATCGGATCTAGAAGATTTTAAATCCAAGACTGATCCTGAAGTCTCCAAACTACAGATGGAGCTCATGGACCTACAGCTCAAACTTGATGATTTAGAGAAGATCATGACTGGCCAACCTATGCTTTGATGGGGTCCCTGAAGGACACGAGAATGGGACCACATTCACAGCTGTAGTGACTGAGATTATCAACAAGTATGTCCACCCTCCGATCATCTCTAAAGATCCGGAGTTCACTATCATGACAGCACATCGAGTTCCATTAAATCAGAAACCTAATTTTCGGCACCTGCTAACATATTAGTGAACTTTGGTGACTATAGAATTAAGGAACAAATATTCTCTAGAGCCATCAAAGACAAAGTATATCATACAATAGGTAGCTTCTCTTTTAGTGTTTTTTTCTGACATATCTATTACAGCAGCAAGACGGTGTAAAAACCTGATTGACGACTTTAAAGCCTGCGGGCCCAATCCAGGAGTTGTACAACAGTCAAAATTAAAAGTGTTATACAAGGGCCATGCACATATCCTGTAGATGGTAGAACAGGCGAAAGCTTTACTGTATTAAATTTGACACAAATAGGTGCTCACATTGAAAGGGCTATGTTTTAAAAAGTTTCCAATGGGGAGACTCCCTCCATACATCTGTGTGCTCCTTAGGATCATGTCACAGGAACCCTAAATGCACCATAATGGTAAGGTTAGGGTTAGTAGGTGATAGGAGAGGGGGTGGAGGCCATTTGCAGTGTTTGAGGGAGGGGAGTGTTCCTAGAGTCCCTAGGCATGGGGGCCTCAGTTACAGGTTGCTTGGGGGGACAAGGAGGGTTGCAGTGCACAGTGGGGGATGGTGGTTCAGGGGCAGGGTATGATATATGAAAATGTGAGATCCAAAAGGCGAATAATTGGCATAGTGTTTTTTGTATGGAAAGCTGGGAAGTGAGAATTCCATTAGTGATCAGACTCCAATGTTGAGTGATAGTGTTATTACATGTGGTTCTTTGGGATAGGCTATGGGCAGGAAAGGTTTAAGCTAAAGGATGGAGTTGGGTGTGAGGCACTACATGAACTTTAATATCTGTTCAGTCAGGGGGCAAGTCCAGCATGTATGCTGATTATGTCCTGTGGGGAATTGGAGGTTCAATGGAATGGACGGCTTAGATGGCACTTTATTGAATGATTGCACTTTACATTCTGGTCAGGTATTGGCCATAGGCTTGCCTCATTACACTGTAGCTATTGTTTTGGATATGTGGCACTTTCAAGCTTGTTTGTATGCCCCTTGTGCCAACTTTTGCAACTTTTGCTGCTGCTCTGCGAGGCAATAATGATTCATTGTAATGACTGAGTGCCCAAAGTCAAGTTCTAATTGTATGTTGAAGGTGGTTTCTATGAATACCAATGGCCTCAATAACAAAAAGAAAATAGATGTGCAATAGAGGCGTGGGTTAGAGCTGAGAATCCTTTATTAGTTTTATGGCAAGAGACCCATATTACTGCCAAAAAGCTCCTGGGATTCTCTATGTTTAAAAACTGGGCAGGTTATAGATGGTTCTCGACTGCCCAAGTGGTGCATCGTGGTACTGCAATCTTTTTTACCAAAAAGCTTGAGGCTGAAGTGTTGGACTTTGCTAGTGATTAAAATGGGTGTTGGTGCTGGGTGAATTGCTTGATGCTCTCTAGACGACTCACATTTGTTAACTTTTACTCTCCTGTAGAGGATAATCCAGAGCCTTACAAGGAGCTTTTTCAGCCTTTAATGCAAATTCCAGGGAAAATCATTATGAGAGGGGCATTTCAACTTTCCCCAGGACCCCAGTATAGGGGTCCTCAGTTGAAAGGTAAAAACAGCCAAAACCCAAAGTTGCAAAAGTGTTGCAGAACTATCAAAGAACTTTGACTCTTATCGATTCCTGCAGGGCATCCTTTCCAATTATGAGAGAATATATATGTCTTTCTGATAGATTTCATAGCTCGTCTCAGATCAATTTTTTCTACTCTCATGGACCCTGGTTTTTAAGGGCCAACGGACGCTTCCTAATGGTTTTTCAGACCACGCAATACTAGTGCTGGAGGTATTTATGGAAAGAGGTATGCCCCAAGATAGGTGGACTTTTAACATGCAGTACCTTCAGGACGAAAGATGGGTTCAGATATGTGAAGAGGAGATTAGTGTTTTTTTACGTCAGAATCATGAGTCGGCCTCTCCTGGTGTAGTGTGGGATGTGTTGAAAGCATATATTAGGGGGATTGTGATGGCTAAAGATGCTGCTAATATTAGAAGCATAAAACAACAAATTCGGACTCTGGAAGAGTGTTTGTGGTAGGTTAAATAAATATTTGAGGCACCCTTCCAGAGCTGTATTATACTAGGTGTGAAGTGGCAAATTGTGTCTACATGCAAAAAGTATATGAGTAACGCCATTTTATGGGGAGCTTTCTAGCATGGTAGGCATGTGAGCAGGTTGCTAGAAATTTGATTCAAGCCCTGAAATGCCCAGCCTCTGGGGTAAGTTGTACTGAACGAAGGAAAGTGAGTCAAATTTTGCTAGAGCTTTATAGGCAGAAATGTAGTCAGGATCAAGTGGTAGATCCGGAAGCATTGGAGAATTTCATAACAGGACTTACTATTCCTACTTTAGCTAAGGAAGGTATTGAAAATATTTCCCTTCCCTTTACCAAAAATGAACTGGTAGGGGTGGTTAAAAGCCTCCCAAATGGGAAGGTTTGTGGCCAACAGGATTTAAGGTACTTTGTTCAACAGGCCTAACTGGTTCCCTGTAGCTGGTCCACGCTTCATTGAGGTCAGTCGGGACCTCTGACATTGTCCCAGTATGGCTCAACCAAATTCCAACTGTTGACTTTGTGCTTTAGGGATCATTTTCACTAAAAACTTTAAACTTGCACATCCCCAGTTCTACTGATTGTCTTGTTTTATTTATTAAAACTTACTCTATTTTCCTACACTGGTGTGGGATCCTTTTGTGGTATGTTTTCACTGTGTTACTGTTTGATGTGTTGCACAAATATTTTACATAGTTCCTCTGAGTTAGGCCTGACTGCTGTTTGCCAAGCTACCCAAGGGTTGAGCACAAGTTAATTTAGGGTTTGCGTGTGACTTCACCCTTAGAAGAATTGTGGTTGCTGCTTGGGAAGAATTGTGGTTGCTGCCCCCTCAACCAGTAACTCAATTTCTTACAGTGATGACTCATCTGAGTATTTGACGAATAATGAATCAGCCAATCATACTTAGTATGGATTCTGTAGGATGCCATGGTTGTGCAGCAATGCCACCATCAGATTCATCAACTTTTTGAACACTTTCAGTGTTGATTTTAGACAGAAAGATACGGAACTAGAGGTGATGACCCATTACTGCAAAATGGATTAATTTCAGTTTTGTGGGCACTGAAATGTGTGAATGTGCATCATGTAATGACACGATATAAATTTCTTGGCTGACTCCAATTAATCCTTTTTTCTAGACAGTCCATTATGAAATAATGGTGGAGGCCCTTGAATTCACTCTTTTCTGATCTACTTCTGAATGGAACCCTCTGGTGACACTTTTGACTATATAGAAGATGCAGTGTACCATACTTGTTGGGTGGAACTAGCATCACTGCGCCGCTGCCATTGGGAATGAACCACAAATCTGGAGCCCTGAAAACTAAATCTCAGTCCCCTAGGGTACACCAGAAGGATCGGTTGCTAGAAGAAAAAAGGAAAGGGCCTTGTCTTGCTTCTACACCTTCCTCCTCCTTCCCAGAAGAAAGCAATTCAATATGTCTTTGCATAATGCACCCCTTGCCCTCCTTTGCAGTAGATGATAACAAGATACCACAGAGAGCTCATTAAAGGAGCCAAGAAACCCATGTGACCATCTTAAAATGTAGCTCATCTGCTGGCAGGTAAAATTAACTCTGGTGGACAAAAGGACGATATTCTTAAAAGTATGTCTTCTCATCGGTCCCCAAGTATGCATTTGACTTTTTTAAAATTCATAAACATTTACTTATTTGGTCAGGACTGGTGCCACTCTTCTCTGTGTTCAGTGCTTTATATATAGGCTTACACTGCCTTCTTATCTTCTTACCACTGCTGCTCAGAATCCTCCAGTAATAACAAACTAATAGTAAAAACTCAAGGTCTACTGCTCCTTCTGCTCTGACAATCATGCTCAGTGTGGAACCTACCACAGCTGCCTTCCTTGCAGTACATCCAGTACAATGTCTATCCACCCTCTCGAGACTGGTGGTGGGCACTAATTTGGCCTCTTTCCATGGACCGAAGTAAAGCATCCTCCTGTAACTGTATAAAATGTGCCCACATTTCTTGGCATCAATTGCCTCGGCAACGTAGAAGCCCGGAGGAAGCTTTTTCTGGTCGACGATTTTCAGCCACATAAAAGCCTGCCCCCTCACAATGAGACGCGTGCTCCACGCCCTGGACTGGCTGACATATTGCAGTGAAGTGATTTGGTTAAAGACTGCTTTAACCCTATCCTTTCAACTGAGTACGAATAGTTTACATTTTTTTGTATGAGATATAATAGTGCGATTCATCAACTCTATTACCAACACAAGAGATTTGTTTTAACACTTTTTCACCATATATATGTTTGAAATAACGGCTTTATATATTCTGCTGCAAAAACCTAATGAGATGTTTAGCATTGTTTGGCTTTGTTATTTTTTAAAAATAAGTGCAGGTTAAGGAGAAAAGTGACATCATTTTATTGTATACCTTTATGAGACTACTTACCTCCGTTAATAATCGCACATCAGAATTAAACTGTAAATTGTTCCGATGAATGAAGGACATTCTTCATAGCTGAGAAACTGCAGAAGCTATGACATGTTGCAGAATGGATTGTCTACAATGATACTTTGAAACATGACACTAGTTCATGGAATATCAACAATAATTGAAATCGAACATCGGTGATATAACTTCACAAAACAATTAGACCTTAATTCCAATTCATACTATCACAATGTTTAAACATATTGCATGCCCATATAGATCAAAGGCTATTAAGACCTTCCAAGAAATAGCACAGCATCCTCATGAAGAATTTGATTTTCCATTTGTCCTTTCAAGACTTAGGCCTGCTGGGTAGTCATGGTAACTTGATCTTTCTCAATGGGAGTTATTATACGGATTCGGATTCATTGCTGATTCAAAGCTACATTAAAAAGAAAGTAAAAGAGCTGACTTTTCCTTAGAGGAAGGGGCAAAGCTGAGAAAAACCAAAAGGTCTTTCTTTTAATAATAGTCACTTCCATTCCTTTTAACGGCGATCAGTAACTGTAACAGACATTTACTAGAGGATATTCAAGGTTAATGTGACTAGGAGCACATTTTCAGCTTACTTCCTTCAGTATACACGAGAAAGGATTCTCTCGATGAAAATACTGCCATTCTGTGACGGTGCACCTACACCTAAACAAAACATTAAACTCCACACACAAAAGAAATATAAAATCACACATCTCTTTCAGTCATAAAAACATAACAACTGTTTTGTCAATAAATCTAAATTTGCAGCTGGGCAAGTGGGAAACAGTACATTTGAGTGTGCCTCGTGAGACGTCCATCTTCAGGTGTATTACCTCACTCCAATACACATATTTGCAAGACTGGGTCTTAACGTGGGGGTTGTATTTGTAATGACGATGTGCCCCTAATTAAAGAAGGGATACACCCAACTGAGCATTCCATGAAAAGCTTTCACCCGGACTAAATCAGATTCACTACAAATGCTTGAGGCGCGTGTATTCCCAGTTCCACTCCTCTGTAAAGTCGTAGAGTGCTAACAGCCTGATTAAAATTGTCATTCTTAAACTAGGGATGTGCAGTTTGCGAAACTGAATGGTTTTATAAAGGGGAATGCAATTTACAATGTGACTTATGTACTAGTTGGTAGATCACAGATATTCTACTGGCATTGGGTTGCAAAACGACCTAGCTAATGAATATTTACCATCCAGGTCGCAATCTGCAAACATGTGATTGCCTGCAAAGGCAGGGATGGAGTTCTGAAAGAAACGACACCTCTGTCCCTGCATTTCCATTGCCAAACAGGAAGCACATTTTTAAAAGCAGGCCTTCTCCTTTGTAAATTAGTTACTATCACAACTCTGGGGTTAGTAACTGATGAATGTTTAGCGACTGCAGTTGCAATCCCAAAGCGAAGTAAAAGTCTACTATATCCTAGTTCAAATCTGTATAAAGTGATGACTTGCGGACCTGTGAAGATTACATGAGAACATACATAATGCAAGATGGTGATCCTGAAAGCTAGCAGTAAAACCACGCTTTATTTCGTTAAAAATGCCTACATTTAACAAATGATCTAATAGGTATTTCATCTGTTGACTATATCCAATGTTCACACCTATCTTGGAAATACCCATACTAATACATCGTTATTGTTTTGTATAAATTGCGCTTGTCTACGTAGATCTCATAAGCGCCTAGAAGAATAATACATAGGGCCTGATTACGACCTTGGCGGATGGGATACTCAGTCACAAACATGACTGATATGTCGCCCACCATTTTACAAGTTCCATTGCATGTAATGGAACTTGTAATACGGCAGACGGGATACCTGTCGTGTTTGTGATGCAGTATCCCATCCGCCAAGGTTGTGAGCAGGCTCATAGTATACCCTCTTTGGAGAAAAAGAGAAATGGCAAGGGACTCTCACGCTTTTTAACAACAAGTTAGGCTCACGTAGATAAGGAATGAGCCAGATGGAGGGGGATATTGTAATAGATAAAAATCTCCATCCTGGCACCTGGACATATTAGATGCATACAGTTGTTCATATTGTAGAAAAAACAGCTATTTAATATGTGCTATGTGTCCCTCAGTCTTGTGTAAGAAAATGATGATAATTATCGTAATCTCAGCAGTCACAATATACAAGAAAATGAACACTAGGGAACCCCCAAGCATATTATATTTTATCATACATCCTCTATTTCATTAGTCTAGTCTCTACCTATTCAGGAGACAATGCCTATGTTACAGAAGCACATGGAATTCAGGCAAATATAGCTACTTCTATTTGCTTCCAGGTCCGATTTGTATGGGGCAGGGTCGCCTTGTATCTCTAACCATGCATGCATCTCTGCAGCTTTTAGAGAACAGAAGACGTCTCTGTTTTGTTAGCATGACTAATTTCAACTTACAGCTCCGAAAATAATATGGTGTTCTTGCACACACTGTTAGCATAATGTTTTACAACACTTAGAGACAGCAGAGGTGTGGCACGAAGAACCATGGGGTAAGACTGCACATAGTGGTGCAAATCCAGAGACAGTGAGGGAATGGTAAACTCCTAAACTCTCCTTGGGGTCTTCCTGGTGATATGGCAGCTAGACCTCAACCTATGTGCTGCCTGAAAGCCTCTATGCAGGCTTCAAGGAGCACATGGATGAAGAAGGGGTGGGGAGCACCACCTGAAGATGACTAGACCCAAAGAAAGACAAGAATCAAATACACACACTAAAAATCAACCCAAGTCACACACAGGCATCCACATGCTCAACAAAGACCAGACTTAAAAGTGAATCCGGGGCTGCTACACAATGCACAGCCATCCATCATACGGTCTGCATGCTGTCTTCGGTTTCTGGGGCTCAAAAAGGCTCTGTGCTGTGGTCATGGCCTTTGGCATCAAAGTGTTTGAGAAAGAGCTGTGAATGGATGAGGGCTAGAGTTTTGAGGGATAAGGGTCTTTGTGGCAGGATCCATGTAGCATTGGGGGTTATCTGTGCATGGTACTAACTGCTCCCGTTGTGTGGGTGGTGGATGGTGGGTGGGGGGGGGGGGTGAGCCTACCACACATGATTTTGAAAGTGACAAGGTAAAACATATGTCACAGACACTAACAGAAACACCTACTATCCACTGAATGTTCCTGAGATGTGCTGAGCAAGAGGCATTGCTAGGAAGGATGAATTAAGACCACAGACAGAGAGCAATTCTAGCTTTGAATTGTAACTGTAGGGGTTAGTTAATGCTACTATTTTAGTTGGAATACTACCCAAGGGAGAAGACAGGCAAAGCAGCAGTCTCAATTTTTTTTGTACTAGGAGCAGATGTTTTGTTTTCAGAGTTTTACGTAGGGATGGGCAGAACTCGTGGAGTTTCACTCTACAAAATTCAGCAGATTTACATGAACACTGTGAGATTCCAGGAACTGGTAGAAATCGTCATGTTGCACTGTTTGTGCTGATGTTTGGTGCTGGGAGCTCGTTCCAGGCTGAAAAATTAGCATAAACAGCACCAGATGGCATGCCAGAGAGCACTGCTTTTAAAGATGGCTTTGGATTTACTACTTTAGTGGCAGCTTTCTCACCACTAACAGTCCCAAATTGCCATGGCTGCCTGAATTGGGAAAATCTCACTGGGTGTCCTCCTAGTGCCTGAAAATCACAGTTGGGGACACCAGTTCTTGCTCGCACTCAGCAACTTACCATGCGGCGGTTGGCAGAATTTGTCCAGAACTCTGCATTACAAATGGAACTCAAAGTGTCCAAAATTCCACCAACTTCACCTACTGAGTGGAATTTATCTCCCATCCCTAGTGGTGAGGGAGGTGAGAGATACCTATAGGCTTATCATTTTTTGTAGAGTTGGTTATTAGTAGGAACCTCTTTCACTGCCTCACCCTTTTTTTTACCACCCTTGGAGGACTTACTGCTACTGCAATTACATTTTTACTGCATCGTCCATGTGGTGGCTGGAAAACCTCTTATCTTACTAAAGAGGGGCTTATCCTAAGATCCTCCAGAGGCCCCAGAGCAGTGTGGATGAGAGGAAGCGAGCCATTCATATTCTTTGTACCCTGGAATCCCTCTGCTGTCCGCTCCAGAGTGGGAAAAGCTGCCCCCTCCTACCTTCACTCAGCCTGACTGATAAGTAAAACTCCTGCACTCATTTGCAATGCGAGTACAAACAACTTAGCAGGTGGTATGTCAGCACAGAAGTGAGGCTGTGCTGGGTATGGTGGATAATATAGTCCCTAAAATACTCATTCTACAAGCAATAAAGGATGTTTAAAGGGTAAAAGGGAGTCAAGACTCACTGATTTTGAGTCCTATGACCCAAAAAAAAATAAACTAAGGAAGAAAATACTGCCTCAATTGGCCATAATGCTGGCCAATAGGGCCGCAATGCTGCTGGCTCACGCAGAATAGAAAAGAGAGAAATGTGTCATTGACTGGGATAACAGCATACTGGAGAAGTTTCTTGTTCGTGCCTTCACATAAGTACTCTGTTGCTTTGTGATCATATTAACAACCATCGGGTTTTATGCTGGTTCCTAGCACTTTAGTTTTCCTCATTTGTGGTGTTACTGCGGCCTGCGTGTTGAGTAGTTTCAGCCATTTGTTTTAATTCCACCTATCCACTTCTATCCTTCCCAAACCTCAGTGCTTAAGGGGGTGAATGTGAACAGCCAGTATTTAAATGAGGTAGGAGCATCCCATATTTACTAGTAATACCTCTGTTTCAGCATGGATGCAGAGTAGGTCATACCTTCTGCTAGGTCTGGCACAAAAAACAAATATTTATGGTGACTTCCACAGACGGCAGGGTGACCCATGTACGCTGGGGACAAGACTCCAGATTGACAGCAGCCTTATGCACAGAATCCATCTGGAGTCTGAAGACTCCCATCACTGATCACGCCTATGGGAATATGAGGACCAGGGGAAGAGGCAGGGAAAGGGAACCGGGATGAAAAAAATATAGAGACATAGGACTTCTGCCTCCTAAGGCAGCAGTTCAGTGAGTTCTGTTGAATGTAGTGAAATCCTGCAAAACAAGAGAGATATTTTTTTTTCTGTGTTTCAGAGAACTAAATGTAATTATAATTGTGAATAGATATGCCTGATCCCTATCTCTGTCAACTGAAATACTCATAAAAACTAAACATGCAAACACACACATGCACAGAGACTATTGCCCGCATTATGACCCTGGCGGTCAGCGGTAATATTGCGGAAAGTACTGCCAACAGGCTGGCGGTACTTTCCACCATATTATGACATTGACGGTTTGGCTGGAGCCAAACCGCCAATGTACCACACTGACCGCTACGGCGGTAAGGGCCACTGAGCTGGAGATATCAATCTACAACCCAGCGGCCGTCACTGTACCACCCGTGGGATTATAACCCCGACTACTGCCATGGTTTTTGTGGCTCCCTTACCGCCATAAAAACCATGGCGGTAGGCACTGTCAGTGACAAGGAATCCCTTCCCTGTCACTGATAGAGGTCTTCCCCAGCCCAACCCTCTCTCCAGATTCCCCCCAACCCCCCACTTCCTCTCCAAACACCCCCCTACATTCACGCCCCCTTCACAACCGCTCACACACATACACTCACCCAATCCCACATTCATTCATGCATGCATACACCCATTAACACACACATTCGCACACACTTTCATACATACAAGCAGACACACATTCATAGAACACAACAGACATGCACTCACACCTCCATACATACACACACACACACAACAACCCCTCCCCCCTCCCCTGTCGGAGCACCCACTTCCCTGTGTTTATGGGGTCGTCCAGCAGGAGATAGGATGGGGTGCTGCTACCAGCAGTAGCGTCCGCCAGCAGAACACCGCCAGGCCGTATTATTGGTCGTAATACGGCCTGCTGCGGTCGACTGGCGTGGCGCTGCTGCTGGCAGCAGCGCCACCTTACTGCCATCCACCGGCATGGCCATAGCCGGATTTCCGCCATCCTTCTTGCAGAAATCCGGCTATGGTTATAATATGGCAGATGGCTGGTAGATGCGGCGACGGTCCTTTGGTGGCCGTCACCACGGCGGTAGGCGATTTTTACCACCAGTGTCAAAATGAGGCCCTATATGTTTTCTGCTGTGAGCAGGCATTAAAAGTGCTAAAAAAAATGATGCAAAGAAATCTCTTTGGACCATTTTTCGCTCCTCTAATGGGGGAACGCTCCCTTTGCACACAGTCTGCATGGTGCATGATTAATGTAGAGCAAAGGGTTACAAAGTGGCGCAATGCATGCATTGCGCCACATGGCATGAGGAAAAGGCCACCTTAGCGTCAAAAACAGTCTTCACTATTGCAAAGCCTATCTCTCTCATAGGTTAACACAGTGGCTGCCTTTAAATAACTTTAACATGCAGATTCCCTATGAAACCAGATAGAAATGTGGAGTTTGGGGTCTCTGAACTCATAATTTAAAAATACATCTTTTAATGAAGTTGGTTTTTAGATTGTTAGTTTGAAAATGCCACTTTTAGAAAGTAGGTGTTTTCTTGCTTAAACCATTCTATGATTCTGCCTGTTTTTGGAGTCCCTGCCTGGGTCAGTTTGAGAAGTGGGCTATTTGCACCTCTCCTCTAGACAGTGACACAAAAGGGAGCTGGGGTGTAGCCTGTATATCCTGATGAGCCATTTGTGCTTGGAGGGAAGTGAGGAGTGGTCACTCACACCTGAATGGGCTGTGCCTGCTTTCACACTATGCAGTCTCCAACTCCCTGGTGTGTGTCTGGGACCTGGCTTGGGCAAGGCAGGATCTTGTGAACAACAGAGACTTTCCTATGAAGTTTGCCTACTTCAAAGGCAGAAATGGGTATAAGTAGTGGGCCCAAAACCCCAGACTTTAGATTTCTTCAAAATCACTTCTGGATTCAAGAGGAACCTCTGCCAAGGAGAAGAGCAGAGGAGAAGTGCTGCCCCTGCCCCTGCCTGTGCTTTGTTGGGCTATCCCGCATTTGCTGATTCTGCCTGTGAAAGGGGACAAAGACTGGACTTTGTGGTATATTCCTGCTTGAGAAGAATCTCCAAGGGCTTGGACTGAGCTTGCCCCTGTTCTGAAGTCTCAGGGCATTAAGACTTCCTCTGCCAGCACCTGGACTCTCTGCTGAGACTCCTGCCCTGCCAAGTGGCACCTAATCCAGTCTCTGGGCCCTTGATAGGAGAAGCTGGTGGAAAAACGAAAACAAAAAAAAGTGAACCAACTTCTGACGTCTCCGGACCAACACCGCTGCCGAATACTGTGAAGCCACCTCAACCAAAGCTGTGGTCCTCGCTGGAGTGTGACAACCTTGCAGATCCGACGCAGCTGCAGCCTCGCTGAAGTCCGCGACTCCGTGGAAGTCACTGCACTACGCTGTGACCCCCGAACATCGACTCCACCAGAAGTGCGCGGATCCAATGTTTCGCACTGATGCCGCCTCAACTCCACCGCTCTGCAGCAAGGACCTGATGCCTCTGCTCCTTTGCTCTGCAGTTCCAGACTCAACACCACCTCGGATCCAGCAAAGCCGCGATCCCCGATTCTGTGTACCGGCTTGTTTTCTCATTTTCACAAGCTACTGTACCTTGGGGTCTGCGTGACTCTGTGACCAGAGCAATTGGCGTCAGATTGTTGGGAGTGACTCCGTCACGATGTCTTGATATCACCTAATGAAAGCATTAATCTTTAAAAATTCATAACTTGACTTGCGTATGTTGAATTTTTGTTGTTTTGGTCTTGTTTTGTTTGGTAAATATTGGCAATTTTTTTAACCTGGTGTTGAGTCATTTTGTGGTGTTTTTACTGTGGTACTATGTGTGTTGGTACAAATACTTACATTGTCTCTGAGTTAAGCCTGCCTACTCATGCCAAGCTACCAAGGGGGTGAACGGGGGTTAACTGAGTGTGACCCTCCTTGACTAAAATGAGGGTCCTTGCTTGGACGGGGTAAACTGACCGCCAACCAAAGACCCCAATTCTAACACTGGTGATCAGCGGTGAGGATTGGACTTGTATTAGTACTTGACATACAGTGATTAAGTGTACAATACTATTTCCAGTGCAGACCATTACGTGACCACATGCTACTTGTTTCTGCTTTTTCTCTTTTTGGACTTCATCTGCTTCCATAACATTTGATTTTTTAACTTCTCATCGGGAACTCTCTCTTCTGCCTTGGAACTTTGCGTTTTTATGATTTGCCATCATGTCTCAACCTGGAGATGCACCAGCTGGAGCTGTTTTTGAGTTGGAGAAGCTGGAGAGTTATACAGTTGCTCAACTAAAGCAGTTCAGTAAGGATCTTGCCTGTCCCATTAGGAGCTCCACCAGGAAGGAACTGCATAAGGCACTGAGGGCATGGGTGACAGCCAAGGTGGCTGGGGGGCACACAGAGGGGGAGGATGAGGGTGAGGAAGTGCCGAGTGTCCATAATGTGGTAGTGGATGGATCTGTGATGCCTGGGGCAAGGGTCTCCGGGACAGGTAGCAGTGTGCCATCCAAGGGTCTGACTCCTGGAGAGTTGCAGGACAGACAGACAGAGAGGCTGCACCAGTTGGAGTTAGAGAAGTTAAGGATGAAAATGGAGAGGGAAATGGAGGAGAGGAGGCTGGCCATAGAAGAGAAGAAGCTACTCCTCGCTCGTGAGCTTAGATTGAGGGAACTAGATCAGAGGAACCAGTCTAGTAGTGAGGGTGACAGCAGTACCACAGTGCAGCCTGAGGGGAAGGTACACATTCCCAAAGACCTAGTTAAGGATTACAAGAGGTAGGATGACATGTACTTGTGGTTCCTGGGGTTTGACTCTGCTCTCCACATGAACTTGGTCCCTGAAGCACATTGGGGAGCGAGTCTGTGGAAGTAGAGGGGAGTGATACTCTGACATTCTTAGGGGATCCTCAGGGGCTCACTTACTCTATCATGAAGGATGCCCTAATCACAAGGTATGGTCCCACCCCTGAGCAGTATAAGTACAAGTTTAGATTCCAGAAGAAGGAATCTCAAACTTGGCTAGAATGTGTTGACTCTTTCTGCAGGTCACTGGATGGTTGGGTGAAGGGCAGTAAGGTAAAAAGTTATGAGGAGCTTTACAACTTAATTGCTTAGGAGCACTTGTACAGTCTTTGTTTTCCAGAGCTGCACCAGCACCTGTTTGTCAGCAAGCTGACTGATCCCAGGAAGCTTTTGCAGGAAGCGGACCACTGGGAGAGCACGAGGGTCCACAAAAGGTATGAGGAAGACCACGCCAAGGATGGGCAGGGTCCCTCTCAGAAGAAAGGGGGGTAAGGGTAAACAGGGGGAGTTCTCTAAAGGGCTCCAACCTACTTCACAGGGCCAGGATTCCCAACCCCCAGTTGAGAAGAAGCCCTGTTTCCTGCAAATGTTATTCATATGACCAGATGGGTCATGTGAGCGGGACCCTAAATGTCCCAAGCGGACACAGGCACCACTGGTGCTCAGTCACAGGATTTGGCCAGTGTAGCGCTTGGGGAGGAGTTGGTTCCAGGTAGGTGGCAGCCAGCTGAGATGACCCTTGTATCACTAGGGGACATTGAGATGGTCCAGAGAACCCTTGTGCCTAAAAACACTAAGAAGTACAGGCAGTGGATGACCATCAATGGACAGATGATGGAGGCTCTGAGAGACACAGGAGCCAGTGTGACTACAGTGAAGAGTCACCTGGTGCCTGAAGAGCAGATACATCCCTGAAGTCTGAGGTACAGACAGTGGGTGACCATCAATGGACAGAGGGTGGAGGCTCTGAGAGACACAGGAGCCAGAGTGACTACAGTGAGGAGTCACCTGGTGTCTGAAGAGCAGATCGATCCCCATGTACTTCACCAAGTAGTTGCAGTGGACAACTCAGAGTGGCTGTGCAGAGTGGCGCAGGTTCCCTTTGAATGGGGGTGGTCTCAGGTTACTTGAAAGTAGCTGTGAGTCCAACCATGCCTGTAGATTTGTTGCTTGGCAATGACCTGTAGGAATCCCCTTGGAAGGAGGTGGAACTCAGGTCACACTTGCAGATGTTGGGTCTGCCTGGGTGGGTGTGTGTCCACCCTGTCAATGGCAGCCTGCCAGGGTGATCCAAAGCCTCTGGAGCCTGAAACAATGGCCCAGGGGTCTGCCAGTAGGAGGAAGGACAAGGGGCGCTGAGCTGGAGGAGGTCCCTGAGCTGTCACAGTGGCAGCAGGAAGGGGGGCCAACCAGGGAAGCATTCTGTGATGCATAGAGAGTATGCCCTACTTTGGAGGGTGTGCAGCAGCAGGCTGCAGACCAGGTCGCTGGCAAGTAGCCAGGATCACACCTGATGTTTTGGGAGGACGGCCTCCTGTATAGTGAGCTGAGGGTTGCTGAGCCTGGGTCAGCATATGTGCTGGTGGCACCCCAGTGCTTCAGAGCCTTCCTACTGGGTCTGGCTCATGATGTGCCTTTAGCTGGACATTTGGGGCAAGACAGGACCATTGACAGGCTTGTCACCCAATTGTACTGCCCCCTAATGCACAGGCACTCAGATGCACATTGTAGGTCTTGCCAAACTTGCCAGGCAAGTGGCAAGAGTGGGGCTAAGTGCAAGGCTCCCCTCCAACCTTTTGCTGTTGTTTGTAACCCCTTGGAAAGGGTTAGTATTGACATTGTGGGGCCTCTGGATCCCAAGACAGCCATGGGCAACAGGCTTATCCTGGTCTTGGAGGTATTCAGAAGCCATTCCTCTGAGGTCAGTCACCTCCCCTGTGGTGGGACGTGCTTTGATGTTTTTTTTTTACCCGCATGGGGTTACCCAAGAAAGTGGTATCTGATAGGGGTACCAGCTTCATATCTACTTATACGAAGTCTCAGTGGCAGGAGTTTGGTGTAACGTATAAGTTCACCATTACTTACCATCCCCAAAGCAACGGTCTGTTTGAAAGGTTCAACCGCACATTAAAAAGCATGATCATGGGCCTGTCAGAGCGCTTGAGGCGTACGTGGGATGTCTTTTTGCAATGCCTTCTGTTCGCCTACAGGGAGGTGCCCCAATAAGGGCTTGGATTTAGTCCTTTTGAATTACTGTATGGCCACCCTGTCAGGGGACCTTTGAGTCTGGTGAAGGAGGGCTTGGAGAAAGCCCCCAGTAAGCCCCCCCAGGATGTATTCAGTTACATGCTGGCTTCTTTTGGGAACCAGACTGCCCACTTCAGGGCTCTTTCCCACGGCAACCTAGAAGCAAGCTAGGTGGACATGAAACGCTGCTAGGATCAGAATGCGACTCTGGTTGAGTTTCAGCCTGGCCAGAAAGTGTGGGTGATGGCACCAGTGGAGCTTAGGGCGATCAAGGTCAAGAGGAATGGGCTATTTGAGGTGGTGGAACGCAAGAGAAAAGTCACCTACGTGTTGAACTTGCGGACACCAGAAACACCTTGAGGGTCCTGCATGTCAACCGCCTCAAACTGCACTATGAGCAAATTGAATTGTCTATGCTCCTGGCAACAGGTGATGGGGTGGAGGAAGAGAGTGAGCCTCTTCCTGACCTCCTGTCTGCTAGAAAGAAGGATAGGTCTGTGGAGGGTGTAAAGCTCTCCCCCTCCCTAACCCCAGAACAAGAGGGGGACTGTCGCCAAGTGTTGGGTCAGCTTGCTCCCTGTTCTCCTTGATCCCAGGGGTCACACACTTGTGTACACATGATGTGTATACTGGGGGGGAGTCCAACTGTTAAACCAAAGGTTTACAGAGTGACTGATAAGGTCCGGGCTAGCATCAAGGCTGAGGTATCAAAGATGTTATCAGTAGGGGTAATTGAGTTTTCCAGTAGTCCTTGGGCCAGCCCAGTCTTCTTAGTGCCACACCAGAACTCCGGTTCTGTGTGGATTTCCGGGGTCTCAATGTGGTCACTAAGACTGGCCCGCACCCCATCCTTCGAGCTGATGAGCTCATTGATCAGTTGGGAGCTGCCAAATACCTTAACAACTTTTACTTTTACATCACTACTAATGTAATCTTTATTTTCATGATTAATAAAATCTTAGCAAAGACAAATGGAGTACATGGTTACTGAAACAACGTAGTTAAGAACAATCCATGAATTTCAACACAATACATGACGTTTTGGATACAATTGTTAAAACTATTGTGAACCTCAAGTCTCATTAAAATGCTGGGAAATTCATTAAAATATGAAGCACAAATAGAAATACCTACATTCGCTGTATAGTACTTTACATGAATTTGTTAGAACTATTCTAAGCATAAAATTATTCTAAGTGCTATAGGTTTTAAGCTGATCAAAAGTGAGGAGCTAACGAAGGAAGACCAAAAGTACACAAACTTTTCAATGGGTATGGTTATGTTTGGTCACGTCCGTTGAACTGTACACTATACACTTTAAATTCATTAAGATATAAAATTCATGTAGTCTACTAGAACAATACCATTTGTGTAGAACGGGTCGTTAAATCCTCATGGTATACTTAAATTTGCTATAAAATAACGATCATGGACAGCCAGTTAAATATTTAGTGTACAATTTATCTGCAGTTCGGTTGGATAAAACATTTTCATTACTGCTGGCTGACAGGAGCGGACCTTACTCATGATAAAAACTGGTTTTAACAGTTGACGGCATGCTTCTCTTAGGGCCTGGCAGATACACATCAGATGAACCATGTCCTATTATCCGGCGTTTCATAGCCTGCAGAACATCTGAGCCCCATTCTTCCATTTTGGTTGATGTGCTAGAGACTGCAGGGACCCTAGTCGCATGGCAAGCAGCTGGCGTCTAATATGCATCGGAAATGTTGAGATCAAGTACTGTGCTGGTACCAAACCGCTATAATTGTGCATGATGATCCAGGCATGCGATCGACCTGCAAGTTTGCACTTGTCGTCCAGTAAGAATTGCAGCCTAACTTCTCTTTTTAGTGCACAGCAAAAAAGGGGGTATGACATATTAGAGTCCCATAAGTATGTCATTTGAGTCTCTTGGAGAGAGCGCTGTAGATACCCAGTGTATACTGACTTTGGATCTTTGGCTACAGTATTCCATAAGGCTACAACTAAAGGGCTCATTTTATTTCCTCTTATTTTATACCAGGTCTTAATCTTATGAAATTTCCTGTCTAGCTGTTGTTGTTTGAGACCAAACTCTAGCCTAACTTGTGAAGGAGAAGCGGTATGGGGGAGACAAAAAACTTGTTTATAGATTTTTATTTGTTGCCGGTCCAGAGTAAAGGCGTCTTTCCCATGAAGTGACGCACTTCCATACGTAATGACTGGTAAACATTTGGCGGACATAACAGACAGTAGGGGTTTATAAGATGGCCCATTCAACCTTTTGGCCAGGGCGCAAAAGGTGAATGTCAACGCTTTACATTTCTGTACAATATGTTGTGTTGCGCTACAAAGTTCAGTTTATTATCGATGTTGAGGCCCAGATATTTGTAGTGACTGACCTCTTCCAATCCTGCGTTGCCTAATTTAAGATTGAGTGCAGGATTAAAGATGCACCCCATGGACATAGTTTTTGACTTGGTGATATTAATTTCCAATTTATTTGTTGCTGCGAAGCTGTCCAGAGTGCTAACTAACTGCTGCAAACCCACTTTTGTGTGGCTCAATAAGACTGTATCATCTGCGGATGAAGGATGTGATATAGGCAGATTTTGCAATTTAGGAGAGTGTGAGTTTATCGCATCCAGCTTTGGGGAAAGGTCAGCCATGAAAAGATTAAACAGGTGCAGGGCCAGAACACATCCATGTTTCAGATCTATATCTGTTGGGATGTTCCTCAAAAGTTTTGTGCCATCGGCTAACTTGATCTGCTCCCAGGTTTTATCATTTAGCATTTCAATGCTCCAGAAAATTCTCTCGTGCAGGCCCGGGTTTGCAGCTTTTCCCAAGGGATGACTTTGTCCACATGGTCAAAAGCACTTTTAAAGTCCATAAAACATAGATGTCATTTTTTCTTTAGTCGTTTTCATTTGTCAGCAATATCGCTTAATGCTAATGTGTTTATCATAGTGCTGTGTCCTTTCCGAAAGCCAGTTTGATTCATGGGAACTAGATTGATTGAATTGTACCAGTCAAGCAAATCATCCAGGATCAAAGAGGCAAGTATTTGGCCTCAGAGTCAATTAGGGCGATCAGTCTATAGTTGGCTGGATTGGCTCGATCCCTTTAAATATCAGATTAATTATAGAACTTCTCCAACTGAATGGTAGAATTCTGCTTTGCTCTACTTCCCTGAAGAGGATTACAAGTGGCGTAGACCAGTATTCTGGGTCAGCCTTGAATACCGCATGTGAAAGGCCACCGGTGGGCCGGGCCCACCGTCCCTGCATCCCTTCTTAATCACTAGAAATACTGCCTTTGCGTCATAACCTATGTGGTTCTGGCAGACATAGTTGGAACTTGCTTCCTCCTGTAAGTATGGGATTGCATTAGGTAATTCTTGGTTGGAAAAGATGTTAGTCAAATGATTTGCCCATTTTTCTTTGGGGATGGGCGAGTAATTGATATTCCTTGACATCCAGTCATTGTCATTAACCATTGCCCAAAAAGTCCTAGACCCTGCAGGTTTTGAGTTGAAAAGCAGTTTTGACCAAAAGGTGTCCATACTGTAACATTCACTTTTTTGATCCTTCTGAGTTCATGCCTCAAATTCTTTCTTAATTTTACATTTTGTGTCAATAGGCTTGAGGACACTAATGGTGTTCACGTCATTGTCAGGGTGGAGCGGGGCTGAGTGAGGATAATGTGGCTAGAAAGGTGGTCCACACTTCCGCTGCTGACGTGAGTAAAAGAATTGCAAGTTTAGTACAAGGTTTTTATTTTTGTGCTAATCTTCGGTAGTGAGTTTTCTGACCAGGACAGACATTTTAAGTTGATGGATACAAGAATACCAAGGTCTACAGCGACTGACATAAAATAAGGGGCATTCAGATTCAGCTCTATCTGCTGGAATGAATAATCACTTTGAAGGGTGGTTTCAATTTTGAATTTTCTCACTTAGGGCAACAGAGAAAGATTTACAGCAGTGTAATCTATTTTTGAGCCCACCTTCAAGCTATAATTGGTGTAACTTGGAGGCGTGTCATCTTTAGTTCTACCGTTAAGAACCCTCATGCCCAGATGCTCTAATGCGTCGACCAGTTTCATGCCCATGCCATCCTGTTACTTTGGTAGTTGAGGGATTTGAGGCAGGACTGACGATAGAGCATTTTCTGGGGTCAGCTGTTCATCGGGGTCTGGGGTATGAATTAAATGTGCATTAAAGTCACCCATCACTAGAATATCCCATGTTGGATGGGCATATCTTATTTCTGCGATCTTGTTCAATAATTTCTTGAAGAGCTGGGCTTTTCCGTGGATGGGCGCAGATGTTAAAAAGGAGCTGCTTGATGATTGTCTCCAAAGCTGAGTTTAATGGCCTGCAGATCATCAGTTGAGAATGCCAGCTGCTCTGTTGTTGCATGTAGTGTAGGTATCCAAAGGTGTTAATGGACTACTCTTATCTTTTAGGTTGGAATTTAAGCAAGTGATGATTGGCCCCGAATCCCTCTCCCCATTTGTTACTGGTCGGTCAGGATATTATTCATTGGGCAATTCTCTTCCTGATTTAGGCTCTAGATAGGTTAAATATTGAACTGCATAAGTGGGTAGACCGGTCTTACTCTCGTTTGTTTTTAATTGATCTACTATATTTGGAAAGATTATAGGCAGTGTGCTCAACTTGGTCCACATTTACAAGAGTCTTATTTCGGCTCAGTTGTGGTCTTTAGGACAGACGACCAATTTGTTAACTTATCCAGTTTAGGGTTAATGCCAGCGATATGTGTTGTCATGATGTTCATGAATTTGAGTAGATGACAGTGGTTGGATCTTTTAGAAAGGCAAACTTGCCGGTCCTGCCAGGCTTCTTGAAATAAGCCTTGAAAGGGATAGGAAGGGGTGCGGTGTGTTCAAGGTTTTCGTTTTGTGTTTCCACTATGGTGCACTTCCTTTTCTTACACCTTATTTTGGTTCCTGGGTTTAACCTCTGTATAAAGCCTGAACCTACCCGACCTCATAATGATTTGACAGTTGGTTAGTCACTGGTAAGTTACTGGCCACTTGCGCCAATTATCTCAGTGATAGAGATTTGGGGCCACATGTACGAAGGATTTTGCACGTCGCAAACAGTGAATCTGGCTGTGTGCGACGTGCAAAATGCACTTCCCCATGTACAAACCCAGTTTTGCAATTCGATAAACTTTTTACCGAATCGCAAAATGGGATTGTGAGTCGCAATTAGGAAGGGATGTTCCCTTCCTAATTGTGTCTCGCAGTCCCATGTATGATTGTTTTGTGGCCACGAATGCGGTCGCAAAACAATCGCAGTTAGCACCAGTGTCACACTGGTGCTAATCCATTCGCTAACCCCTTCCCCTTTGTGAATGTCACTGAATTTTTGTTTGTTTTTGTAATGCATCTCATTTTCGTTTAAGGAAAAGGGGCTGCATTTCAAAGAAAAAAAACTGCTTTATTTGAAAGCAGTCACAGACGTGGTGGTCTGCTGTCTCCAGCAGGCCACCATCCCTGTGAGGGCCGCCATCCGCAAGGGGGTCGCAAATTGCGACTTACCTCATGAATAATCATGAGGTGGGCATTTGCGACCCCCTTGCAAATCGCTATTAATGTCAATGACACTATACTACATTCGGATTTGCGACTCGCATATTGCAAGTCGCTCTGACTCACAATTTGCGAGTCGCAAATCCAACCTTTGGTACATGTAGCCCTTGGTCTCTAAGAGTTCTTTGAGTGCTTATCCTTGGAGGTCCTTGGGGGTTCTTTTGCCTGACCCTTTGTGCTGACAGCATGGGGTGAGATGGGGGGTGAGCGGGTAACACGGGGAGACTCACAAACCATACCCAGACTTAGCTGGACCTCTTCCATGTGGTCCAGTGCACTCACTCTGCAGCTGTTCACTATGACAGCCATGCTCACCTCAGTCCCAGGGGCGCCCAGAAGGGGTGTGAATTGATTTGCATCCCGTTGCAACCCCTCGTCTCAGATCCCCAACGAAGCCCGGGAATCGAATGATACCACAGCAACCCTGCGCCTCCACAGCTCATACTCTAGTGCTGGGTGCACTGAGTGTGCTGGGGTGTGCTGGGTACTGGTACTGGTGCTATGGGTGTGAGCGCCAGAGGTGGACTCCAACTGGAAAGCTGTGCCGGCAGCGTGTGGTAGGTGGGCAAGTGGGCTGGTAGTAGTGGTGGTATGTGTAGCTGCAGGGTAGGCGCAGGTAGGCACAGGTAGGCGCAAGCAGGGAGAGGTGATGCCATCGATTGGACATGAGCAGAAGAGAGCCAGGGACCAGAGAGAAGATAGCCCCTCCCCCAGATTTTTTCCCAGCTGAGTTCTGTACGTGGCTCTATGCGGCCACCATTCCACTTTTATTTACCACACACCTTGCCCGCACACCCCTCCCTGTCTCCCTGCTTCCTGCTCGCCTACTTCATTGGGCACAGTATACTGCTTGCCGTGGCTTGCCATTGCAGCCGCACCCTCTTCCTCCGTTCCTGCTCACCGCTCGATGCTGATGCTTCTGACGTTTCCGACATTCTGATGTTCTTACATCACTACTAGCACCTTTGACTTGATGTCTGGGTATTGGCAGATTTCCTTAACTGAGGGAGCCAAGAAGAGGTCAGCATCTGCTACCCCAGGTGGGCGTTACCAGTTTAAAGTAATGCCCTTTGAGATGAAAAATGCCCCAGCCACTTTTCAGAGGTTGGTCAACCAGGTGTTGGCTGGATTGGATGATTTCAATGCAGCCTACCTGGACGACAGTGTTCAGTTCTACTTGGGAGGACACTCGCAGCGTCTCTGCAAAGTGTTGGAGGCCCTGCAAAATACAGGCCTCACTATTAAAGATAGTGCCAAATAGGGCAGCGTTCTGTGGTGTACTTGAGACACCAGGTGGGGAGTGGTCAGGTGGCACCCTTACAGCTACAAATTGACACTATTCTGGCTTGGGAGACTCCGAAGACCCAGACAGAGGTGAGGGCCTTTTTAGGCCTCACTGGCTATTCTACGAGGTTTCTCAAGGGGTATGGCACCATTGTTGCTCCCATGAATAAGTTGACTTCCAAGAAGCAACCAAAGACGGTGATCTTGATGGAGTCCTGCCAGACAGCTTTTGATGCCCTGAAGGTAGCCATGTGCACAGCACCTGTGCTGAAGGCACCTGATTTCTCAAAGGACTTTGTTATGCAAACTGATGCTTAAGAGCATGGAATAGGAGCAGTGTTATCACAGCTAAATGAAAAGGGCCTAGATCAACCTGTAGCCTTCATTAGCAGGAGGTTGCTTCCCAGGGAACATAGGTGGAGTGCAATTCAGCATGAAGCTTTTGCTGTGGTCTGGGTGCCAAACAAGGTAAGACCGTACTTGTTTGGGACTCACTTCTGGGTTCAGACACACCACAGGCCCCTCAGATGGTTAATAGGGAGGAGCGACCCTTGACCCAAGGGTAGGTCGCTCCTCCTGCCGCTGCAGCTCCTCCAGCTCCTCCAGGTTCCTGAGTTCCTGAGACCCACCTCACAGTAAGTACCCCCCACCTCCCAGCCCCTCGCCCTGCCCCGCGCTACTCACCCTCTCTCCTGCTCCGGCTTCTTTTCCTCCTCTCTGTCTCTTCCTCCTCGCTCCTCCTCTGCAATCTTCTTCTGCACCCTTCTTCTCCCCGTCTTCTCTCTTCTTCTGTGTGCTCCTCAGCCTCTCCTGTCGCCTCTCTTCTTCCTCATCTTGCTCTGTGGTCTTCTGCCTTCTGCTCTTCGTCTTCCGTATCTTCTTTGTTGATCTTCTGTTCGTCTGCTCTTCTGCTTCTTCGTCCCCTGCATATTCCTCTGTGTTCTTCTGTTCTTCTGTGTTCTTCTCTTCTGTTCATCTGTGTTCTTCGGTTCTTCTGTGTTCTTCCGGTCTTCTGTGTTCTTCTCTTCTGTTCTTCTGTGTTCTTCCGGTCTTCTGTGTCCTTCTCTTCTGTTCTTCTGTGTTCTTCTGTTCTTCTGTGTTCTTCTCTTCTGTTCTTCTGTGTTCTTCCGGTCTTCTGTGTCCTTCTCTTCTGTTCTTCTGTGTTCTTCTGTTCTTCTGTGTTCTTCTCTTCTGTTCTTCTGTGTTCTTCCGGTCTTCTGTGTCCTTCTCTTCTGTTCTTCTGTGTTCTTCCGGTCTTCTGTGTTCTTCGCTTCTTCTGTTCTTCGGTCCTCTCCGACTCCTGTCTCTTCCCGCCCCTGTCTCTGCCCTCCTGCTCCTGCCTCACCCCCCTCTATCTCTCCACCTATCTCTCACTATCACCCACATCTACCCTTTCGCTACCTGCCTCCCTCACTCCTCTACCTATCTCTCCACCTAACTCCCTCACTCACCCCCTCCTCCTATCTACCTATTTTTCTATCTCTCCACCTATCTCTCCATCTATCTATTTCCCTATCTCTCCCCCCGTCCCGACACCCCCTCTGTTACCTATCTCCCTATCCTCTCACTCTACCTCTCACCCTCACCCACCTCTACCACCCCCCTCCCCTATCTTTTCAACCCTACTCCTATCTCCCTATTCTCCTAAAACTCTAACACTCACCCCCCTCCACCCTTAAACCCCCCTCCCCCAGTTCTTCTCACTCTACCTGTCCCCCCTCCCTCGCGCTTTCCCGCCGCGACCTCCTGCACGCCCCCGCCCCCCAGCTCCCATTCACCCCCAGCTGACCCCTCCCCCCCCTCCTCCCTCTTATGGCGGCCGCTGCGCGACTGTGCAGCGGGCACGCCGGAGGCACGCCAGAGGCAAGCCCGTCTGCGCCCGTCTGCGCCCGTCTGCGCCTGGCCGGCGCCCAGCGCCACGACCCCTGGTCCCCAGCCCTCCCCTACCCCGCTGACCCGCTACGACCCCGCCACCCTCCACGCCCTCAACCCCGAGCGCTCCAACACCTGCTTCCAAGCCCACCCCAAGCGCACCCATGGACCCTTCGCCTGTAACTCCTGCAAACGCATCTTCCACCACGCAACTACCACGACCACCAGCCCACGCGCTATCAACCACCTCAAGTGCATCCTGATCAACGCTCGCTCTGTCTACAAGCACGCCGTTGAACTCTGGGACCTCCTGGACTCCACAGCTCCGGACGTCGCCTTCATCACAGAAACCTGGATGAACGCCTCATCAGCTCCAGACATCGCCACTGCCATCCCCGAAGGCTACAAGATCTCCAGAAAAGACCGCACCAACCAAGTAGGAGGAGGCATCGCCATCGTCTTCAAAGACTCCATCAGCGTCACCACCTCCACCGAAGACACCCCTCTCGCCGCTGATTTTCAAATCCGCACCGACCCCAGGACCACCCTCAGAGGATCCCTCGTCTACCGTCCCCCCGGACCGCGCCCCTTTCAGCGACGCCATCGCCGACTTCATCTCCCCGCATGCCCTCGCCTCGCCGGACTACATCCTCCTAGGCGACCTCAACTTCCATCTGGAACAGAACAACAACCCCAACATCACCGCCCTGCTCGACAACCTCGCCAACCTCGGCCTCAAGCAACTGGTGAACACCGCCACCCACATCGCCGGACACACGCTCGACCCTATCTTCTCCGCCAGCAAACACATCTTCTTCAGCCACACCTCCGCTCTACACTGGACCGACCACAGCTGTGTCTACTTCACATTCCGACGTGAGACCCGCCACCTCCGCACTCAACCCATCCCTCGTCGACAGTGGAACAAGATCCCCGAAGAGCAACTCCTCTCCGCACTCGCCGCCAACCAACCCACCCTCACCACCGACCCCAACGACGCAGCCCTCAGCCTCACAAACTGGATCTCCAACTGCGCAGACAACCTTGCTCCCCTCAAACGCACGCATCGACAGACCAACGCCAAAAAACCTCTCTGGTTCTCTGACACCCTCAAGGAATCAAAGAAAACTTTTTGCACCTTCGAGAAGGCCTGGCGCAAGGGCCACACTGCTGACAACATGACCGCCCTCAAGAACGCTACCCGCGAACACCACCACCTGATCTGCGCTGCCAAAAGGAACTTTTTCACCGACAGACTGGACAAAAACAGCCACAACAGCAGAGAACTTTTCAGCATCGTCAAGGAGTTCTCCAACCCCAACGCTAACGCAAACGCCGTCATGCCCTCACAGGATTTGTGCGAATCCCTCGCCACCTTCTTCCACCGCAAGATCAGCGACCTCCACGACAGCTTCGGACACCAGACCCAACCGAACATCACCGAACCCGCACCCCCGGCCTTCACCCTCAACAACTGGACCCACATCAACACTGAAGAAACCAAATCCATCATGAACTCTATCCACTCCGGCACCCCTTCGGACCCCTGCCCTCACTTCATCTTTAATAAAGCCGACGACATCATCACCCGCACCTCCAGGCCATCATCAACTCTTCTTTTTCTTCTGGTACCTTCCCCGAATACTGGAAACACGCCGAAGTCAATGCCCTCCTAAAGAAACCTACGGCTGACCCGAGCGACCTAAAAAACTTCCGCCCCATCTCTCTCCTGCCTTTCCCAGCCAAGGTAATAGAGAAGACCGTCAACAAACAGCTGACCACCTTCCTAGAAAACAACAACCTGCTCGACCCTTCACAAACCGGATTCCGAACCAACCACAGCACGGAAACCGCCCTGATCTCAGTCACAGACGACATCAGAACCCTGATGGACAACGGTGAAACAGTCGCCCTCATCCTCCTCGACCTCTCGGCGGCCTTCGACACCGTCTGTCACCGCACCCTAATCACCCGCCTCCGCTCCACCGGGATCCAAGGCCAGGCCCTGGACTGGATCGCCTCCTTCCTCTCAAACCGTTCCCAAAGAGTTTACCTCCCACCGTTTCGCTCAGACCCCACCGAGATCATCTGCGGCGTACCTCAAGGCTCATCGCTCAGCCCGACACTCTTCAATGTCTACATGAGCCCCCTCGCCAACATCGTACGCAAGCACAACATCACCATCACCTCCTACGCCGACGACACCCAAATTATACTCTCCCTCACCAAGGACCCCGCCAGCGCCAAGGCCAACCTACAAGAGGGTATGAAGGACGTCACAGATTGGATGAGGCTCAGCTGCCTAAAGCTGAACTCTGACAAAACGGAAGTCCTCATCCTCGGCAACACCCCGTCCGCCTGGGACGACTCCTGGTGGCCCACGGCCCTCGGCACCGCACCGACCCCCACAGACCACGCCCGCAACCTCGGCTTCATCTTGGACCCCCTTCTCACCATGACCAAGCAAGTCAACGCCGTGTCCTCCGCCTGCTTCCTCACCCTCCGCATCCTCCGCAAGATCTTCCGCTGGATCCCCGCCGACACTAGAAAAACCGTGACCCACGCCCTCGTCACGAGCCGCCTGGACTACGGCAACACCCTCTACGCTGGGACCACCACCAAACTCCAAAATGGCCTGCAACGCATTCAAAACGCCTCGGCCCGCCTTATCCTCGACGTACCCCGCAACAGCCACATCTCCGCACACCTGAGACACCTGCATTGGCTCCCAGTCAGCAAAAGGATCACCTTTCGACTTCTCACCCACGCACACAAAGCCCTCCACAACAAGGGACCGGAATACCTCAACCGACGCCTCAGCTTCTATGTCCCCACCCACCTCCTCCGTTCCTCTGGCCTCGCGATCGCTGCCGTCCCTCGCATCCGCCGCTCCACGGCGGGTGGGAGGTCTTTCTCCTTCCTGGCAGCCAAGACCTGGAACTCCCTCCCCACCAGTCTCAGGACCACTCCGCATTCCAGAGACTCCTAAAAACCTGGCTTTTCGAGCAGCAGTAACCCCCCCCTTTCCCCTAGCGCCTTGAGACCCGCACGGGTGAGTAGCGCGCTTTATAAATGTTAATGATTTGATTTGATTTGATTTGATTTAATACAGATAATGGGTGAGAACCCAAAACTGTTGCGGTGGTCCATCTCCTTACACAGGATGGACTTTATGGTGGAACACCACCTTGGCACAGAACACACCAATGATGATGGTCTATCCAGATTCTTCCACCTTAGTGATATGAACTTCCATGAGGTTGGGTAGTGTCCTACTTTCAGCTGGGGGGACACGTGTTAGACTTGGCATCCTTGGTGTGGTCTCTCCTAACTTTTTGCCTCTTCATCTTCCTAGGTTGTTGATGTGTGCCTGACTCTGTTTTTGCTGTTTTTGATACTCTGGGCACTTTACCACTGCTAACCAGTGCTAAAGTGCAAGTGCTCCTATGTAAAATGTATGTGTAATTGGCTTATCCATGATTGGCATTTTTGATTTACTAGTAAGTCCCTAGGAAAGTGCACTAGAGGTGCCCAGGGTCTGTAAATCAAATGCTACTAGTGTGCCTGCAGCACCGGTTGTGGCACCCATATGTAAACATGGCTCAGACCTGCCACTGCAGTGACTCTGTGTGTAGTTTTAAACTGCTAATTCAACTTGGCAAGAGCACCCACTTGCCAGGCCTAAACCTTCCCTTTCCATACATGTAAGGCACCCCTAAGGTAGGCCCTAGGTAGCCCGTTGGGCAGGGTTCAGTATATGTTAAAGGTGGGACATGTTCTGATGTGTGTTACATGTATCAACAATAAAATACTGCTAAATTCAGTCTTCACTGTTGCAAGGTCTATCTCTTGTATCGGTTAACACGGGGGCTGCCTTTAAATAACATTAAAGTGCAGATTCCCTGTGAGAGCAAATTTGGAGTTTCAGGTCTCTGAACTCACAATTTAAAAATACATCTTTTAATAAAGTTGTTTTTTAGATTGTTAGTCTGAAAATGCCACTTTTAGAAAGTAGGCATTTTCTTGCTTAAAACATTCTGCGACTCCACCTGTTTGTGGATTCCCTGCCTGGGTCAGTTTGAGAATTGGGCTGTTTACACCTATCCTCTTGACAGTGACACAAAGGGAGATGGGTGCAGGCTTCAGATCCTGATGAGTCATCTGTGCTAGAGTGGAGGGAGGAGTGGTCACTTAAACCTGAATGGGCTGTGCCAACCCTCACACAATGCAGTCCCCAACCACCTGGTGTGTGTCTGGGGCTTGACCTAGGCAAGGCAGGATCCTGTGAACAACAGAGACTTTCATTTCAAGTTTGCCTACTTCAAAGGCAAAAAGTGGTATAAGTAGTGGAACCAATACACCAGACTTTAGATTTCTTCAAGATCAATTCTGGATTCATGAGGATCATCTGCCAAGGAGAAGAGCTGAAGAGCTGAGGAGACGTGCTGCATCTGCCTGTGACTGTGCTTTGTTGGGCTTTCCTGCAGTTGCTGCTTCTGCCTATGAAAGGGGATAAAGACTAGACGTTGTGGTATATTCCTGGTTGAGAAGAATCTCCAAGGGCTTGGACTGAGCTTGCCCCCTGTTCTGAAGTCTCAGGGCCATTAAGGCCTTCCTCTGCCAGCACCTGTATTTTCTGCTGAGAGTCCTACCCTGCCAAGTGGTGCCTAATCCAGTCCCTGGGCCCTTGAAAGGAGAAGCTGGTGGAAAAACCAAGGAAAACCAAGTGAACCGACTTCGGACGACTCTGGACCGACGCCGCTGCCAAATCCCGTGACTTCACCTGCAACTGAAGTCGTGGTCCTCGCTGGAGTGCGATGACCTCGCAGCTCTGATGCCACTGCAGCCTCTCTGAAGTCAGCAACTGCGTGGAAGTCGCCACATCATGCAGTGACCGCCAGACATTGAGTCAGCCGGAAGTGCGTGTATCCAACGTTTCACACCGACGCTGCCTCACCTCCACTGCTCTGCAGCAAGGACCCAATGCCTCTTTGTGACGCCTCTGCTCTTTTGCTCTTTACTAAACACCACCGGAACCGATGCCAGCTCAGATCCAGCGATGCTGTGATCCCCGACTCTGTGCACTGGCTTGTTTCCTCATCTTCACCGTACCAGGGGGCCTGCGTGACTCCTTGGTGTCAGATTGTTGGGAACGACTCCGTCACAATTTCTTGATATCAGCTAATCGAAGTATTTGGGTTTCTAAGTGCTATTTTTATGTTTAATATTAAAAAATTCATTACTTCAGTTGCTTATGTTGGATTTTTGTCGTTTTGGTATTGTTTTGTTCGGATAAATATTGGCTATTTTTCTAACTTAGGGGGTCATTCTGACCCTGGCGGTCGGTGATAAAGCGGCGGCCAACCCGCCAACAGTCTGGCGGTTAAAAAAATGGAATTCTGACCCTGGCGGGAACTGCCACCAGAGCCCGCCACTTTACCACTCCGACCGCCACGGCGGGACAGACAAACAGCACGGCGGTCACCGCCAACAGGCAGGCGGCAGACAATGTACCGCCCACCCTATCACAACTCACCAATCCGCCACCTCATCCGGGGCGGGAGCCCCGCCGATAAAACCACGGCGGAAACAGACTACGAACGGGAAAACGCTCACCTCTATACACTCCACGAGGACGGAGGACAGCATGGAGCCCGAATTACACATCCTACCCGCTCTCGTCTACCTGCTCATCTACCACGAGTACGAACTCCGGCGCAGACGACAACGGTGAGTACAGCACCTACGACACAGGGGAGGGGGGGAGGAGGAAGGGTTACGGGCACACACATACGCATCACACCCACCCCCCAACTATCTATACACCAATGCAGAGCACCAAGTCAAAGTGACCCCACCCAAACCCCCCGGAATAACGAAAAGATATGATTCAAGTGAGAAACAACATTTATGTACAAAATAGGTTCATCGAAGACATGGCAAAATAGGTAAATGATGGAAAAGATTTCAAATGTAAACATTGCGTGACCGAGAAATAGAGGCAGAAAGTCCCGCACAGTCACAGAAATTGCAAATGTCCGTGGGCCGAAGTGTATCAACACTTGGGCAAAGCCCACACAGGAGCCCTGAGTCCGTTGGAGAGAACACTGCAGGGGCATCAGATGACAAAACTACAGGCACCTCAGGGGGAACGGAAGGGGGGGCACCACAGCCACATGAGTCCACGACGCCAGATCCAAGAAGGGGCCACCATGCCCACTGTCCAATCCTGGGGAGTGCAAAGCCACAGTCTCTCAAGTCTCAATAGTGGGTGGCTTGCCCACTGTCATATCCTGGGGAGTGCAAAGTCACAGTCCATCAAGTGGATAACAGTCTCCACAGGCAATGGAGGAGGCAGGGTGGGCCGAGTGCAGCGTGAACATTAGCACGACACAGAACCGGCACAGTCATTGGCCCAGCGGTGCTTGAGACGGCTGGGCCCAGCGGAGCGGTGCTTGACAGGAAGGGCCCAGCGGAGCGGTGCTTGAGACGGCGGGGCCCAGCGGAGCGGTGCTTGACAGGAAGGGCCCAGCGGAGCGGTGCTTGAAAGGAAGGGCCCAGCGGAGCGGTGCCTGAGACGGCGATGCCCAGCGGAGCGGTGCTTGACAGGAAGGGCCCAGCGGAGCGGTGCTTGACAGGAAGGGCCCAGCGGAGCGGTGCCTGAGATGAAGGGCCCAGCGGAGCGGTACTTGAGACGGCGGGGCCCAGCGGAGTGGTGCCTGAGATGAAGGGCCCAGCGGAGCGGTGCTTGACAGGAAGGGCCCAGTTCAGCGGTGCTTGAGATGAAGGGCCCAGTGCAGCGGTGCTTGAGACGGCGGGGCCCAGCGGAGCGGTGCCTGAGATGAAGGGCCCAGCGTAGCGGTGCTTGAGACGGCGGGGCCCAGCGGAGCGGTGCTTGACAGGAAGGGCCCAGCGGAGCGGTGCCTGACAGGAAGGGCCCAGCGGAGCGGTGCTTGAGACGGCGGGGCCCAGCGGAGCGGTGCTTGACAGGAAGGGCCCAGCGGAGCGGTGCTTGAGACGGCGGGGCCCAGCGGAGCGGTGCCTGAGATGAAGGGCCCAGCGGAGCGGTGCCTGAGATGAAGGGCCCAGCGGAGCGGTGCTTGAGACGGCGGGGCCCAGCGGAGCGGTGCCTGAGATGAAGGGCCCAGCGGAGCGGTGCTTGAGACGGCGGGGCCCAGCAGAGCGGTGCCTGAGATGAAGGGCCCAGCGGAGCGGTGCTTGAGACGGCGGGGCCCAGCGGAGCGGTGCCTGAGATGAAGGGCCCAGCGGAGCGGTGCTTGAGACGGCGGGGCCCAGCGGAGCGGTGCTTGACAGGAAGGGCCCAGCGGAGCGGTGCTTGAGACGGCGGGGCCCAGCGGAGCGGTGCCTGAGATGAAGGGCCCAGCGGAGCGGTGCTTGAGACGGCGGGCCCAGCGGAGCGGTGCCTGAGATGAAGGGCCCAGCGGAGCGGTGCTTGAGACGGCGGGGCCCAGCGGAGCGGTGCTTGACAGGAAGGGCCCAGCGGAGCGGTGCTTGAGACAGCGGGGCCCAGCGGAGCGGTGCCTGAGATGAAGGGCCCAGCGGAGCGGTGCCTGAGATGAAGGGCCCAGCGGAGCGGTGCTTGAGACGGCGGGGCCCAGCGGAGCGGTGCCTGAGATGAAGGGCCCAGCGGAGCGGTGCTTGAGACGGCGGGGCCCAGCAGAGCGGTGCCTGAGATGAAGGGCCCAGCGGAGCGGTGCTTGAGACGGCGGGGCCCAGCGGAGCGGTGCCTGAGATGAAGGGCCCAGCGGAGCGGTGCTTGAGATGGCGGGGCCCAGCGGAGCGGTGCTTGACAGGAAGGGCCCAGCGGAGCGGTGCTTGAGACGGCGGGGCCCAGCGGAGCGGTGCCTGAGATGAAGGGCCCAGCGGAGCGGTGCTTGAGACGGCGGGCCCAGCGGAGCGGTGCCTGAGATGAAGGGCCCAGCGGAGCGGTGCTTGAGACGGCGGGGCCCAGCGGAGCGGTGCCTGACAGGAAGGGCCCAGCGGAGCGGTGCTTGAGACGGCGGGGCCCAGCAGAGCGGTGCTTGACAGGAAGGGCCCAGCGGAGCGGTGCTTGAGACGGCGGGGCCCAGCGGAGCGGTGCCTGAGATGAAGGGCCCAGCGGAGCGGTGCTTGAGACGGCAGGGCCCAGCGGAGTGGTGCCTGAGATGAAGGGCCCAGCGGAGCGGTGCTTGAGATGGCGGGGCCCAGCGGAGCAGTGCCTGAGATGAAGGGCCCAGCGGAGCGGTGCTTGAGACGGCGGGGCCCAGCGGAGCGGTGCCTGAGATGAAGGGCCCAGCGGAGCGGTGCTTGAGACGGCGGGGCCCAGCAGAGCGGTGCTTGACAGGAAGGGCCCAGCGGAGCGGGGCCTGTCTTGGCGGGGCCCTCTTTAGCGGTGCCTTCCTGCACGGCGGGGCCCTCTTCAGTGGTGCCTTCCTGCACGGCGGGGCCCTCTTCAGCGGTGCCTTCCTGGACTGCGGGGCCCTCTTCAGCGGTGCCTTTCTGGACGGCGGGGCCCTCTTCAGCGGTGCCTTTCTGGACGGCGGGGCCCTCTTCAGCGGTGACTTTCTGGACGGCGGGGCCCTCTTCAGCGGTGCCTTTCTGGACAGCGGGGCCCTCTTCAGCGGTGCCTTCCTGCACGGCGGGGCCCTCTTCAGCGGTGCCTTTCTGGACGGCGGGGCCCTCTTCAGCGGTGCCTTTCTGGACGGCGGGGCCCTCTTCAGCGGTGCCTTTCTGGACGGCGGGGCCCTCTTCAGCGGTGTTTGTCCTGTAATTCCAGGGAGTCAGACCTGGGCAGGACTCCCTGCTCAGTCGCCCTCCGACCGTGCAGTTGCTGGACCCTTCGGTGACGGTGTCCTGGGCCCTTGGGTGTCCTCCCTCACACCCGGGATGGGGCTTGTGGGGCCCTCCTGGTCCGCGCTCCTGCTGCCTGACTTCTCCGCCCTGCTGCCCTTGCCCTCCTTCGCTGTGGCTTTCTGGGCCTTGCCTCCCCTGGATGTTGTGGCAGGTGAAGTGTCCGAACTTTGGTCCTTGGGGGCAGCCGTGGCACTCCTCCCGCGGCGGCCCCTCACTTTCCGGGTCCTCTTTCCAGGGGGGGGGCTGGCTGTCCCCTTGCTGCTGACCGATGTCTCACTGCTGGCAAAGGGGGGACTCCAAAATCCATGGACTACGCTGACACGTGAACCCGGGCTGGTGGTGGCTGAGGTGCTCTTGGGACTCTTAGCAGATGGAGGGGGTGGGTCAGGTGAGGGAAAGAGGTCAAGATTGGAGAGGTAACACTTTTTAGGACCAAGGTAAAAGGTAGGTGCAGTGGTTATGGGAGTGGAGGAAGAGGAGGTGGTTGTAGGAGAGTCAGGTGTGCTGTCCTTGGGTGAAGGTGCATGGGCTGCAGGCTGTCGTGAGGTGGTTGGCTGTTGGGTGAGTGGCTGCCTGCGTTTGTGTGTCTTGGAAGAGGGGGTGACAGACACAGTGGGAGAGGACACAGGGGACATGTAAACGGCAGTGGGGGTGGTGACTGCACGTGTGCGGACTGTACTGGAGGGTGTGCTGGTGATGGGTGTACTGGCTGTTGGTGGTGTGCATGCAGGTGTGAGTGTAGACGTCACAGGGAGGGAGGAGGGAGACGAGGAGGTGGGGGACACAGAGGTGGTAGTGGCTGTTGGCATGTCTGCATCTGGGTGTTGCTTGGGTGAATGTTTGTGTGATCTGTGGTGCTTATGTCTGGATGAGCTGCCCTTGGGTGTTGAGGTGTGTGCAGGCTGGTCTGATGGTGTGGATGGGATAGGCAGAGGAACAGGAGACAGAGACATGGTGGAGGCAGTTAGAAGAGGGAGGCTGGAAACAGGGACAATGGCTGCCGTCAGTGCTGAGGCCAGAGAATTGAACGATTGTTGATGGGCAGACTGACCCGAATGAATGCCCTCCAGGTATGCATTGCTACGATGCACCTCCCTCTCTACCCCCTGGATGGCATTCAAAAGGGTAGTCTGCCCAACAATGATGGTCCTCAGGAGGTCAATGACCTCCTCACTGAGGGCAGCAGGGGTAACAGGGGCAGGGGCTGAGGTGCCTGGGGCGAAGGAGATGCCCGCCTTCTTGGGCGAGCGGGCACGGAGCGTAGGCTGAGGGGCTGCTGGGAGGGCGGAGCTGGTGCGCTGGGTGGCGGCTGTACCTGTAGAGGCGGGGGGCACGGATGTTGCCACCACCGCTAGGGAGCTCCCTTCCGAGGACGTGTCGGTGTCGCTGGTTTCACCACGGCTCCCCGTTGTGAAGCTCCCCTCGCCCTCCGTATCACTGGTGGCCTCGGTGTCTGTGCCATGGCCCACCGGGGCCTTGTGAGTCGCAGCTCCCTCGTGCTCCGGTGCCAAGTCTCCTCCGCCTGATGATGCTGAAGCACACATGCACAAGAAGATAAAGAAAAAGGGTGGGGGGAGACATAATAAAAGGTTGAGTACATGCATTGTCAACACCGTTGGCGGAGAGGACAGACACAGGAGCCTCATGCACTAAGCCGCGCAATCGGGATACACTACTGAGTACTTGTGACTGGGCCAACAGGTCTAGGGACAACAAACGCGCACATGGGTGATGCCGGACCATGGCTAGCTGTACCTGGCACCGTACAGAGGTGGGGGGCGGGGGCACAGGGACATGGCTAAAGGAGAGGAATACAATACAGAAAGCGCCCTGGCCTAATGTCACCCACAGCCCTCCTCCCCCACCCAGGCACCTCCACTGCGCATAAAGATAGCTGAATGTGCTGGTACTCACCCCCTTGTGTCTGCTGTGATGTCGTCACGCGCCCATCCAAATCGGGGTAGGCCACCGCCAGGATCCGGGACATCAGGGGGGTCAGGGTACGACTGGCACCCCTCCTAGGTTGGGAGGCCATCCCCAGCAGTGACTCAGCGGTCTTCCTGGTCCCGCGGCGGATGTCCTCCCACCTCTTGCGGCAGTGGGTGCCCCGTCTGTTGTGGACCCCCAGGTTCCGGACTTCCTTGGCGATGGCACGCCAAATATCGATCTTCTAATGGGCGCTGACCTATTTGACATGTACAGGGTGGAAATTGAAATATCATCAATTTTCCGCATGATAGATGCGATTGGCCCCCCCTCCCCAACCTTGCCATGTGGCACATGCTCTCATCTGTCGTGCCTTGCACTCGTCATTGTCCCCCCACCCCACCATCTTACATCCACCATACACAACCCAGGCATAGCCCATTCAACGTGCACACTGTGTACTTACCTGTTGGTCTGGAGGACCGTAGAGTCGCGCATACTGGGGCAGGACCCCATCCACAAGTTTCTCCAACTCTTCTGTAGTGAAGGCAGGGGCCCTTTCCCCAGTCGCAGCAGCCATTGTATCTCCCAGACCGAGGTCACAGCAGCACTTGCAGTATAGGTCCTCTCCTGTGGATGATCAGGTCTCGAGTGATTAATCAGATAGAAAATGGCGGTCACGCCCGCGGCAGCGCGTACCGCCGCGGTGCGTTCCGCGACCGCCGGCGCAGCTAGTCATTGGCTCGTGAAACCCATAGGGTTCGATGTTAACCAATGCGGCTTTGTGCCGCGGTCTTCGACCGCCTACCGCCACGGTGTGTCACGTCAGCGCATTGACCTCACATCCCACTGTCACACTTCTCAGGTCAGGCAGCCGCCATTTCAAGGGCCCACATGGCTTATTTCTACTGCGTCACACAGGCCTAGGCCTTGCATTCCCACTCATACAAGCCATTCAATGCATTGAGAATCGTGTACTGTGCAAGCTGTAGTTACGTACCTGTGGGTTGTTTGACTCTGTGCTCCATGTTGTCCTTCCTAGGCACCGTCCGCTGGGACTTGCGAGGAGAAGGATGAATCCTCCCGTGTACCGACCGCTGGTGGACCTGTCGACAATGGGGGAACGTCATATAATACTTCACTACCGACTTGACCGAGCCACTATACATGAACTGTGTGCCCAGCTGGAGCCAGCACTGATGTCCCCCATCCGCCAACCCACAGGAATTCCCCCTCTGGTGCAGGTTCTGTCAGTCCTCCATTTCTTGGCAAGTGGGTCTTTTCAGACAACAGTGGCCATGTCATCAGGGATGTCTCAGCCTATGTTTTCTAAGGTTTTGTCCAGAGTGTTGTCTGCCCTGACGAAATACATGCGGAGCTACATTATTTTCCCTGAGGAGGGTGATTTGGCCACTGTGAAGGCTGTCTTCTATGCCCTTGGACATATCCCCAACATCATTGGTGCCATTGATGGGACCCATGTGGCCTTAGTACCCCCAAAAGACGATGAGCAGGTGTACAGAAACAGGAAAAGTTACCATTCGATGAATGTCCAGGTGGTCTGTTTGGCTGACCAGTACATCTCCCATGTAAATGCCAAGTTCCCGGGGTCAGTGCATGACGCGTATGTTATGCGAAATAGCAGCATCCCCTATGTGATGGAACAGCTACAGAGACACCGTGTGTGGCTAATAGGGGACTCTGGTTACCCCAACCTGCCGTGGCTACTGACCCCAGTGAGGAATCCCCGGACCAGGGCAGAGGAACGGTACAATGAGGCCCATGGGCGTTCTAGGAGGATCATAGAAAGGACCTTCGGCCTCCTGAAGGCCAGGTTTAGGTGCCTGCATATGACAGGGGGATCCCTAATGTACTCACCCAAGAAGGTGTGCCAGATCATCGTGGCCTGCTGTATGCTTCACAATCTTGCATTGCGACGCCAGGTGCCTTTTCTGCAGGAGGATGGTCCAGATGGTGGTGTTGTAGCAGCTGTGGAGCCTGTGGAGAGTGAAGAGGAGGAAGACGACGGGGACGACACGGACAACAGGGACACGGTCATACAACAGTATTTTCAGTAGCACCCAGGTAAGAATCCCCCACGTCATTTTACATTTACTTCTGGCCTCCTGCATCTCTACTTTCTGTGTTTCCCCCCAGTTCCTTTCAACTGAATTGTGACTTTCCCTTGCCTTTTCAGAGCTGTATGACCCACTGCGTGACTTCTGGTTTGTTCGGCCATGGAGTAAAGCAAATTGACATTGGTATGTTGTCATCACAATGTAACTGTACATTTTTGACCCGTTATGTGTAATACATTTGTTAAGAATACAAGCAGACTCCTGAGTGTTTTAAGTGCAATAAGTGATTTATTTAAAGTGCTACATATAGGTCCATGATAGTAAAACGGTGATGGGTGGGGGTGGAGTGATGTCCATGGCAGAGTCCAGTTCTCGGTCGCACAGGTGCATTGTCCATATGCCTGTGGAAGGATGGAGCAGGGGCAGTTCAAGGGTGGACAGGGTGAAGATGTGGGACAGTGGAATGACATCCGGGGGGATCTTAGGCTGGCGGGGGTCTTGGCATCCTACTCTGTCTTCCTTTGTGATCTCAGGCTCCTCTTGCGGGGTGGTTGATCTTCAGCAGGAGGTGGGGTTCTGGTGGCCCGTCGTTGTGTGGGGGCCTCCTGTCCACTAGCGCCGGCGGAGGTGGTAGGCTGTTCCTGGTCCGGGCTGGTGACAGGGGCCCTTTGGGGTGCCACATGGTCCCGCAATGTGGTGACTATTAGGTTCAGGGCCTGGACGATATTCCTGAGCTACTCTCTGTACCCCATGTACCGTTCCTCCTGCTGTGCCTGGATCTCCTGGAACCTGGCCATTACCGTCGCCATCGTCTCCTGGGAGCGGTGGTATGCTCCCATGATGGTGGTGAGGGCCTCTTGGAGAGTCGGTTCCCTGGGCCTGTCCTCCCCCCCCTGTCGCACTGCAGCCCTCCCAGTTGCCCTGTTTCCCCGGGCCTCTGTCCCCTGGACGGTGTGCCCACTACCACTGCCCCCAGGTCCCTGTTGTTGTTGGGGTGTTGGGTCAGCCTGTGTGCCCTGTAGTGGTGGACACACCGCTGATTGACCTGTCCTGGAGACAGAGGCATGGGCCCGCTGGGTGGGAGCGGTGCTGATATTCCCAGAGGGGGTTAGGTCTGCTGTGGCCTGTGTCTGTGTGTGGGGAACCGACTGTCCAGAGGTCCCCGATGGTCCGGGCTGGTCATCAGGTTCCAGGTCGACAGAGCTGCTGTCCTCACTGCGGGCCTGTTCTGGGGGTGGGATGGACATATCTGGACCCTCCTGGCCGGTGTGTTGGCGTTCGGGCCCTGCAGGGGTGAAAGAGTATGGTTATTGCTTCTGTGTGTTCCATGGTGTGCGATTTGTGGGTGCCCTTGTCCCCCAGTGCTGGCATCCCCTTGTGGCAGGAGTTGTGAGGGTGGTTTGTGGGGGGGATGGGTATGCGCAGTGGTCATGCATAGGTGATGGGTGTCCATGGTTTGTGTTGGCATTCAGGGTTTGGTTTTGGGTTGGGTGGGTTGTGCTGATGAGACATTGGCAGGGGGGCTGTGTGCTGGTTGGTTGGGGGTGAGGGTGGGGGTGTGGGTTGGCATGCTGGTGGTTGGGGGGGAGTAGTTGAGACTAGACTTACCAGAGTCCATTCCTCCGCCTACTCCAGCGAGGCCCGCAGGATGCAGGATGTTAAGGACCTCTTGCTCCCATGCTGTGAATTCGGGAGGGGTGGGTGGTGGTCCGCCGCCAGTCCTCTGCACAGCGATGTTGTGTCTGGAGACCATCGACCGTACCTTCCCCCGTAGGTCGTTCCAGCGCTTTCTGATGTCTTCCCGGTTTCTGGGATGCTGTCCCACAGCGTTGACCCTGTCGACAATCCTCTGCCATAGCTCCGCCTTCCTGGCTATTGTGGTGTGTTGCACCTGTGTGCCGAAGAGCTGGGGCTCTACCCTTATGATTTCCTCCACCATGACCCGGAGTTCTTGGTCCGAAAACCTGGGGTGTCTTTGGGGTGCCATGGGGTGGTGTGGATGAGGTGTGGGGTGGTGTTTGTGGTGATGTGAGTGGTGGTGTGTGGTGATGTGTGCGTAGATGTGGTGTGGTTGATGATGTTGGGTTCCTGTGTGTGTTGGGGTTTTCGATTGCTGTGCTCGCTCGCTCGCTCTCTCTCGCCTTCTCTCCGATTTCCAACTAGTGGGGGTTTGTGGGTGATGTGGGTGTGTGTTTTATAGTTGCTTGGATGTGTGGGGGTGGTGTTTGTATGTGTATCAGGTGTGTGTATTTCAAATTGTCCAATGTGGCTGGGTTTTGGAGCCTGGGTGTGTATTTTGACCGCGGCGGTGTGTACTGCCAATGGAATACCGCGGTTGAAAGACCGCCGCGTGGATTGGTGGGTCGTAATGGCATGGGCGTGTTTGTGTTGGCATGGCGGTGGAGGTTTGGTCATCTCCAGTTTATCGCTGCCCGCTGATGAGGCGGCCTTCCGTGGATGTCGGGTTTTTGGCGGCTTGGCAGTTGTTGGTCAGAATGACCGTGGCGGGTTACCGCGGCCGCGGCGGTAGAATGGCTGTCTTCTGACCGGCGGTAAGAGCCTTTTACCGCCAGGGTCAGAATGACCCCCTTAGTGTTGAGTCATTTTGTAGTGCTTTTACTGTGTTACTGTGTGTGTTGGTACAAATACTTTACACATTGTCTTTGAGTTAAGCATGCCTGCTCGTGCCAAGCTACCAAGGGGGTGAGCGGGGTTAACCAAGTGTGATCCTCCTTTACCCTGAGTAGAGTGAGGGTCCTTGCCCCATTTCTAACATTCTGAGAAGGAGAATGAGGGCTTTTTCTCCACAACAGCATAGGAGATGACAAGGACAGAACATATTTTTTTAACTTAGAGTAACTTTTTTAGCAGAGTGGATGGGATTTATAATAAATATAGACTGAGGAGCGATGTCACCTGTCGGGATATAGTGGTCACAGCAGATGTTTACCAGAGCTGACTTTCCTGATTTTCCATAATTTCATTGAAGCAATGCTACTTCACATAAACAGACACATTGCATTTCCAAACAATCCACAAGAATTACAGCAAACGAAATTAGATATTTTTTTTACTGCAGATTTTCCACAGCTCATAAACTGTGGATGGTACACGTGTTTGAGTTCGTCCACCAAATGATTCCAGGAATCCAAAAAGCCAGCACTCTTTAAACATACAAATAGTATGCAATGCAGGCTGTTTAATTACAGATCGTGTAATTACATTTCCTGGGTCTGCACACGTTTCCTACATTTACAGGCACCATGGCCTATGGAACTGCTTTTATAGAGACTTTGGAGATGACTTCATATTAGGTATTTACTTTAATGTAGAAATAATTACTGTGAATCTGTACTTGCATTGATTTTAACGTCATTATGCTTGTGGTAGGCCACAGTGCATGTGCGCTCCGTATTTGGATGATGACACCATACCTGAATGGTTCTACACCTAATCAAAGAAAATATAATGTTGCTCACAGAAGAACAAATGCAGTATTAATGTGTACTTTTTGACTTCTTAAAGCTAAAATTTGCAGCCTATTTAAAAGTGATGGTGCTCTTCAATATTTCCACGACGAAGACGTTTGTGCAGTGGTACACAACATTGTGGTCAGAAATGGTCTTCAAAAGCAATCTGATGTTGACTATTCTGATGAAAAAGAAGACTTTCTGCAGCAAAACACTTTTCAAAATGCCACGAGGGCTGCAGATGAAATGAATGGGTGTACATGCATCACAAGTATTTCTTAGGTGAGTGCACTAACTTTCATCTACATGAATAAAAAGTCATAAATTACATAAACATGAGTAATTAATTTTTCTATGTTTATTTACAGGGAAATTGAAAAACAAAAATCAAGAAATAACTGACACTTTTGTGCAGCTATGAAATTTAAGTTTACTTTGTAACATCAAACTAAAGGTTCATATTTTGATTTTCAAAAATGTCTTTTAATGTCTCTTTCTTAACTTGTTTGAAGTTGGTCCATCAGTATTTATCTCCAACATCTCAACTTATCTTTCAGCTCCCTGACTACGAGTACACTAACACCTTCTCACATCAGACTCAGGCATTCTGCTGTGGCAATAAGCCTTCAGACTTATTTGAACAAGGGTTGCCTGGTCACTGAAACATGTTTGCATAGTCTTGCAACAATTCCAGTGATGATGAACTTGCCTGAAGCCCTCAGCTACATTGTTGGCAAAGTGTGCCATTTCCTGCTGAATACTTATGGTTCTTCTGCTAAACACCTCCATAGCAATAGCCAATGTTTCCAATTGTTTTGTGATAATTTGGCACTCCCAAAACTAATGGATATATATTTTGTTCTGTTGTTAATTCTCTTCTTCATTTGTCTTACACAAAAGGTGAGATGAGAGGTACATCCCACCACACGTACTCCCTGGTGTGGTGTGGGGGGTGAGGAGAAGGGAAAAAGTTGCTCAGTAAAATGTTTTCAATTTGAGGCACACCCAATGAGGGTGAGAACTCATACTATCAAAGGTTGAAAATGAGTTTTCATAATGGACATCCCTCCTGGGGAAAAGAACTCCTTGATTCTTTATGAAATCCCTCTGTGACAGAGGAAAGTTTCCTTTAAGGAAGGGGTGGTCACACACTTAGTATTGTCATGGTTCATCACAGACCACCCCTACCCACTCTTGTAGAACAAAGGTTAAGTACTGGTACTCCACTAGGTTTTTTAAACATTTGGATCCCTTTACTGTCCAGTGAACTTTATATAAGAACTCTCTCTGGTAGGTCCGAACAAGATAGTTTAGTCCGCCCTTGTGACATTCTTCTTGAATTGCCCCATGTAATGATTTAATGGCATCTGTTAAACGATCAATGCTATTAATAATGGAAGACAACCATTCATCCATGTTTCTGCCAATCATATTCTTATCATTCACGTTATCTTGGACAACAAACATTGTTTATTGATTGTGCACAAACTGCTGTCTGGAGGGTGTTGTATCGGACACATCCTGTGTTATAGTAAAGCGATGCTCTCAATTGCATTAACATTTGCCTCCTAATTCTATTCATGTAGAGACAAGAGACCTATTCTAAATAGTAGGGACAAGCATACGTGTGAAGAAGGTCTTGTTCATCTTCTGTGCGGCACTCTTTTTTTGCAAACTGCTTCAGGACTTGTAATGTCCGTTCATGAAGAAATATCAATGGTGTCACTAGGTTGATTTTCTACCTAATCCTAAATATCCTCCTTATGGTGCTGTATTACTTTTGCCTTAATAAATGTATTGAAAGAATTTAAGAATAAAGTATATTTTCTCATAGTATAGTTTTCTTTATCTAAAAGATGTTATTGTAGGTACATACATGTATATTCTTTAAATACAAATATTTTCATGGCATATGTCAGTACAAAGTGGACAACATAAATGCAGTATTACCTGCTGTATATCGATACACTTCATGAATCTAAAGTTACTCTGAAACTACTATATGGACATAAGAAGACTACATTCTAGCTGTAATGTATTTTTTTTAGCTGGAACACATTTGTTTCATTATGAATAGTTGAAATGGCCAACATTTTAATAAATATGCATGGTGTACAGTGTGTACCTTGGACATACCACAGCATAACAATTTTTAAAATAACCAATAATGCAGAGGACTGCAAATCCCATGATGCATTTCCTCATGCAATCCAATGTAATTTAACTTTGAAAAAATAAGAACTGATATTGAAATGCCATGATATATTCCAAATAATGACAATCACATTTATTAATAGCATAGCATATGTTTGATTTTATGAAGTAACCTGAAGGAGACTCAAGAAGTTCAGGAGTGTTAATTGTAGTTAATCCTGACACAGCCTCTGATGACAGAGTACTTTCAATAACCTCATACAAACATGGGGATGGTGGTTGTGTGGAAGGGTCCCCTCCAGTTCCAGCAGCTTCCTTCCTCCGATTTGCAACCTTCTCCTTTGTTCTCGTGTGAAAGTCATACCACTGTTTGCAAGTTTCTGGAATACTGTGCTGTTATTCCGACTGCATTTATGCACTCTTGAATTTGGCTCCAGATTATTTTTAGGTGCTTCTGGAACCTTTAAGGATGCTTGATCATTGTTTACCACACCTTCTTCAATAAGTATTTGTATTATTTCAACAGAAAACTTCTGCTTTCTTTTCCATCTGGTCTGCTCTTGCTGACCTACCTGACCTGCCATTCTCATGGCTTGAAGTAGATTGTATTCCTAGTAATTCCCTCCTAGAAGCTCTGGTGTTTTTCTGTGTGATTGTAACATTGTACATCTCATTTCCTCACATTTAACCTAACTCATGACATGTTTTATGACATCATTGATAACATCACTGCAACATCTGAAAATGCATCATTAATGACAACACTGTGCATGGCATGTGAGTGACTATGCATTGAAGAATAGTTCTAGCCCTTCATCGCCAATACCACTTTAGAATGGTCACTAGTTAATCTTTGTAGCAAAAAAAAGTTCTAGTTTAAACTTTGGTGTTCACTGTAACTGCATATTGAATTAACTTCCACTTTCAATAGTTCAAAGGTAGTTCAAGTTCAATGTTTGTTTTCATCAGCAATGCTAATTTAAAGTGCTGTAAGTCCTTGTTAATTTAAGCCACTGTTTCAAGTTCATCATTCAGTTTCAACAATAATAAATGTTTGGGATAGGTCTCAGTGATCCACTCATCAATACAAACAACCCTCAATAGGCTCACTAGAGGGAATCAAAACTTCAGTAGCAAGCTTTGACTGCTCAACCTTGTACTATGAAGCAAGTTATACCAATTATCTAAGATGGCTGGCATCTCTCTGGAAGAGTTCATCCTGCTAGGAATCGTCACTCACATCTAGTGAGCATGCAGCTTCACAGCACCTGCAGCCTTTGATGACTGCTGACCTCTGCATGACTGCAACATACCTGGTGTGTGTGTGTGATATACCATTTCCATGTGCATGAATACTACAGCCCTGTTTTCATGAGAGTGCCCCCAAAAGGCCACCATCTTAGTGGTAAGGTTCCAGTTTTATCAGAATGTTGTTCATAAAAGTTTCATGATAAGCATGAAGCATAAAGAATGGAAGCAGGTTCTCATGATTGCCCCTCTGGACCAAACTACTTCAAATCCACCCATTATTGCAACCTTACTCTTTTCATTCTTGCTAACAACATTCCATGCAACTCATAGTTACTTTCTGAATTCAGTTCCACTAGTATAGAATGCAAAGCAAGGGATGAATTTGCAAAGCAAGATTTTTGTAAAGAAATATGAAAAACTGAGTGGACAAATTAATGAATGATCCCACAAATTTGGGTTGCAATTAAAGGATTTTTTTAAATGCAATTTTGTGTAACTAACCATACATCTCACTTACAGTAAACTATGGGCCTCATTTCAAGTGTGGTGGTCTGTGAACCACCACACTTGTGGTGACTGTTGAACCGCCGCACTTCAGGCAGTCTGACCGCCACATTACAACCCTGGTGGATGGACCCACCAGGAGACCGCCGTTCCCGCCAGGAACATCGATCCTGACTGGCTCATGGCAGTCTGAGTTGTACTCAGCAACGGTGGCATTGAACTCAACACCGCCATGCTGATCACAACTCAGGTTTCTGCCAGACTTTCCATGGTGGTCACCTTGCCATAGAAAGGCTGGTAGAAAGCCAGTGGCAGGGGCCTCGGACGGTTGCCTGCACTGCTCCTGGCATGGGCAGTGCAGGGTCCCCCCTGTCCAGCACTATCAGAATGTGCACTGTTTGCTTTGCACACAGTGTGCATTCTGATGGTACTGTAATGCTACTGTATTGGCCTAGGCTCACTTGAGGGAGCCAAGACCAATATTTTAGCATTGTTCCCATAGGTCAGCCCAGCAGGATCGCATAATACAATGTTCCTGCCAGTCAGCCCGGCGGGAACATTGTAATATGCTTCAAGGACACCACTGGAATGACAATGGCGTCCTTCCCTCAAGTTTGGCAATCAGCTTGTCCGACCGCCAAACTCATAATGAGGTCCTAAGAAGTGTTATTTTATGAGCAGCATAACATTTATAATACTCTTTAGCTTTTTCTGAAGCCTCTTTTGCAGGCATCTGAATATCATTTAACACAGCTAAATCTTTTTTTTCAGAGGAAACTGAGGTAGGCACAAACTGATCAATAGGAAATGTATGCAGATGATAGCTATGTATCAAAAAAGCCCACATGCCAATTGATAGTCATTGTTATTCTGAGTTAAATCTGCTACACACAGAGTTTTGCTTCAGTCCTCTTCTTGTGCTAACATTTGGCATCTTAAATACTGCTGAAAACATTGCTTTAATCTTTCTGTCTGTCCATCTGTTTGGACAGACAAAAAGATAAAATAACAAGTGGACAGGTGAACCTCCATGTCTAACTGCCTAGGTAGAGCAGAATAGAATCTTGAGAGTCCCTCTGTCCATAATCAGGACCTCTGGGACCTCATGCATATACATAGGATGATTTGAAAAAATATTTGCTAACTCTTTGGATGAAGATAAACCGGACAATTATACAAAATGCCTCATTTTATTCAAGTGGCCCACAGCTACTAAAATTACAGAGAAATTTTAGCTAACTAAGTAACAAATACATTGACACCTTAAGCAAAGGTCTATCTGCAACAGACATAGGTCTCAAAGACAATAGGATTACTATATAAACTTTTAATTTGAGGACAGATGAGCCATATTTGTGCATAGCTTTTAGCATCCAAAAATATCTTCTTACTGCAGACAAAGCCTTAACAAGTTCAGGATGGCCAAACCCCTTAGAAATATGAAGCCACTTCAAATCCCACAGTCTTACCTGGTCTGATGTTATATACGCAGCCTTTCAATTATATAATAAGCCATCTTTTTCATGTGTATTCTCAAGTCACTTTAACCAGATCACTTTATCTATAGATTTACTCTCTGCACTTACCTTAGGCAAAAAACAATTTACATTAGTCAAAGCAAAGGAAGGACTACTCAACTGTATTGAGGTAAAATTAATGGCAGATCTTTGGTCATCTAAATTGTCATTCTCCAGTTGTTTTTGTTATGATTACTACTCTTGAATACTTAATCATAAAATTATAGAAATTAACAAAATCCATCTGAGTCATCTTGGGGAAAGTGCTGAGCCTGATTTCAACAATTGTACATTCCTGTGATCAGTATATAAATGTATAGTGTATTGTGCCCCTAATATCTTATGCCTCCATTCCTCACAAAGCCAAAGGTATTTATCTGTAATGGTACAGTTTAGCTCTTCTGGTGAAAATTTATTGGAAAAGAAAGGGAGTGACTAGCTTTTGAATTTTTTTTAAAAAAACACCTCTCATGGAATGATAAGAAGCACCCTTGTTAGTATTGAAAGGACACTTGATGCTGGGATTTTGTAGAATCAGGGCACTTAGAAAACCTTCCTTTAAAAAACAAAATGCTTTTTATGTATCTTTTGACCAGATCAAGACTGCTTTCTTCCTTGATAACTTGGTGTCAGGAGGATCAGAAAGACTCAATTGCATTGAATCTTCTGTGTTTTTCTGCTGACGTGCATGTGACATAGAAATCAGGACTAGCTGTATGATGGACATGAGTGCATTAACTCTATAGAATATTTGTGAAAGGCTTTGGGCCTAAACTACTAAAGCTTTGAATGATGATAACAGCTAACAGAGTTTGCACGATCATCATATTTCATAAGCAGGTGGACATTAATTGCACAAAATAAATAACAGAAATGCAGTGAAGAGGAAACTTCAGCTCTGTTATGCAGAGAGCTGCTTGTAGTGAGCAATATTACTAAGCTGTCCATGTCGCTGCATGACTAATGTAGAAGGAAGCATGTTTTGATATCACTGATTCAAGTGAAAAAGGGATTCCCTGAGCTAAACAAGTGTCCCGGGACAGGGACAAAAAAATGAATTAATCAAGAGTCCCCAGACACCCACGAGAATATAGTACACATGAAATCTATACTATTCTAGGAAAAACTGTATGACTGCTAAGGTAGAAGACAAAATAAAAAATTTTTAGTAGCACCATAACATTGTACAAAAATATAATCTCTTATATACAGAACGTACTGAAAAAATGATTTAATACAATACCCTTTTCAATCCGAAATACCTCTATCACATAATACATACCTCATGCATTTAAAACCCCATCCACATATACTAGTGCCACTTTTATCACAAGATCTAGAAATGACACATCTTGTTTCTTGATGCCCTCTCATTGTACATAAATATATTTTACTATACCACGCCTTCTAAAACTTTCTCATCATATTTGTCTGTTCTTCAATCTGGTAATTACCTTGTGTCATTCCCTAGGGCATCTCTGAACAAGAATTCAAATTTCATTATACCAAACCATAATTTCTATGTTGTCACGTAGGCTCTCATTATTCTAATGAGACTACTGGATTTGAGCGGCAGAATCGCCTGCGATGTGTGGGACTGAGTCTAACCCACAAAAGGTGACACCTGTCAGTCTAATCCAGGTTTTTCTCCGGCTAAGTAGCAGTGCCTCATCTCCACCCAAGAGCAGGGATGATTGGGCAATCGAGCTCATGACACAATTGACTCCTCAGGGAAATTGTGGTCACTCAGACTGTATCCGTTTCTCCCAATTACATTAGTCTCACATATACAAGGACGAGCAGAGACAGTATATGGTTCAATTAAGTTTTAATGAAGCAAATGCATCTTACATAATAAAGCATGTACTGCAATAACTAGGAAGATAATCATATTGCCACTACAGTCAATAGACAAATTCCTACCTAGGCTATATTAGAGCACAGCATGTTAAGCTGTAGTTCTGCCCTTCAGGTTCCCCTTGGAAGACATCATCCCCCATACCTGAGCAAGGCCTGAAGTCTGCATAAGCAGCTGCAGCGAAACACTCAGCAACCAGCATACTGTTGTGGTCATCTGGCTGGAATCTTCCTCTAACATTTATGGGACAGGGAAGTGTTTTTATAATAAAACAGCTGATGTTCTGAGAAAATGTCCCTACATAAGGATGTGTATGTTTCTATGAACACCAGAGACAAAACGTTAACACGTTTACCGGCAACCTATCTTACTGCAGCCTTGTGAGAAGCACAGAGTGAAAGAAATGTCTTGTTTAAGAACACAGTGCTGGTCTAGGCAAAGAACAGCTAGACAGAGAGAAATAAAATAAGACCACAAATGTGGCTATTGTTAAAATAATAAACAAAGCTGAATAAAATATATCTAGGTTAAAGTGCACAGCGGCAGGCTTAGTGTGCTAAAATAACGTGAATGGACCTATAACTAAAATAGCTGCACAACAATTTTGTTCAAGCACTCCTGATCAAGTATTTACAAAAGAACATTTCTAGAACAACATTGTGGCTACATTGTTCTCAATCTTTACAAAACTTAGATCTTCTACATTCAAAAGAGCTTTTTTAGACTAAACCTGTGGCCTTGTTATTCTTCAACAGATGTTTCGGCAAAGATGCCTTCGTCAGGAAATGCCACATCAAATATTATTCCGTTGTGCTACAAGTTGCTTATTGATTCCACATCTGCAATGATAATACAGTTACCTTAGAAGCCATATATAATAGTAATTCAAACCAAAATATATTCCAATATTGACTGAGGTGAGTGTTCCACTTGCACATCCTAAACCACCATGCAGGTGGAATGACTACCACAGCATGCACATGTTATAATCTACTACTCGTGATTTCTAATATTTGTGTCTTTAGTAATCTATGCCTGTGTGAACTTCCCATGCAATGTATATATGGCTGGTTTTGTTAGACAAACAATGCCTCTCATACAGCCATCACCATGAATATTAATCAGGTGTATATATGTTAGTATACCTGGTGTATCTTAAATGCAAGCGATCATTTCCTTATATAATTACATCCTGTAACCATACTGGATGGATAAACAGAGCTATGTATCTGTTAGTTCAGCAGGGATACTACTTTGCTGCATTCTGTTGGATACACTATCACTTCCACCGACCTAACTAGTGGAGTCCTTTAGTGGGTGAATGATTGTATAGACTTGTATCGGATAGCTTCTATGTACTGGGACAGGCTGAATGACCTTCAAACTACCCGCTTGCAGGGCCTCTAGGTTGTACCATACTTGATTGGTGAAACCAGAATCCTGCAGGTAGAAACAGATATAAAAAATGCCTAAGTGTACCATGCCTCTTTGCATTGTGTCTGCATGGAACCTCTAATATTCTTTCTCAACTGTGCAAAAATAACGCCCAATAAATCGCTTGCAACTCTTTTCATATATTGCTCAACTTCTATAACATCATTAAAAATCTAAATTAAATATTACCACTCATTTTATTGAAGAAAGAAAAAGTGCATGGGGAGAGCTTGAGTTATAGTTACCTTAGGGCATGAGTTCTAGTTACTTGAAATAACTCTAACTATAACTGCTGAATTTCTACTGGTTTGTATGAGTAAATTCAGATCCTAACTATACCGTCCCTGTAACCTTTTTTCACTGAATGCACATTTATAGTACAGCAAAATATATATGTGTGTGTCTAAATATGCATATATATATATATATATATATATTTATATATATATATATATATATATATGTATATATATATATATATATATATTCACTGAAAAAAACGGTTACAAAACTCAACCATTCAATGCATATGGCCTCACGTCTTATACCACTCTTGACATGTTCTATAACACCATTCATGACATCACTGATGATGCAGAATGACCCCCTGGCCTGGCTTGCAGCCAGGCTCTGCATCCAAACCCCTGGAGGAAGTCAATCCCATGATGTGGGCTGGCTTCGGATGTGTGCAGTGAGGATTTGACATCAGCATCTGGCTTGCAACCAGGCCCTGTGGCCAACTCCCCTCAGGCAGCCAACCCACACTGCGCATGGCTTTTACAGCAAGTGTTTGGTTATAGATCTGACCTGTGCACTGTCCCCCTCCCAATAGTGTCCCCAGGGACCCCAACCCCCATGGCCAAAACCTACATAGATTAAGGTGATGGAAGTGTGCAGCCCCCCCTCCCGAGCCTTATAGGCCACAGGGATCCCATCCTCTAGGGTCAGATTCCATAATTAAGGGGAAGGGAGCATGGAGCCCCCCTCCCTGAGCCTTCTTGGGCCCCGGTGCCCATGTGGGATACCAACATGCCACATGTTGGGGGTGCGGGGTGTGAGCATGGAAACAGAACAGAAGTCTGCTCCCAGCCAGGGGGAGCATGTTTAAATCTCCCACCGGGTGGGAGCAGACATGCCTTCCTTGCCCGTGCTGCTGCAGTCAGGAATACATGCTTGCTCCCATCTGGCAGGAGATTTAAAAATGATCCCGCCAGGTGGGAGCAAGAATATGTTTCTCTGTCCACACTACAAATTCTAAATGAAGTGATTTATTCACTATATTGACTTAGTTGTTGTTTAGTAATGCCCTCCAAGATCTGATGAAGAGTAATGTCTGAATCCATGTCTCAAGTTGGATGATATCATTGGCTAGAGAGTCTGGCACCTTATGCACAACATACAACAGGAGTGATATTTAGTTCTACATCTCATCACGTCCATCAGTGATCACATATTTGGAAATATGAGAGCCAGTGATACACAGGAGGAAAAGGATGAGAAAGAAAAGAGGGACACATGAGTCCACCAATTCTGCCTCAACACCTAGCTGGTCAAAGTCTATATAATTATAATTAAAATTGTGACTATGTATAATTGAACTCTATCTCTGTGTAACCATCTGTGGGAAAGTATACTACTAGTTGGGCTGGATGGTAGTCCACCACACGTAACAATGTCACTGTTTTAAAGCTCAGATTTACCCCAGCAGAGCAAGGCTGCAAGCTGTGGCCTAATAGGGCTCCATGAGGTAAGATATCCTCTCACGAAATGGATTTGCTGCTGTAGAAAAAATCCAAGCTGGAGCAGCCTGAATCTTTGTCCCAAGAGCGATGCACATTTGTCGGAATGAATTGGCAAGTTTGCCCTAGTCCTCCAGAGGTCTTTGGGGCCAAAAGGTTTCTAAGTCCTAGGTTTCCTAAAATATTAGGAGAATTACAGTTTGACATGGCCAAGGGTTCCAGGAACTCAAAAACAGCATTTGGGGGTCAAGACTTTCTCTAGCAGAAGCTACCAAAAAGGTCCAGGACTAGGCAGCTGGGCTCTTCAGCAAAAGGGCTTCCTGCAGCTTATTGTTGGAGGTCAGGAGATCATCCATCTGAACCTTGGAGTCCATTTCTTTGTCCTCAGTACAAGTCAGAGCAGGTCCAGCATTTCAAGTCTCAACAGCAGGTGAGGTCCTCCTTCTGTCTTCCAAATGTCCATTAGTGTTCTGAAGAAGGTAACCAGGGTTGCCACATCTATGGCTGGAATCAGCTTTTTTTGGCACCGCGTAGACCGGCCATGCCCCATTCGCGGGCCACGGTCAGATCAGCGGTCCACGTCTCAGACAGCCGTTTCTGCTGCGGGCTGCTTTTCAGTCCACAACCTGTTTTCAGGCTACAGTGCGACCTGAGACCTTTTCTTTTAGCTCAGGTTCTCACTGCATCTACTTTTTACCCCCTTAATTTTTCTTACCTGTTTGTTGCTGTTTTTCTCCTTTTTTCCCTTTTTTCTTTTTGTTTCTTCTTTGGCCATATTTTCTCTTTCCCAGAAGTCTGTATTCTTCCCTGCATGCTTTGCTTCCTATTTTCTACTATGGTTATTTTTCCATTTACCTTGAGGCTGCTCTTCCCAATCTAAGATGGTGTCTTCATTACTTCCTGCATGTCACTTCCTGTCTTGTCTGTATATAAGCACAGTTTGTCTTCTGTTCCTTGCGTTGCAAACACTTTTGTTCCAGTTGTGCTCCTCGCTCCTGTATCCCGTGATGTGGATTCTTTCATTGATTAGAGGTTTTTCCCTGCTGTTTTGTTTTCCTCTAGGACTCCTTCTGGAGGTTATGGCCTGCTTGGTGTTTTATTATCAGTAGCAGCAGGGCTACTGGAAAGGGTCGCCCCTACCTTGGTCAATCTAGAACAAGCAAGAAACCAGGTGGTGCGAGGAGACTGGTGGATTACTGTGGTAAGAAGTGGTCAAGTCGCGACAGATTGCAACGCCCAACATTTCTGCATTGCTCTGGAACCATGGAAGGACCACCTGAACATGTAGTGGAAACAGCACAGACTATGCTTCATACCGTACATTAATAGGCACAGGAACTACAACAACTGTGAACTGAAAATACCGCTCTAAGACAAGCTCTGGTGTTTCGATCTATTGATGTGCCTACTATCTCTGCCTCTGCACCACGCTATTCTGGAAATCCTAACAAATTAAAGGAGTTTCTGGACTCTTTAACAGTATATTTTTCATTTCGACCCTCTCTGTTTACCCAGGATAAAACCAAGGTTGGTTATTTGATAAGCTCTGTGTCTGGTCCAGCCTTAGCATGGGCAACCCCCTTGGTAGCTGCCAATGACTCTTTATTGTCCAACTATTCAGATTTTCTTCAAGCCTTCAAACAAATGTTCGAATGACCTGGACTGGAAGCCGCTGCGGAAGAGGCGTTATGTGAGATACAACAAGGGACTCAAGATATTCTGACTTACATCACCCGTTTCAAACAACTACCAGCTGAAAACAGATGGGTGGAATGCACATTTGTGATACTTTTTCGTCAAAGATTATGAGACGAAATAAAGGATGAACTGATGCACTCCACCCTGGTTCTATCATTAAAAGAACTGATGGACCTGGCACTTAATATTGAATACCGCTTACGAGGACGTGGACTTGAGAAACGAAGGTCAAGGGTTCAGTTCCAATCAGTAGCAATGTGCTCTTTTGCACGTCATCCTGAAGAAAACCAATCAGAGAAACCAGTCTCCTTAGAAGAAGAACCCATGCAAATAGATGTTGCTAGTGGACCGTTATCTGAGGTAGAACGAGAAAACAGATGACGTAAAGGCTTGTGTCTTTATTGTGGCAGTGCGGGTCATCTAATTTGAATGTGTCCAATCTGTCTCGCCAGACCCTCGGGAAATGCCAACTCCCATACCCTGTGAGAAGGAAGGGGACGGGAGGCATTGAGATACCTTCTAGCTGCTCCTCCAGAGATGATACCACAGCTCTTTTTGTATTTTCAGTAACTCTACAATGCTCAAATCAGGAAGAACAAGTGTTGGCATTATTGGATTGTGGAGCCAGAGGGATGTTCCTAGATGAAAGATGGGCTAAGGACAAAGGAATAGCTCACGTTCCTAAAGAGGTTCCTGAACATGTTCAAACAGTAAATGGCTCTCCTTTAACCTCCAGACCTGTGCTGGATACTACTCCTACCCTTTGCCTGCAATTCGGAAGACAGAAGGAACATGTTGCCTTTGACTTGATATCCTCCCCTAACCATACTATGATCCTGGGAATTCCTTGGTTAACACAACATAATCCAAATATAAATTGGGAGACACAGACTATATCACTTTCTTCCCACTTTTGTCAATTACATTGTTATTCAACAGATTCCTTATTGGTCTCCCAAAGAGTCCATTTTTTCTTCTAATCAAAGAAGCAGTACCATTAACATGGTCCAAGGAATACCCAGATGCTATCAAGAATACTCCGAATGTGCTCCAGAAACCTCAAAGACCCATTTTGGCTCCTCGTCGAGATTATTACTGTGCTATTCCTTTGCTACCTGGGGAAGTAGTTCCATTCAGAAGAATGTATTCCTTATCAGAGCAGGAAAGAAGAGTACTTAAGGAAAACATAGATGAAAACATTCAAAGCGGATTGATTGTTCCATCTTCCTCACCTACCAGGGCTCCTCTTTTCTTGGTACCAAAGAAGACGAAAGATCTCTGCCCCTGTATAGACTTTCGAGAGTTAAACAAGATTACCGTCAAGGATAGGTACCCCCTACCTCTTATTAAGGATATCTTGGAAGCAGTCCAAGGGGCCACTATATTCACCAAGTTGGATCTGCGGGGTGCCTACCATCTTTTACGAATTAGGGAGGGTGATGATAGGAAGACTGCTTTTGGCACTCTGTTGGGTCATTTTGAATCCCATGTAATGCCTTTTGGTCTGACTAATACACCTTCCATATTCCAAAGATTTATGGATTCCGTTTTTTCTGATGTTTTGAATCAGAGTGTTGTAATCTATCTAGATGGCATTCTGGTTTATTCTCATTGTCCTGAACACCATACTGAGCATGTTCTTCAGGTATTGGAAAGAATCTGACAAAACAATGTATACTGTAAACCTGAAAAGTGTGAATTTAACAAGTCCGATGTCCAATATCTTGGTTTTAGTATCAACCAAGCTGGCATCGCCATGAATCCAGAAAAGGTACAAGCCATACTAGATTGGCCTTCTCCTACTTCAGTTAAGGAGACACAGTGCTTTCTAGGGTTATCAAATTTCTACAGACAATTTATAAAGGACTTTGTCCAGCAACAGAGTCAGATAACCCAGACCATTAAAAAAGAAAGCTTAAGGAAAGGCTTCATTTGGGCGGAAGAAGCAGAAAAAGCCTTTCAGGATCTAAAACGTGTCTTCACACAAGCACCCATATTACGTCATCCTGACACTACTAAGAAATTTATTGTGGCCACAGATGCATCACACAGAGCTATTGGAGCCATGTTGTTACAAAGACAAGACGATGATGGCCTCGTACATCCTGTTTTTTTAATCTTTCCTATGTGTTGTTAAATGCAGAACAAAACTATTCTGTGTTAGAGAGGGAATTACTAGCATTAAAGACTGCCTGCAAAGAATGGAGAAATTTTCTAATGGGTTCACAGGAAGCTTTTGAAGTTAGAACAGATCATCGCAGCCTATAATACCTCCGCAGTTTTCAATGCCGGAATAGTCGACAAGCCAGATGGGCTTTCTTTTTTAGTCAATATAATTTTGTAGTGACATACATACCTGGATCCCAAAATGTTCTAGCAGATGCTTTGTCTCGCCGATATCCTGAGAGCACAATTATTACTTTCCCACACATCATAGAGCCATGTCGAATAGTGGGAGTTGTTCAATCCTTTCTTTGACCGTGTGAAGACAGAGTATCAGAATTTATCCATGGAAGAATAGAACTCTTTAAATTCCCACTTGCAGAAGCATCAAGAATATTATTATCATAAAAACACCTTATTTTTGCCAACCAAGAAAGCGCAAACTGAAGACTTGCAAATGTGTCATGACTCCCCTATTGCTGGATATCGTGGAATTAAGAACACCCAGGAACTGCTCCTCTGCTCCTTTTGGTGGCCCACGTTGAAATCTGATGCTGAAAAATATGTAAGATCTTGCCCAATATGTGCTCAAACAAAGACACCTCGGACTAAGCCAGCAGGTTTATTGATGCCATTGCCTGTCCCTTCTATTACATGGCATACTATAACAACAGATTTTATTTGTTCTTTGCCATTCTCTGCGGGTTATCAGGGTTAATGGTAACGGTTGACTCCTTTACTACGGTGGCTCATTTCTCTGCCCCAAAGAAATTATCCACCGCTAAGGAGATGAGTCAGATCTTTCTACGAGATATGTTTTGCTTGCATGGCCTCCCTCAAGTAATAATTTCCGATCGAGGCCCTCAATATGTGTCCCATTTTTGGAGAACATTTTGTAAGTTTTTGCATATTGAGGTAGCTCTGTCATCAGGGTCCCATCCTCAGATTTATGGTCAAACAGAACGCCTAAATCAAGGATTACAACAGTATCTATGCTGCTTTTGTAATGCAACCCAAAGTAATTGGTCTTCATACCTACCATTGGCTGAATGTTCCTATAATAATGTAGTCCATAGTGCAACAAAGTTCACAGCTTTCTTTAGTAATTTGGGTTTCCAAACCCTACTGCTTCTACTGTTTTTAATAAGGATTCCTCTGTTCCCACAGTTCCCTCAGTTGTCCGAAATCTCGGTCAGGTCCAGGATCTGCTACGTACCAATCTCCTAGCTACAAAATGTTACATGAAGAAGGTTGCTGATACTCAGCGTAGTCCTGCACCATCTTATCAGCCTGGGAACAAGGTCTGGCTTTCATCCAAGTTTTTTCCCTTTCGCCTGTCCCACAATAGGTCCAAACCCCGTTACTATGGACCTTTTAGAGTCTTGCATATGGTAAATCCAGTCTCTTTTCGACTTCGTCTACCATTGACTTGGAAGATTCATCCTGTTTTTCATGTGTCTCAACCTGAAACCTTTTATTCCTGTTCCTTACAAGAGAGATGCCCATTGTCTCCCTTCTATTTTTGTTGATGGCCATTCTGAGTACAAAGTACAGAAGATATGCGATTCTCGCTTTTTTCTAAATTGCCTCCAATTCTTGATTCACTGGAAAGGATACCCCATTAGTGATTGTTCATGAGAAGATGCTTCCTCTGTCCATGCTCCTTGCTTGGTCTGCACATTTTTTCAACATTTTCCGGACAAGCCTGAGGCTTTGGGGGGGAGACCTACTCTGACGCCGTGCAGACCAGCAGCGCCCCATTCGCGGGCCCCGGTCAGATCGGTGTCCGCGTCTCAGACAGCCATTTCTGCCGTGGGCTGCTTTTCAGTCCGTGACCTGTTTTTCGGGCTACAGTGCGACCTGAGACCTTTTCTTTTGGCTTGGGTTCTCGCTGCATCCACTTTTTACCCCCTTAATTTTTCTTACCTGTTTGTTGCTGTTTTTCTTATTTTTTCCCTTTTTTCTTTTTTTTCTTCTTTGGCCATATTTTCTCTTTCCCAGAAGTCTGTATTCTTCCCTGCATGCTTTGCTTCCTATTTTCTACTATGGTTATTTTTCCATTTACCTTTATGTGGCTCTTCCCAATCCAAGATGGTGTCTTCATTACTTCCTGCATGTCACGTCCTGTCTTGTCTGTATATGAGCACAGTTTGTCTTCTGTTCCTTGCGTTGCAAACACTTCCATTCCGATTGTGCTCCTCGCTCCTGTATCCCGTGATTTGTATTTTTCCTTTTTTCCAGACTTCGGTTTCTGTTCCAGTCCTTTTTGTACCTCAATATTTTTTCGTTGCTAATTTTTTCAGGAGTTCCTTGATTAGAGGTTTCTCCCTGCTGCGTTTTTTTCCCTCTGGGACTCCTTCTGGAGGCTACGGCCTGATTGGTTTTTTATTATCAGCAGCACTGTGGCTACTCGAAAGGGTCCCCCCTACCTTGGTCAATCTGGAACAAGGAAGAAACCAGGTGGTCTGCAGAGACTGGCGGATTACTGCGGTAAGAAGCATTCAAGTCGTGACACTTTTGGGTGGGGAAGACTCTTGGCCTTCCCTGACCATTAGGGAAAAAGGATCCATGGGAAATCTTATTCACTTTTGCAGCAATTCATGTTTCCTTGCAGTAACCAGTCCCACACTGCACCCCTCTACCTAAACCCAACATGGCAGAATAATTCCACCACTGTGCAGTGCTTGTGTGCCCACCCTAGATACGTGGCTAGGGAAATGAGCAACCCTTCCTCTGTGATTGCTTTCAACCAATTCTGTTGGTGACTCCTCTCCCACTGAGATTGGTTCTTGTCTCATTGGGGTAAGAATACATGGCCTTGCCCAGGTGACAGCTAATATTTGCATGTGATACGTTAGGCCTCTATGAAGTTAATCGGTTTTCTGGAAACAGCACTGATTGTCTTCCTACCAGAGGAACAGAAACACCTCCCCATGATCAGGTCCTTGCCCTCCTCTGAGACTAGTTTAACAGTTGGACCTCATGCAAATGAGCCTTGAGAGGCTATAGGCAGGGAAAAGATAACCTTCTAAAAGTGCCTTCTCCTTAACAGTTAACACAAATTCGATGCTACCCTCAAACTGAATTTCAAATAACTATTAAAAAGAGTCTCTCAATTATATTTTTAGTTGTTTCCTAACCCACATTAGTATTATGAAATGTCAGATAGTAATACAATGATTTCCAATGTACCAGCTATCTTTACCACAATGAAAAAAACATTTTGGTTCTTTCACTGGAAGGATATGTGCAACAGTAATTTCACCCATGGAAGGACATGTGTAACAGTAAGTTCACCCATGTCTAATTTTAAATACCACACACTGTGCCAAATGGGCTTATAATGCCTTCATAGGGGTGACTTGCTAGTATTTAATGGAAGGTTTAATTTTGACTGGCGAACACAAATGTAAAACTGCTACAGCTGGGCTAGAATGGTGGGCCTGGTGTCATATTTGCACTGTCACTGTGTGACTGGCACAATGGGTGCCGTAGTGACAATTAGCTTGCAGGTCCTGGGTTCACATTTTACCATGTACCAGGTATAAGTTAAATATGCCAATTTGGAGGCTGATTCACAAAGGTAAACTTACACTATTCTATAAGTTTACTGTTGTTTGCTATTAACAAAGGAATTTATGAGTGCTATCTTTATGGGTACGGACTCTGCACAGAAAGATATAGGTCTTTTTATGTGTTGAGATTCCGCACTCATTAGATACTACTCGCATATCCCTTTGTGAATTGCAAGCAGTCATAAACTTACACAAAAGCATATGTTTACCCTTGTGAATCAGGCCCTGGGAGTATAACCAATTTTGACATGTGTTAGGGGTCAAAGCACAAGCACTGTACAACCAATTCTGACATGTTTTGGGGGTCAAAGCACATGCACTGGGGCCAGTTTAGCAAAGACCCCATGCACAGAGTCAAAATGCAGCATCAGACCACAAAACAGAAATTGATTGTTTGCCTCTAATTTTGGTGCAGTTTTACGAATCTTCATTAAACTAACCAAAAAATTAACGTCGCCTCCACCTCAGCACCCTTGTGGAAACTGTTGGGTGATCTATCAAGAGAAGGACAAGAAAAAGGAGGGGGTACCATAACATGTTTTCCCCATGCAATTTCCAAAGAGATTTTTGGACAGCGCTACAGCTCAAACAACTGAATGGAATTCACCAAAACTGGCAGAAAGCTACAACTTTACCCAGAAAGCATGCTTTTTTGTGATTTGGTCTAATTGCATTCTGCAGTTGTTGAGAAATTAAGGTTCTAATGAATTGATTGACTGATTGGGCCTTCACAGAGCAAGCACTCTGATTGACTAGCCACAACATGAAAAACATTTTTGCAGCAGCCAATTGGTCCCCTGTCGTGAAATATAAAACAAATATATATTATAAGAGGGTAGTGTAGATATACCCTACCCCATACCACTTGTGGAGGGGTCAAAGAGGGTTAGGAATGTTTTTTTGCTTCAATCCCACAGTTCTCCCACTTAAAAAAAAATATGCCAGCTGCACTTTTCTTTTTAATAAATTACTCCTGTGCTTGTCCAGCATTCCTGGTAGAAAACCTGGACGGATGCGTGTATTAAACCACCCCCGAGATCACATTCACCCTGAAGACCCTATCCCTTGGGTGCCCTAATAGAAGGGAGGAGGCCCCCATCCCTTACCCGGTTTTGGCCATAGACTCCACCCCCCAGGGCTGGCTCATTATTTTTTTGTTTGAATCTGTTTTCATTGTTTGTTTTTGCAAGAACACTTGAAGGATGACATCATTGATAGCGAATTTACATGTCGAGACAGAATGCCTTATCATTGGTATTTGCCTAACATATACATTCCTTATAAAGTTTGTATTAGGGCATTAGATACATATGCAAAAATGTCACGAGATGCAACAGACAAATATTGTGTCGATAATGCAATGCAGGATGCTGGAATGTTCTGGTTCTCAGGATTTAATACTAAATCTTCATGAGCATCCTGTTGCAACACCTTCATCATGTTGGATTGCCAATTACCACAGAACATTGAACAGATTTTCTATATAGGAGTGAGAAAAAGAATGAATGGGGGCAAACTAGCCAACTTGGTTGACCTCAGCCCTCCCCTGACCCTGCTCCCCCACGCAAACATTAGAATCATATAGTGGTGCAGTCAACAATCACAACATTCTTTAAACCAGACGATGGGCAAATGCAGTGAAGTCTGCCCGTACATTACTTTTGTGGTGTTATCTTAGGATGTTGTTGGAGCCACTTCCGGACCCACCCCTGTTTCTGAGTGTTCTGAATCTGGGCACGATTCATGTTGTAAATGGTGTAAAATGGCATCCCAGGAGGCAGCTAAAGGGATCCTGCGGAGACCTAAAGCTTCTTTACTTCTATACTTTCTGCTTGGCCCACACTAGTAGAGATTCTTTCCATGCTGCTGGGCAGGGAGGCGCAAGTGCCTTCCACCGTCTTCTAATTAGTTGCTCAGCCATAGGCTGGCCCAAATCGAGAAATCAGGACATGTCTCTTGCTCCAATGAAAGGCCTCAAAATGCATGCTTCCCAAGTGTTTAATACTATGCGTCCTGTGCAAGACATCTGAGTTGTGATATCACACCAATAAAGAAGTGGGCAGGCCCACAGCATATGAAGGAGGTCAGTGTTTAATAAATTACATTTGGGACATTGGGCATCAGCACGGTGAAAATATTTATTTATTTTATCACAGTTGATGTAGTATTGGATGAGGCGGAAGAAAGCGTTGTGGGGGATGGATATGGAGCCTTCCAGTATGGCAGCCCACTCTTTGTCTATGCCTGGTCGCGACCAATCTTTGTCCCAATGTTGCCTCAGTGATGTAAGTGATACTGCTGTGTGATAATGTTTTGATACTAGAAACCATTTTGTGAGGTGTCTGCCTGTCACTATATGATGCAAGTATTGGACATTAAGGTGCTTTGGGTGTTCTCTTGCCATCCCTCCCCACTTGTTGCCCAGTGCCGAATTAATGAAGAGTATAAAAGAAAGTGACCCACAGATAGGCCTTCCTCTTCTATTAATGTGTCATGGGGCATTAATGTACCTTCACAGTAGAAGTCCCCTTCAGGTATGACAGCTGGCACCTAGCCAGGCTGAGAACTCTTTGGATGAAGTGGTATTGCTGCCTCTGAGTGTACCCATGTGAGATGCAGGCTGCAACAATAATACATATATGCAAGGAGGAGCGGTTCCGGTGCTTTTTCTTGCAACCAAGGATAAGAGAGCTTAAGTAGCGACGGGAGGGGCCAGGCCAGGGTCAGTGCACCAGTATCTGCGAGTTGCAACCCTGGCATCTAACTGGCCAACTATGGAAGCTGGGCAGCAAGGTAATATTGGTCCATGCACCTGGTTTGTAGGGAAATATAATTTGGATAGTGCCAATCCACAGCAGGATTTGTTCCAAATAAACTCTCTCATTGTTCCCAAAAAAGAGCAGAAAAAAGGGGGCCTGATATGTAAGGGTAAATTGGGAAAAAAATTAAGTAACCGAAGGAGGACCACCATTTTAAGAAGTGCTATGCGACCCATAACTGACAGCAAGAGCGTGCACCAGCATGACATCTGGGATCATATAGCTATTTTTGCCCTCATTAGATTACCTTCTAGCAAGTCATTTGGCTGGCGGTACCCGCTAACCCCTAGGTAGCAAAACATGTTAGTTTGCCATAATGCAGGGACACCGCTGAGTACAAAGGTGGAATTGGGGTATGATGGGACAAAGGGGTAGAGACATGACTTGGCTCATTTCACCTGTAGGCCAGATATGGAGGCAAAGTCAGTAAGGGTCTGGGCTAGTGTACCTGGGGTCTAGTGTATATCACAAATGTACAGGACAAGGTTGTCGCCATATAGAGAGACTGCATGTGTTTCATTGCCCAGGTGAATACCCCAGTCTGTACTTGGGCCCGAAAAGCCGGAGCTAAGGGCTCTATAGCTAAAGAGAAAAGTAGTTGAGACAGTGGGCATCCTTGGTGTGTGCCTCTGTGGATCAGCATAGGGGCTGATATATAAGAACCTGTCTCAACTCTTGCTGATGGCGCTGTGTAAAGCAGCCGGATCACATGAAGAAATCAAGCCCCAATGCCGTATCTAGGTAGGACATCAAACAAGAAACCCCATTCTAGTGAGTCAAAGGCCTTTTCAAGGTCTTGTACCAGGCACCCCGAGTGAGGCCAACGAAGTGCTGAATATTTTGGGACCGAGAAGAAGCGGCGCAGGCAAAGTGTTGTGTGCTGGGACAAAACCATTCTGGTCAGCATAGATCAGAGATGGCACCAACAGCGCCAGGAGGTCTGCTAATATTTTGGTCAATATTTTATAGTCAGTGTTGGGTAGGGCTAGGGCATGGTAAGAGCCCAGAGCAGTGGAGTCTCTCACAGTTTTAGGTAGAGAGACAAGCAGTGGCTCGTGTAGAGACTCAGTGAGACTGGAAGCTGTAAGGGCTGCTTTGTATAGGGTGAGTAGTCAGGGGCAGGGATATGGATTTTGTAAGACTCTGCTGGTAGACCATCTGGCCCGGGGGTCCTGCCTGTCGCTAACACCCTAAGGGCTTCATGTATTTCAAAAAGTGTAAGGTTTTCATCTAATTCTGCTTGCTCCGTTGATGTGATGGTGGGTAGGTGAATCATAGAGTGAAATGCCTCAACAGGTATCTGTGACCGATTGATAGAGTGAATTGTAATGTTGCATTAATTCCTCATGTATTTATGCTGGGTATGTAGGAAGCATCTTGTCGAACATCTCAATGAAAGAATGGGCTGCCTGGATTAGTGTTGGCGTATCTACCAGGTGACCTGCACAATTCAAGGCTGCATTGGTACGAGATTAATGTGAGGTGTAGTTTAGACAGCGCAACCGCTCCAACAGGAGGGAATGTTTGCAACATGCTTCTGCTAGTTGTGAGGTGTATGTCTGATCAGTGACCAAGAGTAGCTTGCGTTCAATGCATGCAGCCTTGTCATCTAATTGTTTTTGAATGTTCCATTTCAATCCAAGGAGTGCCCCTTGATGGTCACCCTAAAGGCATCTCATTCTATTAGTCTATCAGTGGCAGTGTTGTTGTTGAGCTCGGAGTACTCTGTTGTGGTGGTACCAAAGGAGTCACAAACAACAGAGTCTTTCAGTGCTGCAGATTGGAGTCACCAGATGGGTGTGGCAGGTATGTCGACCTCCCATGCAAGTTGTAGGAGTTGAGGGTTGTGGTTCGAATGTGTGCGTCCTAAATAATCTGTGTGCTGGATAGCTGGGAGGAGGTTTGGCGATTCTACAATTTGGTCAAGTCAAACATGTTGATTGTGTGGTAAAGAGTAGAAGGAATATACATACAGAGTGGGATTGTTGGTATGCTATATGTCCACACGTTGCCAGTGTCGGAGCCATTTGCTTAGTACTTGGGCATGTGATAGGGCTAATGTGTGCAGTAATAGGGGAAAGGAGTGGTCTAAGCCTGTATCCGGGACAAAGTTAAAGTTGCCACCAAAGAGCCATGGGACTTCACTCCAGCCAGACAGTTAGTTTGACAGTTTATGCAGAAACAAGGTCTGGTCACTGTTGGGGGAGTATATTGCCCCCAACATGAGTTGGCCACCATTTAGGTGACCTCACATTAGTATGTATCAACCATGGGTATCTGTCATGACCTCGTCTTCTATGAAGGGGTTCCTGGTTTTAACCAAATCAGCGCTTCTCTAGGGTAGGAGGAGTAATCAGTAGCGAACATCTGACCACACCATCGCCGTTGATGATTGTGGGTGACTGTCAATGTTAAATTTGTCTCCTGCAATAGTGCTATGTGTGCAGCTCTACGCTTGAGATAGGAGTAGATAGAATAGCGTTACACAGGTGTATGCATGCTTCTCACATGCCAAGTGACAATGTTAGTGTAGGTCATGTAGAAAGCATGTTGTTGTCATGTCTGTGGACAGTCCCCATGAGGTAGGGGTGTCCGCTATGCTTGGTGTTAGTGGTAGGTGTGGGCCATCAGAGGGGGTAGTCACACCGGGGGAGTGGTGGTAACTGGAATAAATAAGGAAATAATATGCATAACATTATTAGAGCAGAGGGACAACAGGTATCCGCCCAAACTGCCAAACTACCAGTGGCTACTACCACTCTTGTAGGTTGGTTAAGGAAGGCAGACGGGGAGAGCGGAGCCCCGGCCAATGATGCATTGCCCTTTGTATAAAGAATACAGGGATAACAGAGGTAGGAATTTATATCTATACAACAGCGATTTACTGCATTGTAGGAACTACTTTCTTGACAACTAGATAGGGTGTCTTCCCTTAGCTACACCACTCCCTGCTGTAACAGAAAAATGGTTAACACATGCATAAGCACTGTGATGCAGGGGAAAAACAGATAGTAAGGAATAAGGCAGGTAGTTCATTAAGAATGACAGTAATTAGTGAATCACATGATGTCATCTGCAGTTTGGGGGGTCACGACCAGTGATGCTAGTGAGTCCACCTTAGAGGGCCACTTTTTGAAGGAGTCATCATCGCTGATGGATTTCACAGAGATTGTATCTGGGTCTGGGCTCTGAGATGCCTTCTGTGTTGCCTGGCATCTCTCTGAAATTACTTGCTCCAGATTTGGTGTGGAGCCCGGCAGTGAGTGGTGACGTAGTCATCCATGACGTTCACAGCGCGGCTCCTTGCTGCGCCCCCAGATTTTGCCTTTTCAGTGGTCAGAGTAGGTGTAAGTTCGAGGGCACAGAGACTTCCATCCAGTTCCATGCTTCTTCAGTGGAGTCAAAGAAGTGCATAGACCTTTTCATCAGCACTCGGAGTCAGGCGGGGAATAGGAGTGAGTAACGTATGTCCAGTTCAGAGACATCTCTTGACAGCGGAAGGAGTTCTTCTGGTGGTACACCGCCATGGTGCAATCAGGAAAAATCATAACTGGGGCGTTGTTCACTTTTATTATTTGCATCTTCTGGGCCTCCCGTAGGAAGGAGTCACGGTATCTGTAATTAAGGAGTCAAAATAGAAAAGGCCTAAGATTAGTGCTGGGTGGCAGCTCGGCACAAGATGAGCTGATTCAACAGTGAAAAAAGGGGAGAGTGCCACACTAGTGAGTAGGTCACAAATCCAGGTCTCAGCAGAGGCCACAGCATCCATACCTTCCACTCCCTTCAACATACAAGCCACCTGTATGTTGTTTTGTCTAGCGTGGCCTTCCGCATCTTCTGCTCGGTTATCCAGCGTGCGCACACAATCCATTAGGGTCTTCACTAAGGATACTGACTCACAGGTTGTCACTTGGATTTCTGATGGTGTATGCTCCACATCATGCACTCTGTTTACCAATTTACGATGGTCAGCATGTAACAGGTCAAAGTCTGATGTTGCTTTATCAATTCTGTTTTCAAGTGATGTGCGCGTCTGCTCAAGATTTACACCGATCTTCTCCACAGATTGTAATACAGTGTCTAGCTTAGTGACAAGGGACACAGCTGAGTCTGATGGTTCTGGTGTTCTGCATTCTCCAGTTATGAGCGTCATAGTTAACGTCTGACAAGGGGTCAGAGGTTGGCTACCTGAATGTAGGAGGCCCATGGCCAGTTGACAGGTGCTGAGCATCAGAGAGACCAGGTCATGCAAGGTACACTTGGGGAGTTCTCTGTTATCCCTAGTTGCGTGGCATGTAGAAGAGGTGCTGGCGGTACGGTGTTTGTGATTGCACCAGAGCCAGAGGTAGTGTTAATTAAGGATTCACTTTGCATCAATCAGAGGGATCTAGAGCTTGGTGTGAGTGCCACTAAGGAGGCCTTGGTGAGCAAAAGGTCACTGCAGGATGAGCAGCCCAGTGTGGTGCCCAGGAGACGCATCCATGAAGGAGCACAGGCATGGCGGGAGAGCATGGAGCCCTCTTGTCATTGCTGAATGGGAACTAACAGCGTCACTGCACGAGCAGCTCCATGCCAGTGGACAGCAGTAAGTCTGGAGTGCAAATAAACTGTGGAGTAGTTAAGTCCAGATGGTACAACTGCCCAGTCGCTGTAGTTACCAACACCAGGGCTTATTTGCAGATGACTGTGGAATGTCTACACATATGTCTCCAGGCAGTAGTCTGCATAGGAGGTGCAGCAAGGTCCGTATCAGCAACCACCATGAACTGGCCTAGATTCAGTCCGCCGTCCCGGCCACACTCCTCATCGCAAATATCGGTACATGGGTTGACAATCCAGCCAGCGTGGTTCAGGCAGTCCAAGGTTTCCTTGGGGTCAGGGTAGATACAGGGAGTAAACACAGGATCATAATTCAAAATACAAGCAGTAACAGCAATAAATGATTGCACAGCCAAATACTCACTTTTATGAAAAAAAGAAAAATAATTTTATTTAATTTCTATCAACACAAAGGAAAATACAACATGCACACAACTAGACAGTCCCCCTGAGGTCAGGGCTCTATTTTTCACAGGATGTTCCCTGTGTCCCACTCCGTCCTCACTCTAGCGATTGTGGTTATTTACCATTAACTTTAGGCAATATCCAGGGTAAGCCCCACTAGTAGTCCAAGTCTCAAGACCACTCTATTGTAAAGTCAAAAGTTTTCTGGCGCTGAAGTGCTATCTAGAAAGCAGTCCCCCAGGAACTGACTTGGCCCAAATTCAGTGTTATTCTTACCTGCAGGATCGGACCGTCTAATGTTCCTGAACATGTTCCTGTGCGGGTGCTGGAGCAGCAGCAACTGATTCAAGTGAGTTCATCGCATATGGCACTTGCAGCCTGCCTTCAACAATCCCCAAAGGTCCTCATATATGATCATGCACCAGCAGCGACCTGAGGCTCCTCACCACTCTTCAATGCAGAGTAAGTCTTTGTTCGCTTCCACAGGGGGGGGGAGGTGATGCAAAGTGTCTGATGCTGATCACTCATCCCAGTGAGGTTGTGCATTGATTCCCACAGTGGCCTCACACTCCTCCTGCAAGGTTCCAAGTCAGGTCACACATTTTGCTAGTCCTGGTAGCTTCCAAAGTCACTGTATCTCCATTGTACACAGGCACTTATATGATTGTCACAGTAGATGCCTGCATAGTGGCCCCTGCTGGCATATGGGGCTGCCAGCTCTTCACCACACAAGGGCTATGGCCCACTCCACATAGCAGTCTGTCCACAGCGATCCTTCCTAGCACATGGGGTCACAGATCCTTCACTGTACACAGGCTTGGACGCGATTACCACAGCACTGGTTATAGCTCACTTTCCGGTGGCCTCTACTGGCATACTGGGTCACCGACACCAGACTGAACATGGGCTCCAGTTGATCAGCTAAACAATTTCCACAGCTCACTTTATGGAAGCCCTCTCCTGGCATATAGGGATTACCGACTTTGTCCAGCACTTGCCAATGACCTGATCAGAGCAGCAGTCGTTTCCTCACACATCGCTTGGGGAATTCACTCAACAGGATTCCCCACTCAATGTCGCTCCCTCCAACACTCTTTTCTTTCTCAAAGGGCAAACTGGTTTTGGCAAGTATGCATGTGTTGGTGCTCCAAGCTCCAGGCCAGGAGGCCTGGGTGATGTCCACTCATCCAACAGGAAGACTAGCAGGCATTGGCCCCAGACCTTGTCAGAGGCAGAAGTCATACAGTACTTCTCCTCCGCACACCAACTACCTAGCTGACAGTAACAATATTTGGGGTCTCAAGCTCCCGTTCTTATCGTCCGTTTCCAAACATCAAGAGTCTTTGAAGTTTGTGTTGGAGGTCAGCATCTTTTGAAGTGTCTGCTCATCTGCCCGCTCTTCCTCTTGAAAGCAGTCTGTCATAGCAAAAGCTTCCCAGGACCTCAGTTCTACTCTTTATGATTTCCTTATCAGTCCCATCTAATTCTTTAGATCTGTTCAGTACCTTTGTGACATCTCTCTGAATGAAAGAGCTCCCTAATTGGAACCTATAGTCAGCCATGTATTGTGCCAATCATTGGCACACACACACACCCAGCACATGCATTTAAGCTACATGCGCTGCTTCATATACTGTATCATTCACTGGCACACATGCACCCAGCACATGCATTTAATATGCACGCACTGTGCAGCTCTATATCCTTCAAGTAATCAAGTAAAGTACCACTTACAGTCATATTTAGGACCAGCACACGTATTTAACATGCATGCACTGCACAGCACTACATCCTTCACGTACTGTACCATTTTCAGGCACATATACAACCGGCACCTGCATTCAACATACATTCACTGCCCAGTACTATATTATCACTATATTGTACATCTCCCAGACACATATACATCCAGCACATGTACACCAACCATGTGCTACACAGCACTTCACAACAATCTCATAAAGGCCAAGGGTGAGGTAAACACACAGCAACTTTGAATGAGTGAGCCTGTAGAAATGGGTTACAAAGGACCAGTTGACTCCTACTAATCACTCCACAGGAAGCTGCCATCAACAGGCTCATGCTGCTTAACTCCTGGTAAAGGCGTTAGCCTTTTGCTATTATGAGAGTAGCACTTTAGAAGTCCCTCTCGGTCCAACAAGACTGCAATCTTTGAGTCTCACCTATTTGGCAGGCCACACGCATGATCTGTGTTTCAAAATTCAAAAATCTGCATTAGGGATCCAGATATCAGTACTGATGGGGTACTCAGGGCAGGGATGCACATCTGTTACCATGCAGAGCACTTTTCTGTCCTATCAAAGTGGATGCCCCAGTGCCTACCTGGGGTACCCACAACTTATTTCCATGTTGGGAGCAGAGGGGGGAGCTTCAAGGCTCCTGCAGCATTGCTGACTCCTCATTCAGCAGCCAAAAAGTGGATGCCCTGTTGCCCACCCAGTATTATTTTCGGTACCCACTGGGGAAGTAAACCTCTGTTCCCTGCCAGCTAGAGTGTGAGACAGGAGAAAGTTCTATGCTCCTGCCCTCTGCAGGGAGCTAACTGTGTCCTCGAGCATGGGGTTTCTGGGACACTGTTTCAGAAGGGCCATATGAAATGGGGTCCCTGAGACTGAAATAGGTCAAAACCTGGGGGGGTGCTCCACATTCTCCTACCTTCTCAAAATGCCCCGGGCTCTGGGGGATGGGTATCCCGGGTTAAAATTGACTAAGGGAGACAGTCCCCATGTCCCCTTTCTTTCTAATATTGTGCTGGACCTGGGGGGCATGGCTAGCAGGGCCAAGATGGCATCCTAATTAGGCTCCTCACTTTTGCCCCTTTATCTGCCATTAATCCCCAATACCGCCACCCATCCGGAGCTTTCCTGTAAAACGCTCTGCCCCTGGGGTCACCCTGAGCCCCCTGCCGTCTCTGCGGCGACGGTAGATGGTGGCGAACGGAGCCTGGTGACGACCGGACTGTGGCCTGCATTCACAAGGCAGTGGACTGGGGAAGTGACCGCCATGCTGGAGCTAGCAGGTGACCTTCTGGACCCCAGCTGACACCTTGCCAGGCTGCAGGGGGCCATGTCGACTACTGCTTAGGTGCTGTCAGTGTAGGGCGCTGTGACGGGGTGTTTTCTCACTCACTGTGAGGGCTCCTGCCCTGGGATTGGAGTATGGGCCGTGGGATGTGGGTGGAGCCTGCTGGTGCTACTTGCTGTGTCCTGAGGGCCTCTCATGAGTCACGTTATGCGAACATGACATCACGGTGGCAGAGCCCCTTCTCCCCTCGCCTCCTGTGAATATATTTGTCACTGCAATTTGACGGCCTTCCAGGCCTGAAATATTTGAACAGGGGGCTCAGGGGAGGACACTGACATCGGCATCAGGGTCCCCCTGGGGACAGAAACTGTAGGGAGAATGTACCACCTCCTGCCGCAAAAGCCCAATCTTGCTACCAGCTACTGCACAGTACTCAGGCTAAGCTTCCCACTGGTGCACAATAGGCAGCTCAGACACTGGTCCTCTCTTGCAGTTACAACTATAACTTCAACCCCCGTGGATGGACACCATAACCCCTTCTTGCTCTATGGCTCTCTGAAAGAGGTCCTGATACACTTTAAAAATAAATAAATAACTAATATTAAAGCATTTAGCAGCATGAGGTTCACTTCTCTGTCCAAGGAGTGCCCCATAATGCCTTATGGCTTTTTTCAATTGTATTTGTTTTTCCTGGTAGTGCCCCTAGAAGGAAGAATCACCAATCATTTCTTTTAATATTGTGGGGGCAGCAGGGAGTGCAGCAGCCTCAGAAACATTAAAATAAAAAGGTCACCTAGGTCTTTAAATCAATTCCCCCCAAGAAAGCTTAGCAATATCTTTTAAGCACTTCAAGCTGGAACTATACCCTCTTCATCTGGTGTGCAGGGACCCCATGTGGTGTGTTCTAGGGTTGCATTTTGTGGCCTGAAAAATGTTTAATAAAGACTCAAAAACATGTTGTGTTTTTTTTTTTATAAGGCTTTATTAAAAATATTTTATGACAAATCTCTTTTATTAACCATTGCAATGTGTGAATTTATAAAATATGCATTTGATTATTGATATTAATGACTTTTTCACAAAGGCTAAGGTCTGCTTTGTATATGCTGATGTGCTGACCCTTTGTCAAAGACAATAGGCCTGCTTTTTACATCTAGATGTTCTGGCCATTTGACATTGATTCTGCTTCACTTAAAATGACACCCTGATATTGTAACATCACATATTTAGATGTGTGCACCAGCCAGTTGGCTGGGTAGCAGCAGGGGGTACTGCGCCCAACACCACATCAAAGGCCTGCGTGACAGCGGATTGGAGCCCATTTGGGTGTTGGACACCAAAACCCATGCCAAGAACTGTGATGGACATCTTACGTGTTATTAAAAAACATAGAAATTCACTGAAAAAACAAAGGTTAAAGTGATGTTATAGTCGGGAATTGTAATTATATCTTCTTTTAAATTAAGAAAATCACTGAGATTAAAGGGTTAAAGGGACATTATAATTATGTCAAATTGTCAGTTAAAACATAACAATTTAAACTAAGAAAACGTTTTGAATTCACCAGTTATAGTTATCTCAAGTAACTCTAACTCGCACCCTCACCATTTACTGCTAATTACCTCTTACACCACCCATGACATGTTCTATGACATCATTGATATATCACTGCTACTTCTGAAGTGACATCATTGATAACAACACTGTGCATGGTGGGGAAGCAAATTATATAGATATAAATATAGATATATGTGTGTGTGTGTGAGTGTGTACATATACATAGATAAATAGATGTAGTATAATATGGTATAGTATAATATTAACATATATACGTATATGAGACTTGAGTATTTAAGATTATTTCACGTTTATTACCATCAACAACACAAATTTAGAATAATCCCAACTTATTCTTTGTCAATTCACCCCAGTATTAATGGTTGGAAAAAATGTCAAGTTCAAAGTTTGTTTTCTTCCACAATGTGACCCTAAAGTGTTTGGTGTAACTCTGTAGGATTTTTAACTCCACTGTTAATAGTACAAACTTAGTTCAAGTTCAAAGTTCGATTTAATCAACAACAAAGTTTCAGGATATTTCTCTATGATCCACTCACCAGTGTAAACTATCCTCAGTAGAAGGAATCCAGAATCACACAGTAGGTCCTGGATATAACAACACTCTAGCATCATTTCTAACCACATGTCAAATTATACCCAACATTATAAGATGGCTGCTGTATCTCTGGAACACAAGAGAGTTTGAAGTTTTGGGAATCGAAGTTCATATCTAGTGTGCTCCCACACAGTTTCTCCTCCATGCATGTGCCACTTCAGTCTTCAAGCACCAGCATTCCAAGGTAACTGCTCCTTGACTGCAAGACATTCAATGCACCCTGGCTTCACACAATGCCTACCCATGCATGAATCCCACAGAGTGCTAAGTAGCACCTCCAACACGTTTCCTGGCAGGAGATTGCTGAAAGGGTATAGACCACAAGTAGCAGTAAACAGTGTTTGGCCTGATCCCATTAACAGATACCTGAAACAAACTTACAGCAAGTTCAGTCTGACTTTGCCCGGTAAGTGGAGAAAAGACCAGGCAGACTGTACACTGCTCAGGCTTCACGTCCTGTTAGCAGCCAGGACAATTCCTGTTCAAGAAGAAATGGTAGAGGCCTGCTTTTCAGGGAGGGTGGGTCTTTCCCTTTGATAGACACTCCAAACATAGTTAAGCGGGATATGAACTACTAATAAGCAGGAGAAGAGCAAGCAAACTGTGCAGGTATATAAAACACTCCACAGCAGATGCACTGCATACTGACCTGATATCTCCTCATTGTTCTTCACAGGCATCTTGTGGGAAGGGTATATAGATGGGAGGAGAGAGGATACACAAGCTAAGGAAGGTGATGCACAGCAATCTGAGACTTTTCCCAGACATCTCCTCATTGTTTTTCATGGGGTGCATGAGGCAGACTGACAGAACACTAGCGGCTCAAGATGCCTAGTATGAACAACAGAATCCTAACCTACTCACGACTAGAATGTTTTTCTTAATGTGATAAAAATAGCATCAGACTATTGGACTGATATAATAAATCCCTATCTTAGGGAATAGGAATTAAAGGAGGAAATCTTTTGGAAAGTCTGAACAGGTGCTACTGGCAAATTATACGATTCAATAAAGGACAATGGTTAGAAGTGAATGCACAGATTTTTGTTATTCAAATTGTAACAGAGAATAAAATATTGCTATAGCAAAGCAGTTTCTGGGGTTCATGCCTTTCATCCTTTCATATGGTATCCTGAGTAGTAGAATACCATGCACAAGGAAACGTCAGATTAGATGGAAATGTGGGAAAAAAGCATCTGAACGTAAAGTAATTTAGAAGAAGATGTGGGTAGGTGAGAAGTTAATGAAAGACATGGAGCAAAGCATGTTAGTAGATTTTGAAAATCCAGTTCTAGAAATTGGATGCAGAGCAGGTTGGGCAGAAAACTGGGAAGGGAGAGTCATTTTCAGTGCTAAAAGAGTGATTAACATCTACAGGAATACAATGGTAGTGGGTGGCATGATATGAAGAACTGTATGAATGTATGAATGAAGTAGAATATAGTGATCACTAAGAAACAGCAGGTGGCAGAGGAATGTTTAGGTGAAATTAGATCAAACAAATCCACTGCATGAAGTTTAAGTAGTGTAATGTATCTTTTGACATAATTCTGGTGTCTTTTCTGTAGTTCATTTTTACTTATAGACATTTATTTTATTTAGTCATTATTGCAAGCTGCGTGTTATATTCGGTATGTACCTAAAGCATACATTCTAAATGGACACACCAGGTACTGATGGCCTAACAGTCACTTTACACAAGGTGTACATAGATATTCTGGCTACCCACATTCTGGCTATTCTATAAAATCTTATAATCAGTGATCACTTCCAAGGTCCTACAAAGAAGCTGTTATAACAACAATAATCAATCATGAAAACTAAAAGAGGAAGTGTGACTCTTACAGGCCAAATTCGCTTTTAAATACTGACACTAAAATATGGACCAAAATCCTAGCAGACAAGCACCTTTTGTTGATGCCAGGACTGGTATTCCAAGAACAGGTTAGGGTCACTCCATGGTGTCCCACCGTGGATGATTTGAAAACCTTTGTGACAGTTAACCAACTCAACCTAAGCCATGCTGTGATCTTTCTGGACGTGAAAAAATCAACTTGGTTAAAAAGAGCTTTATGATGAGAGTGCTTGGGAGAGTTGACCTGGGAAATACATTTATTTAATGGGTATCAATCCAGTGTTTCCAATCCGACAGCTAGAATTAGCTTGAATAGTGAAATGTCAGACTCCATAAGTAAATCAGACGGGTGACCAGACAGGGATGTCCTCTGTCCTTGCTTCTTTATGCAGCAGCAATGGAGTCCATTGTCTTTGCAATACAAAATGCATTTCAAGGAGGGGAATAGAACAACAAATGATTGGTCTTTTTGTATGTGGGTAACATATTAATCTATGTCAGAGAAACAGCTTTAAAACTAGCTCACTAATTCACAGATTCCTGGAATTTGCGGCAGTCATTGGTCTTAAAATCAACTGAATAAAATCTATAGCTCTTCCCATAACATACTGCACAACTCAACTTAATTTGGAGCTCTCTCTGAAATGGACAGAAGGCCCTTAATGGTATTTGGTAATCAAATTATACAGAGATTCAACTTTAGTTTCCAGGGACTATTATGGGATAGTAGTTGATCAGTTTTGAAACTGTATACACAAACAGATCAAACTTCAGTTGTATCACCACCTTGTAGAAGGTTTGTTTGTTCCTGAACAGGAACTATAAAACCATATAACAGAGACTGAAGGCCTAATGAAGAGTTTGGCAGAAAGGATACCCTGTTACAACTGCGTCCAAAGTATTTTCCCTAAACACTTGATCCAACCCCTGATTTACAGCCGGGCGAACCTTCACTTTACTCTGGCTTTGTCGTTGACGTTCTCCTCTGATGGCCTGACGGAGTACCGGCAGTCGGAGGTTCACAGTTACCATTGTCTGCCCAAATATATTTTTATGTCCCTCACCACCAGGTTCTAACTGGCAGTGAGGGTTGATAAAAAAAATACCCCTACATCATAAGAGGCAACCCCCATGGTGTGAGGTTCATTATTTTTTTAAAAAAAGAAACAAATCCAACTTTAGGATGTTGTTTTAAAAAAGTAAAAACTTGTTAAACGTTTGACAGGTGGTATCATGTTTGACAGAGTCATCTGTCAAACTCTTAATACACTGTTTAAGAGATATCCATAGGGCGGCGGATATCTCTAAATGTGAAATATAGGTACAGGTGTGAGGGCAATATTTTTACTCTGTAGCCCTGACAGGGTAAATACTGCACTCCGCACTTTAAATTGGTCCTTCAGTTTACCCACTTTTGGGCTCATGGATTCTGGGAATGAAATACCTGGTGGCTGAGGAGGAGGTGGACACGCCTTATGCTTTTGCAACAGCAGTACTTTGCTTACCTAGGAAGCCAAGGATGGACCTGGACACACTTAAGTGCATCACTCACTCATGGCCATATCTGGAATCTGAGAGGAGCCACAAATTTCTTTCCACCCAGCGTTCCCCCAAGTCTTCTGATAAAAATGGTACCTGTGAGAAAACAGGGCTGATTGCAGAGGCCCCCTAACTTTTTGCCCCCATTTTCCACTTTTTGCTGGTGTTTTCCTTACTCTGATGGTGCCCTGGGTACTGCTAACCAGTCCCAAGGCCTGTGCTCTGTGTAAAATCAATATGCAAATTAGGCTAATTATAATTGGCTAAGTTAACCTACCTATAAGTCCCTAGTATATGGTAGGGCATGTAGGTTTAGGGACCACAGCATAGGTGGTGCACCCATAGGTGCACTGCTGAGGTGCCCAGTGTCATTTTAAAGGCAGGCCTGCCTTGCTGGCTGCTTTTAAATTAAAGTTATATGCAAATTCGACTTTGGAATTAAAAGTAGTTCCAAAGTCTTAAACTACCTTATTTTTACATATAAGTCACCCCTAAGGTGTGCCCTATGTGCCCCTAGGGCTGGGTGCCATGTAACTATAAGCAGGGACTTTATAAAAATAGTTTTATAAGCCCTGGTGAGGTAAAAACAGCCAAATTCGTTTTTCCCTCATTGTAGTAAATGGCATTCATAGGCTATAATGGGGAGACTTTGTTTTAAATTTTAAAGTCTCCTTAAATGATGCATACCAAGAATTTGGTATCAAATTAATTGTTGTAATAAATCCCACAACTTCCAGTTGTTGGGTTTAATATAACTTGTTCAGGTAAAGAGTTTTAGACTTTACCTAAAAAGTTGCCAATTTCAGCCCTGCATTGTTTTTGCTGCTGTGCTCTGATTGGCCAGCCTGTAGCAGCTTAGCCAAGCTGCCTTGATGAGGTGTGAAGTGGCCTGGCTTCACACAAAGGAATGTGCCTGTGGGAGAGAATCTCCCCTCAGCAGATGGTGAGGCAGGAAGGGGGAGGGCTGCCAAACTGGTCTTCAAAGGCAGAGAAGGACATTTGGAGCAACCAGCAACACCCCCACATCCTGCAACCCCAGACAACTAGGTGCCCCCTTGATTAGATTAGGAGAGGGCAGGAGAGGGGTGTGTTTATGATTTTTAGCCACACCAGTGGGTGGGCTCAGCCAGATGTAACCTCCAAAAATCAGATTCAGCCATGATGGATTTTTAGAGAATGTTGCCCACTGGGATGGATTTTTGCCACACTTCCCAGGAAGTGGTCATCGCAGGGGGAAGGACCCTGCCCCTGATTGGAGAACCAGGGCCCCCCTGCTTTTCACCCAGGAGCAAGGATAAAACTGGCAGACCTGCACCCACACGTCAGATCCCCACCAGATTTCAACAAGAAAAGAACTAAAGGAGAAGAAGGACTGCCCTGCTGGACCCCTGGCCTGCACCTGGAACCTGCACTCAGAAAGACTGCACCAGCTGCACACTTGGGCTTCACCACAAGAAGGACTTTGCCTGGCTTCAACTGGTTCAAGGAGGGACTCCCTGTTTGCTACAGGTGAAAAATTGCTAACCAGAGTCCCCTGCACCAACTCCTGAAGAAAGCGACCAGCTGACCACTGCCCAGTGGCCAAAAAGGAGTTTGCACCAGGTGCATTCTGGGAGTTGTAGTCTGCACCCCCCCAAGGACCATCTCAGAACTTCTGGACCCTTGGGGTGAGCTGTGGACCCCAAAAGAACCTTAAAGAACATCTGGGTGAAGCCCCAGAAGTTTGGAGAAGATTTGAGAATTTTTGTAAAAAAGCTCCATAGAGGGACCGACCCGCCGCGGAAATTCTAGCCGGCTTGCCTCAACCGCGACCCGGCCTGATTTGGTGGTTCGTCCCGGTAAAGAAAAATCTCCGAAAAAGAGACTAAGTCCGAAGGTAAAAAGTTGACTGGGACCTCCCAGCCATCGTACCCGAGAAGGGCTCCATGGACGTCGGATCAAGATCCAGGTTTACCCCGGTCGAAGGATTTCCACCTCGAAAAAACGACTAAGTCCGAAGGTAAAAATCTCCACCGAGGAATCCAGCATCGCGTATCCGGAGAAGGGCTCTAGGAGGTCGGATAGGACTGGCAGGTTCGTCCCGCTGAAGAAAATCTTCAAAATAAAGACTAAGTCAGAAGGTAACTTTTTAACCGAGGCCTCCCGCGACCTGTAGCCGAGCAGGGCTCCATCGCGGTCGGCCTGAAACTTTGACTTTACCCCGGTCGAGGTGCAACCAGATGACCCGATTGGCGCTTTTTGTTTCTAAGCGCTAGAAAAATAATAATTCTTTAAAAATTCATATCTCCGGTTCCCCTTATCCGATTTTATTCGTTTTTGTGTCATTTTAAAGATAAAAATATAAACTATTTTTATAAATTGGTTTTGGATTTTTAAACTGTTTCCTGTGTTTTATTTAATTACTGTTTTGTGATATTTGAATGCTTTACACATTGTCTACTAAGTTAAGCCTTGACGCTTGTTGCCAAGCTACCAAGGGTTGAGCTGGGGTTAATTTACTGAGACCTAACTGGACCTAAGTGGAGGTTAGTGGCTTGTTGCAAGGTGTAGGTACCTACCTGCCCTTACCAATAACCCATTTTCCAACATTTTTGGTGGCAGCCGTGGGATCCTGTACTTGTGTTCAGTATCACGTTACAGTTTTAAGTAAAACAAATTAAAAATCCTTTAAATTGTCTTAGTGCAAAAATTGTTTAAAAAAAAAATATATAAATAATAATTTTTAATTTGGATTAATTTCTATCATTGAATTTTTGGAATTTTTCTAAATTATTGTTTCCAATTTTTGCAAAAAGTTTTTGTTGACACAAAACTAGGGAACCATGGAGCTTGATCTGGCTAGCCTACCCACACTGACAGTAGTCCAGCTTAGGGGGTTGTGTACTGAAAGAGGGTTGCCTGCAACCACTCACCTCAGGAAGCAAGTCCTGATCAAATCCCTGACAGCATGGAGGCCCAAGAGGTAGACCCAGGGGAAGCTCCAGAGGAGGGAGAAACAGGGGAGGATGCTAGCTCTAACCACTCAGGGGAGGGAGGGCATCTGAGCCTAAGTGAGGATGAGGAAGATCGTCCTCAGTACATACAGTCACTAGGGGCAGATCCAAAGCTAGTGGTGGGAAGGGGGTCCCTTCAGGAGGAGAGAACCCATCCATCAGAGAAAGAGAGCTGGAGGCCCAGCTAGCATACATAGCTTTGGAAGCAGACAAGCTGGCCCTAGAAAAGAAAAAGTGGGCAAAGAAAGAGAAAAGAGATGGTGGCAGCGACAGAGAAGTTGAGGTGTCCATGGGTGGGGGAGTTTGCCCCAGATTACCCAAGGGGGTGGTTCCTGCTTATGTAGAGGGGGATGATATAGACAAGTGGTTGGAGGCCTTTGAGAGGGCACTCCAAATGAGAAGGGTTAGGCCTCAATACTGGGGTTCCCTTTTGTGGGAGTTGGTCCCCAACTCAGGGAGGGATAGGCTTCTGACTTTAAGGGGGGAGGAGGCAGATTCGTACCCTAGTATGAAGAGGTGCTTAACCAAGAAGCTTGGTCTGACCCCAGAGCAGTATAGAATGAAGTTCAGGGACACCCAGAAGGTCAGTACCCAGTCTTGGGTTGACTTTGTAGACACCTCACTAAAGGCACTAGAGGGCTGGATTATTGTTAACAAAGTAAATACTTATGAGGGGTTATACAATCTGATCATGAGAGAGCACATCTTGACCAATTGTACCCAAGAAAGGTTACGCCAGCATCTAGTGGACTCTAAGCAGACCAACCCTAGAGAGCTAGGGGAGGCAGCTGATGAGTGGTTGAGAACCAGGGTGGTTGTCAAGTCCCAGGGGGGAGACTCCAAGAAGGGGGGGTCAGGTCCCCAAAAACCTAAGGAGGGAGGTGGTAAGCCCACCACAGAGACTCCCTCTGTACCCCAGAACCCTAAGAAGGAGGAGAGTAAATCCCACTCCCACTCTGACAAGCAGAGACAGGGAGACCCAGGGTTAAAAAAGCTCTTGGACAGTAGGGCTTGCTTTGACTGTCAGCAGACAGGTCACTTCAGGGGAGATTCAGCCTGTCCAAAGAAGGTGGTTAGCACTGGGCTGTCCAGTGTAGCCATGGAGGAGGACTCCTCAGATGATGAAGTCCTCCTAGCATTGAGCTGGGAGACAGGACCAGATGGTAAGCTGGTGATCCCTGAGGGTGGAAGTAGGCACTTCCACCCCATTCAGGTGAATGGGATCCCTATCACTGGCCTGAGAGACACCTGTGCCAGTCACACTATAGTGAGTGACCGGTTAGTGACCCAAGACATGTATGTCCCAGGAGAGACAAGGAAAGTCAGGATAGCCACAGGGGAGGTCACCTCCAAACCTGTAGCCATAGTGCCCCTAGAGAGGGAGGGTATCCTTGACTGGTTTAGGGTGGTAGTCAGTGCTGACCTCCCCCTAGATTGTATCCTGGGCAATGACCTCCCAGAGGTGGGTCTGGTCCCAGATGGGGCGGTCGCCCAGGGCGCCCCCCCAAACCAAAGTCCTGGGGAGTCAGTCCCTACAGTTAGGAGACAGGGGTCCCCAAGAAAAGGAAAGAAGAAAAGGAAGGGTAGGCCACTCTTAAAGAGAGTTCCAGGGAGCCAAAGGCCTTCTGCCCCAGTAGGGGGGGGGCCCAGAGTTGGCACTGGTGAGGCCTCCCCTGACCCCAAGGAAGTCCTGAGTAGTCAGGCAGCTGTCCAGATGCAGGGTGTTGCCCCTGCACTGACAGAAGGGAGAGTGGAAGGAGGGTGTCTGCCACAGGAGGTGGTAGCCCCCCACTCTAGACAGCAAGAGGGGTGCCAGGGCCCCACAGTTGCCCCTAAAGCAGCTCAGCCACCTGTCAGTGGAGAGCTTAGGGTGTGGTTCTGGGTACTGACAGCTGTCAGTAGCCTCTGCTGGGTGCTAGCCTTCCTGGCAGCACTGTACCTGGCCTGGGAGGCAGACCCCAGGGCCAATTGCAAAGTAGGCCCCCTGACCCTGTTGGTCATGGTGGGGTTGCTCAAGTGTTAGGTGACCTCCTTGGGTAAGCTAGGTGTTGCCCTAGCAAAGTTAGGAGTAGGGGAGGTGGGCACCTCACTACCCAAGTTGGCAGAGAGAGAGGAGGAAGACCCCCCTAGAGGGAAGTTTCAGTTTGAGATGGGTCCTTTCACTGTTGGGATGGCTTCACTACCCAGAGGGAGTGACCATGACAGGAGGATGTAAGGCAGAGTAGGCCCTGCAAAGGGACAGCCAGTTTTCTTCACTGTCTTCCTCGCCTAACAAGCCAGGAAGACTCTCCCAGGGTTGGGCTGAGTCTCCTGGGCATGTGGGCTGGGGGGGGCTTGTGTGAGAAAACAGGGCTGATTGCAGAGGCCCCCTAACTTTTTGCCCCCATTTTCCACTTTTTGCTGGTGTTTTCCTGACTCTGATGGTTCCCTGGGTACTGCTAACCAGTCCCAGGGCCTGTGCTCTGTGTAAAATCAATATGCAAATTAGGCTAATTATAAATGGCTAAGTTAACCTACCTATAAGTCCCTAGTATATGGTAGGGCATGTAGGTTTAGGGACCACAGCATAGGTGGTGCACCCATAGGTGCACTGCTGAGGTGCCCAGTGTCATTTTAATGGCAGGCCTGCCTTGCTGGCTGCTTTTAAATTAAAGTTATAAGCAAATTCGACTTTGGAATTAAAAGTAGTTCCAAAGTCTTAAACTACCTTATTTTTACATATAAGTCACCCCTAAGGTGTGCCCTATGTGCCCCTAGGGCTGGGTGCCATGTAACTATAAGCAGGGACTTTATAAAAATAGTTTTATAAGCCCTGGTGAGGTAAAAACAGCCAAATTCGTTTTTCCCTCATTGTAGTAAATGGTCTTCATAGGCTAGAATGGGGAGACTGTGTTTTAAATTTTAAAGTCTCCTTAAATGATGCATACCAAGAATTTGGGATCAAATTAATTGTTGTAATAAATCTCACAACTTCCAGTTGTTGGATTTAATATAACTTGTTCAGGTAAAGAGTTTTAGACTTTACCTAAAAAGTTGCCAATTTCAGCCCTGCATTGTTTTTGCTGCTGTGCTCTGATTGGCCAGCCTGTAGCAGCTTAGCCAAGCTGCCTTGATGAGGTGTGAAGTGGCCTGGCTTCACACAAAGGAATGTGCCTGTCGGAGAGAATCTCCTCTCAGCAGATGGTGAGGCAGGAAGGGGGAGGGCTGCCAAACTGGTCTTCAAAGGCAGAGAAGGACATTTGGAGCAAACAATAACACCCCCACATCCTGCAACCCCAGACAACTAGGTGCCCCCTTGATTAGATTAGGAGAGGGCAGGAGAGGGGTGTGTTTATGATTTTTAGCCACACCAGTGGGTGGGCTCAGCCAGATGTAACCTCCAAAAATCAGATTCAGCCATGATGGATTTTTAGAGAATGTTGCCCACTGGGATGGATTTTTGCCACACTTCCCAGGAAGTGGTCATCGCAGGGGGAAGGACCCTGCCCCTGATTGGAGAACCAGGACCCCCCTGCTTTTCACCCAGGAGCAAGGATAAAACTGGCAGACCTGCACCCACACCTCAGATCCCCACCAGATTTCAACAAGAAAAGAACTAAAGGAGAAGAAGGACTGCCCTGCTGGACCGGGACCTCCCAGCCATCGTATCCGAGAAGGGCTCCATGGACGTCGGATCAAGATCCAGGTTTACCCCGGTCAAAGGATTTTCACCTCGAAAAAACGACTAAGTCCGAAGGTAAAAATCTCCACCGAGGAATCCAGCATCGCGTATCCGGAGAATGGCTCCAGGAGGTCGGATAGGACTGGCAGGTTCGTCCCGCTGAAGAAAATCTTCAAAATAAAGACTAAGTCAGAAGGTAACTTTTTAACCGAGGCCTCCTGCGACCTGTAGCCGAGCAGGGCTCCATCGCGGTCGGCCTGAAACTTTGACTTTGCCCCGGTCGAGGTGCAACCAGATGACCCGATTGGCGTTTTTTGTTTCTAAGCGCTAGAAAAATAATAATTCTTTAAAAATTCATATCTCCGGTTCCCCTTATCCGATTTTATTCGTTTTTGTGTAATTTTAAAGATAAAAATATAAACTATTTTTATAAATTGGTTTTGGATTTTTAAACTGTTTCCTGTGTTTTATTTAATTACTGTTTTGTGATATTTGAATGCTTTACACATTGTCTCCTAAGTTAAGCCTTGACGCTCGTTGCCAAGCTACCAAGGGTTGAGCTGGGGTTAATTTACTGAGACCTAACTGGACCTAAGTGGAGGTTAGTGGCTTGTTGCTAGGTGTAGGTACCTCCCTGCCCTTACCAATAACCCATTTTCCAACAGTACCTCACTTCTGTGGGTAGGCCTAGTGCCCCCAACAGGAAATGCCCCAAAACACTATGTGGACACATCAAAATTATCAAATACAAAACTAACTGTTTTTGCGGGGGGCACCTGCGTTTTTGGTCCTGGGCTCAGCAGCCATATATGGAAACCTACCAAACCCAGACATTTCTGAAAACTAGACACCCAGGGTAGTCCAGGGAGGTGTGATCCCCCAATGTTTACTTACCCAGAATCCTCAGCAAAGCTCAAATTTAGTTAAAAAATAATTTTTTCCCGCATTTCTGTGTGAGATCACCGCACCGGGACAAATTTCCAAACACCCATCGTTCCCCTTAGTCTCCCGGTAAAATGATACCTCACTTGTGTAGGTGGGCCAAGTGCTTGTGACAGGGAAGAGCCAAAAACATGTTGAAATTGAGGGGGAACCAAAGTGGGTCCAAAGGGGCAGTGTAAAAAAAAACATTTTTAGGTTTACAAGTGCAGCAGAATTTTTATCGTATGGATGAGAAAATGCTTGGTGGTAGACATTTTTGGGATTCCTGCAGATTCTGGAAGGTTCCATCACAAAAATGTAGGACAAATGTGTGATTTCCTGCAAATTTGGAGGTTTGCAGGGCATTGTGGGTAAGAAAATGGTGCGGGGTGCATGTGAAGCACACCACCGTAGAATCACCCAGATGTTCAGTTTTCAGATGTGTGTAGGTCTTGTGGATTTTTCTACATGGCAGCGTTCCAAAGTCCATAAAGTGCAGCCCTCACCATTCCAAGCGGGACGATTTTGAGAGTTAGCCAAGCTCTCATGGCCCAAATGTAAAACCAAAATCCTAAATAATCAAATGTCTTCTTCCTTGCCTTGGGATAAGATGTTGTAGTGTGTTGGGGGAGAGCTGAAAGACTGTTACCCAATTCAGTTGGGGTGGGGGCATAACCAGACCCATACTGGTTGGTAGCCCCCACCCCACTATTTTTTTTTAATTCCCTGGCATCTAGTAGACTTTCTGCCCCCCCTGGGTGTGCATCGGGGGTATTTGCTCCATCTGTCCACTGGTACAACTTTGGCCCCATTTATTTGGGGGTGGGGGTATGGCCATACACCCACCCTCTTATTTTGGAACAAAATCTTCCTTGGTCTCTAGTGGGTTCCTGCTCCCCGTGGGGGCGGATGGGCCTTCTAAAAATAGGCCAATCTGCCCCCAAGGGGGGCAGACATTGCCAACAGTAATGTGCCCCCATGGGGAGTGACCCTTTCCCAAGGGGTGCCCCCCCAAACAAAACACACACATACACACACACCAATCCCTCGTGCCTAAGTGGTTTCTGCCTCCCCGGGGGAAGATCGGCCTCATAGAAATAGGCCAATCTGGCCCAAAGGGGAGCAGAAATGGCCTAAAATAAATGTGCCTTTCAAGGGGAGCGACCCTTGCCTAAGGAGTCACTCCCCTTCCGTGACATTGGTGCAAAACAAAAATCCCATGCCTAGCGGTTTCGGCCCCCTTTGGTGGCAGATCAGCCTAATAAACATGGGCTGAAAATGGCCTAAAATAAATGTACCCCCCAGGGAAAGAAGCCTTGCCTAAGGGGTCGCTCCCCTTGCCTGAAATTGGCACAAAAAAATAAAGATCCCTGGTGTTTAGTGGTTTCTGCCCCCTTGGGGGCAGATTGGCCTGATAAAAATAGGCCGATCTGCCCCCAAGACCCTTGCCTAAGGAGCCGCTCCCCACTTCTAAAAAAAAAGAAAAAATCCCTGGCGTCTATAGGTTGCTGCCACCCCTCCCCGGGGCAGATCGGCTTAATAACAACAGGCCAATCTGCCCCCAGGGGGTGCAGAAATGGCCTAAAATAAATCCCCCCCCGGGGAGCGACCCTTGCCAAAGGGGTCGCCCCATTGGGCGAAATTTGCCTTAAAAGAAAATCTCCCTGGTGTCTATGGGTTTCTATACCCCTTGGGGGCAGATTGGCCTCATAAAAATAGGCCGATCTGCCCCCATGGGGGGCAGAAATGGCCTAAGTATAATTTGCTCCTAGGGGAGCGACCCTTGCCTAAGGGGTCGCTCCCCACCTCTAAAAAAACAAAACAAAAACAAACAAAAAAAGATCCCTGGTGCCTAGATGTTTCTGTCCCCCCTGCGGGCAGATCGGCCTAATAACAATAGGTCAATCTGCCCCCAGAGAGGCAGAAATGGCCTAAAATAATTTTGCCCCCCCCCCAGGGAGCGACCCTTGCCTAAGGGGCGCTCTCCTTGCGTGAAATTTGCCTTAAATAAAAAACTCCCTGGTGTCTAGTGGTTTCTGTCCCCCTTGGTGGCAGATTAGCCTCATAAAAATAGGCCGATCTGCCCCAAGGGGGCAGAAATGTCCTAAATATTATTTGCCCCCTAGGGGAGTGACCCTTTCCTAAGGGGTCGCACCCTACCTCTAAAAAATGAAGGAAAAACAAAAAAAAAGATCCCTGGCGCCTAGAGGTTTCTGCCCCCCGGGGGCAGATCAGCCTAATAACAATAGGTTGATCTGCCCCAGGGGGGCAGAAAAGGCTTTGAAAAACTTGCCCCCCTGGGGAGCGACCCTTACCCAAGGGGTCGCTCCCCTTATGCCAATTTCCTTATTTCAAATAATCCCTGGTGTCTAGTGGGCATTTCAGTAGCCAGATCGCATCACGATTGGCTGCTGATATGTTCTGAAATTAATTTCTTTCCATTTGAAGCCTCTTAGGCCCTCATCACATGATCTGAAGAAAAATGCTTTGCATTTCTCTTCCGATAGCATGGGAGGTGACCTCTGATGAGGTCAGCGCACGATAGTGCGCTAGCTTTATCAGACGTCACGGGGGGGTCATGGGGTTCTGGGGTGGAAGGGCACAGGCTTCCCCTTCCATCCCTGCCTTGGGGGGGGGGAGGGAAGCCCGCTCCCTCCGAGCTCATGTGCCAGGACGTAATGGCTAAATCCTCGGCACAGTAGCACTGTGCCGGTGGACGTAACCATTATGTCCCCGGCACAGAACGGGTTAACTCCTGCTTTGAGCAGGCATTAAAAGTGCTGAAAAAAATGACGCATAGAAATCTTTTAGATTTCTTTACGCCATTTATTCGGTCCCCTAACGGGGAATGCCCCCTTTGCGTACATTATGCCTACCACAAAGGGTTACAAAGTAGGGCAATGCATGCATTGCCCCCCTTTGTAAATATGGCGCAGGGGGAAGGCCACGTTAACATAAAAAATGATGCTGATGTGGCGCTAAAGTGCTGCTGGCCCCTCTTAAATCAGGGCCTTAATATATTCAGTGTCACTTGAATTATGCAGCCCAGGAGCACCAAACTAAGTGGCAGTTTTGATTAACATGTGGCAAGAAAAAGCTATTTATGCAGCATAACTAAGCACTTTTTAAAATAATATTACTTCATTAGTTTGTCATTTTACACATGATAATACTCCCTGGGCACAGAATTTACCTAATTAGTATCAATTTAACAACCAAATACAGAAATAGGCGATTGAAAGAGAAACTGTTAACCTTCACAAAGAGCCTTCCGCCTCGCGCAATCACAAATAAAATGATGTGCAGTAAGTCATAGCTAATGATCGCAGTGATGATGTTAATCGATATACAGAGTGAATGTACATTTGGCATTCCTGCTCTTCTATACTAGTCCTTCATTTCGCATTGCGCAGGTTGTCTTAAAGATGTACACTGTGCTTGTGGGCGCTGGTCTTGCCCTTCAATTTTACCCTAGTTAAAATCTCTTTTAGTGCTTTGCCAAAAAATTTCAGTTGCAACACCTATTTTGGGCGGTGATTTAACATTTTTAGTCACTTACACATTCTCTCTTTGCCATTGTGCTGCAGAGCTTTTAGATGTTCCTTTGGTGCTAGTGGTTTCCCAAGTGGAGAAAACTTGGAAAAATACTGTGCAAAAGCCACTATTCGACCAAACCTTAAATATACATTTCACATGCTTGAAAGTCTAAAAAGTTTGTTTTTAGATAAACTATCAATATATGTTAGAGACAAAGATTTCTGGGATCTAGAGCTCAGAATAAAGTTGTGGGATCCACAATGAAACAATCGGCTCTTGGTTTGGGGTTTGCTAAATTCTCAGGCTACAGATCCATGTAGATCCAAAATACCTCTGGGCTTCAACTGCCTACTAAGGGGCATATTTATACTCCGTTTGCGCCGAATTTGCGTCGTTTTTTTCTACGCAAATTCGACGCAAAACTAACTCCATATTTATACTTTGGCGTTAGACGCGTCTAGCACCAAAGTGCATGGAATTAGCGTCATTTTTTTGCGTGAACACCTTCCTTGCGTTAATGATATGCAAGGTAGGCGTTCCCGTCTTAAAAAATGACTCTGATGCATATGCGTCATATTTATACTCCCGGGCAAAAATGACGCCCGGGAGTGGGCGGGTCTAAAAAACCCGCATTAGCGCCGGATTTTAGCGCCTGGGTCAGGGCAGGCGTTAAGGGACCTGTGGGCTCAGAATGAGCCCAGAGGTGCCCTCCCCTTCCCCCAGGGACACCCCCTGCCACCCTTGCCCACCCCAGGAGGACACCCAAGGATGGAGGGACCCACCCCAGGGACATTAAGGTAAGTCCAGGTAAGTTTTTATTTTTATTTTTTTTGTGGCATAGGGGGGCCTGATTTGTGCCAAGGGGGCAAGGGGGCATGACTCCTGTCTTTGCTAAGACAGGAGTCATTTCAATGGGGGATGGGCGTCGTAAAAAAAATGGCGCAAATCAGGTTGTGGCGATTTTTTGGCCTCAGCCTGACTTGCACCATTTGTGGACGCACATACGCCATTTTCCCCCTACGCCGGCGCTGCCTGGTGTACTTCGTTTTTTTTAACGCACACCAGACAGCGCCGGCGGCTAACGCCGGCTAACGTCATTGAATAAATACGGCGCCCGCATGGCGCTTCAGAATGGCGTTAGCCGGCGCTAATTTTTTTGGCGCAAAACTGCGTTAGCGCAGTTTTGCGTCAAAAAGTATAAATATGGCCCTAAGTCTTTCTTTCTCTTGCCATGTTGTATCAATGGTAACAATGAACTAAAAAAAGCCCCTCCCCCACCTCCTGTGTACTTGTACAGCAGTCAGTTGCAGGTATGTAACAGCGATCACCACTGCCATTTGAAATTGTTTATGATTTTGAACAAGCTTCCTTAATGTGACTTTATCCAAAGCGCTTCCTTCCCAGTGTGGTCCCTACATATGTACCTTGCAGGATTAGTGGCAACATTTTTTGCCCTAATCCTGCAATGTACTACAATAGCATCAAAAATGTGTCCCTAACCTGCGCCACGGTGCACCGTTTGTTTAACACAGCGCACACATGGTGGGGTTAGGAGGCTCTGATAGGTGCAAGAAAAGTGGCTCTGCATATATTGCAGCGCCACTTTTCTTTAATTTGGGCCAAACTTTCATCAAAAAGATATCAGCACCTCCTATTCAATTTTAGATGCTTCAAAGTGCTATCTCTTAATCCATTAAAAATTACGAGGTTATCAGCGAGAGTCCTTCTGCAGAAAAAAAACAGAGCATGCCGAAGGCCACTGTGTGACAAGTGCTGATTGTTTTGGATAAAAGATGACATTAAATGGAGTGAAATGAAAGCCTTCTACCTTCTTGTTTGCTTTACATGTTACTCAGTGCCCATCAGGGTCTTTTTTCCAATACAAAGCGAAGTACCTATGGGAAACATATAATAATGCATAGACCTCGTTAGACACCCCTCTCCATACACAAAAGCAGTCATGCCTTGTGCCAAGTCCGACTCATACTAAACACTATTACAGTATGCTTACCTTTGTATAGTTAAATTTGTATTATTACTTTAAATAACCAAAACCGAGACACATTTTTGAATGAATCCAGGCCAGTGATGCGTGAGTGTACTCATCTGAGAGATGTATATGCAAGTCCACTCCAACACAATTAAATTAAAATGACAGCTGTATGTCACAAGCGGTCGGTGGGGAGCACGAGCTGAGGCCATTTAATATAATTTTCAAAAAGACATATTTGGCAGAATAGAAGCTCGTCAGGATTGCGTAACCGAACATAACTTGGGAGAGACAATTACAGCATTATGTACATTTAATCAAAAAAAAAAGTGACAATTTTCAGGCAAGGGGACTAGTGTTCTTTGAAGGAATTTTTGAAGCTGAGATTTTGAATAAATAATAATTAATCTTTGTCATTAAAATCCTCGCTTATTACTGGACCCCAAGGCAATGACCCTTTGAGGCAAGGGAGAAGGGAGACAGCTGCAAATCAAAAACATTGAGGGCCATATTTATACTTTTCGACGCACAACTGCGCCAACGCAGTTGTGCGTCAAAAAATCTAACGCCGGCTAACGCCATTCTGAAGCGCCATGCTGGTGCCTTATTTATTCAATGACGTTCGCCGGCGTTAGCCGCCTGGTGTGCGTGAAAAAAAATTACGTACACCAGGCAGCGCCGGCGTAGGGGAATATGGAGCTTGGGCGCCAAAAAATGGGACAAGTCAGGCTGAGGCAAAATTTTCGCCTCAACCCGATTTGCGCCATCTTTTTTAACTCCCAACCCCCATTGAAATGACTCCTGTCTTAGCAAAGACAGGAGTCATGCCCCCTTGCCCAATGGCCATGCCCAGGGGACTTCTGTCCCCTGGGCATGGTCATTGGGCATAGTGGCATGTAGGGGGGCACAAATCAGGCCCCCCATGCCACAATAAAAAAAAAAAATGACTTACCTGAACTTACCTTATGTTCCCTGGGATGGGTCCCTCCATCCTTAGGCGTCCTCCTGGGGTGGGCAAGGGTGACGGGGGGTCCCTGGGGGCATGGGAGGGCACCTCTGGGCTCCTTCCGAGCCCACAGGTCCCTTAACGCCTGCCCTGACCAGGCGCTAAAAAACGACGCAAAAGCGGCTGGGCGTCATTTTTTTTGACCCGCCCACTCCCGGGTGTGATTTTTGCCCGGGAGTGTAAATACAGCGCACATGCATCGGAGTCAATTTTTTAGACGGGAACGCCTACCTTGCATATCATTAACGCAAAGTAGGTGTCCACGCTAAAAAGTGACGCAAACTCCATGGACTTTGCCGCTAGACGCGTCTAACGCCAGAGTATAAATATGGAGTTCGTTTTGCGTCGAATTTGCGTAAAAAAAAAACACGCAAATCCGGCGCAAACGGAGTATGTTTTATTAAATCATTAGTTCAGCAGACACGTGGCTGGATGCCCCTGGAAATGTTTAAACAACAAAAAACGTAAAGAACTGAGCGTAACTTATATAATCTATATCAACATGAAATGTTTATGAATTAATGTGTGATAATGTCACATAGAAACTATAATAGTAATTTTGCTTAAACGTGCACCTGAAATGCGACCACGGGGAGTGGCCGTCAATGTATACGTGGACTAATAATGAGAACAAAAATGTTTATATATTATATTGAATACGTTTATACTAATTATTAATGATTGCGTTATTGAATTTGTGCTGAAATCCTTAAAGGCCTTAAGTTAGCATGAGCCGAAGTTTAGATGCTTGGCTCTCATATTAAATGTATTTTTCCTATCTTGCAGAGTGCTGACTCACAAAAGGACATGACCTTTATTTTTCTTCAAACTAGAAGACGAATGTAACCATGCTAGATCCGTTACAATGAATTTTTCATTGCTTGTAGAATGATGTTAAAACACAATGAAACAGTGTAGATTAATGTAATGTACAAGGTCATTCAAACCGGTGAAGACAATGGAGCTACTGACCAAAAGATGTGCAAAGAATTACAGAAAGATGAAATCATACCGGACGTGCCACCTCTGAAGACATCGAATAAGGGAACCAATGAAAGACTTGTAAAATAACATGGGGTGAAGAGTTAGGTGACCTAATGTGTTTTCTGATAGGTTAAAGATAGTGGGGTATAACAAATGTCCAATAGAATTTTGGGGGAATGTACAACGAAAAAGGGATAAAAACCCATGACACAGGGAGCCATTTAGGTGGGTTAGGGAATGCTATTGATTTTATCCAGAAACTTTGTCAATCTGTTTGGTGACTTGTTGGTTTACTTAAAACCATCCTCGCCCTTAGATTTGTCCATATTACACTTTACCTCCTTATGAGGAAAGTGGCCATTTTTGCCCCGGAGCTGAGTCCTGACTGATAGCGATTTGATTGATGTCCTGAAGACGAAGACTGAACCTGTGTGCTGACTTAAACTTTGGACGGTAATTATGACAATTCCTATGTTATTTGTCTGTTTGCTTTTCCTTTGTAGGTACCAACTGCTTACTTTTGACAGAGACCTTAGTTAGATGTTTTCCAAATTGGTGTTCTAAAAATTGTTTGCATGAAGCCCAACATGCTAATCAGTGGCTAGGATAGGTGTTCACTAAACTGACGCAAATCGACAAACGACTGAAGTTATGCTTTGTTGAACTGACGCGTTATTGACACTTTGCTAAATTGATCTGTGTTCATGCCGTGTTATGCTCTGATGTTTGTGATTCTCGCCTTAATGAAATCTTTTCACAATTGTCATATCGTGACTATGTTATTATGTTTTTTGGTTTTGAGATTGACGCACCTGCTATTAGATTTGTAAGCAATACGGAATAAAACTCATAAAATTCTACTAAACTGGTGTGGTTATTCATGACTGAAAGGTCATGGTAGTGTTTTGAATTGATTAATGACTTTGACTAAAGTGAAATGTATTGTTGTGATAAATATTGATGACATCATAGATGTATTGATTGACATATTGATTAGCTATCTCGTCCTAAGGTGTCTCTCAACTGGGTCAAAAGATTAATTGGCCTAAAACGAGTCCTGATGTGTAATAAATTATCATAAAGGGACGCGTTATCAGTTCTGGTAGCAGAGCGACGGTTTGGCCCTTTGGGGCCCTAGGATGGAGAATTATTGTTTAGACTGTTTTTCTGAGATAATGCAAATTGGAGGTATGATGTGTTTCTAAATTCACCATGACTTTCCCAGGATCTCGGAGCCTGCCTAAGTGAGTTGGGGATGTTCTCGGCGCCATAATATGTGTGGTGTAGGATTTGCGCTTGCTCAGCTTATGCATTTTGCAGGTGATTTGTGAAGTTTGTGTGTAATTAGGTCAGGTAAATGTTGTTTTAGTAGGAGTGGGCGTACTCCGCAGTATGAGAGTAGGGAAGTCGGCATACTTCATATGAGTGTGGAGCTTTGTGCTCAAAATTATCCACGTGGTTGGTTGTTCATGTACGGACCCATCGTGGTTTAAGACTCCAGAGTATATTGATAAATGTAGGAGACACTTGGGTTTATGTTGTAATTTGTGCGGATTAATTAGGTCAATCGGGCGTGGTTGATAAGTCGAGTTTGAGTCAAACTGTATGTATGAAACCTTTGATGGAGATTTAGCAGGTTCTAAAGTGCACTAGGACAAACCATTGACAAATCGAGAGTAGGATTTGCGGGTCGAATTCTGCTTGCGTATGCGAGAACTGAGAAGGAGAGAGTAGCGGCCAAGGCTTCAAGTGAAATCTCTGTAAAGTTCTGAAGCTAATGTGTTACCCTTCCTGTAGTAAACCGGCAAATTTGTGTTGTTGTTGTTAAGGTGCTTGCAGTAATTTTTGCATTAGTTTGGTGTGAATCTAGTGAGGGGCGGACGACCCACAAGACTTTGTCAGCTGCAGTGTGTGAGTGTGACGTCAGTGGTGCCGCGCTGAGATAGGTCAGTTGTCGAGAGGGGTCGCGCACGGATTGGCTGCCGTCCGTGAGAGGCAATAGGTTGAGAAAGGTGGGTGAAGAGTGTCCTGGGAATTAAAGTCACTTCTTGATTAAATACAAACTAAAGAAAAGATGCAAAGATGAACTTTTTCAAAGCTTTTAAAAGTGCTCTGAAAGGAGACACATACATTATGGCGAGTGAAGGGGAGCCTACACCGTCTGAGGGTACTCCAGCTTATATAGCCATGGAGGAAAAAGGTGTCACGCCTTGTTTATGGATGAAGCAGTGGCACAAATTGACAGAAAAAGAGGGATGTTTAGCATTTCCGGAACACGGGACGTTCAATACAAGAGTTCTAGAGAATTTAAGGTGGATGTTAACTGTACAAAAGACACCCCCGAGGCCAGCTCAGTACGAGGCTTTAGCAATTTGGGATTTAATGGCTATTAAACAGAGACAAGAGAAGTTCCAAAGAAGAATGTAAAGGGCAGAAAAGACTCTAGCGGAAGCTAGGTGGGATAGTGAGAGCAAAATGTGGAGATGGGGAATAGTTGACGGACTAAAATTGTTCCCAGCAATAACACAGGGAGATGAAACGCAGGGGAAGAAAGCCACATGTAAAACAGACAAAGACTCTAGTAAGCCTAAAGAAACTAAGAGATCTTGGGAAGAAGATGATGATTCAGATAACAAAGAATTTCTAAATCAATTATTACATGATCGCCCGCCACCTAATGCGGTCAACGACAGTGTTCCGAGCACTAGTGCGGATCCTGGGAACCAGACGCAGGAGAAGGGAGTTACTGATACAGCACAGACTAGTGGTACAGGTTCGATACAGAATGGTGTCAGTGTACCCACTGCACCAGACATGCAGATACAGTTGCAACCTCCACCGCAGATACAGAGAATCTATCCAGACGTACCAGTACTAGAGAGTACTACCAATCTGATAGTGCCGCCAGACCCGATATATACAAAATCAAGGTTAGTGCAGATTGAGCCAACCCCACAATTGCTGCCCCAGCCGCAGCCACAACTGATACCAGGATATAACCCAGCAGCAGGACCTCCATTAATACCTGCCCCGGCTTCAGAGAATAAGACTTTTGGGGTCGCTGCTCCACGGGGTTTGGGACCAGGTCAGACACCAGCTGCCATATCATTGCCAATTACTGTTGGTCCACCGGTTCCATTGTATGTACGAGGAAAGCCTGGTATATGTGATCAGGGGGTAATGACACAAGAGATAATAAGAGGAGGGTCCATAGGAACTCCCCAGTCAATGGTCCCAGGAGAACAAGCGGTCGAGAGACCGAGGTCTTTGTTAGACCTTAAACCAGCTGAAGCACCGTTGGAGGCAATGAGGCAGGCAGGGCTAGGTGTGCTAACCCCACAGACAATAAGTACAAATGCTTCACAGTCACAAATGATGCATGCGGGAAATATCTTACAGCAAGGTTTTACAGTGCAACAAGTGAATGAGTGGTTAGAAAAAACTTACGCTCCAAATGCCGCTGCAACTGTAGAGAGGTTAGAAAGGTCTGAGAAAGATGACTACCTGAACTTTGTGAGACTGGGCGTGGAGGCTGCTGAATTAGTGGAAGGAACGATGGACAGAATTGAGATATCTGTGCCCTAAAATCACTAAAGAAGTAGGTAAAGTACATCAGAGATTAGTGAACCTGGCAGACAAATACAATATTGACATTGAAAATACTAAACATTTGAAAAGAAGTTACAGGTTAGACTTTGACTCAAAAGACTTCGAGCATATGAGGTCTGCCGGAATGAAAGTGCATCTCATGGAAATACTGCAAAGTGCTCAGATCTGGGGAGCCTTAGAAAAGTGGGAAGGCAGATGGGCAAAGAAAAGAGACAAGGAGAAAAGTGACAGTCCGGAATCGAGTAAAGCTAAAACTTCACCAGATACGGAATCAGTAAAGATGTTACCCATGAGAGAAACAGCTGATGGGGTTCTAATTCATGTACCGTGGTCCAGAGGAGACATGCTATCTTTCACAAATGATTATCCAAGGTTGAGGGAGAAGCCGATAGAGTGGTATCAGCAAACAGATAGGTTTGTGAAGCTTGCGAAGTGTCTTTGGGAAGACCTGAATACCTTGTTTGAGATCATTGTTCCGCCCGACTTATTGCTTGAGTGTAAGAGAGGGGCAGACTGGCCGACGCAGGAGCCGGCAAGGGATAAGGTAACGGAGCACCCTCTGAGGAAGTGATGAAGTATTATCACAAGGTAATTGAGTTTTTAAAGCAGAAAGTGTTGCCGAAAGTGACTGATTGGCAGAAAATTGACCAACCTCACAGGAGGTTAAGGAATCAATAGATGCTTACTATGAGAGGTTGTTTGAAGGCATTCAAACATTACAGTGGTACTGAAACTATTGAGCCGAAAGACATGAACCATCTTGTGTTCAGACTTGTTGAAGGGCTGAGACCAGAGGTTAGCTAGATGATTTGATCTGTTGGCAACCGAAGCCAATTGATGAGGTGTTGCAGTATGCGAAATACTGTAGTGACGAGATCGAGCTGAAGCAGAGAAAATTGAAGGAGAAAGTGATGGTGATGCAGATAAGGGCTGCGCAGGCAGGTATGCAGGGAAATGTAATTCAGCAGATGACACAGCAGCAACCGCGAGGGAATGGTGTGCTTCAGGCACAACCGAGAGGTCGAGGTACAGGTTTTGTGAATCGCGGTCCAGACTTGAACACTGTTGTAGTTCAAAATGACGTACAAGGGATGAAAAAGATGTCTCCATGTCACGTGCGGGGGTGTGGGGCATTGGAAGCCCGAATGTGGTGCAGGATGTTGTCGTTCAACAAAGCACTAATGTCAGTACATTGCAAAATGTGAGAGGTCCAAAATTGAGAAGTCAAAATCTGAACTTCCAAAATAACATGGTTCAGATGCAAGGGCTACAGCCCATCCAGCAAATGCAAATGCCGCGTGTTCAACCAGCGCAAATGCAGCAAGTACAACAGAAGGTTCCCATGGTACCTAGACAGCAAATGCAACTACCATTGGCTCCAATGGGACAGCAACAGGTGTTGCTTCCTCAGCAGGTCACAGGTCAAGTGATGAGCCAAAATAATACAGTATAGCAATTCCCATTGCGTGGTGAAGATGGAATGAATGAGGAATGGTCGGATGACAGTTCAGACAGTGAAGAGTGCAGACTTGCAGCGTCCCTAGAAGTAGATCAGAGGGGACCCTATGTAGAGGGAAAAGTAATGGGACACAAGGTTTCATTCTTGGTTGATACCGTAGCTACACGCTCTACAGTCAGAAGTGCAGAAGTTCCAAAATTACCACTTTCAGGATGTACCATAAGGGTGGTTGGAGTAGCAAACCAGTACTTGACAAATCCAATTACAGATCCAGTGCAAGTTGAGATTGGCATACAAACAAAAGTCGTAGCACTCGTGATATAAAAACAGAGTTAGACGTTGTACGTATGTCCAGTCTTCTTCGTAAATTATCAACCAAACTTGTGTTTGTATCAAGGTCCAAGTTTTATTAGTACTGTTCAGAAATCCTCCAAAGGAACAGCCTATTTATAATGTTCAGATATCCTCCATAAGAACAGCCAACACGTGTTTCATCCTCTGAGAAGTATCTCTCATTAAGGACTTCATCAGGGCTTACTGTACTTCATATATTCACAATAATCATATCGTTAGGTAGTCATCGAATATTATCTCCATCAAAGTGTCAGAGTGACTAAATATCGGAAAAAAAGGGGAAAAACGCCGCGCGGTCTTATTCACCCGCAGCGTTCCCGAATCTAGTGGCCGCAGTGTATTCGGGAACGCTGCGGGTGAATAAGACCGCGCGGCGTTTTTCCCCTTTTTTTCCGATATTTAGTCACTCTGACACTTTGATGGAGATAATATTCGATGACTACCTAACGATATGATTATTGTGAATATATGAAGTACAGTAAGCCCTGATGAAGTCCTTAATGAGAGATACTTCTCAGAGGATGAAACACGTGTTGGCTGTTCTTATGGAGGATATCTGAACATTATAAATAGGCTGTTCCTTTGGAGGATTTCTGAACAGTACTAATAAAACTTGGACCTTGATACAAACACAAGTTTGGTTGATAATTTACGAAGAAGACTGGACATACGTACAACGTCTAACTCTGTTTTTATATCACGAGTGCTACGACTTTTGTTTGTATGCTTTTGTGTTTCTCTGGAAACATTGGAGGATTGAGGGAGATCCTCCTGTCAGAAGCACCGTGCCATGAACTAAATGTGTGATTTATTCTATGGACTTTCTGTGAGCGCCCATATCCTATGAGTATCTTCCTCGTTGTCACTGTTTTGATCAAGTTGAGATTGGCAACTTCCAGGGACTGCATAAGTTTGTAGTCTGCGATTCGAGTCCTGTGTCCCTACTGGGAAGAGACTTACTATGCAAAACGAAATGCTCGATTACCTGTTCCAATGATGGAATTGAGGTGCAGACAAACAGTGATGATGAAGGGGTTGATGGTCAATTCTTAGAGTCAGAAACAGAAACCGCAAATGAAGATTACCATTTGATAACCTTATTCCCGATGCTTACAGTGACTGACTTACCAGCTGAATTATAAGCAACGGTGACAGAGAAAGTGTGGGATTTGACAGGAAAGGAAGTGGGACTGATAAAAGGAGTAGAACCAGTTAAAGTACAAGTAAAACCAAATGCAGTGTTTACCCAGGTGCCGCAGTACCACATGGCACAAGATGTCCTTCTTCAGGTGTCGCAAATAATTGCAGACTTTGTAAAACAAGGAGTCCTGAAGGAAGTATTGAGCAGCCCATGTAATTCACCGATAATGGGTCTGAAAAAGCCTTGTGGGAAGGTTCGAATTGTGCAGGACTTGAGGAAAATAAACAAGATTGTGGTAAAATGTTGCCCCATAGTACCAAACCCAGCAGTGATCATGTTTCAGGTTCCGTGTGATGCTGAATGGTTCACTGTGGTAGATTTGTCACAAGCTTTCTTTTTGGTGCCTCTTAATGAGGACAGCCAATTTTTATTCAGTTTCAAATTCTTGGATAAGGTATACAGTTGGTGCAGAATTCCTCAAGGGTTTTCCGAGTCACCGTCCATCTTCAATCAGATACTGAAAAAGGACTTAGAATCCTTAGCACTGCCTTTCAGTTTGACTCTAGTACAGTACATTGACGACTTGTTGATTGCGTCCAGGACAAAAGATGACTGTAAGTATGACACAATTGCCTTACTGAATCATTTGGGGAAAAACTGACATAAAGTGTCGCCAAAGAAGTTGCAGTACTGTCAGAAAGAGGTAAAGTATTTAGGACACTTGATTGAGAGAGGGTCCAGGAGAACATCAAAAGAAAGGGTGACAGCTATTTTGCAAATGAACCCTCCCACAACAAAGAGAGATGTCAGGATGTTTTTGGGAATGGTGGGCTACTGTCGCCAGTGGATACCCAACTTCTCAATTATCTCTAAACCATTGAAAAAGTTGACAGGCAAAGACATTAAGGATGAACCGTATACCATAACCCTATCCAAAGAAGAGCTTGAGTCATTCATGGAATAGAGAGAGAGCATGTGCAGGGCGCCAGCTTTGGGTATGCCTGATTACACAAAACCTTTTCTACTGTTTTTTCATGAACGTGATGCCTGTTCTTTGTCTGTCTTAACACAGGTCCATGGAGGTGCAAACCGCCCCTTAGCATATTTTTCAGCTACCTTGGGCCACGTCGCAGCAGCCTTACCGGGTTGTTTGCACGCAGTTGCAGCAGTTGGTCAAAGCCTCACGCAGTGTGAAGGCATATTGATGGGACATCCCTTGACAGTAATGGTTCCACATTCAGTTGAAATTCTGTTGACTCGAACCAAAACCCAGCACATGACAAATGCCCGACTCACACAATATGAGACAATTATTTTAGGGTCGCCTAATGTCTCACTAAAGCGATGTACTGTATTAAACCCGGCAACTCTACTTCCTGTTGAAAGTACTGAGATTAATAATGAAGAGGAAATGGAGCATGATTGTCTTGAGTTAACAGAACTATGTACCAAGCCCTGACCTGACATTCAAGATACGCAGTTAAAGGAAAATGACTGCATTATGTTTGTTGATGGATCCTGTTTGATAGACTCAGTCGGAATGCTGAGAGCTGGTTATGCTGGGTGTACCATAGCTGGTATCATTGAAGCTTCCTGGCTCGAGAGAGTGTATTCAGCACAAGTGGCAGAGCTAATTGCCCTTACTAAGGCATGCCACGCAGCTGAAAATCTGAGAGTCACTATCTATACTGAAAGTAGATACGGATTTGGAATTGTACATGATTTTGGCCAATTGTGGTCACAGAGAGGTTTCATGACCTCTTCTGGTTCTCCAGTGAAAAATGGTGAACAAATTAAGGATTTGTTACATGCGATTCAGTTACCTATTGAAATTGCCGTGGTGAAATGCAATGCTCACGTTAAGTCACAAGACTTTGTGTCCATAGGAAACGGCTATGCAGACCAAGTCGCAAGGTTTTGTGCATTGAACTGCATATCGTTCAAGGATTAGTGGGAATTGTTACTGCAAACTGAAAATGACACATGATTGAACTTTGCATTAAGGTTGGTTGATACGCTAGATGAGCTAAAAACACTACAGGGTCATGCTAGCAGGGAGGAGAAACATTCCTGGCAGAGAATGCAATGTGTACAAAGAGCTGATGACTTATGGGTCTCAGAGGAGGGGAAACTGGTTTTGCCAAATAGTCTTCTGTCACAATTTGCAAGGCTTTATCATGGACAGGCACATCTTGGGAGGGATGCAATGATCAGGTCATTCAAGATTGACTGGTTTAACCCAAAATTCAGACATGCCGCAGAGGTTACTTGTCACAGGTGCATCATCTGTCAACAGATGAATGCCGGAAAAGGGACTGTGGTAACTTTGAGCCACATAGGGAGAGCTGGCGGTCCATTTAGCAAGATGCAAATGGATTTCATTGAGATGCCTGTTTGTGGAGGATTGAAATACGTGTTGGTGATTGTGTGTGTTTTCAGCCACTGGATTGAAGCTTACCCCACATGTAGAAATGACAGTCTCACAGTTGCAAAGCTGCTGCTGAGGGAACTAATACCCAGGTTCGGGTTTCCGGTCTCTATAGAATCAGATAGGGGCAGACACTTCGACAATGAGGTGATTGAGCTCTTGTGTGCTGCGTTAGACATCGAACAGAAGCTGCATTGTAGCTACCGCCCTGAAGCATCAGGATTAGTGGAACAGATGAATGGTACCTTGAAGTCGAGAATGGCAAAAATGTGCGCAGCTACCAATTTGAAATGGCCAGATGCATTGCCCTTAGTGCTGATGTTGATGAGGAATACCCCTGATAAGAAGACAGGACTATCACCCCATGAGATCCTTATGGGCAGAGCTATGAGGCTGCCCACAGTACCTGCAAATGCTCTTGTGAATATCACGGATGATATGGTGTTGGACTACTGCAAAGGTTTGGCTGATGTGGTTCGCCCTTTTTCCCACCAGGTGGAGGCTAACACATTGCCACCGATCAGTGATCCAGGTCACAACCTGCAAGTCGGTGACTGGGTGGTTGTCAAGAGGCATGTAAGAAAGTCGTGTTTGGAACCGCCCTGGAAGGGGCCATATCAAGTAATACTGACAACAACCACTGCTGTGAAATGTGCAGGCGTTCCAAACTGGGTACATGCCAGTTACACAAAGAAGGTAATGTGTCAAACTGATGAGGAACTTGAAGTTTCCGACTCAACAGTTCCAGAGAAGGAAGTCTCAAGGCCTGAAAATAGCCAAAGGGGAACTGAGACTGTAGGAGAGCCCACTGAGAACAGCCTAGTCCCTCAAACAGTGAACGAGTTCGAGACAGGTGACAATGTGCCTATCTCAGTAGAGGCAGCAGGAGAACTGAGTCAAGGAGAGGTTCTCCCAGAAGCAGACGGATACGGGTTAGAGCTTGAACCTGTTACAGATCCAGAAGACGAAGAAGGGGAAATAGTAGAGAGAGATCAAAGCACACTGACATCTCCTGAGCCAGTTGCAGGTCCATCAAGAGAAAACACCATAGCACAAGAGGAGGGTGCTGTTCAGCGTCCTGAAAGGACAAGCAGGAAAAAGACGCATAAGGGAGATAACTGGCCAGAGAAACAGGCTGCGAAAGAAAAGATCGTACCAGGTGAAACAATAACAGAAGAAACAGATACCACAAGAACAAAAGATCTAAGTGAACGCAGATTGAAAAGAAAAAGAACTGCAAATAGAATGTACGCAGGTCCTGAATGGGCATATGCAACAACATCTGAATGGCAACAAGAATTCTTAGCATTCTGTTTTGATCGAGAAGTACCAGGTCAATACAACGGTACCTGAAATCAATCAGAGAAAGAGACTGTGTTAAAACTGAAATTGAAAAGGAAAATAGAAAGCTGAAAAGCTAAGAAAGAGACTTATAAACTACCGGATGTGACACTGATAACCTGAATTGACTTTGAAACCCGATTATGATAAGCTGCTAACCTGATTGACAAAAGGGGTCCTGGAGAGAGTGAAACGCTGTAAATATACGCAGAGAGAAAGAGACTTTTGCATCAAGAAAAAAAAAAAAAGAGTTTTATATCATCTTCAAGTTGATTGTTGTTCTACCATCTGATTCTTTACAGACATGGCTTATAATAGAGGTAGTAGCAAAAGGGGTAAAGTGTGTGGTTGGTTAAGTCTTATATTAGGTATTGTGTGTGCAATAATAATTGTAGGTGTGATTGTGGGAGTGCCGTGGTTGGACAAGAATGCAACTAACAATGCTTCAAAACCTGAGACTACAACACTAACACCATGGGAAAAGTTTGAGCAGGATACAAAACACTTGCATGAGGGAATTAACTCAAAAGGGGAACTCTCCACTAATGTCTTCTATCGCTTGCTGAATGAGTATGTTGAAACCATGGATGCGAAAAACTGTCATGTGTGCACAAAGATTCCTTCATCAGTACAAGAGGGGGTCACCTATCATAGCTTGCCACTAACATACGGGATAAGTTGTAGTTTGCTACTGACAAGATTCTATAATCAAGAGCATGTCCAGTATTTTTATTCAAATTTGGATGTAGTGTTTTCTTTTGTGCCTGTGATTGAATTTCTGAACAAGTTAGCTAAGGAGCATAGTATAAAATTAGTTAGAGGTTTCTTTGAACCAACGCTTACATTTGGGACAGCTTATGCACTCCGCAATAATCAGACTTGCTTATTGACACCTGTAGAGAAAAGCTTTTTAGATCACACTGATGATAGATGCAAAGTATTGAAGGAAAGATTAGAAAAGGGGTTAGAAAAACGCACATTGGAAAATGATTATGCTTACACTGCAATAAAGACGCAAGGCAAATTAGCTATAGATGCATTACATGTAGGAAGGCTTTGTATAAATAGGCTGAAATCTGAACATGACACTTTATTTGTGGGAACGAGTGAATGTAGGCATGTGTTTTTATATCAGAGTAAGTGGACATTCATGTTAAATGGACAGGATCCAGCGATCCCTGGGATCTATTATATCTGTGGACTTAATGCTTATTACCGTCTCCCTAAGGGATGGTATTGGACATGTTATTTGGGAATAGTTTTCCCAAAGATTTACCAGATTGATGACTTAAAGCAAATACCTAAAACGTCTGAATTACACCATGCCAGACAAAAACGAGAGACAGCGGCTGTTGTCGTTGGTGACATATTTGGAGGGATAATTCCTTCAGTAGCGGTTATCTTAAAGTCCATAAAGATTCAAAAGTTGTCTACTATTGTGGATAACATGCTGACACATTTTACAGGGGCTATACTCCTGATGGATACTGAACTTGCTGCGGAAAGAGCTATGACTCTTCAAAATCGGCTTGCTTTAGACATTCTTTTAGCAAAGAGTGGCGGAGTCTGCAAGATGCTCAAGGAGCGTCATCGTTTCTCATATATACCTGACAATAGTAAAAAGATTAGAGGTATGCTTACTAACCTAACTAAAGATAGTGCAGATTTGAAGGATTTGAAGCAACCTGGAGTGTGGGAGAAAGTGGGAAAAGGAATTGCCAGAGTAGGGAGCTGGTTTAGCAATATTTGGAATAGGGTACTTGCAAAAATATTAGGGAGTCTATTCATTGTTCTGGCCTGTTTATTAGGATTGTGTGGAGCATACAAAATTAATGATAACATTAAAGGAAATTGGACGAAGAGGAATAGAAAGAATGAAGAAAGTGAAAGGGAGAAAATGTTTAATAAAATTTGGGAGAGTTCACACAAGGGACAAGATGTTGAAATGCGCATTATGAGCAAGGTGAAAAATTAAGTGAAAGGTTACAGGGAAAGGTTTGTGTGATGACGAACGTCATCAGAGGAGGGACTGAGAGAGCGTAGCTTATATAATCTATATTAACATGAAATGTTTATGAATTAATGTGTGATAATGTCGCATAGAAACTGTAATAGTAATTTTGCTTAAACGTGCACCTGAAATGTGACCACGGGGAGTGGCCGTCAATATATACGTGGGCTAATAATGATGACTAAAATGTTTATATATTATATTGAATACGTTTGTACTAATTATTAATGAATGCGTTATTGAATTTGTGCTAAAATCCTTATAGGCCTTAAGTGAGCATGAGGCGAAGTTTAGCTGCTTGGCTCTCATATTCAATGTATTTTTCCTATCTTGCAGAGGACTGACTCACAAAAGGATATGACCTTTTATTTTTCTTCAAACTAGAAGACGAATGTAACCATGCTAGATCCGTTCCCATGAATTTTCCATTGCTTGTAGAATGATGTTAAAACAAAATGAAACAGTGTAGATTAATGTAATGTACAAGGTCATTCAAACCGATGAAGGCAATGGAGCTACTGACCAAAAGATGTGCAAAGAATTACAGAAAGATGAAATCATACCGGACATGCCACCTCTGAAGACATCGAATAAGGGAACCAAACAAAGACTGTAAAATAATATGGGGTGAAGAGTTAGGTGACCTATTGTGTTTTCTGATAGGTTAAAGATAGTGGGGTATAACAAATGCCCAATAGAATTTTGGGGGATGTACAATGAAAAAGGGATAAAAACCCATGACACAGGGAGCCATTTAGGTGGGTTAGGAAATGCTATTGATTTTATCCAGAAACTTTGTCACTCTGTTTGGTGACTTGTTGGTTTACCTAAAACCATCCTTGCCCTTAGATTTGTCCATATTACGCTTTACCTCCTTATGAGGAAAGTGGCCATTTTTGCCCCGGAGCTGAGTCCTGACTGATGGCGATTTGATTGATGTCCTGAAGACGAAGACTGAACCTGTGTGCTGACCTAAACTTTGGAGGGTAATTATGACAATGCATATGTGATTTGTCTGTTTGCTTTTCCTTTCTAGGTACCAACTGCTTACTTTTGGCAGAGACCATAGTTAGATGTTTTCCAAATTGGTGTTCTAAAAATTATTTGCATGAAGCCCAACATGCTAATGCTAATCAGTGGCTAGGATAGGTGTTCACTAAACTGACACAAATCGACAAACGACTGAAGTTATGCCTTGTTGAACTGACACGTTATTGACACTCTGCTAAATTGATCTATGTTCATGCCGTGTTATGCTTTGATGTTTGTGATTTTCGCCTTAATGAAATCTTATCAAAATTGTCATATCGTGACTATGTTATTATGTTTCTTGGTTTTGAGATTGATGCACCTGCTATTAGATTTGTAAGCAATAGGGAATAAAACTCATAAAATTCTACTAAACTGATGTGGTTATTCATGACTGAAAGGTCATGGTAGTGTTTTGAATTGATTAACGACTTTGAATAAAGTGAAATGTATTGTTGTGATAAATATTGATGACATCATAGATGTATTGATTGACATATTGATTAGCTATCTCGTCCTAAGGTGTCTCTCAACTGGGTCAAAAGATTCATTGGCCTAAAACGAGTCCTGATGTGTAATAAATTATCAGAAAGGGACGCGTTATCAGAACAAACAAAAGGAAAGTGATGCTCTCCCTGTCACAACAGGAGAGCTGCTGCTAGGATATTCACTTTACTAGCCCAATTCGACCCATAATGTTTTGCAGGGCATTTCTTCTTAAATGCATTATCACCCATAACTTTGCATGTGATGGCCCTAGGACGTTAGTACCACCACCAAAGTGTTCAGCACAACGTGCTCTTTTTGGCCAAGTTATGGGTCACCACCATAAATTGGGGGGGGGGGCAAAATCATTACCAACCTTGGCTTTCACTTACGTTTTTAAGTTCTTCCTTAGCTGGACCTTTTGTTCTACAGCTCGGGGTGATCTAGTTTTAGAGACCTGGTGTGTGATAACATTTTAGAAGGTCTGGATGACCTAAAAATGTGTAATGCATTATACCCTGTATGGGCTGATTGCATGGGTACATGATAGTGCTTTGTAACATGATCACATTGTAATGGTATGTCATGTGCATAACCAGGGGCTGAAAGTATGGTTACACTACAATGTTTTTCCTTAAATAGTTTTTATGTGGTTATGCCCTCCGGGGGCTGATTATATGGTTAGATTATAATGCTTTTTCAAAATGCTATTTTCATTGTGCTGCACCCTAAGGGCTGTTCTGACCATTACAGTCTAATGAGCCAGACTGCTCAAACACAAGGTTTATTTCTGATAAAAGTTTTGTGGGTTTTCAGGATGATTGCATATGTTTTATTGATGCGCCATTATTGCAATTATGACAATGATTCAAGCCAAAGAAATACCCTTATTACACCATGACTGTTGGACCCACTGGATATGTTTGGGTGACCGCTCTAAGGGATTACCAGCCATTGAGCAATGTCAGCTATGGTATGTTCCATCTGCCAATGTATATTTAGAGATTATTCCATAGTATTTAGTAGTGTGTGTGTTATAAATGTACTTCTCATTTCTAAAAAAGAAAGTACTGTCTGGACAATCATTTATTGAGTGTTATTATTGAGTGCCAGTTATTGGTGATTCCTAGACCACACCACTTCCCTTGAGTAGGCCTTAGACTGCTCCATCTTGTTACCCTGTGGGCGCCACAATGGGGTGTTTGGTTCCCACTGAGGACAATTGAGGGACTATTACTTGTGCTGGGAGCACAACTAATTGCCCATTCCCCACAGATCCTATAAAGTTATATGTGTATAACAGCAGAATTAATGTCTTTATCTCAATTTGCTAATTTCTTGACTATTTTCTTCTCGTTAGTTTCTTGCAGCTTTATTTACAGCAGTTTTCGTATAGATTTCCTTAACCCTAGTCTGTGTTCTTCAAAAATGCTATCCTACTCTTCGTCTGCTGCCTCAGGCCTAGTTACTCTTCTTATTGTCTTTTAGTAATTTTGTCAAAATCTTTAGTTCAAAGAGCTTATTTAATGAATTCCTTCACAACTGAATTTTTGCTTTGAGTAATTGCAAGGAGGTTCAGGCAACTCTTTATTCCAGTCAAGCAAATCTGAGTTTAGGATGTCTAGCACTTGGCTTGCATACTACGCCCATTCATGTGCTGAATATCTTTAACAGGGTGTAGGAGGCTGGTCCTCTATGTTGTGTGCAAAGCTAGGCACAATGTGCAGGGTGTCCAGTCATCCACACATTGGTTTACATAGGTAAAAACTAGGTCACCTAATGCTCCAAGGTTTATGGTAGCTTGGTCGAGCAGTTAGGCCAGTCTTGGAGAAGTGCAAAGCATTTCTTGTACTTACAGTATCAATCATCAAACATTCAAAGGAATAACTTGGTACCAATTTATAAATTTACTTTGAATCTTTATATGAATTTTAAGACCATGCTTTAGGGCAGAGCACGCTCTTTGTTTCACGGCACAGGGCGGCCGGGTGCAGAGCGAGTTGGTGAGCCAGGTGCTGTGCACAAAAATGCCCTTTGGATGTGGAGGTAAGTCATTTCAAGGGTCACTTACAGGACAACGGGTGCACTCTGGTGGGGAGTCCAGGGTGTTCCTGAAGTCCCTTGACATAGGCTTCCTCATGGTCCTTTTTCAGCCCCTGGTGGACTGGTTTTCTTGTATCTGATTCAGCTGACCAGTACCAAGGGTATTGATACGGTTCAGCCAATGGAGGGCACAGTGCCACCAAACTTGGCACACTTGCAGGGTTTGTCCTTGTGGTCATTGGTGAATCATAGGGTCGGGCTGCAACTTCTGGTTCAGGAGTTAGCTGCCAGTCAGTGAAGTGACCTCACTGTGTTGCTGGTTCCTTCTTTGTTGCAGAGTGGTACCTCCACATTGAAGGGAGTTCTTGGGTGACTGGTGAAGCCTGGAGGTCTGCTAGGTTTCTTGAGGTCAGTCCATTTGTTGATCAGCTCCTCATCAGCAATTGGCGGGTCCTAAGTGCAGCAGGCAGGGTTTGGCGCCTTTTCTTTCTGCAGCATGTCCACATTTCTTGTGCCTTGGATCTTCTTTGTGCTTGTCTTCTTTGTGTCCTCTGAATATGATTTCTTTGACTAGGGATGCCCACTAAATACTAAATTTAGTGAATGTTTTTAGGGGTTACTTGTAGAGTCCAATAGGACTCTTACTTTTGGGTGGCTACACCCACTATAATGACTACTTCCTGTGGGAGAGGTCACTTCCCTAACACTTATTGGCTATTTTCCTTTCATCTAAGATGGAGGAAAATGAAATGGAGTGTCCACCTCGTAGACAACACCTTAGGGGTTGTTCATGCCAGGTGGAGCCACTCCTCTAACCCCTAGTGTGGTTTCCCACCTTTGCTCCAGCCAATAGTAGGGGTTTGCAAAGGGCTGACCATCTGCTTCTAGCAGCAGGCCTGGGGGTTGAGTTTCAAAAGTGGTAACCTCTTTGAAGCTCACCGCCAGGACAGTGAACATTCCTGAGGGAGGGGGTGTTAGCACCTCCACCCAGGAAGGGCATTGTTTTACAAACCAGGGAGGAAATGCTCACCCCCAAGGTTTGAATATTGGGCAGGCTGGAAAGAACCAGTCAGCAATCATGCCAAGATAGTTCGCTTTTGCAGGGGGCACCTCTAATGTGAACCCTAGGTACATTTATTTAGGGATAAATACAATACTGGTACCAGTTTGGATTTATCATTCTGAGTTGTTTGATACCAAACAACCTGGGGTTCAGACTTTCCATCATGTAGCTGGGAAACTCGTGTTGACCAGTGTCCAGCACATGTATTAAAATGGCTGCTCTGTTCACTCACTATGTCCCAGGTTTGGCAAGGACACAGTGGGGGCATATTGCTCATGCACATGTTCCCTCACATATAATATGGTGCACCCTGTCTTAGGGCTGTAAGACCTGCCAGAGAGATGTCTTACCCATAGTAAATGCAGTGTATGGTGGACAGGGCACACAGGAAGTGTGCCATGTCGAGTTTGTGTTTTAGGTTTGTACCAGTACACTCAGCCTGCAAGGGCAGTGCTGGCTGCATCTGGATGAATGGCCCTAGAGGGTGGCACAATCAGTGCTGCTGTCCTTAGGGGCCTACCCATAGTACACCATGTCCTGGGTGCCTAAGTACCCATTTAATAGGGACTTACAGTGGTATTTAATGGTGTTTTCAGTTGTGCCAATGTATCAAAACTGTTTTAGGGAAAGAGCTCCGGCCCAGGGAACCTGGTTAGCAGGGACTCTGGGCACTACAATTTCTAGGCTACATCAAAAATCAGCCTCAAAGTGGGGGCTAAACATGTCAAAAAGATGTCTTTTCTCTTACAGTGTACTGTAGCTCTTTTGTATCTCCTGAGTGCTTGTTGATCTCCTTCTGTGTCACTTGAACCACTCATACCACTTGATTCTGTTTGTTCGCCGACACACTTAATTTTCAACTTCTTTCAGCTGTACGTATTTGGCCATTTAGCAATGTGGGTGTCTTCTGTTGTTTTTGATCCAGAACCTGTCCCTTCTCTTGGATCTTCTCGTTGTTCTTCAGGTATTTCAACTGTCACTTTAGCTTGAGTTTCTGTTTCCTCACTCTCTATGTCAAGAGGTTTAATGCTACTGTGGGACATATCCAATAATTGGATTTCTTCACCTGTTTTACAGATCTTCACCCCTTTCTTCTATCTGCCTCTGATCACAAACTCTTCTTTTCTCTACTCGAGTCTCTACAACTTGCGGTTGTACATTCACAAGCATTCTCAGTTCTGGCTTATAGAATACTATTTCTTCATAAGGATCTCTTGTTCTATGGGTATGAGAAGCATGCATCCAGTTTGGTACTCCAGCATACTTGACAGCTGTATTCCAGATCAGAATTACTTAATAGGGGTCTTTCCACCTTGGCTACGGACAGGACTTTCTTACATGTATCTTGATAAGGACCCAGTTGCCTGTAGTGATATCATGACAGTGCTTTTGATGTGGATGTACAGTTAGAGCTTCAACCTTCTGAGAGACAGAACACACCACATCAGATAATACTTTGCAACAATCGAGTACCATGTCATCTGTTATGTTCACATGTGCATTCGTAAGAAAAGCAGACACTCTCATTATTCCTCCCATAAGCGTCTTGTGTGGGGATAGACCTGTCTTTCTATCAGGTGTACTTCGCATTCTCAATAACACCAAAGGTAAAGCATCAGCCCATTTCAATGAAGATGAAGTACAAACATTTGCCAATTTAATTATGTTGATCTGCTTAACGATCCCAGAGTGCAGCTTCTATTCAATTTGCAGTGCTACACACAACATCTTAATGATCTCACTGTTGAAGTGAGTTCCTTGATCTGACTTCAGAGAAACCAGTGTGCCATACCATAGGACCAACTCCTTCAACAATAGCTGAGATCATTTCTACTTGTTGAGTAGGTTTCCACCCGTCTAGAGAAAAGGCACACCATAACCATTACATATTTCAGCCCATTACAAACAGGCATTTCGAAAAAGTCCATCTGCATTCTGTTGAAGGGACCGCCTGATCTCTTTACATAAATAAAATAACTGGTGTTCATTTTCCCACATTCATTTATTGACATGTTATACATCAGTGACACAATTAGTCTGCAGGGGCTCTGAATCTGGGATTACACCAATTCTGCCCAAATTACCTGCCATAGCGTCCGTGCCGAAATGTGTAGGTCTCTGGAAATGTCTTGTCATTTGGGACAATAGATGGTCTGGTAATACTGGTCTTCCATTACTGGAACTCAAATGTCATTTTTATCCTTTCCACATCCTGTTCTGATCCAGCCCTGTTGTTCTGCTTTAAAAACATTTTTCTGCATGGCTTTCAAATCCTCCTAAGTGTCAGTTATTGTCATCAGCATGGAATAGACAGTGTCCCCATGAAATTCATCTGTGAATGTTCCATTAAATGTACAGCCCACAATTGCACAACTGTGTGCAGCTTAGTCTGCATAACTGTTGCCATTACTGTTGTATTACCATTGTCGCTCCTGTGCACAGAATATTTAACAACTGCAGTTTCAGAAGAAAGTTGTAAAGCTTCTAGCAATATCCTCACCTGCTCCTCGTTTCTAATTGGGGATCCTGACAAGGTCATGAAACCTCTTTGTGTTTATAACTGTCCGAAGTCATGGACCACACCAAAGCCATATTGTCTCTCTGTAAAATAGTTACTATCATTTGGGGGGTTACACTGCAAGCTGTAGTAAAAGCAATTCTGCAACTTGTGCTGAGGAAACTCCTTAAAGACATGAAGCTTCTATTATTTCTGGAATAGCACAGACAGGGTATGCTGCTCTCAGGGAACATGAACCATCCATAAAAAGGACATAGGGCCTGACTTAAGAAAAGTGGCGTGGCATTCAATGGAGCACTACTTTTCTTGTGCCCTTTAGCGCTCTCCTGCTGCCGCCATATGTGCGCCGTATTTATTATATGGCACACCATGGCACAGGGTAGGGGCAATAGCGTAGAAATGTTCATGCTATTGATGTGCTGCGTAGGATTAGCACCAAAATGTTGGCGCAAATGCTGCACAGTACATAGGGGCCCTTTGAAAGCAATTGTGTGCAAACGTTTAATGCCTGCTCAATGCAGGTGTTAAAAGTAGGTGCAAGAAATGATGCAGTGCACATTTTTGCTGTCCCCCTAATAGGGGAACGCCCCCATGCATACAGTATGCCTGGTGCAGGCAAAAGGAGGGGTAAGGGATTACAAAGTGATCCAATGCATGCATTGCGCCACTTTGTGTAGCGCAGCGATTTTGGCCTCGTTGAGTCAAATAAGCGTACATAAATTACACTAATATGGTACATGGAGGTGCTAGGCCCTCTTAAATCTGGTCCATAATCAGGATTTATCAATGGATCATCGGTTATATCAGGTCTTGGCTTGGTGCATAAGTCTGTGACATCAAGACAGTCATGTTCTAATTGATCTAAGGGTTCCGATTCAGGCAGAAGCATGGGTGTGCCTGGATTTAAAATCTGGCAGTTCCTCAAAGTGAGGCTATCAACAAGTATCTGCTGTTCATAGTTAGTCAATCTTGTAGTGATCGTATGCTGTGTTTTTGTTCTGATAAGCAAAACCTCAACAGAATGACGGACCATAACAGTTAAAGGATGCTCCATCATAATGCTTTCACACCTTTTCTGGGGCGGTACCAACGACATCAAAAGCCTGGCGGAAACAGAGCACAAAAGTTAAAGGACTCACCATTGGAGACACAGGGAAGAACCACGCCATCATGGAACCCGAACTGCAAGTTTTCCCGATGATATTCTACGTCATGCTCCACCACGAACACCAACACGGGCGAAGATGACCACAGTGACTTCAGCCGCCTAGCACACAAGAGAGGGGGGGAGGAAATAACGAGAGTGACACACACACATGCACCACACATACCCCAGACACACACAACATACACACAACCAGCTGCCCAAGAAAACAAGTTAATCCTCCTAAATTGGCTGAATAATGCAAGGACAACAGGAATTGACTAAAGTGATTGTAATAAGATCAACACAATAATAATAATAATTTTGCAAATGCAACAGATATGTACAAATGTAAAAAAAATGGACACTGCCCAGTCCTCTGTTTGCGTGGGCCACATGGCCACAGGGCAAAGTCCAAGGCCCCGCTCGGTACCTGCATCAATACGGAGAGAACACTGCAGGGGCATTAGTTGGCAAATAGGCAGGCACCTCAGGGGGAGGGGGGCACCTCATCCTGATGTGGAAACAAGACCACTAGTTCTGGAGGGGACAACATGCCCTGTGCTTGGTTCTGGGGAGTGCAATACCACAGTCTCTTGGGTGGGTGTCTTCCCCACTTGTTCTGGAGGGGACGACATGCCCTGTGCTTGGTCCTGGAGAGTGCAAAGCCAAAGTCTCTCGGTGGGTGAATACCACACTGGTTCTGGAGGGGGCAACATGCTCTGTGCTTGGTCCTGGGGAGTGCAAGGCCACAGTCTCTTAGGTGGGTGTCTTCCCCACTGGTTCTAGAGGGGACAGGCCGCACAGCAGCCCATGGAGGCTGGATCACATTGCATCCACCGGCGGTGATGGATGCACTGTGATGGTGGGGGTGGTAGTGGGAGGCTCCTGCTCAGCCCCTGCACCCTGCAATGGCTGCACTGTGGTGGAGGTAGTGGGAGGCTCTTGTTCAGCCCCTGCACCCTGCAATGGCTACACTGTGGTGGTGGTGGAGGTAATGGGAGGCTCCTGCTCAGCCCCTGCACTCACTGATGGCTGCACAACCACGGTTGTTGGTGGGGGCTCTGTGACAACTGCTGGTGCAGGCTCCTTCCCCTTTCTGCTGGCTGGTGCAGGCTCCTTCCTCTTTCTGCTGGCTGGTGCAGGCCCCTTCCCCTTTCTGCTGGCTGGTGCAGGCTCCTTCCCCTTTAGTATTTGTGACCTGGAATCCTTTCCACCACGAGTAGCTGCGTATGGAAGTGGGCCCGTGGACTGTGTGGCTGAGTTGCTTGGCTGGGTTCTTGATACCCTGGCCATACGTGCAGGATGAGGGGAGGGGAAGGGAAGAGGTCAATGATGGAAAAGAAAAGCTTTTCAGGGACATTGGGGGAAAAGGGAGACGAAATGGGAGTGGAAGATGAGGGAGTGGTTGTTGGAGGTGTTTGTCTGCTGGATTTGGGTGGAGGTGCATGGGCTGTATGGTGTTGTGAGGTGGATGGCTGTTGGGTGTCTGAGTGCCTGCGTTTGTGTCCCTTAGGAAGGGAGGGACAGACACAGTGGGAGAGGACACAGGGAACGTGTGCATGGATGTTGTGGAGGTGTCTGCCAGTGAGGTGTGTGTTCTGCTTGGTGTGGTGATGATGCAGATAGTGGATGATGATGTAGTGCATGCAGGTGTGAGTGTGGATGTAACTGGGTGGGAGGTGGAGGAGGAGGAAGAGGGGGATACAGTTGAAATAGTAGATGCTGGTGTGTCTGCAACCGGATGGTGTTTGTGTGAGTGCCTATGGGATGAAGTGTGGTGCTTGTGTTTGCTTGTGACACTCTTGGGTGTTGTCTTGTGTGCATGCTCATCAGGCTGTGGGCTTGGGATGGGTTGGGGTTGGGTAGAATGGGCCTGGGAAGTGGAAGATGGAGGGGGGACGGTGGAAACAAGGACAATGGCTGCCATCAGAGAGGAGGCCAGAGCCGAAATTGATCTCTGTTGGGTTGCCAAGCCAGTATGAATGCCCTCCAGGAATGCATTAGATTGTTGCCTCTGGGCTGCCAGCCCCTGGATGGCATTTACAATGGTTGACTGTCCTACAGAGATGGATCTCAGGAGGTCAATAGCCTCCTCACTCAGGGCAGCAGGGTTCACTGGGGCACGGCCTGAGGTGCCTGGGGCGAAGGAGATGCCCAGCCTCCTGGGTGAGTGGGCACGGGCAACTCGCTGAGGGGCTGCTGGAAGGGCGGTGCTGGTACAGTTGTGGCGGCTGTACCTGTAGCTTGGATGGTCACGGAGGTGTCCGCCAGCACCAGGGAGCTCCCATCGGGGGAGGTATCTGAGTCTGTATTGTCCCCTCCAGTCTCTGCTGTGGTGCTCCCTGGCCCTCTGTCTCACTGGTGCCCTCAGCATCGGCGGACTCTGTCTCCTGGGCCCTCTGGGATGCAGCTCCCTCCGTCGCACGTGCCTCTGCTCCTCCGCCAGATGATTCTAATGCACATAAGGACAGGATGACAAAACAAGAAAGGGGGAGAGAGACAAAGGATACACTGGGTCATTGACTGCACCAACACCACCGTTGGCATACACAGCACCCTCACAAACAGGGTACAGGCCTACGCACTATGCATTGCACTACCAGTGATATTGCTAGCCACCAAAGCATGAGGAGGGGCACACACCGCCAACTGTAGCACACCTATGACCCAGGCCAGTAGTGGATGCTACCAAGCTAGGTAGCCATTATTTTCCCTTCAGACCCCTAGTCACAAGGGGACCTATGTTGCTATGTCTGGCCTGGCCTAGGGGCACCCATTGACACACAACCACCACCCAGGTACCACCCTACCAGGCGTAAGCTGTAATGATAGCCACTGTACTCACCCCCTTGTGGCTGCTGTGTTGCCCTCAAGAGCCCATCCAGCTCTGGATAGGCCACCCCCAGTATTTGGCCCATCAGGAGGGTCAGGGTTCGACGGGCACCCCTTTCTCAATGGGAGGCCATCCCCAGCTGGGCCTCCGCGGTCTTCCCTGTCCAGCGTCTCAGGTCCTCCCACCGTTTGCGACAGTGGGTGCTTCGCTTGCCATAGACCCCCAGGGTCGGCACCTCCTTGACGATGGCACGCCATATACCCTTCTTTTGATGGCTGCTGACATGCAGAGGCATTACAGACATGAGTACACCATTAGAGAAACAGTCCAACCTGTCACACAAATGGCCCACCATACCCCTTTCCATCATCATTGGCACATACATAGCCCAGCTCACAACATGTACACCGCCAACAGATAATCCCTCCCCCCTCACACAGTGCCTTCACACACATCTCCATGCATCCATGCCAGATGCATCATGCCCACAGTGTACTCACCTGTTGGTCTGGAGGCCCATACAGTAGTCCGTACTGGGGTAGGACCCTATCCAACAGTCGCTCCAACTCCTCCGAAGTGAAGGCTGGGGCCCCTTCCCCGGTCACAACGGGCCATGGTAGGTTCCAGACACCAGTCACAGCAGCACATGCAGTGTAGGTCCTCTCCTATCAAAGGTCAGGTAACAAGTGAGGAATATGATAGAAAATGGCGGTCACTTCCGCGGCGGTGCATACCGTCACCGCCGGCGTAGATCACCATTGGCCACTGTAACCCATAGGGCCCAATATTAACCAATGAGGAGTTGCACGGTGGTTCCCGACCGCCTCTTACCACGGCGCACAATGTCAGTGAAATTACCTCACTTCCACCTATCCCTCCACACAGGACAGGCAGATACCATTTCAGGGGGGGCAGGCCTATGGAATAATGCTGCGTCACAGGAAAAATAAGCACATATTGGACAAATCACACTGACCCGTTACATGTTTACAGAATGCAAACTACTGTTGTGGCTCCATTGTTCAGTTTGTGACAGGCCCCTCACTCTTTTGTCCCATAGATTCCTACCACTGCGGATGAATAGGAGATGGAGACATACCCCCGTGTACAGACCCCTGGTGGACTTGGCAACACTGGAGGACTGGCACATAATACTCACCTATAGACTGGACGGGCCATAATCACAGAGCTGTGCGCCCAGTTGGAGCCTGACCAGATATCGGCTATCCGTTCCCCTACTGGGATCTCCCCTCTTGTGCAAGTGCTATCAGTACTCCATTTCCTGACAATTGGTTCTTTCCAAGTGACAGTGGGCTTGGCAGCAGGAATGTCACAGCCAATGTTCTCAATAGTGCTGACAAGAGTATTGTCTGCCCTGATAAAACACATGTGCAGCTACATTGCATTCCCCCAGGTTGAGGATTTGGCCACCATGAAGGCCGTGTTTTATGCAATGGAACATATCCTCAATATAATTGGTGCGATTGGCGGAACACATATTGCATTTGTCTCCCCCCCGCCAGAATGAACAGGTGTTCAGGAATCATAAGAGTTTCCAATTTATGAATGTGCAGATGGTGTGCTTGCCGGACCAGTACATCTCCCATGTCAATTCTTAGTATCCAGGGTCTGTGCTTGCTGCCTTTGTCGTAAGGAATAGCAGCAACCCAAATGTGATGGCCCAACTACAGAGTCACAGGGTGTGGCTTATAGGTGAGCCCTGGTTCCCACCCAGTATATGTTGAGGTATGGGTATGGTGTAGACCATATAGGATAGTGCGTGTCTAAATGTTGTCCCTCAATATTTGCAGGTGGCTCTAGTTATCCAAACCTATCATGGCATCTGACCCCCGTGAGGAATGCCAGGAAAAGTGCAGAAGAACTTTATAATGAGGTACATGGGCGAACCAGAAGGATAATTGAGAGAACCTTTTACCTTCTGAAGGCTAGGTTTTGGTGCCTCCATCTAACAGGTGGATCCCTGTACTACTCACCCAAATGAAACACAGGTAAGACAGTGTAACTTTACATTTCAATGACTTTGGTTGTATTCTGTGTGGCATTGGTATGCTGGTAATTCCCAATTCAATGACCACTTACTTTTCCCTCTGGCTATTCATTTTGCAGATGGTGGTGATATGACAAATACTACTGGTGTAATCACTACAGCCAGCTACAGGTCATTAATCTATGCTCATCATATGTACAGTTAATTTGCAATAGTTGTACCTGTTTAAAACAATGCATATTTGACTACATGACATACTCAAAATCGATTTTTGTCAAAGGGTGTAAAATATTGAAATGCTAACATATAGGGGGAAAGTGCAATGGGATGGGGTGATGACGGAGGAATGTCCAGGGTATTGTTGCAGTCTGGTTGGAGGTGGACAGGGTGACTGTGTGGGGCACAAGGGTGACAATCAGGAGAGTCTCATTTACTGGCGGGGTCTTGGCAAGTGTCTCTGGCTTTTGTCTGGATCGCAGGGAACGTTTGCGGGTAGTTCACTTTCTGCAGGGGGAGGAGTGCTGGTGGCCTGTGAGTCCTGTGGCGGGGCCTCCTGGCCACTAGCGACAGCAGAAGTGGATGGCTGTTCAGATGACTGGCAAGTGGCAGGGGCCAGCTGGTGTGAGACTGCCTCCCTCATAATGTTGCTCATGTCTGCCGGCACACATGCTATGGAGATTAGGGTGTTGTTGATGGCCTGCAAGTCTCCCCTGATCCCCTGGTACTGTCCCTCCTGCAGCCGGCCTGTTCTCCTGCACATTGTCCAGGATCTGGCCAATTATGTCCTGGGAATGTTGGTAGGCTCCCAGGATATCGGAGAGTGCCTCCTGGAGAGTCGGTTCCCTGGGCCTGTCCTCCCCCTGGCTCACAGCACTCCTCCCAGTGTCCCTGTTGGCCTGTGCCCCTGTCCCCTGAACCGTGTGCCCACTGTCACTGACCCCAGGTCCCTGATTGTCTTGGGTATGAGGTGTGGCCTGGGGTTCCTGTGCAGGTGGACACACTGCTGATTGACATGGCCCGGGGACAGAGGTGTTGGTTCGCTGGGTGGGTGCTGTGGTGGTGTTTCCTGAAGAGGGAGGCTCTGTGGTAGTCTGTGACTGGGCTTGGGTAACCGGTTGTCCAGTTGTCTCTGATGGGCCAGGTATATCATCCAGATCCTGAAGACTAGAGTTACTGTCATCACTGTGGGCCTCTTCAGTTGGGGGACTGGATAGTGCTGGCACCTCCTCTCCGGTGACATTGGCTGGGTGTACCTGTGGTGATGTAAATGATGTGTTATGCTTCATCTGTATGACATACTGTATGTCCCTGGCTTCCCCTCTATGGTTGGTGTTGCCCTGCCAGCTTTTACTTGTGTATGTTGGTGTGTGGTGGGATTGTTAGTTCTCTCTGCTATGCATGCTTTAGTGGTGAATGTCCATGCAGGGCTGTGAGGGGTGTCCATGCATTGGTACAGCATGCAGGGCTTGGCATTGGGATTAGTGAGATGTGATGGTGGGGTGTGTGGGATGGAGTGGAGTGATGGGAGTGCGGGTGAGGGTATGAGATAACAAGTAGATATGGGGGTGATAATTGTTGAAAGTTGACTTACCAGAGTCCAGTCCTCCTCCTACTCGCCAGGCCCTCAGGATGCACTGTTGCCAAGACTTGCTCTTACCATGCTGTGAGTTGTGGGGGAGAAGGTGGAGGTCCACCGCCAGTCCTCTGTATAGTGAGCTTGTGTCTTGCTGCTATGGAACGTACCTTCCCCCGTAGGTCGTTCCACCTCTTCCTGATGTCATCTCTTGTTCTGGGGTGCTGTCCCATGGCATTCACCCTGTCCACTGTCGTAGTTTGGACTCTTGCTCTAGGCAAGACTGCTGGTTAAAGGATGACAGTACTTTCGTTTGTAGGCAACTACGTCTTTCCTACAACAAGTCGCAACTGTTGTCCTAACCTTACCGGCTCACTAGCAGCACCACACCAGAAACACAAATAGTAAGAGTTGATTTGTGGCAGCCTTTACGCATGGACTCGAGAGTAAGACATCTCAGGGAATGTCATGGTATCATGTCTCATACAAACACAGGCAATGACAAAGATGCAGTAATGTTTCAATAGTTTTTAGTCAACATAACTGCAATTTGCGATAAGTTGCATGGGCTGCAATGATTAGGATACTGAATAATGCAAGTAACAGAATTGTGAAGACCAGAGTCATTATTACAAAGACCCCCACCATCTTGCAATGCATAAAAAAGACATACGGGATGTAATATGCCCTAATACCCTAATGTGAAAGGCCTAACCTCCTACCTAAAGGAGAGCTGGGTTTGTTAAACCTAATCTGCCAATGACATGTCCATGGAAGGAGCCCCCAACCCTCATTACCTTGGAATGAGGTCTCTATCTCAGACTCCGTAGGGACACGAAGACTGGGTCAGCGTCAAGACGACTGCACCATCGATATCAGCGATGGTGGCGATGCCCTCTGGTCGGAATCCCTCTGATTATCTGTCTAAAGTACGATATATTTATACAGATCTTCAAGGACCCCTGACGTAGGTGTGTTCCCAAACAATAGATAACAGACATGCTTGGGATGGCAATTAATATAAACAACCCCTCGAAAGTATAGAGAGGGAAAATCCCTAAGTGTGAACACCTACTGTTTGTTTGTCTTTGGTGCTTGTTCTTGACGCCTTAGCGCGGTGACACTGATAATGTAACTCATAACAAGTGGCCTAACTCTAAACAAGGCAGCCATTTTAGAAGAAATAAATAATTAAATGTGCTAAGACAGAGCAAGCTAAGTAGGTTAAAAGTCACTAGGTGACGGGGCCACGAGTCTGCAAGCCAAATGCTAAGCTAATTCCTGTTATCCCATTAAAATGAAGTAGGATTCACTACACCACGATCCTCCGTTATAGCTCTATCTTCCTAGCTATAGATATTTGCTGCACCTGTGCTTCAAATAGGTGTGGCTCCACCCTGGCAATTTCCTCCACCAAGACCCTTAGCTCCTCCTCTGTGAAACAGGGGTGTCTTTGTGGTGCCATGGGTGTTATGTGAGATGTGTTGGTGAGGGTGTGTTGGGTAATGTTGGTGTGTGATGTGGAGTGCGTGAGTGGTGTATAGGTGTGAGCGGTGTGTGGCTCTAGTTGTCTCAGTGTCTTGGTGTCTCTCTGGTGGCGATGATTTGTAATCATAAAGTGTTGTGGGTGGGTGTTTTATAGTGGTGTGGGTGTGGTGTATGTATATGTGTCAGGTGTGTGTTGTTTGAATTGTCTAATGTGGTGTTGTTTTGTCTGTGGGTGTCCATTGTGAGCGTGGAGGTATGTACCGCCAATGGTTTATTGTCGTGGAATGTCCGCCGTGGTGATTTGTGGATCATAATGTGGTGGGCATTGTTCTGTTGGTGTAACAGTGTGGGTTTTGAAACCGCTACTTTATCACTGACCTTTGGTCTGGCTGATTTGTGTATGGAACTGAATTCTGTCGGATTGGTGTGTGTGTGTCATAATATGGTGAACAGATATCCGCCGCCGCCGCAGTTAGTTGGCAGCCGTCAGCGTGGCGGTAAGTGGCATTTACCACCAATGTCATAATGAGGGCCTTAATGTCCATTCTCAGACAAGTGATTTAGCAGAGCAATGGTGTCTTGTTTGAAATAGTCTCTTGTCTCTGATGACACTAATAGGTCACCAATGTACTGATCAAGAACTGAGTTACAGGGCATGAGCAATGTCTCCAACTGTTTCTCTAAAATCTGAATAAAGATTGAAGGACTTTCAGTGTAGCCTTGTGGGGCTCAACACCATGCTAATACTTTGCCTCAAAAGATGAAGGAGAATAGATGCTGACTATCCATATGTAATGGAATCAAGAAGAAAGCTTAGCAAAGATCTACAACGGTGAGACAGTCTGCTATACATGGAATCTGGTAAAGTATGATGGCTGGATTTGGTTCCACAGGACAATATGGGATTACAATGTTGTTAACATTTCTCAAATTCTGAACAATCCTAAACTTTCCATTAGGCTTTTATAATCCCATAATCAGTGAGCTGCATGAACTTTCAATTGCCTCCTTTAAGATGTCTTTTTGTATCATATCTTCAATTATTGGTGCTATCCCAGCTGCTATTTCTGGAGGCATTTGATAAGGTAGTGTTCTTGGAAATATGGCATTTGGTTTGACATTTATCTGGACTGGCTCTCCACCTTTTATGAGTCCGATATCTTTTCTTATGAGATCCCATACTTCTGGATTCACTGACACTTTTAAATCTGCTGATAAATATTTTGCTGTCATCATTGGGTAAGGCACTTCTATCTTTTGTTGAGCCAATGTAAACTTGAGATTCTCATCATGGGTCTGAAACTCAATCCCATCTGGTGTACTATAAATTGTACAGTTCAATTTGCACAATAGTTCTCTCCCCAAGAGATTTACAGGACTTGAGTTGCAAACAATGAATTTATGATCTTCTTCAAAACAACCTATTTTTACAGGTTCTTCTTTTGAGATTGGATTTGTAAGTTGTTTATTTGTAACACCTACAACTTGGATCTTCTTTCCAGAGATGGGTAGTTCTGGGACTTCTTCTGTTCTAAAAGTGTAATGGGTAGCTCCAATATCAATCAGGAATTACTCTTGGTGGCCTTTTATTTCACCTTCTAAAAATGGTCCACTCTGGTCCACTTCTAAGACTACACGAAGCACATAATTTACCTCCCCTCTCAGGCACCATCTTTGCAACGTGTCTGGGACCAAGCTGTCATCATTAAATAAAAGAAACTGCTTAAATGCATTTTCGTTTTGTATCTCCATTATATTTTGATTAGCTCGGGGCAATTAATTTTGATTCAGTCTTGTGTTAGCCACATTCTGTTGAACCATAGGAGTTTGTTGGACTATGAACCTAAGTCTGAATTGGCATTTGTGGCTGCTGTGGGTAAATTTTGCCTCTGCATTTGATTTCCTCCCTGTACTCGGTTATTGTTTATTGTGTCTTGATTGAGGCTACATTTGCATTTCCAGTGGGCCACCCTTGTCCAAGACAGCAAGGAGTCATTTTCTTCAATATACCTGTATTTGGATCAATCGGAACACCTTAACTCCTACCCTATGTGACAACCATTCCTACTTGAACGCCTTGCATTCTCATTTGAAACCCAAACTTGAACACCATCACATTGCACTACACTACAATTACCTGGAAATTACTGATTCTGAAAACCTCACTGTACCAGCTGTGTCCGGGTTAACATGAACTTCTCTTTGAGCTTCCTCTATTTCATCTCCTGCTCATCACTACAATACTTTGCGTAGCGTATCTCAACACCTCATTCAGACTATGCTGCATGTGCTGACTTACCTCAGGCCTCAAACCAAGCACGAACTGTGAAATAAATAATTCCATATCTTTTGGTTCAAGATGTGTTTGACCCATATGCTGCTGAAATGCTTCTAACAACCTCTCATAATACTAAAGCACTGATTCATTTACTACTTGCACAATTCTATTCAATCTTACATAATCAAAGTCCTTCGGAGGAACTCTGCCTCTCTGAAAAGTAATCACCCCATTGTATTTATTCATCATAAGAGGCAAAGGTGCATTAGCTAGAAGATCTCTTGCCAGCTCTACATCTGTCCACTGAGCACTAATTGTGCATTCATCCCACAAATTGTTTGGAACAACAGTGTCAAATAAATAAATAATCAAATCAGTCCATAACACCTTTCAAATCTTAACAAACCATTCACCTTTTGTGTGCCACTGCACAGGGTTCTCTCCCGGTTTAGGAAAATTGTTCATAAATTATGCAATGTCTCCCATACTCCAAGGCACATGCACATATGCTTCACCTGGGATTTCTCTGAAGGAGTAAGCTGTAGTTCTTTTATCATCTGAGAGATCTAAAGGAGGCTTTGCTTCAGTCATTTCTATCAGTTTCTTTTTCTTCTCATTTTTTTGCCCATTTGCTTTTTAATTTCTCAAATTCACTGCATCTACTAATGCATTTTACCAACTCAGTGATGTTCAATCACATTTCTGAAGAACCCATTGTCTCAATTGAATTATCACCCAGCCATACCATGAAACTTCTCTGCAACGTGATGCTTTTAAAAAGATCGATTTCAGGTTTATCTGCCAATTTGGCTAATATATTATGTACATTTGCAGCTCTTCTTGTAATCTCATTGTACAAATAAATCAGTTCTTTCTCTGGGTAATGATTCACATGAGCAAAGTCCAAACATCCTGTAATTATTTCCTCTAATTCTATTTTTAATCTTGAAACATTCAATGGTCTTTCAGTCTCTGAACCCAAACTAATACGGTTGTATGACAGAGCCACACATGCATTTAGCAACACTGACGATACAATGAACGTGACGTTACCATGTGTTCCTTTACCACGCAAGTCGTTACAATATCTTGCCTTAGAGAAGAGCTGGTCTTTAGAATCATATAATTTTCTATTCCAACTTCAATCTGTGCAACAGTAGGGAAGGTGTTGGACTTAAAATCCAACATCAGTTTAACAATGAGTTCCATAAAGCTAATCATTGTACTGACTTGTATGGTAGGGGAATGCATGGTAATGGGGCAATCATTGTATTGTCCATGTTGGAAAGGCACTGAGTGGTTCCGGCTGCATCGTAAAGGCTGTTTCCCACTACTACTTGGTCTTTCTGTGTACTCTGTCTTTGTCTCCTTCCTAGCAGCTTCCTCAGATCTTGGACATAAAATCACATCCTTAAACATGTACATCTCTCTCTGTGCAGTTTGTGTCATGAAAACAAACCGCTTTCCCTCTCCTGATGATTGCATCGTTTGGGGTGGTGTCAACACACTAATCAGAGAACTTGGTGAAGTCGGAAATCCTGTCCCTGTCACTGATGTCTCTCTATAGCCCAAGTAAATCATAGGTCCCTATGCCTTGTGCAGATTGTCAGCTGCCTAAGACAAGGACATTCATCAGCAGTACTCAGGTCCACCAGAACACAGGGTAATGAAGGACGCCATTCCTTTTTAAAGGTGATGGACACTAGTCCTTGATGCAAGATAGTAAACAGAACCTCCCATTCTAAGATGGAAGACAGCGTATCTGTTAATAGTGAGAAGAAAACAATTAGAGGAGAAACAGGAAAACACCACAAAGCCCAATACCCATAAATATCAATGAAATACAAAAGGTCAGGTGATCTGAGGTCACGTAAGGGTGCAATTGATTCTGTCAAAAAGCAGGAAAAGTACATCCATGAAAGGGCTGTCAAAAATTCAAAGACAAAGGCCCTCACCCACTCAAGGGTGGCATACTGCATCATAGGTCCCTCCTTCACTCCTTTACCTTAGAGAGGCAGTGGTGTAATCTACAACCCTCTCTGAACAGCTGGGAGCATTAGGACTGGATCTGATGAAGATGAAGATGGAGGTGTGGGATCAAGGATGCAGAGGATAAGGAAAATGATTAAAACTACCTATTGGTGGACCTTAAAGAGATGTTTATTCTTGTCCCTAAAGTGTAGGGGTAAACGTGGAGTTTAATTTTATCCACTGCAGTAGACAACATTTATGCGGAGGGTTGTTTAAGTATGTGACGTAATTCTTATAGAAACAGATGTTATGAATCTTTAGGTCTCATTTTCAGGTCAATTCATTTTTTGTTAAAAAGTTTTACACTTATAAAATGATTCACTTGCATGCAAAACTACACCTGCACTGTAAAACAGGGCCAGGGCACTGTTTTTTTTATGGCGTATATGCATTTCAAAGTAGAGTCTTTTGAAGAACACCCACATATGTCCACTCAGACTTTCTTTTTGCCCGTTGATAAATATAGTCTAGTGTTTCTTAGTTAAAGAGGGTTCTTTACAACATAATAACGCGTGGAAACCTTCGAAACCTAGCATGATTTGTAATCTTGAGCACTTGTGAAGAGTAGAGCAGAATATAACCCTTGGTTTCCAAGGTCACTGTTATTTTATTGACCGTCTGATGGCCTTTAAATATAGTACAAAGTAAAGCGCTGACTCTTAGCTGAGAGAGTAAACTAAACACAATAGGACAGAACACTGACCACATAGAGCTAAAAAGGGTATCTAGGTAGAACAAGCAATACAACTAACACGTGTTCTAGATTCCCTGAAATGTTGCAGAAGATAAACCCTTCCAATACTTCAATCCGCAGGATTCCTGTGAATAGTGTCCCATGAGGAAAGAAGCGGAACTTTAAGGAATGTGAATAAAAATTACCTATAGTTGGATATATGTCAAGGGACACTAGCCCAATCCTTTTAGTCTATTTACCTGTTTCAGGAGTACCACAAAACTCAATGTTAATACGAAGTATTCTAAAACATGTGAAGTAATTCTCTTGGAATTGTAGTTCTGCAGCTCTGTAGTTAAAAGTTGCATAAGGCAAAGGGCAGAAATCAAGGCTGCTATATACAGTCACAGTGCCTTACAGTTTATCAGACACTTAACCTGTACCTAAACTACATAGCATACAGGGTATATTTGTAAAGCACACTTTGGCCTCAAGAGATATCTTGGTGCTTCTGACCGATAACTGATGTGTATTGTTACCAAACTCAATGGTACTCATTTATCAAAGGATGAAACAATAAGTGTATTAGACTGGCTTTCAGCCTGTCCTTTCATATCAATGAAGTTAATTCACTGACCCGCCAATCCCAGCTGGGTGTCCATGTGCGGGATCCAAGTCTAGCAGTTGCTACCTCTGGACGACTATGCACAGGTTTCATGGGCCCATGAAGGCAGTGACAGATGTTTCAAATGAAGAAGGCTTCACAGATTTGTTTTCACTGAGGCTGTGAAGGACCTGGACGTGGTACTAGGTTTCTCCCTCGGATGTCACTGTGGAGTCAACTGAGTTGTGATGCAACTTCTGACAATATATTTTGAGAATCATAGGCTAGCCACTGAAGACCTACAATTGGGCCTTCACTTCACCGGGCTTAATTCAAGAGAAACTAGATATTCTCATTGCTAAGCAGGGTAGCACAGGTGATACTTCCTCTTGGCGGAAACATTGTTTACAACAATGCATTTACTACGAAATGCATTTACAACGAAGCCATTGCCACGGATATGCCTTTACCATGCATGTATTTACTACACATGCCTTTACTACAAATATACCTTTACCACGTCTGCCTTTGCAACAAATTGCGTTCTAAAGGCAAGACTGATAAAGATATATCCGTGGTAAAGGTTTTAAAGGTCAGTATTATTTTATTATTTTGTAAAGGCATGAATGGTAAAGGTGTATGAGTGGTAAAGGTTTTCAGTGAAGTACAGGTAAGTATTAAGGCCCTCATTACAACCGTGGCAGTAAATCCTGCTTACTGCCGTGCTGAAGGCCGTCAACATACCGTGTCCGTGGTGGAAATCCGCTACAGGTATTATGACCCACATGTCGAAATCCGCCACAATACAGACACTCACACAAGTCTGCCACACCAAAGGTCAGTGATAAACTGGTGATACCAAAACCCACACCGTCACGCCAACAAGAATACGCCCACATTATCACAACCCATAAATCAACACAGCAGTAATCCATTGGCAGTACACACTGCCACATTCAAAATACACACGCATTTACAAAACATAACCACACTGGACAATTCAAAATACACACACCTGATACACATCTAAACACCACACCCACACCACTATAAAACACACACCCCCATTACCCACAGCCCCTTACAACTACATTTTTGTGAAGAAGCAGAGAGAGAGAATAGCAAACACTACACCAGCATCCACAAGCACACAACACCATCACTCATACAACATCCACGTACCTCAAAGAACACACACCAACAACAACATTTCACACAGCACAACAAACATCACCTCACATCACCCACACCACATCATGGCACCTCAAAGACACCCCAGGTTTTCTGAGGAGGAGCTCAGGGTCATGGTGGAGGAAATCATCCGGGTAGAGCCACAAGTTTTCGAATCACAGGTGCAGCACACCTCCATTGCTGGGAAGATGGAGCTATGGCAGAGAATCGTTGACAGGATCAACGCAGTGGGACAGCATCCAAGAACACGGGATGACATGAGGAAGAGGTGGAACGACCTACGGGGGAAGGTGCATTCCGTGGTTTCAAGACACCAGATTGCTGTACAGAGGACTGGCGGTGGACCCCCACTGCCCCCCCCACAACTAACAACATGGGAGGAGCAAGACTTGGCAATACTGCATTCTGAGGGCCTCGTAGGAGTAGCAGGAGGACTGGACTCTGGTAATTCATATCTTAATTACCATACCCCCCCACCCCACCTGCATGCCATCACATAACCCCATCCCCATCACTCCAGCACCTCACATATGCCCCACTATCACAACCAACCCATCCCAATACTAAGCCCTGCATGCAACACCAAAGCATGGACACCCATTACCAAAGCATGTCCAGTACAGATACCCACACAGACCCCAAAACACAAATCACACAATGACAAACACAATAATGCAAGCACAGTAGTAGAGGGTAACTCACCCAATGCACAAGATGGCACACACAGATACAATAACTATGCATTTACACCCCAACAGGACCATACCCAACGTCACCGGACTGGAGGTGCCAGACATATCCAGTCTCCCTACAGAAGAGGCCCACGGTGACAACAGCAGCTCTGCACGCCTGGATCTGGATGACCAGCCCGGCTCATCTTGGACCTCTGGACAGTCAGTTTCCCTGCCACAGTCACAAACCACCACAGAGCCTCCCCCTCAGGAGACACCACCACAGCACCCACCCAGCGGACCCATCCCTCTGTCCCCAGGACACATCAATCACTACAGGGACCCCAAGCAAACCCACCAACCCAAGACAATTAGGGACCTGGGGTCAGTGGCAGTGGGCACACGGTTCAGGGAACAGAGGCACAGGATAACAGGGAAGCTGGGAGGACTGCTGGGTAACAGGGGTAGGACAGGCCCAGGGAACCCACTCTCCACAAGGTACTCTCCAACATCATGGGAGCATACCAGCATTCCCAGGAGACAATGGGCACGGTACTAGCCAATTTTCAGGAGACCCAGCGGCTGCAGGAGGAACACTACCTGGGGATCAGGGAGGACTTCAGCACCACCCTGGTCACCATTGCAGGGGTGCTGGCAGACCTGGCCAACACCATGAGGGACACAGTGGCACACAAACTGGCCCCTGACACTAGCCTGAACGATGAACAGCCCTCCACCAATGCCGGCACTAGTGGACAGGATGTCCCGCCACAGGACCAACAGGCCACTAGCCCCCCACTCCCTGCAGAAGGAGAACCAGCCCGCAAACGGTCCCTGAGATCCAGGAACAAGACAGAGAACATTGCCAAGACCCCAGCCAAGAAATAAGACTCTCCTGATTGTCACCCTCTAGTCCCACTTTGTCACCCTGACAACTTTGACCTGCCATCACTCCACTTCCTATGTCCCCTTGGACAATGCACCTGTGAGACCAAGAGACTGAACTCTACCATGGACATTCCTAACCATCACCTCAGCCCATTGCACACCCCCTCACCTTATTAGCACAGAAATAAACACCCTTGAATCACAAACCAATCTGGAGTCAGTCTGTACTTTCACAAATGTGTAATTGCAACCTCTCAGAAATATAGCAATGTCAATGTTCATGTTCACATACCAACTGTGAAATGTAAAGGCAATGTGACATGTCACGGTCCATACACAGAGTTAAAAAGGCAGATTTATGCTATGTCCTACAGTAGTATGAGATGTGAGAAGCAGTGCCATCCTCTTACCTGTGTCTCACTGGAAGTATTGTATGATGTTGTTGTTTCGGTTGTCTATATCTTCTTCTTCTGCCTGCTCTTCTTCACTGTCCACAGACTCCACAGCTGCCACAAGACCAGCATCAGGCCCATCCTCCTGCAGAAAAGGCACCTGGCGTGGCAAAGCCAGGTTGTGCAACATACAGCATGCCACGATGATCTGGCACACCTTCTTCAGTGAGTAGTATAGAGAGCCACCTGTCAGACGGAGGCACCGGAATCTGGCCTTCAGGAGGCCCAATGTGCACTCTATTATCCTCCTAGTTCGCCCATGTGCCTCATTGTAGCATTCCTCTGCCCTTGTCCTGGGATTCCTCACTGGGGTCCGTAGCCATGACAGGTTGAGGTTACCAGAGTCACCTGCAAATATCGAGGGACAACTGATAGCCATACACCAACCCTTAGGGACTCTTCCATACCCAGACACCTACTTAAACTGTGTGGGGACCTTGGGCCCACCTATTAGCCACACACGGTGCCTCTAGAGTTGCCCCATCACATAAGGGATGCTGCTATTCCTCAAAATGTAAGCGTCACGCACAGAGCTAGGATACGTGGCATTCACATGGGATATGTATTGGTCTGACAAGCACACCATCTGCACATTAATTGAATGGCAGCTTTTGCGGTTTCTGTACACCTGTTCATTCCTGTGGGGGGGACAAATGCCACATGTGTACCATCAATGGCACCAATAATGTTGGGGATCTGTCCCAGGACATAGAAGTCACCTTTCACTGTGGCAAATCCTCCACCTGAGGGAATTCAATGTAGTTGCGCATGTGTTTCAGCAGGTCAGATAACACTCTGGACAACACGTTAGAGAACATTGGCTGTGACATCCCTGATGCCATAGCCAGTGTTGTTTGAAAGGACCCACTGACCAGGAAATGGAGCACTGACAAGACCTGCACTACAGGGGATATTCCTGTGGGATGGCGGATAGCTGACATCGGGTCTGGCTCCAACTGGGCACACAGTTCCTGTTTAGTGGCACGATCAAGTCTGTAAGTGATAATAATGTGTCTGTCTTCCATTGTCGACAGGTCCTTCGTGCTTCATCCTGCCAAGGACTGGGTTAGTGGATGTTGTTCTCCACTGGTTCTGGAAGGGGGTTGGTGCCCAGAGTGCTTCATCCTGCCAAGGACTGGGGTAGTGGATGCTTTTCTCCACTGGTTCTGGAGGGGGCTTGGTGCCCAGAGTGCTTCATCCTGCCAAGCACTGGGGTAGTGGATGTTATTCTCCACTGGTTCTGGAGGGGGCTTGGTGCCCAGAGTGCTTCATCCTGCCAAGGACTGGGGTAGTGGATGATTTTATCCACTGGTTCTGGAGGGGGCTTGGTTCCCAGAGTGCTGCACATGCAGTGTGGCAGGTCCCATTCCCTCACCTGGGTGTGTGTGCCACGAGATTGCCTGGGAACAGGTAGCATGATACTCCATGGAGTCAGAGACACACTCCACCCTGCTGCGACTTTGCCTGCCACCTGCTGGTACTAACAGTGCTGGGTGTGGTGCCTCATGTACGCTGTGCAGGGTCCAGGACGTCTCCTGCAGCCTCGGATGGCTGTCCACTGGGAATGTTGGCCATGTCCCCTGTGGTGGCACTGTCTGAGCATGTCGCGGGGCTGGTGGTGGTGGTTGCGGCGGTGTCTGTGGTGAAGAACCTGCCAGTGGTGAATGTGTCAGCACCTGTGGAGGGAGACAGCAGGACGTCTCCTGTAGCCTCAGACGGCTGCCCACTGGGGATGATGCTGGGGACTGTTGCTGAGGCAGCAGACGTGCAGGTGGCGGTGCAGGTGGCCATGCAGGTGGTGGTGCAGGGGCGGTGCAGGCGGCGGTGCAGGTGGCAGTGTCCACCGCCGTACAGGTTGCTGGTCTGTTTGCCAGAAGGGGTGACTCTAGTCCCTCAGCTGGAGGCTCCGTGCCCTGTGCTCACTTCCCTTTAGCCTTGTGTCCCTTCCCCACCTTGGATGTCACTGCTGCTCCCTTGGCACTGTCTCCTTTTGGCTTGGAGAAGGCCTTGCTGGGTGATTGGTGCAGCTTTTCCCTATGACATGTGGGCACCTTCTTCACCTTGGCAGGTGGCGGAATGGGCTGATCCTTGGCCTCGTTGAGTGGCACACTGGCAGCCCTGATGGGTGCCGCCCGTGATGTGACAGGACTTGCTGATACCACAGTGCTGGTGGATTTGGTGGCTGAGGTGCTGGGCTGGGACCCGGACATCCTAGCCCTAGGGGAAGGACGGGGGGGGAGGTGTAGGGAAGAGGTCAATGTTAGCCAGGAAAAGTTTTTTAGACACACTGGGACGGGAAGATGGAGGGGGTTTGGGAGTGGGAGCAGAGGTACTGGTTGCAGGAGGCGTACGTCTGCTGAATTTGGGTGAAGGTGCATGGGCCGGAGGCTGTTGTGAGATGGATGGCCGTTGGGTGGGTGTGTGCCTGCATTTGTGTAGTTTGGGAGGAGGGCTCACAGACACACTGGGAGAGGACACAGGGGACGTGTGCATGGTAGTGGGAGTGGTGAGTGCATGTGAGCGGTATGTGGTGATGGGAGTGCTGGTGATGGAGGTAGTGGCTGAGGATGTGGTGCATGCAGGTGTGAGCAGAGACAAGACTGGGAGGGGGGAGGAGGACATGGAGGAAGGGGACACAGTGGAGGCAGTGGATGTTGGTGTGTCTGCATGGGGATGGTGCTTGTGTGAGTGCCTGTGGGATGTGTGTTGCTTATGGTTGCCATGTCCACTCTTGTGTGTTGATGAGCGTGCATGCTGGTCTGATGGTTTGCTTGGGACAGGCTGAGGTACAGGGGATTGGGTCTGGGTAGTGGAGGTTGGAGGGGGAGGCTGGACACAGGGACAATGGCTGCCATCAGTGCTGAGGCCAGAGCCTGAAAGGCTCTCTGTTGGGCCGCCATGCCAGAATGAATGCCCTCCAGGTATGCATTCGCTTGCTGCAAATGCCTCTTGACACCCTGTATGGCATTCAAAATGGTTGATTGCCCAACAGTGAGGGAGCTCAGGAGGTCAATAGCCTCCTCACTGAGGGCAGCAGGACTGACTGGGGCAGGGCCTGAGGTGCCTGGGGCGAAGAAGATGCCCACCCTCCTGGGTGAGCGGGCACGGGAAACTCGATGAGGGGCTGCTGGGAGGGCAGTGCTGGTGGGGGGGTGGCGGTTGTACCTGTTGTTGCGGTGAGCACAGAGGTGCCCGCCACCACAAGGGAGCTCCCATCAGAGGATGAGTCGCTGTCGCTGGTGTCTGCTCCTGTCTCTGTCGTGGAGCTACCCTCGCCCTCCGTCCCACTGGTGCCTTCAGATTCTGTAAATTCTCCCTCCAGGGCCATGTGGGATGCAGCTCCCTCCTGCCCCGGTGCCAATGCTCCTCTGCCAGATGATGCTAATGCACACAAGGACACAGTGACAAAACTGAAAGGGGGGAAAGACAGAAAAGACACATGGCCAATGCCTGCAACACCACTACCGTTGGCGGACACAACACACAGAGAGCAGCCCTATGCACTAGCACATGACCTAACAGCGCAGGGTAAAAGCACATGCCCATGGAAAACTCTGCCTAGACCCATTTGATACAGAGCTGGTACCCACAGGAGCCTGACTAGGTGAAGAGGGCAACTAGCACCTTTGGGGTTTGAGTGCCACTGAGCCTGCAAAACAATGGATGTGCCTTGGCGCTTCTGCCCTGGCCTAGGGGAACCCACAGCCCACTTCACACAGACAACTCGTAAAGCGCACTGAGTCAGCTGAATGAGACTGTACTCACCCCTTTGTGGCTGCTGTGATGCCCTCAAGTGCCCATCCAACTCAGGATATGCCACTGCCAGGATCTGGTACATCAGGGGGGGAATGGTGCGATGGGCACCACTTCCACGTTGGGAGGCCATCCCTAGCTGGGCCCCCGCTGTCTTCTTGCTCCAGCGGTGCCGGTCCTCTCATCTTTTCCAGCAGTGGGTGCTCCGTCTATGGCAGACCCCCAGGGTACGCACTTCCTTGGCGATGGCACGCCAAATACCCTTCTTCTGGTGGGCGCTGACCCAGAGGAATAGTGAAGTAAGAATGGATGTTACTCCCCTGTCCGGTTCTTCTCACTCATTGCCCACAAACCTCCCACCCTGGCCCAGAAAAACATACACTCACCATCCTCACATGCTGGCCTGTGCCCCCCATCTCTTCCATCCACGACACTCCATACAATCATGTGCCATCCGCCATGCATACAGTTTACTCACCTGTTTGTCTGGAGGACCGTAGAGTAGCGTGTACTGGGGGAGGACCCCATCCACCAATTTGTCCAACTACTCCGCAGTGAAGACAGGGGCCCTTTCCCCAGACATTGTAGCCATTGTCGCTTCCAGATGCAGGTCACAGCAGCACTTGCAGTGTAGGTCCTCTCCTGTTGAAGGTCAGGTATCAAATGAGTGAAGAGATAGAAAATGGCGGTTATGTCCGCGGCGGTGCGTACTGTGACCGCCGGCGTACATCGTCATTGACTCCTGGAACCCATAGGACCTAATGATAACCAATGCTGAATTGCGCAGCGGTCTTCGACCGCCTACCGCGACGCTGCACAACGCCAGTGCAGTTACCTCATTTCCCCTTGTCCCTCCTTACAGGTCAGGCAGGTGCCATTTCAGGTGGCCACATGGCAGGCCAACTAACTGCGTCACAGCACTTTTGGCCAGGAATACGGACAAAGGCACACAACAATTATATCACGATTGTGCTAAACAGCCTTGTGAAACATATGTGGTGTATGACCCTCTTCTCACCCTTCTCATCCATAGGGCACATCCGCTGGGGTAGGTGATGAGATGGCGGCATCCTCCGATGTACAAACCCATAGACTGTGGCTTAGCACTCCCCAGGATAAAGCAGTGGGCAAACCACCCACTTGAGAGACTTGAGAGACTGTGGCTTTGAAGTCCCCAGGATAAAGCAGTGGGCAAACCACCCACTTGAGAGACTTGAGAGACTGTGGCTTTGCACTCCCCAGGACCAATCAGTGAACAACCCACCCACTTGAGAGACTGTGGCTTTGCACTCCCCAGGATAAAGCAGTGGGAAAACCACCCATTTGAGAGACTTGAGGGACTGTGGCTTTGCACTCTCCAGGATAAAGCAGTGGGCAAACCACCTACTTGAGAGACTTGAGAGACTGTGGCTTTGCACTCCCCAGGACCAATCAGTGGGCATGGAGCCCCCTCGTGGAGCAGTGGCGTCGTCTGTTCATCCGGCTGAGGTGCCCATCCCTCCCCCTTCCCCTTAGGTGCCTGTTTTTTTTTCGATTTGATGCCCCTGCAGTGTTCTCTCTGTTTCGAGTCAGGTATCATGTGTGGGCTTCGCCCATGCATTTTGGGACCACTGTTCCACGGACAATGATTGGAACACTATCCGGACTTGTGTAGTTGCTGTACATATTTGTATATACTGATGATTGAAAGTTATCTTGGCCTACCTGATTTTTCGATGATTACACTTGTTACGATCATTTCATTTTGTACTTGCGTTCTTCCAGGGGGTGACGGGGTGTAAATGTAATCTTTCTGCATGTTTTTGTGTGTATGTTGTTGTGGGTGAGGGTGGGGGTGTTGCGTGTGTGTGTGTCATTCTCTCTTTCCTCCCCCCTCCCCTGTGTGCTAGGTGCTGTACTCACTGTGGTCGTCGCTGGCGTCTTTGCTGTTCCTGGCAGAAGAGGAGGTAAACCAACATGGGCAGGACCTGTAACTCAGGCTCCATGGGGTCCTGGTTCCTCGTTGGGTGTCGAGAGGTGAGTGGTTTCCGTTCGAAGTCCTGTTTCTGCCGTGCTTTTGATGGTGTTGGTACTGTTGTAATACAGTGGGCGGTACATTGTATTCAGCCTGTCTGTTGGCGGTTACTGCCACAGTGTTTGTTTCTACCACCGTGGCGGTCGGAGTGTTAAAGTGGCTGTCTATGTTGGCGGTTTCCGCCATGGTCGTGATTCCATTTTTTTAACCGCTGGCCTGTTGGCGGTGTTACCGCCGTTTTAACACTGACCGCCAGGGTTGTAATGAGGGCCTAAGCGTTTTAAGTGTTTTCATATGTATATATACACCTATATCCATCTATCTATCTACCTATCTATCTATCTACTTTTCTATCTATCTATCTATCTATCTATCTATCTATCTATCTATCTATCTATCTATCTATCTATCTATCTATCTATCTATCTATCTATCTATCTATAGGGTTTTTAGGTTTTAGGTTGGGTATAGGTTTTGGGTGGTAAGAGCATTTTTAGATTTTAGGGTGGGTATGGGATTTTAGGGTGGTATGAGTGTTTATAGGGTTTAGGTGGTTATGGGTTTCGGGGTGGTAAGGAAATTGTTACGTTTTAGAATGGATATGGGTTTTGTGGTGGAAAGGGCATTTTTAGGTTTAGGGTGGGTGTGGGATTTGGGTTGTGAGGGCATTTTTAGGTTTTAGTGTGGGTGTGAGATTTCGGGTGGTAAGGCTATTCTTAGGGTTTAGTTTGAGTATGGGTTTTTGGGGTGGTAAGGGCATTTTTAGGTGTTAGGGTGGGTATGAGTTTAGGGGTGGTAAGGACATTTGTTTGGTTTAGGGTGGGTATGGGTTTTGGGGTAGTAAGGGCATGTTTAGGTTTTAGGGTGGGTATGGATTTTGGGGTGGAAATGGCATTATTAGGTTTTATGGTGCGAATGGGTTTTCGCAGTGCTTAATTTGTGCTTGTTGTTTCCGGTGCTGAGCACCAGCACTTACATTTGAGGGCCGGTGCTTATCCTTCTGCCTCAAGCATTTGCTGCGAGCAAAAGACACACATGGGAAAGACGGAAGAAGGGAAAAATGAAAAAGTGTCACAAAGGGAGAAAGTAGACGCTGCTAGAGTGAGCTGAAGGGGCAGGGAGTAGCTTTATATGGATTGAAGAGGCCCGAGATGGCTTCAGGATTACGCCGCCACAGTAGTCCGTGTTCGCACATTTAATTGCAGCAGCCTCGTGTTTAAGAGGAGGGCTTTGGGCACCAGCACCTTTTTAATTACAAATTAGGCACTGGGTTTTGGGGTGGTAAGGGTATTTTTCGGTTTTAGGGTGGGTATGGGATTTAGGGTGGTAAGGGTATTTTTAGGGTTTAGGTTGGATATAGGCTTTGGGGTGGTAAGTGAATTTTAGGTTTTAGGGTGGGTATGGGCTTTGGGGTGGTAAGGGCATTTTCGGGTTTTAGGGTGGGTATGGGTTTTGGGGTGGAAATTACATTACTAGGTTTTAGGGTGGGTATGGGTTTTGGGATGATAAGGGCATTTTTAGGTTTTAGGGTGGGTATGGGATTTAGGGTGGTAAGGGTATTTTTAGGGTTTAGGTTGGGTATAGGTTTTGGGGTGGTAAGGGCATTTTTAGGTTTTAGGGTGGGTATATGATTTATGGTGGTAGGGGTATTCTTAGGATTTAGTTTGGGTATGGGTTTTTGGGTGATAAGGGCATTTTTAGGTTTTAGGGTGGGTATGGGTTTTGGGGTGGTAGGGACATTTTTATGTTTTGGACGGGTATGCGCTTTGGTGTGGTAAGGGCATTTATTGGTGTCAGGGTGGATTTCGGTTGTGGGGTGATAAGGGCATTTTTAGGTTTTAGGGTGGGTATTAGTTTTGGGGTGGTAAGGACATTTTTTTGGTTTTAGGGTGGGTGTGGGATTTAGGGTGGTAAGGATGTTTTTGTGGTTTAGGTTGGGTATAGGTTTTGGGGTGGTGCGGGCATTTTAGGTTTTAGGGCGGGTATGGGCTTTGGGGTGGTAAGGGCATTTTTAGATTTTAGGGGGGGTATGGGTTTTGGGGTGGTAAGGGCATTTTTTGGTTTTAGGGTAGGTATGGGCTTTGGGGTGCTAAGGGCATTCTTAGGTTTTAGAGTGGGTATGGGTTTTGGGGTGGTAAGGGTATTTTTTGGTTTTAGGCTGGGCATGGGTTTTGGAGTGATAAGGGAAGTATTTCAAATTTATTGGGGTTTAGGGTAAATGAGGTTTGTGGGTATATATATATTAATATATATATATTAATTAAACTCCAACAGATCCACAGAAGGAGGCGCGCTCTGCTCGTTGGTGCAGGCATCAGGGAAGGACCTGTTCCCGTAAATCATTTAGCCAGCTTAACATTCAAGTTAAAGATGCCGCACTCACAGAATTGTGATTAACCCTCTTTTATTCAGTAAATTAACGACCCCACCACCTAACACCAACGCGTTTCGACCTGCTCGGTCTTGATCACGGATCATATATATATATATTTAAACATATCCACAAATGTATACAAAATATATGGAATATACCGAACATTGTTTTATCTACCACAGATATGTCTTTACCAACCATGCATCTACAAAAAAATCTTAATGGTAAAGGCATGCGTGTTAAAGGCATTTTCATGGTAAAAAACTTTTGTTGTAAGTGCATTTGTTGTAATAACAGATGAGTTGTAATTAAGACGTTGTAAAGGCCATCATGGTAATTATATTTGCTGTTCTATCATACAACCCCTCTTAGCTGGTTGGATGATGAAGAAATTTGGGTAGTTTAGATAGTTCTTTCTCTTTTCGTTCAGAATTAAGAGAATGCTCCTTGTCCAATGTCTGCATTACTCATCCCCATCATCCTACTGCTTGCTTCCTTATTCAGAATACGTATTATGTGTCATTGTGTACTCCTCTCACAGGGACCCTATCTTTTGGCCCCATACAACAAAGGAAGCCTGAACAGGGCTGGGCTGAGCAGGGTTTAGGGACCTCATCCCAGGGATCCAGATCAGAGAGACAGTATGTAAAACAAAGGGCCCAGGGACATGAGCAACAGCCAATAGACTTGCCTTATGTGATAAGGATGTGACCCATTGATAAAGCCAATAATCTTGTCTTGTGTACTAGTGCTATGACCCCTTAAAAAATCCAATAGGCCTGCTTGGCACTGTCTTATATTGTGATGCTCTTTCTGGACTGGGTGAGGGGTTTGTAGTAATTACGCAATTCTGTATGACTTGCTGTACGCTTTATTGTTTTAGAAATCTTCTTCCACAACACTAGTAACTCCCAGCTTCCAACTCCACTAACAGCTTTCTCCAGAATTCCTCCATCCCCACATTCTAAGTTACATCATTAAGAATGCTCATACAATTCTTCTCCTGCAAGCACATCTCTACACATCTTCCCCCTTACATATTTTAATAATTTTACCAAGTTTAAAAACTCAGAAACTAACATCTATAAAAAATAATATTGTTCTAAAAATAGGGTATAAATACTGAACTATAGAAATACTAAACTATGTATAAACAATCAATTGCCATTCTAAAAATAGGATAGAAATACTGAACTATAGAAATACTGAACTATTTATATACAACCAATTGCCATATAGAAAGAATAAAATCTTCACTACTCATTCTCTGACATTTTAACCTTGCACAGATTTCCCATACTCCACTCTTTACCGTCTTCCAATTTAACAACAGAATTCATTACCTTGGTTATCCTCTGTGGTTGAAGAAACTTGCTCTCACCTTTCTACACATGACCCATTTTTCTCACTGCCACCCAGTCACCACTTTTCATGCACCTGTTCTTCACTCCCTTTCTGCTATTGTAACTTATTTTGTTCTGTTTCTGTAAATTTGCCAACCTCGCTTTCATGCATTCATGATCGACCCATACTTGTTTTTTCTCATGCAACCACTTAGGAGATTCATCCATTGCCGGCTCCCTCCCTTTGAGAGCAATAAAAGGAAACTCCTCTGTCATCGAATGAGGTGTTATCCTATGTGCACATATCATCTTGTTCAACTCCACTCTCCACATCAGCCCATTTGCCAAAGAAAGTTGAATGTTCTCCATAATTATTCAATTTACTCTCTCTACCAAACCCTTTGCTTGTGGCCGAAATAATGCCACTCTGTCATGTTTGATCCTTAAACTAGTAAGGAAGTCTGTCATAGCTGCAGAAACTAACTGCACACCATTATTCGTAACTAGAACCTTTGGTATTCCTTCTTCCAAAAATACTTCTCTTAGGAACTCTATAACATTGCCAGTTGTTATTTGTTCCGCAGTCCTGACTACAAACAAATTACTATGATAATTGACCAGAACTATGAGGAAACGATTTCTTCTACCCAGTCTATCCACAGGACCTAGAAAATCAAAAGCCAACTTTTCCTATGGTCCTGCAGGAAATTGAATGCACCCCGAAGGCGGTTGTCTGACAACTTTGACCTTATCGCTATTGCCACATGCTTGATAGTCATTGACTATTGTTTCCACATCTTTGTCCATTCCAGGCCTCCAGTAGAATTGCTGCAACCCCCTCTTTGTCAATCTCCTTCCTAGATGTCCTTCATGCTCAATTCTTACTAACCTTGCCCTCAAAGCCATAGGAGAAACAATCCTATTGCGCCTCGAAATCTTCTCACCCTGAATACTCAACTCATCCTTCACTTCCAAATACTGCTGCAGATTTTCATGTAAGACGTTTGTCTCCTGCCAAGCACCACTTATACATTTCTTCAATTCCTCATAATCCTTATCTGTAATGATTGCATTGTTCCATTCTTCCTGCCCTAAGGCTAACTCTTTATCAATGGAAAATGCCTGTGACTCCATCACACCTATAAGTGAAATTTATTTTGGAATTCCGTCCACAGGCATGCGTTACAAACAATCAGCCACTATATTTCTTTTTCCTCTCCAATATTTCACAACAAAATTGAAATCAATAACAGTTACCATCTGGTAATATGAGGTATTATACTCCCTTCTAAACCCCAACCGCATTTGAAAATTTGCAATAATGGTTTATGGTCAGTTCGAAGCACAAAAGGTAATCCCTACATGTAATACTTAAAGTGGTTTATACCCTAGCAACAAGCTAGTGCTACCTTCTTGATGGCAGAGTTTGATTGTTCAGCCCCCTGTAACCATTGAGACACAAATTCAATAATCCTCTCTTCATTATCCACCATTTGAATCAGCACCGCACCAAGACCCACACCACTGGCATCCATCATCACAAAATATTTTCTATTAATATCAAAGTGCCCCAGTGTTGGAGCGTGAGCAATCAACTGTTTAATCTTGGGAAAGGCAAGTTTACATTCTGTTCCCCATTCAAACATTTGATCTTTCTTTAAATACATCCTCATAGGTTCTACAACGTTAGCAAAATTATGTACAAATTTAGAACAGTACTCCACCAGACCCAGAAATTATCTTAATTGGTCTTTGTTGCACGGTTGTGAAGCATAACTAATTGCTCTTATTATGCTCTTCTTAGGTTTTATTCCCTTAGCAGATATCTTGTGTCCCAGATAGTTTATTCATTCTTTTCTCAATTGACATTTCTCTTTTTTCATGGTCAATCCATGATCCTCAATTTTTTGCAATACTTTTTCCAATAACTCATCATGTTCTCTCAAGGATTTTCCCATTACTATTATGTCGTCTTGAAAACATAATAAGTTGTCTATTCCTTGAAAAATGTTCTGCATTATTCACTGAAATAGAGCCGAGGCTGATGCCAGTCCAAAAGGCATTCTACAATAACGATAAGCACCCAAAGGCGCGACAAAATAAGTTATTGGAGGAGATTCAAGAGGCAAGTTGACCTTATGATATGCTGCCGACATGTCCAACACACTAAGGGGGTCATTACAACATTGGCGGTATAAGGCGCTTACCGCCGTGCAGAAGACCGCGAATACACCGCCGCGGCAGTTGACCACCACAGCTATTATGACACACATCTCGGAATCCGCCGAAATTCAGACACCCACACAATCCTGCCACACCAAATGCCAGCGATAAACATGCGGAAACAAATCCTCCACCTCCACGCCAACAGAAACACGCCTATGCCATTACGACCCACGAATCCACGCGGCGGTCTTTCAACCGCGGTATTCCATTGGCGGTACACACCGCCGCGCTCAAAATACACGCACATCTACAAAACACCGCCACATTGGGCAATTCAAAATACACACACCTGATACACATACACACACCACTCCCACACATCCAATACAACATAAAACACACACCCACATCACCCACAAACCCCTACAACCAAAAATTCTGAGAGAAGGCGAGAGAGAGAGCACAGAATAGACAACCCCATCACACAGAGGCACACAACACCATCACCCACACAACATCCACGCACAAAACACCACCTACAACTACACTCACCACACTCATCAACACATACACCACCCCACACATCACACACAACACCCCATGTCATGCCAAAGACACCCCCGCTTCTCGGAGGAGGAGCTCAGGATCATGGTGGAGGAAATCCTACGGGTAGAGCCACAGCTATTTGGCTCACAGGTACAGCACACATCCATAGCCAGGAAGATGCAGCTATGGCAAAGAATAGTGGACAGGTTCAACGCAGTTGGACAGCACCCAAGAAATCGTGAGGACATCAGGAAGAGGTGGAACGACCTACGGGGGAAGGTGCGTTCCACGGTATCCAGGCACCACATCGCGGTACAGCGGACTGGCGGCAGACCCCCACCTCCTCCCCCTCAACTAACAACATGGGAGGAGCAAGTCTTGTCCATCTTGCATCCTGAGGGCCTCGGAGGAGTCGTTGGAGGAACGGACACTGGTAAGTCAAATCTTAACTACCATATCCCCCACCCTACCTGCATGCTATCACACACCCCCACCCTCACACACTCCCCTATCACCCAAACTCCTCACTAATGTACCCATGACACCAACCACCCATCCCAACACCAAGCCCTGCATGACACAACTAAGCATGGACACCCATCACTAAAGCATGCCCACTGCACATACCCAGAACACCCCCCAACCATCAGCACACAACCCCACACACAGGAATGCCTGCACTGGGGTTCACACACACCCAACCATTGCACCCCATTACACACACACATTCAATAATCATGTACTTATACCCCCGCAGGAACCCAAAGGAACGTAACCACACCAGAGGGTCCAGGCAACACCACTCCACCCCCAGAAGAGGCCCACAGTGACGAGAGCAGCTCTGCCCTACTGGATCTTGATGACCAGCCCGGACCATCGTGGGCCTCAGGACAGTCGGTTCCACTTGCCCAGCCACAGCCCAACACCGAGCTTCCACCCTCTGGTAACACCAGCACAGCACCCACCCAGCGGGCCCAAACCTCCCTACCCAGGACAGGTCAATCAGCGGTGTGTCCACCACTACAGGGAACCCAGGCGAACCCAACACCCCAACAACAACAGGGACCTGGGGGCAGTGGTAGTGGGCACACGGTCCAGGGGACGGAGGCACAGGAACACAGGGGAACTGGGAGGGCTGCTGTGCGACAGAGGGAGGACAGGCCAAGGGAACCAACTCTCCACGAGGCCCTATCCTCCATCATGGGAGCATACCACCACTCCCAGGAGACGATGGCCACGGTCCTGGACAAGTTGCAGGAGACCCTGCATCTACAGGAGGAGCAGTATTTGGGTTCAGGGAGGAGCTCAGGACCATCGCTCCGCCCTGGGCACCATCGTAGGGGTGCTGACGGACATTCAAAAGACCTTGAGGGACACCGTGTGTAGGAAAGTACCATCTTTCCTGGCATGTTACCCCCATATTTCACTGTATATATGTTGTTTTAGTTGTATGTGTCACTGGGACCCTACCAGCCAGGGCCCCAGTGCTCATAAGTGTGCCCTATATGTGTTACCTGTGTTATGACTAACTGTCTCACTGAGGCTCTGCTATCCAGAACCTCAGTGGTTATGCTCTCTCATTTCTTTCCAAATTGTCACTAACAGGCTAGTGACCAATTTCACCAATTTACATTGGCATACTGGAACACCCTTATAATTCCCTAGTATATGGTACTGAGGTACCCAGGGTATTGGGGTTCCAAGGGACCCCTATGGGCTGCAGCATTTCTTGTGCCACCCATAGGGAGATCTGACAATTCTTACACAGGCATGCCAGTGCAGCCTGAGTGAAATAACGTCCACGTTATTTCACAGCCATTTACCACTGCACTTAAGTAACTTATAAGTCACCTATATGTCTAACCTTTACCTGGTAAAGGTTGGGTGCTAAGTTACTTAGTGTGTGGGCACCCTGGCACTAGCCAAGGTGCTCCCACATTGTTCAGGGCAAATTCCCCGCACTCCCGACTTGATCGTGACTTTTGGACTTGGTCCCCTTGTTCCACAGGTACTCTCGTCTGGAAATCCATTGCTGTTGCATTGCTGGTGTTGGTCTTTCCTGCAGAATTCCCCTATCACAACTTCTGTGCTCTTTGGGGAACTTAGGTGCACTTTGCACCCACTTTTCAGGGTCTTGGGGTGGGCTATTTTTCTAACCCTCACTGTTTCCTTACAGTCCCAGCGACCCTCTACAAGGTCACATAGGTTTGGGGTCCATTCGTGGTTCACATTCCACTTCTAGAGTATATGGTTTGTGTTGCCCCTATCCCTATGTGCCCCCATTGCATTCTATTGTGACTATACATTGTTTGCACTGTTTTCTATTGCTTTTACTGCATATTTTGGTATTGTGTACATATATCTTGTGTATATTTGCTATCCTCATACTGAGGGTACTCACTGAGATACTTTGGCATATTGTCATAAAAATAAAGTACCTTTATTTTTAGTATATCTGTGTATTGTGTTTTCTTATGATATTGTGCAAGTGACACTAGTGGTACTGTAGGAGCTTCACTCGTCTCCTAGTTCAGCCTAAGCTGCTCTGCTAAGCTACCTTTTCTATCAGCCTAAGCTGCTAGACACCCCTCTACACTAATAAGGGATACCGGGGCCTGGTGCAAGGTGTAAGTACCCCTTGGTACTCACTACAAGCCAGTCCAGCCTCCTACACCGTGGCACTCCAAGGGGCCCCTGGCACTAGTCAGGACGACGAACTGCCCACAACCTCCGCCGGCGCTAGTGGACAGGACGCCCCGCCACAGGACCACCACACCAGCACCCCATCCCCTGCAGACGGACAACCACCACACAAGTGGGCCCTGAGATCCAGGAACAGGACAGAGCAAGATGGCAAGAACCCCGCCAGGAAATAAGACCACCCTGATTGTCCCCCCACTGTCCGGAACTGCCCCAGCTCCACTTCCAAAGGCCAGATGTGCAATGTACCTGTGAGACTAATAGACTGGACTCTGCCATGGACATTCCTCCACCATCACCCATCCCCATTTCACAACCCCAATTTTAATTTTTAGCACTTAAATAAACACCCTTGAAACACTAAATAAAATGGAGTCAGTCTATGATTTGTAATTTTGTATTAGCAATGACAGTGTCATAATGGGTTACCCATTGGAAGGCTAACATACCAATGTCACACATCACAAGCCCTTCAAGGATGCAAGCAGTTGACACGTAGGTTACCACACTTGTGAAACTGAAATGGAAGGGGACAACTCAGTTAACAAATAGTGAGTGAAATGTAGGTACAGGATAGAGGTAGACGTGTGAAAGTTAATATAATGTTAAACCTGAAAATGTACTCACCTGTGTTTCACTGGAAATATTGCTGTATGACTGACTCCCTGTTGTCGTTTTCTTCTTCCTCAGCGTCATCCTCATCACTGTCCACAGGCTCCACAGGCTCCACAGCTGCTACAACACCGTCATCTGGATCATCCTCCTGTAGAAAAGGCACCTGGTGTCGCAATGCCAAATTATGGAGCATGGAGCAGGCGATGATGATGTCGCCCACCTTCTTCGGTGAATAGAATAGGGACCCACCTGTCATATGGAAGCACCTGAACCTGGCCTTCAGGAGGCCGAAGGTGCGTTCGATCACCCTCCTAGTCCACCCATGGGCCTCATTGTAGCGTTCGTCTGCCCTGGTCCTGGGATTCCTCACTGGGGTCAATAGCCAGGAAAGGTTGGGGTAACCAGAGTCGCCCAATAGCCATACACGGTGCCTCTGGAGTTGACCCATCATATCAGGGATGCTGCTATTCCGCAGGATGTAGGCGTCATGCACAGAGCCAGGGAACATTGCATTTACCTGCGAGATGTACTGGTCTGCCAAACAGACCATCTGGACATTCATCGAATGATAACTCTTCCTGTTCCTGTACACCTGTTCACTCCTGCGGGGGGGACCAGAGCTACATGGGTCCCATCAATGGCACCTATGACGTTGGGGATATGTCCAAGGGCATAGAAGTCACCTTTCACTGTAGGCAAATCCTCCACCTCAGGGAAAATGATGTTTCTCCTTACGTGTTTCAGCAGGGCAGCCAACACTCTGGACAAGACATTGGAAAACAGAGGCTGGGACGTCCCTGATGCCATGGCCACAGTTGTCTGAAAAGACCCACTTGCAAGGAAATGGAGCACTGACAGCACCTGCATGTCAGGGGGGATTCCAGTCAGATGGTGGATTGGTGACATCAGGTCTGGCTCCAACTGGGTACATAGTTCATGGATAGTGGCACGGTCAAACCTGTAGGTGACGATTAAATGTCTCTCTTCCATTGTCAACAGGTCCACCAGCGGTCGGTACACCGGAGGATTCCGCCATCTTCTCATATGTCCCAGCTGACGGTGCCTAAGAAGGACAACAGCGAATAAACAGTCACTATTCCTCCAGGTATGTACCCACAGTCACACACAAGACTACACCAGACAATAAACACTTCCTGGATGTGTGTTGAGTGTAGGCCTCGGTATGTGTGACGCAGTTGAAAAAGAATCCATGTGGGCCCCTGAAATGGCGGCTGCCTGACCTCTAAACTGGGACAATGGGATTGTGGGATAACTGCGCTGGCGTTGCACACCGTCGCGGTAGGCGGTCGTAGACCACGGCGCAATGCTGCATTGGTTAACATTGGACCCTATGGGTCCCAGGAGCCAATGAACAGGTGCGCCGGCGGTAATGATGCGCACCGCCGCGCACGTCACCGCCGTGGACGTCACCGCCATTTTCTATCTGTTCAATCACTAGATACCTGACCTTCGACAGGAGAGGATCTACACTGCTAGTGCTGCTGTGACCTCGGTCTGGAAGCGACGATGGCTGCTGCGTCTGGGGAAAGGGCCCCTGCCTTCACTGCACAGGAGTTGGAGAAACTTGTGGAGGGGGTCCCCCCCAGTAGATGCTACTCTACGGTCCTCCAGACCAACAGGTTAGTACACAGGGAGCACGTTGTATGGGCTAGGCCGGGGTGGACAGGGCTGGGTGGAAGAGGGAAGGGGGCAGAGTTGATACTACAGTAAAGCATGGGAATAAAAGGCCCACATGGCCAGAGTTGGGAGGGGGCCACTCACAACGACGGTGCAGTTGGTAATGACTGTTCCCCTTTCCTTGTGCATGTCATGTAGGTCAGCGCCCACCAGAAGAGGGACATTTGGCGTGCCATCGCCAAGGAGGTCCGGACCCTGCGGGCCCACCAGAGACAGGGCACCCACTGCTGTAAGAGATGGGAGGACATTCGCCGCTGCAGCAAGAAGACGGCGGAGGCTCAGCTGGGGATGGCCTCCCAACGTGGGAGGGGTGCCCGTCGCACCATGACCCCCCTGATGTTCCGGAACCTGGCGGTGGCCTACCCGGAGTTGGATGGGCGCTTAAGGACATCACAGCAGACACAAGAGGGTGAGCACAACCTCATTCTGCGGACTTTGCATCCAGTGGAGGGGTCTGGGTGGGGGAGGTGGGCTGTGGGTGTCCCTAGGCCAGGGCGAGTTAGGTAGGCAAGGCCCCTCCATAATGTAGGCCATGTGGCACTCTAACCCAAGATTTCCAGCATTGCCATGTGGGCCATATCCCAGAAATTGCATGTGCAGAGGCCAGGAGCACGGCATAATGCATGGGGCTGCTGCGTCTGTCTTGTCCGCCAACGGTAGCAGTATGCCATGCACTAAAACTCTCTTTGAAAAAGACAACTGTCAGGGCACTCATGATCATATGATTAGAAGTTGGTGATGTATAGAATCTTCAGTGTGGAATGGCAATAACACCATAGAGAGTTCAAACTCAATTTATTCTTGAAGCAAAAGGTTCATCATAACAATAGAAGATCGTCCTTGAGTTCAATATTCATGTAGCAACCACAGCCAACACGTGTTTCGTCCTATGAGAAAACACTCTCGCAGACTTCATCAGGGCTGCAAAAAATGAGAACAATGACTACATCTGTAGTATATATTCAAAAACTGTTCAGAGCAGAACACAAACCACTCTTATTGTGATATTTGTGAGAGCCAAAACATGCCATTCGTGAGTTAATGTGCCAAACAATCTAATAGAAACTGATCTATTACCTATTAGCCGAACTGAAAGTTACCTACAAAAAGGATAACCACATTTTCTAGACAGTAAAACACTAAACTGGAACCACAATGTGACATCTCCATGTGTAAAGGATATCATAACATGAGTGTGCACGCCTCCATTTTAGAGAAAACAATCACCCAATAACCCAAGTAATAAAAGAGTGCCAGAGAACCGAAAATAAGTGAAAACAGTCAAGAGGTACTTAAACCCATGCCCAAATATCAATAAAAAACCTTTAAATAATCAACTCTAAATCTCCCATACAATTCAAGACATACCTTAGTTCAAGTATGTCTTATGTAAGAAACCAGTCTTTTCAAAACACTTGTAAAGTCTGCGGAAACAACCATAAGCAATCTCTGTAATTATCCAAATCTCATGCGAAGCCCGAAATAAACATCTCCACCTAAATGTCATCATATAAGTATAGCCATTGGGCCTGGACTGACCTCAATCAAGTACAAACAGTCCCAAATTAAGTCATATAATGAAGAATTCCTCTGACGTTACCTAAATGCAAAATAAGAAGAGAAAAATAATCAATACACTAAATATAAGTCTGGTGAGCCTAAAATAGACATAATCCAAATCGATCCCCAATTGTACCCTAGAGTATAACTAGGTCCTAAACAGCCACTCAGGATCACTCACCTATCATCAAAATAAGTATCTATATAGTAGGAAAACACTCCGTGGTCCAATAATCCCACGGCGTTCTCAGTATCGGAGAGCCATTAACGAAAGTCGACCGTCTGAGGCAGATTCAATTTAAAGTGTCCTCACGTGAGTGGTAAGGAAATAGAAAAAGGACTAACCCAATTAACGGGCGCCATCTTGGAACTGTGTGAACACCTAGTCCCGAAGTAAAGAACTAAAACCAGAACGAACAACGAGCGGACAATAATGCCCCCATATTCTTATCCTTCTAATTATCAGGCAAACATCAATTACCTAACGGGGAAAGTTTAAATAAGCATCACCCTAATTTAAGGCGGGGTATTGACCACAGGGGAAAACAACAAACATCCGGGCTCCATAAATCTAACCATAGCTGGTAATGACAGCATCTGACATTAGGTCAAAACATGTATATATATTATTGGAATGTCAACTACACATATCAAAAGGAAAGAAATATCAAAAACTAACACAAAGGTGATTGAGTAACTTTCTAGTGGAATAAAGAGAGAGAGGATATAAAGTGAGTAAATGTGACGTGCCACAATCATATCATTGTGGAATGTGTAGATGGGCCAAGTCAGGTATCTCCACATTCAAGAGCTCTACTGGTGTGCAATATAACATTAATTGTAATATCACATGTGAAAGTAACTTTGTCATCTATATGATTATTTGCAGATGTGGCCTATATTATATAGGTAGCACTATTAGACAACTCAGAATTAGGGCGAGTGAACACTTCAGAGCCCTGAGACAGGAAGATGAGAGATACCCTATAGTAAACCATATGCGGCATTGCCCTAAACAAAATAACACTTGTGGCTTCAAATTTTTTGGTTTTGATCATATAAATAGAGATCCTAGGGGAGGTAACAGAGAGTTAGCCCTCAGGAAAAGAGAATGCTACTGGATCCTAAAACTCAGAGCGGTAGAAGATGGTCTTAACACCAATTTCGAAATGGAATACTATTTGGGAGAATAAGAATTTTTTTGTTAATTAGCATGTAAATACATATTGTTTGTGTAGTGTCTTCTCTACTTGTATTGACTTACTATGTTCAGTAATACAGCATTGATCATTAGCCCATTTCAAATTAACTTCTATATTATATTGTGACTTAGCTACATTAGGATGCTTGGTATACTGAGAAATGTGCTGTTTTATTGAATGATGCTTAACCTAAGGTTGTACATTTCTACATATTTAGTAGGCATAAACATTTCTCTATATGTATTATTTGGTATTCATTGTAATATATAATTAGTAACAATACTATAATGGAATATTAGTAATTTATATTTCATAGATCTGCTTTTCTTTGTTTTATATATTTTAGACCTGCCATTGTGGGGTTTATACGTGATATGATTGTGGCACGTCACATTTACTCACTTTATATCCTCTCTCTCTTTATTCCACTAGAGAGTTACTCAATCACCTTTGTGTTAGTTTTTGATATTTCTTTCCTTTTGATATGTGTAGTTGACATTCCAATAATATACATATATGTTTTGACCTAATGTCAGATGCTGTCATTACCAGCTATGGTTAGATTTATGGAGCCCGGATGTTTGTTGTTTTCCCCTGTGGTCAATACCCCGCCTTAAATTAGGGTGATGCTTATTTAAACTTTCCCCGTTAGGTAATTGATGGTTGCCTGATAATTAGAAGGATAAGAATATGGGGGCATTATTGTCCGCTCGTTGTTCGTACCGGTTTTAGTTCTTTACTTCGGGACTAGGTGTTCACACAGTTCCAAGATGGCGCCCGTTAATTGGGTTAGTCCTTTTTCTATTTCCTTACCACTCACGTGAGGACACTTTAAATTGAATCTGCCTCAGACAGTCGACTTTCGTTAATGGCTCTCCGATACTGAGAACGCCGTGGGATTATTGGACCACGGAGTGTTTTCCTACTATATAGATACTTATTTTGATGATAGGTGAGTGATCCTGAGTGGCTGTTTAGGACCTAGTTATACTCTAGGGTACAATTGGGGATCGATTTGGATTATGTCTTTTTTAGGCTCACCAGACTTATATTTAGTGTATTGATTATTTTTCTCTTCTTATTTCGCATTTAGGTAACGTCAGAGGAATTCTTCATTATATGACTTAATTTGGGACTGTTTGTACTTGATTGAGGTCAGTCCAGGCCCAATGGCTATACTTATATGATGACATTTAGGTGGAGATGTTTATTTCGGGCTTCGCATGAAATTTGGATAATTACAGAGATTGCTTATGGTTGTTTCCGCAGACTTTACAAGTGTTTTGAAAAGACTGGTTTCTTACATAAGACATACTTGAACTAAGGTATATCTTGAATTGTATGGGAGATTTAGAGTTGATTATTTAAAGGTTTTTTTATTGATATTTGGGAATGGGTTTAAGTACCTCTTGTCTGTTTTCACTTATTTTCGGTTCTCTGGCACTCTTTTATTACTTGGGTTATTGGGTGACTGTTTTCTCTAAAATGGAGGCGGGCACACTCATGTTATGATATCCTTTACACATGGAGATGTCACATTGTGGTTCCAGTTTAGTGTTTTACTGTCTAGAAAATGTGGTTATCCTTTTTGTAGGTAATTTTCAGTTCGGCTAAGAGGTAATAGATCAGTTTCTATTAGATTGTTTGGCACATTAACTCACGAATGGCATGTTTTGGCTCTCACAAATATCACGATAAGAGTGGTTTGTGTTCTGCTCTGAACAGTTTTTGAATATATACTACAGATGTAGTCATTGTTCTCATTTTTTGTAGCCCTGATGAAGTCTGTGAGAGTGTTTTCTCATAGGACGAAACACGTGTTGGCTGTGGTTGCTACATGAATATTGAACTCAAGGACGATCTTCTATTGTTATGATGAACCTTTTGCTTCAAGAATAAATTGAGTTTGAACTCTCTATGGTGTTATTGCCATTCCACACTGAAGATTCTATACATCACCAACTTCTAATCATATCATCATGAGTGCCCTGACAGTTGTCTTTTTCACTGTTAGTTTCCCTTGAAACATTGGAGGAATAAGGAAGATCCTCTTGCCAGGAGCACCATGCCACAATTGGAATGTTAATGCTATTATATGGACTCCCTGTGAGCTCCCAAATCCTATGACTTTCTTCCTATGTGCTTTTGTTTTGATACTAAAACTCTCTTTGTTCTGTCTCCCCCCCCTTTTCCTGCTCTCCCTGTCCTTTTGTACATCAGCATCATCAGGCGGAGGTACAGTGTCACCGGAGCACGTGGGAGCTGCATCCCACATGGCCATGGAGGGCCACACCACAGACTCTGAATGCACCAGTGGGACGGAGGGCGAGGGGAGCTTCACGTCGGCCACTGGATCACCAAGCAGCGACACGGACTCGTGGGCCGATGGGCACCATCTGTGCGCCCCACTTCTACAGGTACAGCCGCCACCTTCCCTACCAGCCCCGCCCTCCCAGCAGCCCCTCAGCGTTCACCCCGTGCCCGCTCACCCAGGAGGGTGGGCATCACCTTCGCCCCAGGCACCTCAGGCCCTGCCCCAGTCACCCCTGCTGCCTTCAGTGAGGAGGCCATTGACCTCGTCAGGTCACTCACTGTTGGGCAGTCTACCATTGTGAATGCCATCCAGGGTGTAGAAAGGGAGTTGCAACACGGTAATGCATTCCTGGAGGGCATTCATTCTGGTCAGGCTGCCCTTCAGCGAACCCTGCAATCTCTGGCCTCAGCAGTGATGGCAGCCATTGTTCCTGTGTCCAGCCTCCCCCCTCCAACTTCCTCCACCCAGACCCAATCCCCTGTACCCCAGCCCATCCCAATCACACCTACAGACCAGCATGCACACAAGTCAACACACACAAGTAGCTCAAGCAAACATAGGCACCACACACACCACAGGCACTCACACAAGCCTCACCCACATACAGACACAACAACATCCACTGCCTCCACTGTGTCTCCCTCCTCCTCTTCTCCCTCCTCCCTCCCAGTCTCATCTACACACACACCTGCATGCACCACATCTACAGGCACTAGAACTCACACCAGGACACCCAGCACCACAAGCCGCTCACCTGCACTCACCACCACCACTGCCATTTACACGTCCCCTGTGTCCTCTCCCAGTGTGTCTGTGACGCCCCCTCCCAAAGTACACAAACGCCGGCAATCACTAACCCAACATCCATCCACCTCACGACAGCCTCCAGTACCTGCACCTGCACCTGCACCCAAAACATCTAAAGTGACACCTCCTACAACCACCTCCTCTTCCTCCACTCCCAGACCCCCTCCAGCTACCCATCCCAGTGTCTGTCAGAAACTGTCCCTCTGTCAAATTGACCTTTTTGCCCCCCCCCTCCAATTCATCAGTCCCATCGTAGCGCCTCAGCCAACAAGCCTCCAGTACCAGTGGTGCGTGTTCCAGGTTTTTGGAGTGCACCGTCCACCAGGGCAGGCAGTAGGACCCGGAGCCAAGGCACTGGCAGCCCACCCCCTGTAAAGGCTCTGAAATTGGGGAGTGGACGACGGGACCGTGTCAAGACTCCTGGTGGGACAACAAGTGAAATGGGATCCAAGGCGATTGGTGAGTCAGCTGTAACTCCAAAGAAGGTGGGGAAGGTCCTGAGGAAGTCTCCCCAGCCTGTTGTGAGTGTCACGGCGGAGAAGTGCGCCATCATTTCCGGCGGTCCAGACACAACCACCAGCACCGTCGTCACTGGTCCAGAGACCACCGCCGGAGTCAGTGCCCAGGAGGGCCCAAGTATCGTCACTAGTCAGGAGACCACCGCCACCGCCGGAGTCAGTGCCCAGGAGGGCCCCAGTATCGTCACTGGTCAGGAGACCACCGCCACCGCCGGAGTCAGTGCACAGGAGGGCCCCAGTATCGTCACTGGTCAGGAGACCACCGCCACCGCCGGAGTCAGTGCCCAGGAGGGCCCCAGTATCGTCACTGGTCCAGAGACCACCGCCGGAGTCAGTGCCCAGGAGGGCCCCAGTATCGTCACTGGTCCAGAGACCACCGCCGGAGTCAGTGCCCAGGAGGGCCCCAGTATCGTCACTGGTCAGGAGACCACCGCCACCACCGGAGTCAGTGCCCAGGATGGCCCCAGTATCGTCACTGGTCCAGAGACCACCGCCGGAGTCAGTGCCCAAGAGGGCCCCAGTATCGTCACTGGTCAGGAGACCACCGCCGGAGTCAGTGCCCAGGAGGGCCCAAGTATCGTTACTGGTCCAGAGACCACTGCCAGAGTCACAGCCCAGGAGGGCACAAGTATCGTCACTGGTCCAGAGACCACCGCCTGAGTCACAGCCCAGGAGGGGACAGGATGCCACAGCCCCGCTGGCCAATGATGGAACGTCATGCCACACACCAATGTCCAGTATGGAGATCATCATGCCACACACCAATGTCTAGTGTGGAGATCGTCATGCCACACACCAATGTCCAGTATGGAGATCGTCATGCCACACACCAATGTCCAGTGTGGAGATCGACATGCCACACACCAATGTCCAGTATCAGAACCACCATGGCAAAGCACCGCTGAACAGGGCAAAGACCACCATGGCAAAGCACATCTGAACAGTCCTGAACCGCCATGGCAAAGCACTGCTGAACAGGGCAAAGACTGCCATGGCAAAGCACCGCTGAACAGTCCTGAACCGCCATGTCAAAGCACCCCTGAACAGGGCAAAGACCGCCATGGCAAAGCGCCGCTGAACAGTCCTGAACCGCCATGTCAAAGCACCACTGAACAGTCCTGAACCGCCATGTCAAAGCACCGCTGAACAGTCCTGAACTGCCATGGCAAAGCACTGCTGAACAGGGCAAAGACCGCCATGGCAAAGCACCGCTGAACAGGGCAAAGACCGCCATGGCAAAGCACCGCTGAACAGGGCATGCACCATGTAGGAATGAATGTACCGCCACATCAGGCATCCTATCCCATGTGCAGCTGGGACAGTGACAGGACAGGAACTTTCACGGGGCGAGTCATCCAGTCTGGGCACCAGTCCCCCTCCAGAACCAGTGGGGAATGTTATCCACTTGAGAGACTGTGGCTTTGCACTCCCCAGGATGGCACAGTGGGCAACCCACCCACTGTAGAGACTTGAGAGACTGTGGCTTTACACTCCCCAGGATGGCACAGTGGGCAACCCACCCACTGTAGAGACTTGAGAGACTGTGGCTTTGCACTCCCCAAGATGGCACAGTGGGCAACCCACCCACTGTAGAGACTTGAGAGACTGTGGCTTTGCACTCCCCAGGATGGCACAGTGGGCAAACCACCCACTTGTGAGACTTGAGAGACTGTGGCTTTGCACTCCCCAGGATACATCAATGGGCATGGAGCCCCGTCGTGGAGGTGCCCCCCCTTCCCTTCCCCCTGAGGTGCCTGTAGTATGTCTATCTGATGCCCCGGCAGTGTTCTCTCCGATTTTGGTCAGGTATCTATTGTGGGCCTCGCCCATGCATTTTTGGACTGTTGGTGCACGGATATTGTTGTGTACATATCTGCACTACTTCTTGAATTGTATATATAATTATGAGTGATTTAGAGATACATATCTGTATATTTTTGTATGACATGTATATTGGCACATTACAATGTTTGACCGAAATTTGCATTGTCTTTGCATTCTTCCGGGGGGATTGTGGGTTGTAGCTGTGGTTTTTTGTGAATGCATTGGTGTGTATGTTGTAATATGCGAGGGTGGGGGTGTTTGGTGGGTGTCCCCCTGACTTTTGCCTCCCCGTGTCGTAGATGCAGTACTCACCGGTATCTTCTGCGCCTACGTCGCTGTTGGTCGTACACGAGCAGAAAGACAAGGGCAGGTAGTATTTGGAATTCCGGGTCCATGGAGTCGTCGTTCCTCGTGGGATGTGTTGAGGTGAGCGTTTTCCCATAGCAAAAGCTGTTTCCGCCGTGTTTTTATCCACGGTGAATCCGCCCCGGAAAAGGTGGCGGATTGGCCTGTTGTAATAGTGTGGGCGGTACATTGTCTCCCGCCTGTCTGTTGGCAGTAACCGCCGCGCTGCTTGTCTGTACCGCCGTGGCGGGCGGTGTGTTAAAGTGGCTGTCTTTGTTGGAGGTTTTCGCCAGGGTCATGATTCCATTTTTTTGTCCGCGGGCCTGTTTGCGGTATTACCGCACCTTTTCCACCATCCGCCAGGGTTGTAATGACCACCTAAATATCTTGCCACCACCCATCATTCTCAACAGTTCTGCAATATTAGGAAAGGTTGTCTCTCCACCCATATGTTTTTATTGAGATCCCTCAAATCTATACACAGATGGATCTTGTTTCCCTCTTTTGGGGCTATGACTATTGCCATTTTCCCCTTCGACCTACAAACTTTTGCCAGATGACCTTTTCTCCTGCAAGAGCTACATGTCATGGTTCACACCCCACACACTGAACTTGAAGCAATGTGTCCTGGACAACTACTTCTGTAACACATAACACTTCTCCTCTCAACAAATTTAGTATCTTAATTTCTAACAACTTTAACTTTTTTTGGGGGGGTTTGATTTCCTTTATTTCCACTGTAGTTTCTTTCTCTGGATTGTTTATATATCTCTTTCCCATTTCTATCTCTTTCATCCACACATCAGTGTGCTCCATACTCCTTGCTATTTGTATGGATTCTTCTAGAGAAGGTTTAATAGATAATAATCTTTCCTTTACTTTCATGTTGTTTGTACAATGCACTATTTGATCATGTATTCAAGAATTGCTCAATTCCCAGAATTCACAAGTTACTGCTAACCCTCTTAGAGCTGCAACGTTAGTCATTATATCTTTATCATGTCCTTGTGCACAATAACAACATGTATGTCTTTCAAAAACGGTGCTTAGTTTAGGTGTGAAGTGTTTTTCCAACATCTGTAGTGACATCTCATATACATTTATGGGTTGTCCTTCCCCATCCCCATCCCCAATGAGATCTCAGGTAGATCATTGTATATTCTTCTCCCTTCTGTTCCCAAATGGTGTAACAAAATAGCTTTTTTCCTTACAGGACCATATTTGTCTCCACCTTTGGCTAATATGTAAAAAAAAATGTTTTTCCATCTCTTCCAAGCAATAGTTGGTTCCCCAGGTAAAGGTAAAAAGATAGGTGGTGCTGATAAGCTTTGTTCAGACATATCTGCAAAGAAATTAAATATAACAAACTACCACAAAATACTAAAATAACAAGTCAGAATAATAAGCTAAAATAATTATCTAAAATGATAAATTAATATTTGCAACAAACAATTCCTTTCCAATACGACGACGTTTATATAGACTTGCTTTCACTTGTTCTTCTTCAAGCTTCATTACTCATTGTTGATCTAGTGTTCTATATGCAAGTAGTCCTCTTTCTGTCTCTATGTCAGCGTAGTCCTTTTTCTGTTTCTGTTTCCAGTGACCAAGGCTGCACCAGCACCAGCGTTGTTGATATGAAATGCACAGTTTGCTTCCTGTCTCCTGGAATTCTTTGTGGATCCAACAAGGTACCGGAGGTACAGGAAAGCGCGCTGCATTGCACACGAGTTATTGTAATCTAGTGTATTGCGTGTGGTGTCAATGCTGTCTTGTGAAGAGCGTTGTGACACCGCACATGTTATTGTAAAGTGTGGGTATCGCGCACGGTAGCAATACACTATTATGTGGCGCATGGTGTAATTGTGTAGTTTTCTTTTTTAAAATCAATATCACCTCCTACTATAAAAAAACATTTACATCCACACATCACTGCAAATCAGGCACTGGTAGTCCAAATGAAAACCTGGTCACATTTAAAAGCCACAGTTATAAGTAGTTAATGTTCTCAGCAATTAAAAAAATCTTAGCTGAGTCGTAACTGCTTATTGAATCCAAGTCATTTGATATATAGGCAAAGAATCGATACAACTTACAGTTTGCTCCGGTTTCTTCCTTCTTTTTTTTTTCTTCCTTATGTATTCCAGTTAGTATGGCCTAACCACCTTCTTCTAGTCCATTAAACCAGGGGTTTGGAGTTACTCATATGCTCTCTGCCCCCTGCACAGAGTCCCTTGTCACCAAATTTTGTAGTAATCGAGCAATTCTGTTTGAATTGCTATATTCTTTATTTTTAAGAAATCTTCCACAACAGTAGTAACTCCCAGCTTCCAGCTCCAGTAGCAGCTTTCTCCTGTATTCCTCCATCCCCACATTCTAAGTTACATCATCAAGAATGCTCATGCAATTCTTCTACTGCAAGCACACCTCTACACAGTGGTTTGATTTTGGAAATCATGACCCATCATGGGTCAAATGTAATTCCTGAATGGCACTAAAGGTAATTCCATCTGCCTTATTCATATATTTGTAAATTAATGTGTAGTATTAAGTAGTGTGTGTAATAAATGTGTGCCATGTTTCTCCTTGCTTCACATGTGCTCTGCGCCTTTATGTGTATGTGCCCCTACTCTAGAAATATTTCACACTCAGTGGAAAATTCTGCATAAATACATGTGAAGCATAAGTACTTTTGCTTTTACTTTTTTCTCCAAGAGGGAAATGTTTCACTCACTGGAGAAAATCTTTCCTTTACTCCACCGTTAAACATAGAGGAGTCAACGCTCCTAGCCCCTATTACCAACTGGAAAACGCCTTTAATCTCACCTTTGAAAAGAGAATATTTTCATGTGTTTCTCAAGAAGTAAAACTACCTGCAATCAGTGTGTGAATCTCCATAAAACAGCGGTTTATTGATGTTCATGTAGCTTTGCAGGGTTAGTCATCTAAAAGGGCCCCCAGTTGCGCAATTAAGCCATCACAATTCTGTATTTGTAAGCACACCTGATGAACATAAAATTTGACCATTCCTAATTATGTAAATGAGGGCTGTGAATTTACATTTGGATGTACTTTACCTTAGCATATCTAATTTATACTACAGAACAATGTTTGCAAAATGGGACCACTTCAGTGGCTATAAAAATTAATGTTTGAACAAATCTGTAATTCAATCTAGCTAAGAAACCATTTAATCTTCAGTCACAAGAAATAATGGATTCCGCAGAGAGAGTAATTGAAATTAGAGTTAACCAAGTAACTGTCTTCCAGATCACACTTTCCACATTCAAACAATAGAAGTTTTATGGTTCAAGGTTCCTTGTTACAATGTCAGTATACATTTGACAGTTCCTTTATTTCATTAAAACATAAAGCTACCCACAGATATGTTTGAGGTCACGGAGTGTGTGGTTATAACAGGGCATCTATTGATAGTCCATTCTTGCTTTGTTAAGGAGGAACCACTCTGCGATAATAGAGCTCTCAATAGCAGCAATTAAACCAAAGGGCTGATGGCTTTACAGCATTGAAAGTGCTTCTCCATTTAGGGAGAGTCTTCTGACACACGCAAGTCATGGTAGACACAGGAAGGAAAAAAGAAAAAAGAAAATAATGTCCAAGACATGCAGTGAGAATTTGCTGTATATTAGGGAAGTTGTTTTTCTGTTTCTGAAATAGGTAATATATTGGAATACCACTGGCTCATAACGCAAACTTGTCATGAGAGGCCAATCAGCACTCACATTTATGTTGAAAGTGACTCCTTACGTGCCCGCCACAGAAAGGTTGCCAAAAGGTCCCGCGCACTATGGGAGGAAAATAGATATAGCAAGCCTACCTTCAGGCTGGCAGAGGCACCACCAGTGCTGCTCTAGAAATGTAATGGTCACCTCACAATGACACCTCAAGTCTTTAGTGCATAAAACACTATTGTAAATATAGCTGACCTTATGGCATTCCCTAATTTTATCTATTCAGTTTTTTTAAAATTTATTCTGAGGAACACTTTTGATTTGAACCCACCAAGCCTCAAATAATTAGCATCACTGTTAAAGGGTTGTCCTTTTATAGCCTGGTACACATTTAGGGCCAATTTAAGGTTTTCATAGATAGAACCTCATTGCAATATATCAGAGAGCAGTGTATCATGTAGAACTTGACACAGAATTTTGATGGCCAAGAAGGGCACAATCTGACCAAATGTAGCAGCTGTATGTGTGAGCATATGCTAAAAATGATAGGTATATTTAGAAAGCAAACTTGAATTTACTAACAAAGAAAAACCGATATTGTTGGGTACAAGTTATTATTTCATTAAAATGACAATCTTTTGTTTGAAGCAATTGAACTTATTAATTTAAAATTAAAGATCAGCATTTAATCAACAAAAGTGTGTATTTTCAGAACCATTTAAGCAACTGTTTGTCATTCCAAAATACACTTGAAGCCAGGGGCATTGCTTGGCTAGTGTGAATGCGAGGGGAGGTTAGTTTCAGGTTTTATGACAATCACGCTGGCACAAGATGTTTAAATACATTATACGACAAGCAAGGTGCACAGGAGTGGGCTTAAGAGGCAGTCGTAGGTGTATTAAGCGATAGAAAGTGCATTATTTCATGAAGTAACCAACATTTTGAAGTCTTTCAAAAGGAGAGAGGGAGAGAATGTATTTTTGTGTTTGTCTATGTAAGTAAAACCTCCCGGTGAAAGCCAATAGACATCACCATACCCGACTGAAAGTACTTACCCCCAACTATTTATCACAAAATGCATTTATTAGGGGAGTGTAACACCCCACACACACACACACCTGCAGCTATGCCACTGCACTAACTGGTATATAATTCACAAATTATAGTGGTTTTGAATGTGTTATTGCAGACCTTGGTTCCAAGGTGCCAAGGGGAACTTACTGCTATTTATTTAATTAAATTTGTATAGCGCACTACTCCTCCTGAAGGGATAAACGGGCGCTAGGCTGATATACAAAATGCGCTCATTAATGGTTAAGCTTTATACTGAGGAAAATGATGGGCTACTTTTCATACAGAAATGTTTTTAACCTCTTGCCGAATGCTATGCATGTTATTTCGTGACTGACGTTGGTGACATTCATCATCTATTAGATAACCATAACATTTTTATAAACATCATTACTGAGTCCTGGGACCTGAGCAGATACAATTCACGTGGCGTGCCTGAAGTTTGACCTTGTGAATTTTGTGTAACTTGACCACTAACACTGTTGTAAGGACGTCATATTATTCCACAGCTTCGTTGTTTATTGACTGTGATTGAGACATAAGTAACGTTTGATATTTCCACCCTACTGCTTCAAAGGTTATTCTCAGTTCTAACATATGACTGAGAATCTACCTGGATGGGCAGGGGCAAATGAGGTATGACAGTAGTTTCAGCTATTTATATACTGAGACACAAGAAGTCTTTGGGCCCCCGCAGGGTTACCCCTGAAATGGAGACTAGTGGATCCTATTGATCCCCGGACATCTTGTGAAGGCAGGGATATGTACTCATTCCACCCTCTTGAAGGGGGATCTTAGGCCCTTTTTTAAAGGGCAGGCTACACTGCTGCCTGTAACGTGAAAGATGGACCAGCTGCTTCAAACAGCCAGTCTGTCTTTCACTAATGTGCTAACCTGAGGTCCAGGTGTGATTTTATGTTTGTCTTGGGGCAATGCATTATTTGTAATAGGGCACAATAACTGGGTCTGCAACCAGTTAGTGGTGTGCAACAGCGTGGAACCCAAGGCAAATGCGCTATGCATAATAAGGCCTAATTTGTTTATAGAAGAGTTGGGTCATCGACTGGCATGTGCTTGAGCCCAAATGTCTGTGAAGCACTGGGGCTTGAGCCATAGTATAATAATTTGGTGTACATATGTATTGTTAATGTAGTAATATATTTATACATTGTTTATTCAGTAATACAACTGTGTTGTGTTTTAACAAGACCATGAGTTCCTTGTTCTGTTCTTAGAATCTTTGGAACTGGAACTTGTGGTTTTTGATACAACGGGTGAGGCAGTTTTTGCTAGACGTGATCACTTCCTGGAGCGTCTCCTGTTGTGGGCATTTTCTTCAATAAAGTATTCTCAAGCTTCATCTGGTGTTCGCCTATCTCTTCCTGACATATTGGCGATGAGGGAAAGGGATCTTTAGTGCCCACAGACAAAGCTCTTCTTCAACTTTGGAAGCGACTCATTGGATCAGTTCACTCATGACAGCAGATTTTAATGAAGGATGGTTGGGGATCATCTTTTCAGTCCTCATGTCACTGTTTTGCTAAGGTGCCAATTGTAAGTTTTAAGCACTCACAGGTATGTTGACTTCTTTGAAGTGAACTCTGATTGTCACACGCTATTTGATAAACAGTAAAGCTGCACGCCTTTATCTTGAGTGTGTGTCACATGTCAGCACTTGTGAAGTGCTTGAGTGTATCCTACCAACCCTTCAAGTATGTTAGCTTGTCTTCTTTCATCGCGCACTGTCAGTGTGCACTGCATGCCATTATCTAAGAACTTGTTTTGAACACCAGTGTCTGTGATGTGATACAACATCTCTAGGTAACTTTGAATAAAACAGGAAGCTGCACCTGGTAACGAGCATAGTGCTGAGTGTAATAGCAACCATCAGCAACCCTACATGTTTTACAGTATTTGGCACATATGACGTTCAATGTTGATGATATTTAAAAACAATCATCAGCAAGCCGGTACAATCTATTTGCACACGTAATTATAACACTGAAAATTTAAAAAACAACAGTGAAAACATGTTTTAGTTTTTTTTTTCTGACTGTTTTTAACTCACACTTCTGGTGCAACACAATGACAACAAACTTAAGAAATAAACAAGTTGCAGGTCTTGATATACAAGCAGTTTTTTCAATATACATGAACATTTTCCCTTGCTGGTAATTTTAAGTATGGCTTCTAATACTCATCAGTTTATACAAAAACCGCCTTGCCAAAAAAAAAACAGGGTAACCCACACTAAAATGGTAACAATGGTTTAAATAGTTTGAACATTAATTGGTGGCAACAGACGCTACAGGATACTTGCATGCACACAAATTAGTGTTGTTTTATGGCATCTTAGGACATGCTGCTCAAGAGGTCTTTGACAACCTAACTCCAATTATTGCTCCTCAATCTGGATCAGGAGAAAGTGACTGGAGCCAATATAAAGAAGCAGTGAAGAGACAGAGTAAGTATTACTTGGATGAACCAAGCATTATGCTGGAGAGGCATTTTTTTTCAGGCATCCAACAGGCAGAAGAATCTATTAAGGAATATATTTCAGCTTTAGGAATGTTTGCTGCAACTTGTGAATTTGGTGGCAACACTGATATTTACATACTTGATCAGTTCGTATTTAATTGTTTTACAAAGAAAGTACAAGAAAGTTTATTGGTATGTTGTAATCCTACACGTACAGAAGTTATCGATTTGGCTAAAGGAATTGAACGATCAATGATATTCTCCAAAGTACTTAATCGTAAAGCACCAGTTAATGTGATTACAACCAGTCAAACCACTTTAGAGTCAAATAAGAATGAAATATGTGCAGTCAGTAAAGGAGTAGGTAAAGGAGGTAGAAATTATTCTTAAAAACTAGTGCAGCATGTTACAGATGTGGTTCGAAAAATCATTTGAGCAACAATTCAAATTGTCTGGTTATTGGGAAACGATGTTTGGCATGTAAAAAACTTGGTCATTTTCATTCAGTGTGTAGATCTAATAAGAATAACTTAAGAGTTGACAGTATTCAAGTACCTGAAGATGTTTGCGAAGAAAACCTTAGTAAGGTGATTTTAACAATCAAGTGTAGTTATATTTCAGGGGGAACTATGGTAAAAGGTCAATTTGTAAAAGCTGTCATTGGAATGGTAAGTCTTTCTGTAATGGCTGATTCAAGATCTCCTATAACAATATTAAGAGATTCTACATTTTTTGGAAAGATGCGAATCATATACCATCTGATGTGAATCTCATGGAATTTGGAGAAAAAGAAATTGAAATGGTGCGATATTTTTCAACAGTGGAATGTTTAGGAAGGAAATTTAGAACTAAAGTATACGTAGCTGTGTTTGGGAAAGACATTATAAGTTGACAAGATCTCTCTAAAATGGGAATATTTCTAGCGCCAGAGGCAGAAAATCCAATAGGTTTAGGAAAATTACCTGAAGGACATGGGGAAGAATTTAAAATTTAACATGTACATTTTGTTTCAGAAGGATGCAAAAGTGTTGAACAAATTTTAAACAGTCACAGTAATATATTTAAGGAATAAGTAAGTAAAGTAAAAGGATTTGAGCAAAACATTAAACTGAAGTCCGGGCTCAACTAATCATTCACAGAGTAAGAAATGTACCCATAAGTGTTAAAAAAATTTTTTTTTTTAATCTCAATGAAATGTGCTCTCAGGGTATAATTGTTCCAACTGACTCCTCCCAATGGGTTTTACCCATTGTTGTAGCCAAAAAGAAATCAGGTGAAATCAGGTTATCTGTGGACTTACACACACTTAACAAGAATATAGTTGTTGGTTGTCACCTCATTCCCAAAATTTAAGAACTACTGGCCAATCTTGGTAATACTAAGTACTTTTTGATCATCGACTTACACTCTGCGTATCACAAAATTCCTTACTGGCAGTCGAATCACAGGATCTTACTACATTTATAACACATTTGGGGGCATACTAGTTTTTTAGTCTTTCATTTGGATTAGCATCGGCTGCCTGTGTATTCCAAAGATTGATGGATATGTTGTTTGGTGATATGAAGGCGTACAAGCATATCAGGACAACATCTTTGCTGAAGACATTAAAACTCATAATGTTATAATGAAGGAAATATTAACCATAAATGGGAAAAATGATCAGACGGTACAAGTGTAATTTTGGGGTACAAGAATTGGAATATCTAAGCCACACTATTTCCTCTTCAGGTATTAAACCAAAATTATGTTTGATTAGAGCAATCCGAGATGCAAAGCCACCTAAGACAGAGACACCTTAAGATCTTTCTTGGGTTTGGCAAAACATTATGCACGTTTTGTGCAAGAATATACTCAGATAGATGAACCACTGAGAGCTCTCCTTAGAAAAGGATTGAAATTAATTTGGTCAACTGAAGTCGAGCAAGCCTTTTGTAATACCTAATAGGTTACCATTGGTGTACCAGCATTTCACCAGAACAATTGTCATGACAAAAGCATGATTACAGTAGATGCAAGGTGTACAGGGCTTGGAGCTCTACTGAACCAACGGTCTGATGGAAGAGAGCAAAGCATTTCTCTTCCGCTCGGGAGGCTGGGGCAGGCAGAGGCATGAAAGGAAAGGAAAGGCCTTTCCTTTCACGTCTCTGTAAGCATTTCTTCAGCCCGATCCCGATACGATCGGGATGGAGAAATGCCCACTATACACCAGGGAGTTTTTTATTTGTTTGTTTGTTTGTGTGTTTAGACATAAGGGGAGTGGCCCCTTGGGCAAGGCCCGCTCCCAAGGGGGGCAAATAATTAGTAGGCCTTTTCTGCCCCCCCTGAGGGCAGATCGCCTATATTGATTAGGCCAATCTGCCCTCGGGGGGCAGAAGCCACTAGACACCAGGGATTTTTTTTAGGTCAGTTTCACGCAAGGGGAGTGACCCCTTAGGCAAGGGTCGTTCCCCTGGGGAGAAAATATATTTTAGACCATTTCTGCCCTCCTTGGGGGCAGATCGCCTATTTTTTCTTAGGCCAATCTGCCACCTAGGGGGGCAGATACCAGGGATTTTTTTTTACACCAATTTCACGCAAGGGGAGCGACCCCTTGGGTAAGAAGTTGCTCCCCGGGGGACACATTTATTTTAGGCCATTTCTGCCCTCCTTGGGGCAGACCGGATGATTTTTGTAAGGCTCATCTGCCCCTCCAGGGGGGCAGAAACCCCACCAGACACCAGGGAAGATTTTGTTTTTTTTAAAAAAGAGGATGGGAGTATGGCCATACCCCCACACCAAATAAATGGGGACAAAGTTGTTCTGCCCACCAGTGGGCAGATGGGGCAATTACCGCCGATTCACTCCCAACTGGGCAGAAAGCCTACTAGATGCCAGGGAATTAAAAAAATATATATAGTGGGCTGGTGGCTACCAACCACTATGGGCATAGTTATCCCACCACCCCAGTTGAAGGGGATAACAGTTTTTCAGCTCTCACCTGCACACTAAAACATGTTATCCCATGGCAAGCAAGAGGACATTTAATTATTTTGGGTTTTGGTTCTACATTTGGGCCATGAGAGCATGGCTAACTCTCAAAATCGTCCCACTTGGAATGGGGAGAGAGCTGTACTTTTTGGACTTTGGGACGCTGCATCTAGAAAAATCCAGAAGACCTAGACACATATAAAAACTAAACATCTGGGTGAGTCCAGGGTGATGTGCACCCCACACCATTTTCTTACCCACAATGTCCTGCAAACCTCCAATTTTGCTGGTAATCACATATTTTTCCCACATTTTTGTGAGGGAACCTTCAGGAATCTGCAGGAATCCACAAAATTCCTACCACCCAGCACTGTCGCATCTATACTGATAAAAATTCTGCCCTACTTGTCAGCATAAAAATATTTGTTTTCAAACTGCCCCTTTGGATCCGCTTTGGTTCCCCCTCAACTTCGACATGTTTTTGGCTCTTCCATGTCACAGGCACTTGGCCCACCTACACAAGTGAGTTATCATTTTTACCGGGAGACTAAGGGAAACGTTGGGTGGTAGGAAATGTGTCCCGGTGCAGTGATCCCACACAGAAATGTGGGAAAAATGTGTTTTTTTAATGGTAAATTTGAGCTTTGTTGAGGATTCTGGGTGAGAAAACACTGGGAGATCCACACAAGTCACACCTCCCTGGACTCCCTCGGGTGTCTAGTTGTCAGAAATGTTTGGGTTTGGTAGGTTTCCCTATATGACTGCTGAGCCCAGGACCAAAAATGCAGGGGCCATTTGCCCCGCAAAAACAGGTAGTTTTGTGTCCGATAATTTTGATGTGTCCAGATAGTATTTTGGGGTATTTCCTTTCGCGGGCATTAGACCTACCCACACAAGTTAGGTACCATTTTTATCGGGAGACTTGGGGGAACGCTGGTTAGAAGGAAATTTGTGGCTCCACTCAGAATTACCGAAATGTGAAGAAAAAGCGTTTTTGGACCAAATCTTGAGGTTTGCAAAGGATTCTGGGTAACAGAACTTTGTTAGAGCCCTACAAGTCACCACATCTTGGATTCCCCTAGGTGTTTAGTTTTAAAAAATGCACTGGTTTGGTAGGTTTCCCTAGGTGCCTGCTGAGCTAGAGGACAAAATCCACAGCTAGGCACTTTGCAATAAACAGCTCTGTTTTCTTTGGGAAAATGTGATGTGTCCCCACTGTGTTTTGGGGCATTTCCTGTCGTGGGCACTAGGTCTACCCACACAAGTTAGGTACCATTGTTATCGGGAGTCTTGGGGAACGCTGGTTAGAAGGAAATTTGTGGCTACACTCAGAATTACCGAAATGTGAGGAAAAAGCGTTTTTTGGCCAAATCTTGAGGTTTGCAAAGGATTCTGGGTAACAGAACTTTGTTAGAGCCCCACAAGTCACCACATCTTGGATTCTCCTAGGTGTTTGGTTTTAAAAAATGCACTGGTTTGCTAGGCTTCCCTAGGTGCTGGCTGAGCTAAAGGACAAAATTCACAGCTAGGCACTTTGCAATAAACTGCTCTGTTTTCTTTGGGAAAATGTGATGTGTCCACACTGTGTTTTGGGGCATTTCCTGTTGCGGGCACTAGGCCTAACCACACAAGTGAGGTACCATTTTTATCGGTAAGCTTGGGGGAATGCTGGGTGGAAGGAAATTTGTGGCTCCTCTCAGATTCCAGAACTTTTGGTCACCAAAATGTGAGGAAAAGGTGTTTTTTTGGGGCCAAATTTTGAGGTTTGCAAAGGATTCTGGGTAGCAGAACCTGGTGAGAGCCCCACAAGTCACCCGATATTGGATTCCCCTAGGTGTGCAGTTTTAAAAAAATGCACAGGTTTGGTAGGTGTCCTTAGGTGTCGGCTGAGCTAGAGGCCAAAATCCACAGCTAGGCACTTTGCAAAAAAACTGCTCGGTTTTCATTGGGGAAATGTGATGTGTCCATATTGTGTTTTGGGGCATTTCCTGTCGTGGGCACTAGGCCTACCCACACAAGTGAGGTACCATTTCTATTGGGAGACTTGGGGGAACGCTGGGTGGAAGGAAATTTGTGGCTCCTCCCACATTCCAGAACTTTCTGTCACCGAAATTTGATGAAAAAGTGTTTTTTGGCCAAACTTTGAGGTTTGCAAAGGATTCTGGGTAACAGAACTTGGTGAGAGCCCCACCAGGTACCCCATCCTGAATTCCTCTAGGTGTCTAGTTTTCATAAATGCACAGGTTTGGTGGTTTTCCTAGGTTCTGGCTGAGCTGGAGATCAAAATCCACAATTAGCACTTTGCAAAAAACACGTCAGATTTCAATGTACAAATGTGATGTGTCCATGTTGTATTTCCTATCGTGGTCATTAGGCCTTCCCACCCAATGATGTACCATTTTTATCGGGAGACTTCGGGGAACACAGAATAGCAAAACAAGTGTTATTGCTCCTTGTCTTTCTCTACATTTTGTCCTTCCAAATGTAAGACAGTGTGTAAAAAAGACGTCTATTTGAGAAATGCTCTGTAATGCACATGCTAGTATGGGCACCCCGGAATTCAGAGATGTGGAAATAACCACTGCTTCTCTACACCTTATCTTGTGCCCATTTGGGAAATACAAAGGTTTCCTTGATACCTATTTTTCACTCTTTATATTTCAGCAAATGAATTGCTGTATACCCGGGATACAATGACGACCCATTGAAAGGTGCAGCTCATTTATTGGCTCTGGGTACTTAGGGTTCTTGATGAACCTACAATCCCTATGTATCCCCACAACCAGAATAGTCCAGCAGACCTAACAGTATACTGCTTTAAAAAATCTGACATTGCAGGAAAAAGTCACAGAGTAAAATGTGGAGAACAATGGCTGTTTTTTTACCTCAATTTCAATATTTGTTTATTTCAGCTGTTATTTTCTGTAGGAAAACCTTGTAGGATCTACACAAATAACCCCTTGATGAATTCAAAATATTGTCTACTTGTCACAAGTGTTTTGCTTTCCAGGATCCAGCATAGGTTTCACACCCATTTCTGACACTAACTGGAAGGAGGCTAAAAGCACAAAATATAGTAAAAATGGGGTATGTCCCAGAAAAATGCCAAAATTGTGTTGATTAATGTGGTTTTCTGATTCAAGTCTGCCTGTTCCTAAAAGCTGGGAAGATGGTGATTTTAGCACCACAAACACTTTGTTGATGCTATTTTGAGGGGGAAAACACAAGCCTTCTTCTGCAGCTCTTTTTCCCATTTTAAAAACAACAAAAAATGTTTGCTGTATTTTGGCAAATTTTTTGGTCTCTTCCAGGGGAACCCACAAAGTCTGGGTACCTCTAGAATCCCCAGGATGTTGGAAAAAAAGGACACAAATTTGGCATAGGTAGCTTATGTGGACAAAAGGTTATGAGGGCCTATGCGTGAACTGCACCAAATAGTCAAAAAAGGCCTAGCTCCTTAGGGGAAAAAGGCCTGGTAGCAAAGGGGTTAAACACCTTTCTGGTAGCAAGAATTAGAGAGCAGATTGTTTTTCACACATGTCTTTGGAGAGTGAGGAAGATTATGTTGATTTTGGAGACATTGACTGTGTGGTGGCTGTTATGGATACAGTGAGTGGTAGTAACAGTAATATTTCTGAGGAAGAAGGGTTACGAGCATGCAGTGAAGATGAAAACATGCAAGAGGTTAAGAGATATGTACTTAATGGGTGGCCACAAACAAAATGTCTATCTGGAGAATTGAAAAGTTTTTCAAAATTGGCGGACAAATTGTTAATAATTTACCGATGTGGGGAGAGTTACACATTCCACCTGTGAGTTTATGAAATTAGTTAATACAGTTAGATCATCAAGGTCACTTGGGAATTTCCAAAACCATTCAAATATTGAAACAGCATTATTGGTGACTATCCATAGACTCAAATGTAAAACAATTTATTGGTAAGTTTTCTAATTGCTTAGTATCAAACAAACATTGGAAATGTAGAGAAACACCTTAATGCCCTGTGCCATTTCTGAGTCCTTTGTGGAACAAAGTATGCTTAGATTTTGCAGGACCATACACTTTGCTTCCCAACAACATGAAATATTTAATGTTAATGATTGATTATTATTCAAAATGCATTTATTTTTCATTCACAAAGTCACCTAGCACTAGTGAGACAATAAAATGTGTGGAAAACATATTTAAGTTAGAAGGAACTCTAAGAGACATTATCACAGATAATGGAACACATTTTGTGTCAACTAACTGTGTTCCTTTTTAAAGCAACATGATGCAAAACATGTCAAAGTTGCCCTGTATTCCCAACATCTAATGGCTTAGTGGAAAAAGAAAACTAATGAATAGAGGAAGGAAGGCAAACAGCTTTTTCCTCAGGTCAAAACGTATGGACATTTTTAAAAGAGAAGGTTTGGTCTTATGCTATTACCCCTCTTGTACAACAGAAGAAGCTCCATTCACTTTATTAAGGGGGTGCAAGGTACACACTTGTTTTTATCCAAGTTAGTTGAACAGAATGAATAAATGTATTCATTCTGAGGAGGTAAATAAAGAAAAAATAGATACCTCAGTATATTTAAAACAAATGGAAATGTAAAAGAGAATCTAAGTTGTTAATGCCTATGAAAGTGGTAAGGGCCAGGAAGGGAGCTGTTTTAGTGCGATATAAAGGTTGGTGGAACAGGAGACAATTAGTTGAAGTGTCTCCAGAGAAAGCAGGTATAATTAAGAAAAGTAAAATATTAAATGACTCGATTAAATGGTTATCATGATTACAACCTGATAATGTGTTTGTTTTAGAAAAAACTCCAACAAGGACATACTCAAAGCCCAATGGTTCAAGAAACTCCTGGTCATTCATTGAGTCAAGAACAGACAGGTAGTTACCAAAATGTTGAAGGGAAAAGAGCAAAATTCATGTTCTGTTAAAATTGCAAGCCGTTTTAATGATTTTGTAATGTATTAGGTGTAATGGTAAGGTTGCAAACGCTGTATTTTGTTATGTTTATTTATAATGGGGAAGATGTTATTATACATATGTATTGTTAATGTAGTACTATATTTATACATTATTTATTCAGTTATACAACTATGTTGTGTTTTAAGCAGTGGTCTTGGATATGACAGGTGAGGCAGTTTCTACAAGACGCAATTGCTTACTGACACGTCTCCTGCTGTTGACATTTTCTTCAATAAAGTATTCTCAAGCTTCATCTGGTGTTCGCCTATCTTTTCCTGAGACCTAGCTATTTTCCAGCTAAGAAGTGTCACAAAATCAGGGCTCTGCATAGTAAAATAGATGCAAGCAGTGAGGATATTGGTTAATTTTCTCAGTTGAGATGCTCTCAATTGTTTCTGCTCTTGTTAGAGATTGTGACATGGGATAATAGGCAGGCTGCAGGTGGGGCTTTGACATAGGGCCGATATGGAGCCCTGTAGGGGTTTTCACTATTTGTAGTCATTAGGGTACTTAGGAAGCTCCATTGTTTTAAAAGTGTGAATGGTTGTCTCTTCACACTAGAATTCTAACGTCTGCACATGAAATGTAATCTCCGCCCCTTCAACACTTTTTTGGTAAATCTTTGAACTCTTTCAGCATTAAAGGCAGAAAATCACAAACTGAAACCTGATTGTTCAAACATTTTACATAGTTGCTGCATGGCCCTTTGTCTTCTCTTACTCAGAAGGTCACCCATATAAAGTAGGGAAAGCAAAATGCTACATAGAACTGTGAAATCAGAAGCCTACATGAAGGACTTCTTGATTCCCTGGAAGGGGTTTATGAAGAGACTGAGTTCAGCTCTCCATTAAATCTTTACGTCTAAGAGCTGTCTTCAGGGCTAAGCTAGTCAACCCATTGTTAACCTTACAAGAAGAAAGGAGTTTTATCAATAACTACTGCTTTGCCCTAACCGTTAAAAGGTCTGGGAGGAAGGGAGAGTCCCAGGAACTGCCAGCTGCAAAGTCTTGGAGAGAACCAGGAAGTCTCCAATCAGTTTAACACTTCAGGTTTTAGTACTGAAGCAAGTGGTTGATAAACAGATTCTCACTGAAAATTGCCAGTCTTGGGCCTTGGCTCTGATGTCTTAACAACTCTCCAGAGAATTGAAAGCATATATTTTTTTAAAGCCTCCACCTTACTAAATAGTAGAATAACATTTTTAGTTTCTTAAGTCAACAATTAGGTGTTTAACTTACACCATCCCTAAAAGTGATCTTGTATTGTCACTAAGAAAATTTGTTAACAAAACATGGTGAATCCTTGTTTTTATGGCTATTTTGACCAACCAACCACTAATAACCACTCTATGGAAATCTCCTGTTCCCCTACTTTCGACCAGTGGTACAATAAAATGGTCAAAATTAGTAAACTGGAATATGCTCTGTTTGCAGAAAACATAAGGAGTGCCTCTATGATGAAATATGACGTATTTTCCACTCCGAGGTAATCTTTCTTGATTACTTGCTTATTGTTTGAAAACATCATGCCCAATTTACATTTTCATCATATTTTTAGGTGATTTGATAAGATTCCTTCAACACTTTCTATAAAGCATTTTCCTGAATCCTACAATACCTAAGATGAGCTGACACAAAAATGTGCATTAAAGCTGTGAGAAATTGGGCATTGTTTCATTGGGGTGTGAGTCCTGATCAAGCAACATCTACAAACATGTGCAGCTTGAATGACAAAAAGCCGATAGCCACAAGCACTTGCAGGGTGTGTGCAAGATCAAGCAATAGTCACAAGCACTTGCAGGGTGAACAACAAAAAGTCACTACGTTAACCTGTGCTTAAATTTGGGTAGCTATCGGAAACCAATTTAGAAAACTAGAGTAAATTTTAATACATTATTTGACTCCAAAATGACAAACATCAAATTAGTAGAACCGGAATTATGAATTTTTAAAGTTTAAGATTCAAAATAGCGCCTAAAAGATAAAAGTGCCAGCTGCGGACATCTGGTTGCGCTAGATAGAGACAAAGTCAAAAGTTCAGGGCGACCGCGATGGAGCGTGGTTCAGGTACAAGAAGTGAATTGGGCCTGGCCAGCGCTTACCTACGGACTTAAAACATTTTTTAAAAGAAAATGTCTGAGATAGTAGAAGTTCAGCTGGGCAAGGCTCCTAGAGTGTCAGAGAAGTGAGCGTCATCATCAGATCGCCATGTAGCGCAATTGTGATGAAGATTTTTACCTTTGGACATAGTTGCTGAAATGGAAGTTAAAAATCTCCAATGGAATGAAGCAGAAGGATGTAGTCGAAGACAGTTCCTAAAAGTTGGATATCCCTTTTCAAAAGGACCTTAATTGTCCCCCTCACAATAGGTGCTTGTTAGAAATGGGGTTTCTGGTTGGCTAGGGTATGCACCTCAGCCAGGCAGAACTTACCCACTCTAGTCAGGGCAAGGGAGTTACACGTCCAAGATAACCCCTGCTCACCCCCTTGGTAGCTTGGCACGAGCAGTCAGGCTTAACCCGGAGGCAATGCGTAAAGCGTTTGCACAACACACACATACATGTGACGCAATATCCCCACCACAAAGGAAACACAACACCAGATTATATGAAAATACACTGTATTGTACACAACATAATTATTAGACCAACATCACATAACAGTACTATCCTGCTACCTTAGCAGTTGTCAGAACGTTACACATTAGTTACTCTGCAAACTAGCAGTAGTCACACATAACACACAGGTTACTCAGTATTCTGCAACATAAGCAGTAGTCAGGAAACACGTTATCACATTAGCACACTTGTCATAAGAATATCATAAAACGCCCATAATAGGAACATTAGAAAATCTATGGCAAGTTAAGCAAACATATTAGCAAGTCATGCCCATAAAAGGAACATGTGCACATATATGTAAAAGTATCATAGGACAGGCAGGCAATATAACACAATTAATAAAGTCTGTAGCAAGAACTTCAATTATGGTTATACTGGTCCCTTTAAAAAGTACCTGTCTTGATGAGGAGGCACCTCTAGTGCCTAAAACAACCGATGGGGCCCCCAGCGCTCCTCTGCGCAAAAACGGGGGCCTCCCTAAACAGGGCAGACTGAGAGGGGCGGCACGCACCCTCTCTGAATTCTTGACGGGCCCCTTCTGGGACCCGTGATCGCTGGGGGGCCCCCCGGGCCTCCACCGGCCCTCCCGAGGGGGGCCCAGGTCGCCCAATACACTTAAAGGGTAGAGGGGGCGATCGCGCCCCTAGGGCAGTGACCGGGGAGTAGGGAACTCCCGTTCCTCCCCGTGTCCTGCGTGCCAGGGGGCAGCCGCCCTTGTCCGCGGTGCGGCTGCCCCAAAAGGAAGTCTGGGAAGCAGGGACCTCCGTTGAGGTCCCTCGCCGGCTTCCTGCGGCAGCTGCACCCGGTCTGGTGCACAGACCGCTCCCCTGCCGTCCCTCGTCCACGAGGGAGGCAGTTTCGGAAGCTGGTGCCGGCGTGTGCCCCGGGGGCGCTCCGTAGAGCGCGCGTCACCCGGGGGCACGAGAGGAGCGGCCCGCTCCTCTCTATACTCCAGCAAGTGCCCCGGGGGCACAATGAACAATGCGGTCCTGGCGGCCGTCCCCGATGCGGCGCCCGGGCCGCGGCGGTGATTCTGTCCACAACAAAAGCGCTGGAAAGGGCGCCCGGGTTGCGGCGGTGATCTCCTTCAAGCGCTTTTCACAGCGCTAAGACAAATGCAGCCTGGGCTGCGGCGGTGATTTCTTTCAAGCGCTTTTCACAGCGCTAAGACAAATGCAGCCTGGGCTGCGGCGGTGATTTCTTTCAGCAAATGAAAAGCGCTTTCAAAGCGCAATGGCACCTCAGCAGCCTCAGCAGTTACAAGAATGCCTTGTTCTTGGTTAAAGCATTCTGCGCAAAGGTTTAAAGGATCGTTGCAGGGGTCAGGGGCCACAGCACCCTGCCCCTGGGAACAACTTAAGCAAAAAGGAGCACAGGGCTGGTGGGCTCAGCTACAGGCCAGCACAAAGGGTGCAGATGGTGGCGGTTCCTCCTAGTGACCAGGCAGGTCACAGGTCAGCACAACAGCAGCAGTCCATGGCGGTTTCCTGGTGAGTCCATTCATCAGCGTTCTGTGTCCAGTTCCAAGTTCCAAGAATGTTCAAATTGTGGGGAAAATTCCCCTGTACTTATAGTCAGTTCTTACAGTGTTTTACAGTGGTAGGGAGAGGAGGTTCCAGCCAGTTACAACTGGTTCTGGGAGTGCCCCCTCTCTCCTTTCAGCACAGGCTCCAAACATCAGTGGGGGGTTAACGACCCTATTGTGTGAGGCCAGGGCACAGCCTTTACAAATGTAGGTGTGCCCCGCCTCTCCCTTCTCTCAGCCCAGGAAGACTATTCAGTATGTAGATGCACCTCAGTGACACCTCCACCCTCCCTGTGTACAGGCTGTCTGAAAAGTATGCACAAAGCCCCAACTGTCACTCTGCCCAGACGTGGATTGGAGTCAAGCTGCAAAACACCAGAATCATAAGCACAGATAAATGCGCACTTTCTAGAAGTGGCATTTCTGTGATAGTAAAAAAAATACACCCACACCAGTAAGCAGTATTTATTATCACCATCACAACCATACCAAACACGCCTACGCTAGCCCTCATAAATCAGACAATACCCCTACACATAAGGCAGGGCATTCCTAATGCAATCCTATGAGAAGGCAGCACTCACAGCAGTGAGACACCAAGTTAGGCTGTTTGTCACTACCAGGACAGGCCATGCAATATGGCACATGTCCTGCCTTTCTACATACATGGCACCCTGCCCACAGGGCGTACTTTAGGGGTGACTTACATGTAGTAAAAGGGGAGTCCTGGGCCTGGCAAGTAAATTTAGATGCCAGGTCCCTGTGGCAGAAAACTGCGCACACAGGCCCTGCGCTAGCAGGCCTGAGACAGGTTTGAAAGTCTACTTCAGTGGGTGGCGCAAGCAGCGCTGCAGGCCCACTAGTAGTATTTAATTTACAGGCCCTGGGTATAGAGATACCACTGTACAAGGGACTTATAGGTAAATTAAATATGCCAATCAGGTATAAGCCAATCATACCAACTTTAGATGGGAGAGCACCTGCACTTTAACACTGGTCAGCAGTGATAAAGTGCTCAGAGTCCTAGAGCCAACAGCGAAAGGTCAGAAGAACCAGGAGGAAGGAGGCAAAAAGACTAGGGATGACCATGCGTATGGCCAAAAGTCCAACACAACCCCCTACCAGCCAAAATCCAGGGGAGAACAATCAATACCTTGATGTACTTTCCTGATTGGGGCGATAGAACAAGGACCCAGGCCCACAACAGCAGGGGCATGTTCCAGTTCTACGCCTTCCTGACTCCACTGGGATCTCTCTGTCAATGCGTCCCAGGCAGCCTAGACCAACCCACGGGGATTCTCTAGCTGCCAATGGCCAGAACCAGGCCCCAGGCCATCTAGGAGCCTCTGGTCTCTGAAACCATAATGAGTGGGGGGCGGTAGCCCCAGGTGCAAAGCAACCTGTCTCCACTCCATTTTTGATCAGTTCAGGGGCTCTACCCTGCCACTGATCCACCAACCTAGGGTCCGCACCCATAGGTTCTACAGGGGCTAGAGGCGAGGCTCTCCTCCCTCTACCCCTCCTTCTAGGATCCCGCCCTCCTCTCCTAGGAGGGGTATCACCAGAATCCACACTTGCCAGGGTGCTGGGTACAGCAGCCCTGCACAACTTTCTTGCCAGCCCAGGATCACTACCTGGCGACTGACCACCCAACCCAGGGACGACACCCTTGGGTTGCACCGGGGTCCGGGGCGGGCTTCCCCCTCCCTGAACCCCACTTCCAGAGTCCTGCGTCTCCCCACCTCGGGAGAAGCCACCAGAAGTTTCACACAGGGGGGTGAGCACACTAACCGCCCCCCCAACCAGGTCAGAGTTTACCCCCTGAACCTGTCTATCTAGTCCAGGGACGACACCCTTAGACTGGACCATTGCCCAGCGAACCAGGACTTCCTTGGGAGCACACCTACCCCCTACCAGATCAGAGCTTACCCCCTGAATCTGGCAATCCAACCCAGAGTCACTACCCTGCGGTTGAACCACTGCCTGGCGCACCAGGACTTCCTTGGGAGCACACGTACTCCCCATCAGGTCAGAGTTTACCCCCTGAACCTGATCATCCAACCCAGAGTCACCACCCTGCGGTTGAATCATTGCCTGGCGCACCAGGACTTCCTGGGGGGCACACCTACCCCCCACAAGGGAAACACTTTCCCCAAGGGCCACACAAGAGTCTGGCTGGCGCAGGTCTCCTGACCTCTGCCCATCTGACAGAGTCTGGATTCCCCCCAGCCCAGAAATGGTCTCACCAAGGTCATTCCTGGGGGGCTCTGCACTCAGAGCTGACCCCTGACCCTCCAGGTTCTCCACTGGGGCCTGCAGCCCCCTCTCAACCCTATGCCTGGATTTCCGCCTCCTCCGCTGTAGAGCGAGACTACCAGACACCAGGACCGGCGGAACGCTATCACCAGCCACCCGCCTAAGTCCTAATGACAAAATGGGATCCTTCTGAACAGCTGGCCCTACGGCACAGGTTAGGCTCACCTCCTGGCGTTCACTCATGGAACCTTCAGGGGCCTGGGACGGTATCTTGGGCACCTTGGGCCTCAGCCCAGCCCCATTCCCTCTCCTCAGAGACGGGACATGGGGTCCCTCACCCATCCCAGTCCACTGGGACCTACCTGGGACACTCCATTCCTTTCCCACCACACCTTGTTGGGAAACACCTAGACCACTCTCATTAGGAACACCCCCTAATGTCACACCAGACCCTCTGGTACGCAACCAGAAGTCTGCCTCCTTTGCAAGCTCCCTGGAGTCAGAGAGCTCACACACTGACAAGTGTTGGCGTAACTCTGAAAAACAACAACGAAACAGGTGCTCTCTGAGAATCAGATTAAACAGTCCTTCAAAATTGTTTACTGTGCTACCCTTCACCCATCCATCTAGTGCAATGCAGCAATCCTCCACAAACTCCTCCCAAGACTGGTGGGACAGTTTCTTACCACCCCTAAACCTTTTTCTGTATTCCTCAGGGGAAAAACCATACTTCACAATCAGTGCGTTCTTCACAGCGGAGTACCCCTCCCTGTCACTCTCTTCTAGAGTCAGTAGGGCATCCCTCCCCTCCTCAGGAATAAAACTCCCTAGGCCAGTTCCCCAATCCTTCTCAGGGATCCTGCGCTCTACCAGAGCCCTCTCATATTCCTTTAACCACTGACGTATGTCACCCCCCTCTTGGAACCTAGGTACCAGATCTATGGGTATGTGAGGAACATCTTTGCTACAGCACTGTACATTGCTGCCACCACTGGACTCCACCTGCAGCGCTGGTGAGTCCAGAACCTTCAGACTGCGCTCTAGAGCGAGTCTTTCTCTGGCAAAGGCCCTCTCTGCCTCTGCCATTCTCTCCTGTACTAAGGCCTTCTCTACCTCAGCCCTTCTCTCCTCAACAGCTAGGCGCGCTAACTGCAACTTCAGGTCCCTCTCTTCCCGCCTATCTCTTAGCTCATCAGGCGTCATGGAATGAGAGGTAGCCCTGCTTCTTACACTGGACCCAGCAAGGGACTCCCTATCACTGGGGCCTTCCCTGTCAACTGGCGTCCCCAACCGGTCATTCTCACCCTCCTGATCAGTCTCTCTACCACTCTCTAGGGATGAGGTCTGGGAGCCCTCCCATTGGGAACCCTCGCTACACTCAGGATCCTCTGGGTACCCCCTAAGCACACTCCCTCCCTGGGTAAATGTCACAAACCTTTCAAAGAAATTCAGAGATCTCCTGAGGTCCCCTTCTACAGGCAGCCCTCTCTCTCTACAGAACCCCTCTAATTCCCCCTGCGTGTAAAACGGCAGGTCCTCTAAATCAAAGGTAAGCCCCATCTTGAAAAGGTACAATTAACTCAACTGTGACAATCACAATACCCAAGCGTGAGAACTGAAAACAGGAAAAATGACCAAAGAGAGAAAGTTAAGAGAAGCCAAAGATGTGATGGTCTAAACGCAATCCTTGTAGTGAAATAATGAGTCACAATGGTATTGTGCAAGCGCAAGTCCTATCCTCACCGCTGACTTCCAATGTTAGAAATGGGGTTTCTGGTTGGCTAGGGTATGCACCTCAGCCAGGCAGAACTTACCCACTCTAGTCAGGGCAAGGGAGTTACACGTCCAAGATAACCCCTGCTCACCCCCTTGGTAGCTTGGCACGAGCAGTCAGGCTTAACCCGGATGCAATGCGTAAAGCGTTTGCACAACACACACATACATGTGACGCAATATCCCCACCACAAAGGAAACACAACACCAGATTATATGAAAATACACTGTATTGTACACAACATAATTATTAGACCAACATCACATAACAGTACTATCCTGCTACCTTAGCAGTTGTCAGAACGTTACACATTAGTTACTCTGCAAACTAGCAGTAGTCACACATAACACACAGGTTACTCAGTATTCTGCAACATAAGCAGTAGTCAGGAAACACGTTATCACATTAGCACACTTGTCATAAGAATATCATAAAACGCCCATAATAGGAACATTAGAAAATCTATGGCAAGTTAAGCAAACATATTAGCAAGTCATGCCCATAAAAGGAACATGTGCACATATATGTAAAAGTATCATAGGACAGGCAGGCAATATAACACAATTAATAAAGTCTGTAGCAAGAACTTCAATTATGGTTATACTGGTCCCTTTAAAAAGTACCTGTCTTGATGAGGAGGCACCTCCAGTGCCTAAAACAACCGATGGGGCCCCCGGCGCTCCTCTGCGCAAAAACGGGGGCCTCCCTAAACAGGGCAGACTGAGAGGGGCGGCACGCACCCTCTCTGAATTCTTGACGGGCCCCTTCTGGGACCCGTGATCGCTGGGGGGCCCCCCGGGCCTCCACCGGCCCTCCCGAGGGGGGCCCAGGTCGCCCAATACACTTAAAGGGTAGAGGGGGCGATCGCGCCCCTAGGGCAGTGACCGGGGAGTAGGGAACTCCCGTTCCTCCCCGTGTCCTGCGTGCCAGGGGGCAGCCGCCCTTGTCCGCGGTGCGGCTGCCCCAAAAGGAAGTCTGGGAAGCAGGGACCTCCGTTGAGGTCCCTCGCCGGCTTCCTGCGGCAGCTGCACCCGGTCTGGTGCACAGACCGCTCCCCTGCCGTCCCTCGTCCACGAGGGAGGCAGTTTCGGAAGCTGGTGCCGGCGTGTGCCCCGGGGGCGCTCCGTAGAGCGCGCGTCACCCGGGGGCACGAGAGGAGCGGCCCGCTCCTCTCTATACTCCAGCAAGTGCCCCGGGGGCACAATGAACAATGCGGTCCTGGCGGCCGTCCCCGATGCGGCGCCCGGGCCGCGGCGGTGATTCTGTCCACAACAAAAGCGCTGGAGAGGGCGCCCGGGTTGCGGCGGTGATCTCCTTCAAGCGCTTTTCACAGCGCTAAGACAAATGCAGCCTGGGCTGCGGCGGTGATTTCTTTCAAGCGCTTTTCACAGCGCTAAGACAAATGCAGCCTGGGCTGCGGCGGTGATTTCTTTCAGCAAATGAAAAGCGCTTTCAAAGCGCAATGGCACCTCAGCAGCCTCAGCAGTTACAAGAATGCCTTGTTCTTGGTTAAAGCATTCTGCGCAAAGGTTTAAAGGATCGTTGCAGGGGTCAGGGGCCACAGCACCCTGCCCCTGGGAACAACTTAAGCAAAAAGGAGCACAGGGCTGGTGGGCTCAGCTACAGGCCAGCACAAAGGGTGCAGATGGTGGCGGTTCCTCCTAGTGACCAGGCAGGTCACAGGTCAGCACAACAGCAGCAGTCCATGGCGGTTTCCTGGTGAGTCCATTCATCAGCGTTCTGTGTCCAGTTCCAAGTTCCAAGAATGTTCAAATTGTGGGGAAAATTCCCCTGTACTTATAGTCAGTTCTTACAGTGTTTTACAGTGGTAGGGAGAGGAGGTTCCAGCCAGTTACAACTGGTTCTGGGAGTGCCCCCTCTCTCCTTTCAGCACAGGCTCCAAACATCAGTGGGGGGTTAACGACCCTATTGTGTGAGGCCAGGGCACAGCCTTTACAAATGTAGGTGTGCCCCGCCTCTCCCTTCTCTCAGCCCAGGAAGACTATTCAGTATGTAGATGCACCTCAGTGACACCTCCACCCTCCCTGTGTACAGGCTGTCTGAAAAGTATGCACAAAGCCCCAACTGTCACTCTGCCCAGACGTGGATTGGAGTCAAGCTGCAAAACACCAGAATCATAAGCACAGATAAATGCGCACTTTCTAGAAGTGGCATTTCTGTGATAGTAAAAAAAAATACACCCACACCAGTAAGCAGTATTTATTATCACCATCACAACCATACCAAACACGCCTACGCTAGCCCTCATAAATCAGACAATACCCCTACACATAAGGCAGGGCATTCCTAATGCAATCCTATGAGAAGGCAGCACTCACAGCAGTGAGACACCAAGTTAGGCTGTTTGTCACTACCAGGACAGGCCATGCAATATGGCACATGTCCTGCCTTTCTACATACATGGCACCCTGCCCACAGGGCGTACTTTAGGGGTGACTTACATGTAGTAAAAGGGGAGTCCTGGGCCTGGCAAGTAAATTTAGATGCCAGGTCCCTGTGGCAGAAAACTGCGCACACAGGCCCTGCGCTAGCAGGCCTGAGACAGGTTTGAAAGTCTACTTCAGTGGGTGGCGCAAGCAGCGCTGCAGGCCCACTAGTAGTATTTAATTTACAGGCCCTGGGTATAGAGATACCACTGTACAAGGGACTTATAGGTAAATTAAATATGCCAATCAGGTATAAGCCAATCATACCAACTTTAGATGGGAGAGCACCTGCACTTTAACACTGGTCAGCAGTGATAAAGTGCTCAGAGTCCTAGAGCCAACAGCGAAAGGTCAGAAGAACCAGGAGGAAGGAGGCAAAAAGACTAGGGATGACCATGCGTATGGCCAAAAGTCCAACAGTGCTGCTATAGTGAATGGATTGAAAGTAATATGGAATCAAAGAACGTAGTTGGAGAAACCGGGAAGTCAATCCAACCTGTGATGCATCTATGGCATATAGGTGAGCAGGTGGGTCCCATTCTCCTCCGGGTTCTCAGAGCACTTTTTGGTCAAAATGTCTTTGGGGGTGATTCTCACCCTAGCGGGCGGCGGAGGCCGCCCACCAGAGTTCCCCCCTCCAAAATACCACTCCGCGGTCGCAAGACCGCTGAGCGTATTTTGGGTTTTGCACTGGGCTGGCGGGCGACCGCCAAAAGGCCGCCCGCCAGCCCAGTGCAAAACGGCCTTCCCACTAGGACGCCGGCTTAGAATTGAGCCGGCGGAGTGGGAAGGTGCGACGGGTGCAGTGGCACCCGTCGCGTATTTCAGTGTCTGCATAGCAGACACTGAAATACAAAGTGGGGCCCTCTTACGGGGGCCCCGCGGCACCCCGTACTGCCAGGAACAGGATGGCGGTAGGGGGTGTCAGAATCCCCATGGCGGCGGAGCGCGCTCCGCCGCCATGGAGGATTCACAAGGGCAGCGGAAAACCGGCGGGAGACCGCCGGCTTTCCGCATCTGACCGCGGCCGAACCGCCGCGGTCAGAATGCCCTGCGGTGCTCCCGCCGACCGCCGGGGTCAGAATGACCCCCTTTATGTCTTCAGTTTTGGAAAATGCCCAGGTGGGCATGTTGGCACCTTTAGCACCACAACCAAAGGTCCAAGAGTGCATGGAGACCTCCTGGAGGGGGGTTGAGGACTCACACAGGCTGGGTCCAGGTATGAGATTAAGATGGTGGGAGCCTGTTATGTCCATTTGGCTCTGAAGAGGAGGTCAGCAAACTAGCCATTTGAGTCACTTCTGGGAGTCCTGGGTGCAGGTGTAGGGCCAAGACTCAATAGCAGGGCTGGCTCCGATGGTTCAAAGCAGGTTCCAGACAGCACAGCAGTAGTTTAGGATACAGAAGTAGTGTGACAGAGTACACAGCAGGTCACAGCAGCAGGCAGTCCTCTGAGTGTCCTTCCGCAGGTCTAGAACTAAAGAATTTGTCTGAAGGTCCTATTGTTATACCATTGGGAACCCTCTCCTAGAAGGTGGGAGAAGCTTTTGTAAAGGTTTTTTGATGTTCTTGGAATTTTCTGACACTCCTGTCCTGGATCCAAGCTGGCTGCAGTGACAATACTTGGTTGGTAGGCCTATTGTGAGGGGACATGGTGCAGCGTATTCAGGTGCAAGTGGGGCAGTGCTGAGCTCAGCCACCATCAAGCCAGTTAGTGAGCCTTTGAGGCACACCTAATCCCACCATTGTGTGACTTTCTGGGAGGAATGCACAAAGTTTAACTGTCAGCTACACCCAGTCATGTGACTCAAGAAAGGCTGCAGGTACAAAGAGCTAAGGGCAGGAAAATGGCAACTTTCTAAAAGTAGCATTTTCAGAGTTGTAATTTAAAATCTGACTTCACCATGAGAGAGGATTTTTCATTACAATTCCAAATTTGCAATGAAAAATCTGACTTTATCATTAAAGAGGGTTTATCGTTACAATTCCTCATGTACCAAACATGACATACCTACGTCCTCTCAATTAGGAATTACTTTTTAGTAAAGGTGATAAGGAATCTCCATTATTATCAGATGGCAGGGATAGACCTTAACGTATTGAAAAACGAGTTTGGGAGTTTTTTCACTACCATGACTTGTAAAACTTAAAAGTTCATGTTCAATCCTTTAATTAAACAGCACCCTACCTTCTGGGCTATGTTGGTCTACCTTTCAGTAGACATATGTAATAAAGAGGGAGTTTAAGGCTTGGCAAGGGAGTTTAAAAGCCAAGTTGACATGGCAGTGTGACACTGCATTCAGGCTGGAATGGGAGGCCTTGTGCAAGTTTTAGAGGGCTACCTAGGTGGGTGACACAATACGTGCCACAGGCCCACTGGTAACATTTATTTTACAGGCCCTGGGTATGCGGTATAGCACTCTACAAGGGACTTACATGTAAATTAAATATGCCAATTACGAATATGTCAATTGTACCATATGTTGGAGAGTGCACAGAGTTATAAGGTCAACAAAAACAAATTCAGCAAAAAGTAGGTGAAAGGCTCAATGTTTGGGGTGACCCTGCACAAAGGGCCATTTCCAACATATGCTATGTATGGTTTTAGTAAGACTCAACTAAATCAAGGAGATTAAGTAAAAAAAAAAAAATCTAATATTTCACCTTTGTTAGAAATTAGGTCTTTGGTTGGCAGTGAAGTTGCTCCCTGTCCAAGCAAGGACCCTCACTCTAGTCCAAGTAAGTCACATGCAATTCAAATTATCCTGTGCCCACCCTCTGGTAGCTTGGCAATGAGCAGTCAAGCTTAACATAGAAGGCAATGTGTAAAGTATTTGTGCAATAAATTATGCAATAACACAGTATAACACCACAAAGATACACCACACAGTGTTTAGAAAAATATATAATATTTATCTGATTAAATGCAGTTCAAAACAGTTAATATTCAATAAGTACACTTTAAATTATCACTATAGGAAATGATAAAATAAGTCTTTAGTTTAAAAAAAGCAACAAATATCTCTTGCAAGCACAAAGTACCTGATTTGTGTTCAAATTCTCCGCAAGGGGTTGCAGAGGAGGAGATGCGTGGAAAATGGGGAGGTGTGCGTAAATTTTTCTGGGGCACACAGATGATGCGTCATTGAGTTTTCACGCAGGGCAGGCTTTGCATCGATTTCCGGAGTGTAGACTGGGATCCTCTTCAGGTTGCGGGGTTTTTGGACACCCCAGGGACGATGCAGAGAAATCCTGGGCATGCAGGACGAAGTCACAGGGGCTGCATCGATCCGGTGCGCATTGCGTGGCAATTTCTGTCGCACGGCAGGCGATGCATAGATTCTTCTCACAGGAAGTCAGGCTGCATCATTCTGGTTAGGCTTTGCGGCGATCCAGTGGGCAGTGCGTTGAAGTGCCGGTCGCAACGCTGGCGCTGATCTCCTCTCAGGGAGCCGGGCTGCGTCGTTACGGTTTAGCGTGTGGTGATCTTCTTACCACGATGCAGGCTGTGCATCGCTTCTTGGAGTCTGTGCGTCGAATTTTCACCACACAAGGAGTTTTTTGCAGGATGAAGTCTTTTTGGTCCTGAGCCTTCAAGGAACAGGAGGCAAACTCTATTCAAGCCCTTGGAGAGCACTTCTTCACCACAGCCAAAGGGCAGCTAGGCAGCAGGACAACAGCAGGGCAGCAGTCCTTTGCAGAAAAGCAGTCAGGTGAGTCCTTTGGGCATACAGGCAGTTCCTCTTGGCAGGTTGCAGGTTCTGGTTCCAGTTTCTTCTCGAGGAAATATCTGAGTTGGTAGGGGCAGAGGCCCTGTTTAAGTACCCAAATGTGCCTTTGAAGTGGGGGAGACTTCAAAAAGTGGCTTAGAAGTGCACAAGGTCCCCTTTCAGTTCAATCCTGTCTGCCAGGGTCCCAGTAGGGGGTGTGGCAGTCCTTTGTGTGAGGGCAGGCTACTGTCCTTTGACATGCAAGTGTCAGGCCCTCCACCCTCCCAGCCCAGAAAGACCCATTCAAAATGCAGATGTATGCAAGTGAGGCTGAGTATCCTGTGTTTGGGGTGTGTCTGAGTGAATGCACAAGGGAGCTGTCAACTAAACCCAGCCAGACATGGATTGTAAGGCACAGAAGGACTTAAGTGCAGAGAAATGCCCACTTTCTAAAAGTGGCATTTCTAAAATAGTAATATTAAATCCGACTTTACCAGTAAGCAGTATTTTGTATTACCATTCTGGTCATACTAAATATGACCTTGTTACTCCTTTCAGATCAGAATCTACCACTCAAACAGTATATGAGGGTAGCCCTAATGTTAGCCTATGAAAGGAGCAGGCCTCACTGCAGTGTAAAAACAAATTTTGGATTTTTACACTACCAGGATCGATAGACTGCACTGGTACATGTCCTGCCTTTTATCTACATAGCACCCTGCCCTATGGGTTACCTAGGGCCTACCTTAGGGGCAACTTATATGTAGAAAAAGGGGAGTTCAAGATTTGGCAAGTACTTTTAAATGCCAAGTCGAAGTGGCAGTGAAACTGCACACACAGGCCTTGCAATGGCAGGCCTGAGGCATAGTTAAGAGGCTACTTATGTGGGTGGCACAATCAGGGCTGCAGGCCCACTATTAGCATTTAATCTATAGGCCCAGGGCACATGTAGTGAACTTTACAAGTAGAATAAATAAACCAATTGGGTATGAACCAATGTCACCATGTTTTAAGGGAGAGAGCATATCATATGCACTTTAGCACTGGTTAGCAGTGGTAAAGAGCACAGAGTCCTAAAACCAGCAAAAACAGTGTCAAAAAAGTTGGGGAAGCAGGCAAAACGTTAGGGGTGACCACCCTAAGGCTGTCAGGTCTAACATAGAGCATCAAGGCTAGTGTTGCATAACATTTGCTACAAGTTCATAAAGGTTTGTATTTGGCTTCCTCATCTTTTCAACGACCTGGACTGATGCAAATGTGACAGGATGCATGGACCCCGTTCACCCAGGCATGTAGGATGAGAATGAAGACAAACTCTTGATCTTCATGGGCATGCAAGTCATCCATTGGAGAGGAGACAATCGCTTTGTGCAGAGTCTAGTCGCCGCTTGGATAGAAGCTTCGATGTCGCAACCCCTATGCTACCCAAAGTATGCAAAGGAATTCAGGTGAACTACAATTCCTGTGTCTTGTCTTCTGGCTTTGTGCTTGGAGCTCAATGAACTCTATACTGCAGTCATATTTTAATATCTCATATTCATTTTAAAAAAAATCGATGTTTCAGCTACACTAACCTACCAAATTATGCAGGTCTGGAAACAATGTATTATAAAATTTTCCTTCACACTGATGAAGAGAATTAGTGCTAACTGCTGACCCTGTGGGCTAACAATCTGGCATATTTCTCTCTTGCTTAGTAAAGTATACTTTAAATTGATATCTTGTTAGGAAAATTGTATACACCTCTGAATTGAATATATATTAGACTCATAATTTGCTTGCATTCAACATCTACTGCAATAATATGCAGACCTCAGGAGGGGGAAAAGAGGGACCTATGGATCCCCTGGGCACTCACTTGCAGGTAAGTGTAGTCACTCTGCACCCGCATGGAAGGGGATCTCTAATCCCCCTTAAAAGTGCCGGTGGGTTGCTGCCTGCACAGTGAAACATGGGGCAGCTGCTTCAAAGCAGCTCAGTTTTTCATTTCACTGCGCTGCCCATGGGGCAGCGCCATTTGGTGTCTGCACTAGGGACAGTGCGGCCCATATTTATACTTTTTGACGCTAAACTGCGCTAACGCAGTTTAGCGTCAAAAAGTTTTGCGCCGTCTAACGCCATTCTGAAGCGCCATGCGGGCGCCGTATTTATGGAATGGCGTTAGACGGCGCAATGAGACCGGCGCTGCCTGGTTTGCGTGGGAAAAAACCACGTAGACCAGACAGCGCCGGCGTAGGGGGAAGATGGCGCATGGGCGTCTTAAAATGGGGCAAGTCAGGTTACGTCGAAAAAATCGTCTTAACCCGACTTGCGCCATTTATTTTCGACGCCCATCCCCCATCAACATGACTCCTATCATTGTAAAGATAGGAGTCATGCCCCCTTGCCCAATGGCCATGCCCAGGGGACTTCTGTCCCCTGGGCATGGTCATTGGGCATAGTGGCATGTAGGGGGGCACAAATAAGGCCCCCCTATGCCACCAAAACAAAATATAAAAAAAAAAAAATCATACTTACCTGAACTTACCTGAATGTCCCTGGGGTGGGTCCCTCCATCCTTGGGGGTCCTCCTGGGGTGGGCAAGGGTGGCAGGGGGGGTCCCTGGGGGCATGGGAGGGCACCTGTGGGCTCATTTTGAGCCCACAGGCCCCTTAACGCCTGCCCTGAGCAGGCGTTAAAAAGTGGCGCAAATGCGCCGTTTTTTGTCACGCCAACTCCCGGGCGTCTCTTTTGCCCGGGAGTATAAATACCACGTAAAGGCCTGGGAGTCATTTTTTAGACGGGAACGCCTCCCTTGCATATCATTAACGCAAGGAAGGGGTTCACGCTAAAAAATGACGCACATTCCGGGAACTTTGGCGCTATTCGCCTCTAACGCCATAGTATAAATATGGCGTTAGTTGGCGTTAGTTTTGCGTCGAAATTGCGTCAAAAAAAACGACGCAATTTCGGCGCAAAAGGAGTATAAATATGGCCCTGCATTCGGTGCAATAGGCCACACATTATCTGTTTGCGATCTAGCTCATCTGTTTTAAGGTGCGCCATGATGCAAACACAGAAAGTGCTCCCTAGTAATAGGGCCCCTGGTGCGCCCTTGGACACTCATTGTAGTATTACTCCAGGAGCAAAAGGAAATTGATTGCCAGTGAAACAGTGGTCACTGTCTATCCTTTATTCTTGTGCTGCACGCATAATATCACAATGATTTAGTGAAAATGAAAAATTAACATTTGTAAGATAGCACATACTCGTTGCAGCAACCTTGAAAGGCACAGAAATAACTTCATTAATTGTGGGTGATATCTTGTCTATGAAACAATAGGATAGGTATACTTTGCCAAAATGTATTGCAAAAGCCTTTAAAATGAAGATTTACAAAATAGTATTCTAAATGTAAAACTTCATACATCGCCACAGAATATTATGGTCTACAGCTCCGTTCACTTCTCTCAATCAGAACCTACTTAATAGCATAGCTAAGTGTCACCTTCTAAACATATTTATCTCAGTAGCTCTATCACATAATATACCACTTTTAACATGGATAAAAGTTGTAAAATAAAATACAATGCAAAAAAATTACATTTAACAAGAACAGTGTAGACTGTCCAGAGACTTGTAGAGAATGTGGATAGAACAGCATTTGTGTCTGGCATATCAACTACTTGTACCAGCTGGCTTGAAATCAGTCCACTAAAAGAAACCTAGATCATCTGTGCCTGTTTTTTTAAACAATTGTTATGTTTAATTGTAAGAAAAATCTAACTTTCATATTTTGAGGTATTAAAAGAGCTCGTTTTCAACATGTATTTCCAATGTATTTCCAATTGTGTGTCACAATTAAAAACTATACTTGTAGATTTTTTTTTTAAACATTACAGTGAGAGCAAAGTTAATGGTTTATTTATCCCGTGCCATCAGGGGAATGATGTCACAAATGTCCCAAAACCCAAGAAGACACCCTCAAACACGGAAATTGTCTGAAAAGCCAGTTGATGGTGCTTTTATTGATGTACGATTAGTTATAGAGAACTTTGGGGGTCATTACAACCCTGGCGGTACAAGACCGGCAGGGCTGAAATGACGGAAGCACCGCCAACAGGCTGGCGGTGCTTCCCTGGTAATTACAACCGCGGCGGAAGTGCCGCGGTTGCACCGCTGGGGCCGGCGGTTTCCCGCCACAATGGCCCTGGCGGTAGTAATCCCAGGGGATTACAAGTCCCCCTACCGCCAGCCATTTCCTGGCGGTTTGAACCACCAGGAAAAGGCTGGCGGTATGGGGAGTCGCAGGGCCTCTGGCATGGGCAGTGCAGGGGCCCCCTGACAGGGCCCCATGCAGCTTTTCACTGTCTGCTATGCAGACAGTGAAAAGCGCGACGGGTGCAACTGCACCCGTCGCACGGCCGCAACACTGCCGGCTCCATTTGGAGCCGGCTCCTATGTTGCGGCCGAGATCCCCGCTGAGCCGGCGTTTGGAAACCAGGTTTCCGCCCGCCGGCCCAGCAGGGACCTCATAATGACCGCGGTGGGGGTGCTGCTGAATTGGCGGCCGCCCGGCGGTCAGATCTTGGCAGAATGAGGGCATTTATTTTTTATCATCACTGGTTGGTTTCTTAAAGTCAACATCAACGGTATCCAGGTGCTAAGGTAAGGGCTTCAGTTGAACAGCTTTGTCTTTGTCCTTTCCTGAATTCCAGAAGAGAGGAGGAGGTCCATAGATGAAGGGGGAGGTTGTTCCAGGATTTCACCTCAAGGTAGGATAAGGGGCGTCCTGAGATTGTTCCAGGATTTCACCTCACAGTAGGAGAAGAAGCGTCCTCCACTGTTTCTTCGGCATCAGCGGGGGGGGTGTAAGGAAAGTGGAGCAGCAGTGTCTGGAGGGTTGGTGGAAGTTTAGGGGGTCGAGATGTATGCTGGTTTTTGATTGTGAAGGGTTTTGTATGTGTTGATCAGCATCTTAAATTGACATCTCTTCTAGATGGGGAGCCAGTGGAGCTTCTTGAAGTGGGGGGTGCTGTGGGTCCATTTGGGGAGATTGAGGATGAGTCTGGCTGTAGAATTCTGTATTATCTGTAGTCTCTTCCGGAGATGCGTGGTGATTTCAATGTAGAGTGTGTTGCTTAGTACAGCCGGCTGGTGACTAGGGATTGATTGATGGTTCATCTGGTGTTGACAGGGAGACATTTGAAGATCTTACAGAGCATGCAAAAAATGAGGAAGCAGGCGGAGGAGACTCCTTTGATTTTTATTTTCATGGTGAGCTTGGAGTGGGGGCTGGTCCTAGTTCAGTAAGCCACCAGGAGTCGCTTCACAGAGAGTTGTCATTCCTGAAGATCAGCACTTCTGTTTTGTCAGTTTTAAGCCATTGTTATTCATCCAGTCAGCGATGCCTGTCATGTTCCTTTGGAAGTTGGCCTATGTGGTGGAGGGGGTCTTCTTCTGAGAGGATGAGTAGGAAGTGTCTCATGTGTATGATATGATGTTCATTGCATGGGTGCTGTGTCTCTGTTGAAAAGCCACATGTTTAGTCTCCTTCTGAAGTCCGTCACGGAGGGAGTTGTTCAGAGGTGGAGGGGGCAGGCTACTCTAAGACTTGGCTGCTGTGTAGGAGAAGGTGTGGCCTCTGTTGTAGCTGCGATGGATGGGGGTGCGTGCAAGGTTTAGGGAGGCAGACCATAGTTATGTTGCTGGGACATAGAAACTCCTTCAATGGATAACACAGAACAGTCCTAGGTTGTGGAAAGCCTTGTATGCAAGTGTGAGGATTTTAAATTGGCATCACTTCTGGATGGGGAGCCAGTGAATGTTCCTGAGGAGGGGGTGATGCTTGAGCACTTGGGGAGGCTGAGGATGAGTCTGGCTGCTGTGATCTTTAGAGTCATGAGTCTTTTATGGAGCTAGGAGTACACTCCAGTGTAGAGAGAGTTGCCATAGTTGAGGTGGCTGGTGACCAGGGCATGCCGACTGTCTTTCTGGTGTCGGTAGGGATCCATTTGAAGATTTGGCAGTGCATACACAGGATGTAAAAGCAGGAGGAGGTGACTGAGTTTACTTGTTGATTCATGGATAGTTGGCAGTCAAGGATGATGCTGAGGTTTTGTGTTTGGTCTGATGGAGAGGATGTTGGACCGAGCTGTGGTCCCATACAGAGATGTTGTGTAGGACTGAGAGATGAGCCGTGATGGACGCCACAGATAATGTTCTTGGGTTCTGAGGTGAAAGGTGGTAGTTGGATTCTCTGGGATCTTCCAGTGAGAAAGGATGTATTTCACTTGAGGATGTCTCCTTGGAATCCGATGTGATGAAATCTCTTGATAAGAGTGTGGTGGGTTATGGTGTTGAATGCTGCTGAGAGGTTGAGGAGGATCAGGGCCTCCATTTCCTCCCAGTCGAGTAGGGTTCTGATGTTGTCAGTGGCAGTGATCAGGTTGGTTTGGTGCTGTGGTTGGGACAGAATCCAGATTGGGAGAGGTCCAGATGACTGATGTTCACAAGGTGTTCTGTGAGTTGGCGGTTGATGGCCTTTTCAAGGACTTTAGCGGGAAAGGGGAGAAAAAAGGTGGACATTAGTTCTTGAGTTCTCTGGGATTTCTTGAAAAGGGGTTTACTTCAGAATATATGCTCTACTGTACTGACCTTCATTACTGTCTGCTCACCTTTTCAGTGTTCAATTTAAATTAACTTAGCAGCCTTATAGCCTTGGATGAAAGACTAACATCTCCCACAGGTGTTTCTTTAAAATATACATGCTTGGTAAGAAGCAGGAAAGCTATTGAGAGTTGATGGCACAAACTCATTCCAGCCAATTTAGGTCTGCATATCTACAATCACAAAGCCATCAAAATTGGCCTTTTCCCTTATTATAAAGGTTATTTTTAAAGTATGAATATGTATAAATCACACGTAAGTCATGACAATGAATTGTGGGTGTTAGGTCAATGTTAATGAGTCAAAACATTGATGAAATGTCTAAAGTGACTCATATTGTCAGAAACCTTATTATTTCTGCCTTATTCCAGCAGACAGCAAGCTAATAAATTGCACACATTGGTCAGATTTCACACCAATAACTCAACATTCAGGTCTGCAGTATCCCTGATAGAAAATTATTTCCATTATCGACAAACAATTTTAAAAATGTGTTTTGGGTAGTACTCCTAAGTCAGTGAAGGCTCTGGAAAAGTTCTATCGAGATATCACATGGTGGAAATAATGCACCCTTTATCTTGTTGTAGTTCCTGACATAGATATTGACTTGGCTTAGGTTACAGCAACTAGAAGCCATGATGTTCAGTGTTAAGTGGAGTGTCATATTACTTCAAAATACTCAAGAAATGCATTGTCTTCTTAGATGATTAAATACACTGACCTACCTGTAGGCATTATGTCGGGTGGTGCATTGTCTGCTTTTTAATTGGATAATGTGTTCAGTGAAAATGACCCCCTCCTCCATAGTCTGGCTTTTCCTTGAGTACGACTTTAAGGAAATCAACAAACAATTCTAATATTGCCATGATTCTTTGAAAGACTTCAAAGCTTTATCTAATATTGGTGAGTCACAATATGATTCTGAACGCTCTATGATGGAATTTTTGAAAGAATTATATTACCTTTATCAATAACAGAGGGTACCTGCATCATATTTTCTTTTTAGGTCTTGCTGATGGACAACTTTACCCTAAAGACCTAAAATGCACAATACAATATGTAGATTGGACTTTGAGCCAGACCTTCCTCATGATTTTGGATGTCTTTGTCTTAAGTCAATGTTCATTTTTCAATGGCTTTCCGCCATATTGTTATGTTTGACAAGCTCCTAGAGCATTGCTGCTTTACATTGCTACAGATTGGAAGAGTTATAACCTTCAATTAGTGTCTTAAGGGGAATCTTTTTATTTCTAATTCTGCACTCAAAAGAATTGCATGTCTTATTTCCTTGCTGTCTCCTCCATCCTCTTCTCCCTAGCATCCTCGCCTACAGCTCCCTGTTTTTGGTTTTACCAGCTCACCTTTCTGTTGTCCCCATCCCATTTCCTTTTTTTACCTTTCTTAATGACTTTTTAACATAAAGGACCAAGCTCTATGCCTGTTCTCTCCCTGCTCCTCCATTGCTCCCCTGTGCTTCCACTCCTCCCTGTCTTCCCTCCCTCCCTGTCTTTTTTTTATGCTCCCTTAAGCTACATTTTTTTTTACTTTACCATTAAAAAATGCCCATCATCATATTAGAACAGGTAACAAACTCAAAGTGGCCACGAGCACACCACGGCAACAACGTATGTACAGAGAAGTCATCTTGGAATGTTTTTCCTAAAAGGCAACCCATTCCAAGATGGCTGCAGTGAGCTTGTCTGCGTGCTCACGCATAGTTTGGTTTGGTTTTTATTTTGTTTATGTGTCTGCATTTTTGTTTGGCTTATTAGTTAGTAGTTTGGCGATGTCAACAAGCGCAAATTAGCATGGTTGCTCAATAAGGTAAATGTTTGCTTTTGACATCTGTTGTGATCTGCAGGCAATGCTTCCATATTTTCCGGGTCGGTTAATTAAAGGCCATTAAACTAAGTGATAACAAAGCCTGGCATTAACTGAGCACTTACACTCGAGACACTTGGTATGGAAACCTGTTTAAAAACAAATTGCTGTGTGCAATAACACTTTACAGAAGAGGCCATCCTCCACCCGCAGGCTCCTGCCTGCGCCTCATCCCTGGTGTCTAGGAAGAGAGCTTTACTCTTCTGCTAGGCTGCCAACCGGCCCTCTGCCTCTTTTTCTCTGTCTGCTCCCTTTCATGCTTTTTTGCTTGCTGTATTGTGCCCTTGTGCTTTCTGTGCTTTTTTCTATCTTATTCCTCTTTTTCTGTGCTTTTTACTCTCATTTTCCTATTTTTCTCGCATTCTTTCTCATTTCTCTCTTACACGTTTTTTTCCAACTTTCAGTCTTCCTTCTCCCCGTCACTTCTGACTCCGCGACCTGCACCCCTTTTTCGAGCCGTTTCTCCCGCTCCCCCCTCTCCCTACTTAATGGCAACAGAGCACAGTGGGTGCGCTGCTGGCATGCCAAAGGCATGCCAAAGGAAATCCCATCTGAGCCTGTCTGCAAACCGACCTGTGCCAGGGCCCCTAGGCTTCCCATCCGCCACCTCTACATGCCAGCAGCACTCCACACACTCAACCCAGGATGCAACAACAACTGCAAGCCCTCATATCCAGCCGACACCCACGGACCCTTCAGCTTCCTCCGCTGCCGCTAATCCTATACCACCACCAAGACCTTTGACACGGAACAATCCACCCGCAACAACTCACCCTCACCGAAGAAACTGAAAAGCATCCTCCTCAACGTCTGCTCCCGCCACAAACACGCTACAGAAATCTGGGACCTCCGAGACAGCACCACCCCGGACGTCGCATTCCTTACCGAAACCTAGACCAACACCAGCTCTGGCTCGGACACTGCCATTGCCATTCCTCAAAGATACAAGATCACCCGGGAAGAATGCCTCAGCCACCCTGGGGGGGGATCTCCATTGTACACCAGTCTAACATCCAACTGAGTGCGCACTCTGAAGACCCCACAAGCCTGATGAAACACTTTCACTTCAAACTTCAGACGAGTCCTGTGGTTCTAAAAATTCTGGACCCATGTAATTTACTTTGCCACAGCAGTACGATTTTAGTATCAAAAGACCGATAATGACTAGTACACTAAGCATAAGCATTTTCGCTCAATTCCAGCAGCGTTTTCACCTCGAAATCGCCATTTTCGTCCTGCACTCGTGGCTCCCATTTTATACACGGCAGCCATTTTTAAAAGTTACCCTCACATAGGCTTATAATACAGTCAGATTTGATTCCAAGGACACGTACACCTTGATTGACTTTTCTCTGACCTGGGCAAGCTGGAACCATTGCCTCAGGCCAAACCTGTTTGGTCAGTCCCTCTCCCAGTGGCCGAATCAGATAGCATCAAGGCACACCATGCCATTAAACCCTTATTATCGCTCACACACCCTGCCTAATCTTGCTCACACCTGCACCTGCTCTTTTCTTCTTCTTACTTTACGAGGGGGAGGTGCCCGTTTTTATTGGGGGTCCACACTTATCTGATGTAAAATACTAGGCCTTGCCGGGTAATTTATTATGGGTTGGATGACATGAAATATGAGGTTTCATCATGACACTGTTTTTTCCTTTGTAGTGAAAACATGTGAATGACCAACCAAAATGTCAAGAATGTTTGCCTGAAGCTTAAAAAACTGTATATAAGGAAACCTGACTTTGCATTGACACACAGTCTCCTGAGAACATACAAACCGTGCTGTTGTACTTCTAGGACGCTTGTTACTTGGTTTCAGCCAATAAATTCGATCTTTGACTTCACCTAGAAGACTCTGAGTTTCTGTGGTCTGAATCAGGAAAGTACCCGAGGTCTTTGGGTGTACCCTGGCACCACTGGGTTACCGGATCAGTACCGGTTCTGAAAAACCCAGTACCTCAGTTGGCGCCCAACGTGGGGCGATACCTGCGGTACCAGTCCAAGCCTGAGGTCCGTGAGGAGCTTTGTGTGAAAATTCTGGAGGAAGGCCGCCACTTCATCGACCCCTGCATGTCGACGTGGTCCGAAAGTCTTTGCTGCGAGGTTCCCCGCTTCCCGACGGCTACGAAGGACTGCTGCCCTGGCTATCGCCCTGATTTGGACCCTTGATGTTTGGTAGAGCGAAACGATAGGACGAGTCTTCTGGTGACGTCATCGATATTTTCAGTTAAGTATAAGTGGAGCGTCTCCCAGTCCTTAGTTGGACACTTGGGCCCGTATTTATACTTTTTTAGCGCCGCATTTGCGTCACTTTTTGACGCAAAAGCGGCGCAAACTTGCAAAATACAATTGTATTTTGTAAGTTTGCGCCGTTTTTGCGTCAAAAAGCGGCGCAAATGCGGCGCTAAAAAAGTATAAATACGGGCCTTGGTTTGGTCCTTAGTTGGACATTTGGTTTGGTATCCCTTTGGGATCACTTTGATTTGGAACTTGCAAGTACCAAAGCCGAAGGACTCGTGTATTCACGAGACTATCGTAAACGATAATCCTTTGAAGTTTGAAGCTAGACTAGTGAGCGAAGATGCCTGGTCTTAGCAGACTTGGATATTTGTTTTGTCTTGGTTGTAAAAGGGACTCCCGGTTGGAGGACTCATGTCCGGTTCCTCCGATTGGAACTCCACCCTATGAACTATATGTGAAGCACGGAGTAGGCCCCATCACATATAATGAAGTATGGATCCGTTACACCAGAAAGGATGGTGTTTTAAAATGGCCCCAATATGGTAGCTTTGACACAGAAATCTTAGATAACCTCGAAGTTAGACTTTTTAAGAAGAAAGCCCGGCCGGCAATGTTTGATTCTTTCCGCTTATGGCGTAAGGAAGCCAAGCAAAAGGAAATTAAATTAGCTAAGAAAAATAGGAGAGAAAAAGGTATTTGGATTATGCAAGCTACTATACAGTTTAAAGATAACGAAGTAGAACAGTTGAATGAGCAGTTGCATAGGCGACATAAAATGACAGTAGATAAATGCTATCCAGTTTTGCCGCCTCTTCAGCAAGATGCAGCAAAAGACTCTGAAAAAGATCCCCTAATGTTGCATTTGCTAAGTTCGCCACCACCCTATGCCCAGAATGCCACGGCACCTCCGCAACCTCTATTTGCACAACCAGTGGTTGCATTGCCTCCTGCTCCTCCACAGCACCCACCAGCTATTCTTCAGTTGGTTCCTATTCCTCCGGTGCAGCCTCCTTAAGGGCCACCGGCTTTGACATCTGCTCTGCCTTTACTTCCTACAACTTTGACTACTATAGCGACTACCACTCCTGGTATTGTTTCTGACACTGCTTCTGTCTCTGCCTTGTCTCATTCTGTTTTTCCTCCTGTTCATTTGTCAACCTCTCCCTCTATCCGTCAGAGAATGACAAACACTGTGACTAGTCTTTTATCCCCTCTCTTTGGGTCATTAGCTACGACCCCAGTTTCAGAGCGTAAACAATTGCGTAGCCAATTGCCTGATGGTAGGGAGAAAGAGACACTAAAATATTTGGTGTATAAATGGGTTACTGAACCAGCGAGATATGAACTAGAGTCTGTTATAAATGTCTTCCATCAGTGGGAAGAACCGAAACAGAGATACGTTTTTGAGAAAATGTGTACTTTTCTTTCTGAGGATTTAGAGGAAAATGGTTTGGAGCCCTATCCGCCTAAGTTGTGTCGTGTACGGTTCGATTTTGCGACAGGTTTGATTGTGGGTTCAGATGTCGAGAAAGCAGTTGCGATGTTATTGTCGTTTAGGACTGAAGGTGTTTCCAGGTTATTGTTTAAATATGATTCTTCTGCTAAAAAGAAAGGGAAACAGTACCCCATGAGAGAAGTTCCCCCACAATGGAGGGAAGGGGACCCAAATGCTAATCCACCTGTCCTGCCTCATTTCCAGCGTGTATGGGTGCACGTTCCATGGAAGGGAGCTAAAGTTTTAGCCCTTAAGCAGACATTGCCTGATCCCCGTAAGAATCCCACAGGGTATTACAAGGAATTGTCACAGACTGCGGGGTCTTGCATTATGAATTTAGCTGACATAGACATGTTGTTTGGGAATGTTGTTCCACAGCCTTTATGGGGAAAGATTCACCATACAGACCATGCTCAAGAGTTAGGTGACACATGGGCTAATATTGCTGCTGCAGATGCCCGACAAATTGGTGGTGCTAAACCTGAGCCTTTAGTGACAGAGCTTCCTGGTAGGATTATTGATTACATGAAAATTATAATGCCTGCGATGCGTGTAAACTGGGATAAATTGTCTGCATGTAAGCAAAAGAAAGAAGAAACGGTATCAGATTTCTTCACCAGGTTTGAAAAAACATTTGTGGACCACAGTGGTCAAGATATGAGCATGGAAGGTGGTCAACGTTTGTTCGTCGATAAATTTGTGCATAATCTGCTTCCTGAGTTGTGTAAAAAGTTAAAAGATTCAGAAAGTTCTTGGGCAGTTTCCTAATCAGCGCAGATATTGGCTACTGCACAGTACTACGAAAATAGAGATAAAGATGAGAGAGATAGAGTAGAGAAGAAAACTAAAGAATTGAAAACGAAGGTTCTGTTACAACAAGCGTACCCGCCACGTGGTGGTCAAAATAGTGGTGCACTGAGTAACTATCAGAACAACTATCAGAATAACTATCAGCCCCAACCGTTTCAGAGAAACTCGCGAAGAGCCGAGTATGCTCAACCACGTATCCCAGTAGGTCCCAATCAGTGTTCATATTGCAAGGAAGAGGGTCATTTCAAGTATAGTTGCCCTGCTTTGCTACAGCGCGCAAATGGTACTTCTGGTTTAAGAGGTCGAGGTGTTCCACAAGCACCTAGAGGAAGAGGACGTGGATATGTTCCCCAGAGCACGCGCCCATTCCTCCCTCAAAACTCAATGAACAGATTTGATCAACAGGTTAATGCATCTGGTAGGACGGCTCAGTACTATACTGATGATTACTATACAGAGGATGAGCATTTGGACAGTAATGATTGCTAGGACAGCCATAGACAAAGAGAGGGAGTTGTTTCAGTTCCAGTAGATCAGAGTGGGCCTTATGTTAAGGTGATTGCATCAGGTGTGTCAGAACCTTTTCTGTTGGATACTGGTGCTACCAAGAGTTCTATTATGCACTCAAAACTCCCTGGTGCACCTTTGTCTGGCGAAACAAATGTATCAGTAGGGTTTTCCGGCGCCCCAGTTAGAAATCCGATTTCTAACCCTATATCTCTTTCTGTTGGACCTTGTAAATTTGAAACACCCCTTATTTTGACGACAGGTTGTGGCGAGAACTTGTTAGGATTAGATCTGTTACAGAGATTGTATGCGACATTGTATTGCTCTCCTTCTGGAGTGCAACTCACATTGGGTAAGAAAGTGGTTTCACCAATGTATTTGTCAAAGGACAGATTTCCACCAGAATTTTCGTCTCTTCCTAATACTCTTTGGGCTACTGGACCTAATGATGCAGGTCTTTTGGAAATTCAGCCATATGTGATAACATTAAAAGCCAATGTTAAAATGCCACGTATTCCCCAATACAAGATCTCTAGTGAAGGGGAAAAAGCGTTGTTAGCAATTATTTGTGATCTGATTGAGAAGGATGTAATTGAAGAGACAAGAGGCAACGTTTGCAATAGTCCTGTTTTGCCTGTCTTGAAGCATACTGACCCTACTCAGCCACATGTTTATAGGTTTGTAATTGATCTTAGAGAGGTGAACAAAATAGTTGTGCCACAGTTTCCAGTCGTCCCCGATATCACTGCATTGTTGACAATGATTCCAGCTTCAGCCACTTGGTTTTCAGTGATAGACCTGAAAAATGCTTTCTTCAGCATCCCTATTGCAGAAGAGAGCAGGGACATTTTTGGCTTCAATTTGGGAGGACGAAGCTTCAGATTTAAGAGAGCTCCTCAAGGCTATTGTGAAAGTCCATCTATCTATAGTCAGGCTTTGAAAGCACAACTTGACACTCTTATGTTACCTGATGGCGCCACTCTCATTCAATATGTCGATGATTTGCTAGTTGCTGCAGATACTAAGGAGATCTGCAAAGAAGCAACATTGTCATTATTGCGTCATTTGTCTGATTTACACCACAAAGTGTCCCTTTCAAAGTTACAGTATTGTCAAAAAGAAGTGACCTATTTAGGTCATCTCTTTTCGAAGGAGGGAAGGCAACTGACCCCAGAGAGAATCAGGGGTGTTGCAGCAATGAGTGTGCCAAGAACACAGAGAGAAGTGCGTGCTTTCTTGGGTATTACATCATATTGCAGACAATGGATACCTAATTTTTTGTTAATAGCCAAACCCTTGGTGGCATTAACTTGTAAAGATACACCAAATCCCGTCCCATGGTCTGAAGATTGTCAGAAAAGTTTTGTCGAATTACGTGATGCATTATGTTCAGCTCCTGTGTTGGGTACCCCCAACTACAGCAAGCCTTTTACATTGTATGTCCATGAGAAAGAAGGTTGTGCGTTAGCAGTTTTGACACAACAGTTTGGAGACAGGGAGCGTCCATGCGCCTATTTCTCTTCAACCTTAGACCCAGTAGCTAAGGCACTACCAAGCTGCTTAAGAGCGGCAGCGGCAACTGCTGTTTCTATCCGACAGTCTGCTGGTTTAGTGATGAATAACACATTAATCGTAACGGTTCCACATGCAGGGGACACGTTGTTAAACAGAACCAAGACACAGCATTTAACTAGTGCTCGATTGTCAGGTTACGAGTTGACATTGGTAGCAAGCCATGTACATATAAAAAGATGCACTACACTTAACCCAGCTACATTATTGCCAATTGTGACGGAGTTAGATACTTCTGAACAACATGATTGTCTCCATAGAACAGAAGAAGAAACGAAAGGGAGAATAGACCTTCTGGACACTCCCCTTGCAAAGAGTGATGGTACTTTGTGGGTGGATGGTTCATGCTTTAAGCTCACGAATGGTGACACGACTGCGGCGTATGCTGTGACAACTTTGTGTACGATTGTTGAAGCTGCACGTATCCCACACAATTCAGCCCAAGCAGCTGAGTTAATAGCCCTAACAAGAGCATGTACAGTATCAAAAGGAATGAAAGTGACTATCTATACCGATAGCCAATATGCGTTTGGTGTGGCCCATAGTTTTGGGCGTTTGTGGAAGGAACGTGGGTTCCTGACCTCGCATGGAACTAAAATACAGCATGGTCAGTTGGTAAATGAGCTCCTTGATTCACTTACTTTACCGTTGCAAGTTGCGATTGTGAAGTGTAGCGCACATAAAAAGGTGACTGATGATGTTGGTCGTGGGAATGCATTTGCTGACGAGGTCGCAAAAGAAACGGCAAGGAATGTGATGAGCCGAATGTATGTCGCGGGCCCTGCAAGATGGATTGGTGATGTTGGAATGTGTGAAGACACGATAGAAAGCGTGAAATCGATTCAAGCTGAAGCCACAGAGAGAGAATTGAGTGTGTGGAGAGAAAGTACGGGTAAATTGGATGCGAATGGTTGTTGGGTCGAGTTGTCAGAACATCAAAGATGGTTGCTACCCGATGCGTATGTGCTTGCAGTAGTTACAATGGCTCATGGAATGGCTCACATCAGTGTGAAAGGGATTTGTAAGTTGTTGGCCCCAGTATGGCAAAATGCAGGAATTCCCAAGTGCGCAGAAAATGTGGTTAAAAATTGCATGGTATGCCTGAAACACAACCCTGGTAGAGGAACCCCAACTCCAGCTGGTCATTTTGCACCTCCTACGTATCCGTTTGAGGTTTTGCAGCTAGATTTCATCCACATGGAGAGGTGCAACAACTTAAAATACGTACTCGTTGTTGTTTGTGCCTTTTCAAGATGGGTGGAAGCCTATCCCCTAAAAGACAATACTGCGCTATCCACAGCCAAAGCCCTTGTGAAAGAGTTCTTCCCTATATTCGGAATGCCGAGAATGATCTGGAGTGACAATGGAAGTGAATTCGTGGGTCAAGTGATGAAGAAAGTATGCAAAGGGCTAGGCATAAACCAAAAGTTTCACGCTGCAAATCACCCCCAATCAGCTGGATTAGTGGAGTGCTATAATGGCACTCTAAAGCTAAAATTGGCCAAGATACAAGCGAGCTCTGGTCTTAAATGGCCTGACGCTCTACCCTTAGCACTCCTATCAACCAGAATGACTGTGCATTCACGAGTGAAACTTAGGCCCGTATTTATACTTTTTTAGCGCCGCATTTGCGTCGTTTTTTGACGCAAAAACGGCGCAAACTTGCAAAATACCATTGTATTTTGTAGGTTTGCGCCGATTTGCGTCAAAAAGCGGCGCAAATGCGGCGCAAAAAAAAGTATAAATACGGGCCTTAGTCCTTATGAAATAGTCTTTGGCCGCCCGGCCAATATATGGGGAGTGCCCAGGCCCAAGAAGTTTAGCGAGATAGAGCATCCTGTTTTGCTTGACTATCTGTATGAATTGACGGCTAAATTGCGTGTTTTACATCAACAGGTCCACAACACCCTGCCTCCGGTCTCTGAATCTCCAGGTCATCCCATTGAGCCTGGATCCTGGGTTTTAATAAAGAACTTTCAGCGAACCAAAAACGAGCAGCCCAGGTGGACCGGACCGCACCTCGTTCTTCTCTCCACAAGATCAGCTGTTCGAGTAGAAGGGAAGAAACACTGGATCCATGGGACCCATTGCAAAAGGGTACCCCTACCTCTGCCATATGACCGGTGGGTTCAGGAAGGTGTCGCCAACTCAGAGACTGAAACCGTGCCACGTTTTCTGCCTTTCAGCGATGCACGAATAAAAGGAACACTCACTGAGAAAGAAAGTGATGACATTTTACAATCAGGAGTATCACCGTCAGTTCGATTGGACACTACAGAACCTGAACTCCTTTTTCAGGACCACACGATACCTGGGACTAACCGTTATAATCTACGACCAAGAATAAAGGACAAATAAAACAGTTTACTTTTCTTCCCTTTAGCAAAGTTCTCCAATATGGAAAATTATTTTTGAATGACTTTTTGTTTTTTTTGTGTTTTTCGAACCTCCATCTGGGTTCAGCTGTAGGATCGTGGCTGAAAAGACTTAGGGGGGTAGCCTGTGGACACAAGGTCTACAGGTCTGGTTTGTTCTAGGGCGGCCTGGAACATTCAGAACACTCCTAAGTGAAGTAAACCAACCGCCACGAACGGCAACGGTTAGAGGATGGAATCTTTCCAAAATGGAGAACATGTTGAAAGACTGAGTTTCAAGAAGAGAATATGTGAAACGATAACCAGGAAACGGTTTTTGCTGCTGTGCATTTTTATGTTATTTAGTATACTTATGTTTTTTATAGGATATGTTTTATTCTGTTTTAACGTGATATTGGCACCCACTACCTCGTCTACACCTCCTCCTTCCACTGTTTCCCCACATTCTTTTCAACTCCTCCCTAAACATGAATCTGCTAGGAGACTAGAGTTCATTAATAACTCCTTCATCCAGCTTTTGCACCAACACCAACTAGTGATAAATACAACTAACTGTTGGGTGTGTGGCCTTATGCCTCACACAGCAGATAAAGGTATCCCTTATCTGATCCTGCCTTTCAGCCACAATGGTTCCGTGTGGGCATTCAGAACGATATTCATCTATGCACACTACCCCCTACGTTTTGCGGAAGACAACCCTAAGAAAAATGCTTTAGTTAAAGGTATCATAGACATGATGAAGGACAATATCTTCTACGAGACTATCCCCAGAGATGAGACAATAGCATATATAGGATGGAACATGACCGGATATGAAGCCACAATGAGTGAGAAACCGCAAGCTAAGATATCTTCCCTGATTTGGGTTGTATCCCATCAGGGTCACCTGTGTCTGCAAGGTACTGGCAAGAATCCCAGAGCTCAGCTAGGGGAAAGCGTCTGCACTGAGACATATGTCTTCGCATCTCAGACCTCCCCTCCGCTCTTGGCAGCTAAGGGTACCTATTTCATCTGCCATGATAGAGCCTTTACATGGTTGCCCCCTGACTTTTCGGGCACATGCTTCGTTTCGTTCCTGTTGCCCCCTACCTACACAGCAGCGGCAGATTACCACAAGACAAGGATAGTTAGAGGCGTCTTCAGTGAAGAAGACACTGCAGGACAAGAATTTGGGGACTTCGTAAAGGGTTTTCTGCCGTTCTGGGGACAAATAGGTAACAGCAGGAGCATAAGGCAATTGATAAGAGTGGTTGAATCCACCGTGGCTGAAACCGCTGGTGCCCTTGGTAACTTGACTGCTGAGCTCCAGTCGGATCGTCTTATGACCCTTCAGAACAGGGTCGCATTAGATGTCATACTTGCAGACCGGGGTGGAGTATGCACATTGATCCAATCGAGTTGCTGTGTTTTTGTCCCAGATAGCGCTCCAACAGTATACCAGGCCATCTCCAAACTGCATAGATTTTCCGAATCTATTCATTTAGATAGAGGAGATTGGTCATTAATGGGATGGTTCTGGAAACTGATATCAGCATGGGGATGGAAGATACTGATGGTCATTGGGATGATCTTGGCCATTCTTTTCCTGTTCTGTCTATGCGTGCAGTGTGCTCCTGCGATATGTGGCCTCTGTGTTACATCATGCATAAGGAAACCTGCACCAAGAGACGAGCTAAATACTAGGATGATGTTACAGCAACATCTCAACGACTTTAGAAACATAGACCTGGACTCAAATTAGCATGAGAATAGGTTTATTGCCTATGTAAGGGCAAAAGGAGGGTTTGTGGTTCTAAAAATTCTGGACCCATGTAATTTACTTTGCCACAGCAGTACGATTTTAGTATCAAAAGACCGATAATGACTAGTACACTAAGCATGAGCATTTTTGCTCAATTCCAGCAGCGTTTTCACCTCGAAATCGCCATTTTCGTCCTGCACTCGTGGCTCCCATTTTATACACGGCAGCCATTTTTAAAAGTTGCCCTCACATAGGCTTATAATACAGTCAGATTTGATTCCAAGGACACGTACACCTTGATTGACTTTTCTCTGACCTGGGCAAGCTGGAACCATTGCCTCAGGCCAAACCTGTTTGGTCAGTCCCTCTCCCAGTGGCCGAATCAGATAGCATCAAGGCACACCATGCCATAAAACCCTTATTATCGCTCACACACCCTGCCTAATCTTGCTCACACCTGCACCTGCTCTTTTCTTCTTCTTACTTTACGAGGGGGAGGTGCCCGTTTTTATTGGGGGTCCACACTTATCTAATGTAAAATACTAGGCCTTGCCGGGTAATTTATTATGGGTTGGATGACATGAAATATGAGGTTTCATCATGACACTGTTTTTTCCTTTGTAGTGAAAACATGTGAATGACCAACCAAAATGTCAAGAATGTTTGCCTGAAGCTTAAAAAACTGTATATAAGGAAACCTGACTTTGCATTGACACACAGTCTCCTGAGAACATACAAACCGTGCTGTTGTACTTCTAGGACGCTTGTTACTTGGTTGCAGCCAATAAATTTGATCTTTGACTTCACCTAGAAGACTCTGAGTTTCTGTGGTTTGAATCAGGAAAGTACCCGAGGTCTTTGGGTGTACCCTGGCACCACTGGGTTATCGGATCAGTACCGGTTCTGAAAAACCCAGTACCTCAGTCCAACATCCACCCTCAGGTGAACCCTCATCTACCGCCCACCCAGGCCCCGCACACCTTTCTCTGACTTCATCACAGACAGTATTACCCTGCAAGCCATCACAGCCTTCAGCTATACCCTGCTGGGGGACCTCAACTTCCACCTCTACAACCTACAAGACCCCAACACTGCATCCCTCCTAGACAACCTCCACAACATAGGGCTCCGACAGATTGTGACGGAAACAATGCATTCAGCAGGACTCACCCTCAGCCCCATCTCCACAACAGGAACTGCCGTCACCTTCAGCCACACTTCCGAACTTCCATGGAAAGGCCATCGCTGCATCCATTTCACCTTCAACACACCCACCATCCTCAGACCCCAACACCAACCATCTCGTAGAAGCTGGGCAAGAATCACTGATGACCAGCTCACCGCCACCCTCGCCAACTCCCCTCCCATCTCACACAACAACGACCTGAACATCACAGCCCGCACCTTTCACAAATGGATCGCCGACTGCGCCAACACCATAGCCCCCCTCAAAAAGAACAACAGCACCCATGCTAAGAAAGCCAGCTGGTTCACAGCCGAACTCCGAGAATCCATATGCACATGTTGATGCCTCGAGAAAATCTTGAGAAACATCAAATCTACAGAAGACCAATCAACTGCAGAGCCGCCACCACCGCACACCACCATCTCATCAAAAGCACCAGAAAGAAAGCAACACAAGAAAGAATCTCCTCACATGCACACAACAGCATGGAAGTCTTCAGCATCATCAAGGAGTTCACCCAACCCAACAGCAAAGCAATGGACATCCCACCCTCACAAGATCTCTGCAACAAACTCAACACATACTTCCATCACAAAATCAAGACCATCTACGAGATCTTCAGCAAGGACAACCTATGTGCAGAACCCCCTCCACCGGAACCCGACACCAAAAAAACAACGATCACCAACTGGACCCCCTTTACCACCCAAGATACACTGAAGACAATGTAGACCATACACTCCGGGGCCCCAACGGACCCATGCCCCTACCACATCTTCAACAGAGCTGCTGAAACCATTGCACCCAAGCTCCGCCTAACCTTCAACCGCTCCCTAGTAGACGCCTCCTTCCCCGACGACTGGAAACACACCGAGATAGACCCTTTCCTCAAGAAAACCTTGGCAGACCCCACTGACCCTAAGAACTATAGGCCCATCTCCCTGCTCTCTTTTCCAGTGAAAGTCATCCAGAAAGCCATCAAAGGCCAACTCACCACTTTCATCGAAGACCACAACATCCTCAACGCCTCCTAAACTGGCTTCAGAAAAAAACAGCACCAAAACAGCCCTCCTAGCCTCAACGGACGACATCTACTCCCTACTGGACAAGGGAGAGATTGTGGCTCTCATCCTGCTTGACCTCTCGGCGGCCTTCGACACAGTCTCCCACCACACCCTGATATGCAGACTTCACGAGTCTGGCATCATAGACAAGACCCTCGTCTGGATCTGATCTTTCCTCTCCAGAAGAGCTCAATGAGTAAAACTTCCCCCCTTCCTCTCGGACCCCACACCTACCACCTGCAGAGTTCCCCACGGACTCTCCCTCAGCCCCGCACTGTTTAACATCTACATGGCCCTGCTAGCTGCATCGTTAGAAACGACGGATTCAACATTGTCTCCTATGCTGATGACACCCAGCTCATCCTCTCCCTATACAACAAATCCAACACAGCCAGACACAACTTCTGTGAAGGCATGGGAGCAGTCGCCAACTGGATGAAAAGCAGCTGCCTACAACTCAACGCAGACACAACTGAAGTAGTCACCATGGGCCCTCAACCCGATGCGTGGAACGACTCCTGGTGGCTTCCACGACCCTTGGAGGCCCGCCCACCCCCACAAACCGAGCCCACAACCTCAGAATCATCCTGGACTCCAAACTCAACATGGACCACCAAATCAACTCTGCTTCCGCACACTCCACCTCCTACACAAGACATTCAAATAGATTTCCCTTGAACACAGAAAGACCATCACACACACCCTCATTGCGAGCAGACTGTACTATGGCAGCATGCTCTAGCTCCGGAATCAATAAGAAACTCACCCACAAACAGAACATCCAGAACACCGCCGCCAGACTGGTCCTCGACCTACCTCAACACTGTCACATCTCCCAGCACCTGCGCATACTACACTGCCTCTGCATAGAGAAAAGAATCACCTTCAAGATTCTCACCCACACACACAAAGACCTCCATGACACAGGACCAGCCTGCCTGAACAGGCAACTCAATTTCCATGCACCCCACAGGACCCTACGCTCAGCCCAGCTCTCTTTCGCAAAGTACCCCGCATCAGAAAAACAAGAACCAGGGGATGCTCATTCTCCTACCTCACCACCGCAGCCTGGAATGCTCTACCACTCCACCTCAGACAGACTACACCCCTCCTCAACTTCACAAAAGAGCTGAAGACATGGCTATTCAAAGACATGGCTATTTGAAGAACCACCACACTGATGGACACTCCACACCCCCCCTCGCCCCCCCCCACCAGCGCCTTGAGATCCTCACAGGTGAGTAGTTGCGCTCAACAAACACTGATTAATTGATTGACATTCTTGCAAACAAAATACATGGACTCAAACTCTCACCCCTTCGTTTTAATTGGCCTGGTAATCCTGGTATGGATGCAAATGAGCCCTACCATATCAGTAATGCATAGTACAATATTACCTCATCATTTTTCAAAGACCAATCCACTGAAGTCATTACCAACAACTGTCTAGTACTTTCTGATGCGGAAGATTCATTTATAGGTTATGCATACAGTGGGGAGGATTAGATCAAAAAGTATACATAGGAAAAGAAAAGTCAGTAAAAAATAGAATAAATACGGTAAATGTATGTGGAATAAAACAAAAATGCTGGTCGCAGAGCAACTAAGAGAAAACGCAATATACCTCGTAAAAATAAATGCAGTAAGTTTATGTCGAACAAAACATAAATGTTGGCGATAGAGCAAGCATGCGAAAACACAATATACCCTCGAGAAAAACAAATACATATATCTACATAGATATTATAAAGTCATGTTAATATCTAATCATTGTTGAATATCAAATGTGTCCGTATAACGAAACATAATCATATTATGCATAGAAAATGAATATTATTTAGGCAATAAAGCTGCAAATGCCCAAGTAGTTTATGAAAATGAACTCCAGGATTCCTCTATTGAGGTTCATTAAGATGAAGCTCGAAGAATAAATTGTGCTTGTAAATAGCTTAAATGAGGCACATATTCTCTGGGCTGTACTTTGTCTTTGCAGCTGTGATAAAACCTCTTGGACATTCGTTTATAGCCAAGTGAAATTGGCTAGTGATATAATGCGGGTATCTTTAGAGTATTCTAAGCTACCAAGAGTCATGATTAAAAAGGCAAATGTTTTGCAAAAGGCATGCAAAATATGCAACTGTTTGTTTGACAGTTAGAAGGGCAGGGCATTGCCAAATAGTCTTTCTAAAGACAAATTCAAGTACATTAACTTTAAAGGAAAGCACTGAGTATAAATGACCCAGCCTGTGTCATGATGACCTGGGAGAGTTCTAATCCTTGTTTCTCACTGCACCAAAAAGTGCAGCAGACTTGTACAAATCACATCACCTCCTAATACTTTAAATTTTAAACACGAATTGTGGCGTGTTTTCTATTAGAGTCTCTTTCCTAATCCCCTCCCAATCTAGCCTGGGTTCTCTAGTCTGGTCTCAATCGACCCCACACACCATGCTGTGTTAAGTAAAGAATACCATTATCAGATGCTCCTGCTGCACTTCTTGTCTTGCTGCTTTCAGCTAGTTTTTGCTACATATTAAATTTCTAAAGTCAGAATCACGTATTCCCAAATGCAAGTGGTTCGGTTTGTAACTAAAAGTGGCTTCCTTTTTCCTTCTACAGTTCCTATCTCTCTGAGGTATCACCCTTGTCCTTTGAATACCTAGCAGACAAGATGATTCGGGAAAAGACTGCTGGAAGCGCCCCTCCAGCTGCTGCTCTCCGCTTATTGACGTCACAGCCTGGGCTCCGGTGCCTCCAAAAAGCTGCCCTGCCAGGTATCAGTACGGTACAGCTCCGCTTCGCCAATTAGTTGCTGTGCTTTTCAGTGTGGAAAGCCAGTTTCTACATTCAGAATAGTGTACAGTTTTAATGTTACGGGTTATTCTGGCACAGGATCTAAAGGCATACACCATGTCATAGTGATTTCACAATGTACACAAGATGTACCTTTAGAGTATGTACATAAACGAAAATCTGACAGTGTTCGAGTTAAAATCACAAGTGGAAACATACTGCATTGCAGTTGAAGAAAATTTATTTATTTTATCAATTGTCCCAGGCTCCTTTACCCATAGATAAATAGTGCTACTTTCACAACTTCACCCTTTCCATCTAGTATTCTACACATGTAATAAGCGTTTTTGTTGATCATGTACTAAACCCACCTCCTTTTCCCTGTCAAGGTTCTTGAGAATAATAACAGTACATTCTAAAAAGGAACTCATGCACCACAGAGTTCAGTAAAAAACATTGGCAAAGCCAAATAGCCTCGCTCTGGGTAAAGGAGAGTTCTCTTGAGAGTGATGATGCATTTGATGCACCGAGGTGACCCTTATTCATTAATCAGTCCCAGCTTGCCTATATAGAGTAGATTAAGGGTAAACGAAAAACCTTTCAAAGTGTTTTTGGACAGGTTAGAATAAATGGCAGCAATCGATGAGTCACTCCAAAAGATACAAGGCTAAAGCTGGTCATGTTGAAGTGAAATGGCTGAAACATGAAATGCAAAGCAAGCGAAGAAATGTAGGTAAACCTGACTATACGATATTGCTTTGTAGCAGTGGAGGCAGCACTGTTGCCATGCCATGGAAGTTCCTGGGAATCAGCACATACTCATTGTTAGACCTATCAGCCTTGAGGTGATCTTCCCCCCAAAGGTTTTGACATTATCCTCCTTTTTTCTGAATTCGCTTTTGCTGGCACTAAGACTCTGTGCACTTTACCACTGGTTAACAGTGCTACACTGCTTGTGCTCACTCCCTAAAATGTGGTAACGTTGGTTTACATATAATTGGCATATTTAATTTACTTAAAGGCCCTCATGAAGTAGTATACCATATACCCAGGGCCTGTAAATGAAATGCTACAAGAGGGCCTGCAGCACTTATTGTGACAGCTAATTAAGTAGCCCCTTAAAACATATTCCCGGTCCGCCATTGCTGCTTGAATGCATTTGTAAACTGCCAATTCCACTTGGCAAAATAACTCCCTTGCCAAGGTGTGGTAAACACTAGGTAGCCCAAAGGGCATGGTGCACTGTAAAAGGTTGGGCGTGTACTTGTACGTTTTACATGCACAGGTAGTGAAAACATCCGAAATTCGTTTTGACTACTATGAGGCCTAACTCTCTCATAAGATAACATTGGGTTGCTTTATTACATTTAATAAGTGCTATCCTTTGATTGGGAACAGGTGAACATTTCATGTTTGGTGTCTGAGAAATGGTAATTTAAAAACATCCTAAATGGAAAAGTCTAGTTTCAACCGGTCCTAGGATGCTTGTTTCCAGTCTAGAAAGGACCTACCTTCACAGTTCGCATTGGACTAGTCCATGGGGAACAGGGTCAAGACTGATTTGCATATGGCTGGGTCCAAACTGGAATGGCATGAGTAGTAAAAAAAACAATGGATTCAGGCCAAGATCTCAGTACTAGGGTTGAATGTTTTACATTGTTCAGCATTCCGTCCATCACTTGTTCTTTTTTCTTTTAGAAATCTGGCATTTCCTCCCCCTAGCTATTTGGTTTTTGTAGCCTGTTCCTGGGTCACAGGACTGTGACTAGTTGGCAGTTGTTATTGCTTGGCTGTCTGGAACGAATAGAGGGATTCCATGTGCCTGGAAAGACCATATCTGACAGGATAGGGGGAGGAGCTGGGCACAGCCCCACTTGCAACTGAATATATTGTGCCCTGCCTTCACACAAACGACGGTCACCACTGAATTGTTTATGCAACCAGCTTGGAACCAGGGAGGCAGAAAACTTCAAGCATGTCAAAGGGAATTATCTAAAAACGTTTCCCACTTCAAAGGAGGCACCAGGTAGACCATAAAAACACCTCTTCCCCTTGAACAAACAGTGACACTAATGATTCAGTTAGTTACTTGTAATCCTCAATTCTCTGAATATCCTTTTCTCCAATACGTGCTTACTGTATACGGTGTCCAACTTCCCATCCAGGCACCACATGATACAGCCAGAGCCAATCAATGTAGACCCTACCCTTTGTCTCCCTCCAATGCTCCTTCCCATATTCAGGGAATAAATGAGGAAGAAACATACCACACTTATTGTTGCTTTTGCCTGGCTCCACAGACATTTATCACAACCTGAATATACAAAGCTAATGTGCTAGAATCAAAAAGATGTACCTTGCAAAGTGACAGACTCACATAGAAATGGAATCAGATTTTCCTTGAGCCCGTCTTCCCTCTCTGATACGTTATTATTAGAGGACATGCTAGATGATGCTTCAGAGCCCAGTTCACTGCGCAGAATACCACAAGAGCACTTATCAAGTTAATTGGAATATGAGTTGCATTCACAGGCCAAAGAGAAAGAAAGCTTCATGAGGGGAGTGAATAAGGTGAATAAGAGCAATGCAGTGACAACAGAAAGATCATTCAAACAGCATTGGCCCCCAAACCAAAATGACACCCTGACTGAAACAAATTCTACCTGTTTGGCAAAGGTGTCCAATCATTATCCTACATTCCAAAGGGAATTAGGTAGAAAGGCAGTGTCCCAGTGACCTCAGAGAAACATTAACTTCCACCTTAAAACAGCCTTTATGCCAGAGGTCTCCCCACAAAGTTACTTGTCAATCAGAACACACAGTGACAATGGTAGAAACCAAGAAGGGCCATTTTATGATGTCAACTACAAAAATAAACCAAGGACAATCTTGGGTCTGCAATGCACTGTGTTCAGACTAGAACTAACATTTAGATATTATGTCTGCTTCAATAACTGCTCCATGAAGTTCAGGAGAATAACACATCTCAAGATATTTCATTAATACACACTAATATTCATGATATTAAAAGTCTGATTAAAGTGCAGCTTTCTGAAATTAAAGATATTCAGACTGTTTCTAAAAAAAAACAACTCGCCATATGTCAAAGAACTATCTAGTTGCAAACTAAATGTTGAAGTTCTTGAAACTCATTCACAGAGATTTAATATTCATGGTGTTGGAGTCACCAAGGGTAAATAAAATGGAAAAACCTGATCAATTTTATTACAAATCTCATTCAAATGCATTTGGCTTCAGATGCTCCTGATGACGTAACTATATCACGGATCCACTGAGTTCCTTTTGCTACTCCAATAACTCATGCTTGACCTCAAACTTTATAAATTGGCATCATGGATTATAGGAATAAATAATGTAATCTAATTAAAGATATTGAAAATAATCTTAATCCAAGTCCATAATGACTGTCTCTTTTCTGTTTATTCTGACATGTTCTCTAAAATATCCAGAACAAGATATGAGGTCAAACAAATGACTGAGAAATTTAAGAGGCGGAGTTTACAGGCACATCTATTGCTACCTTCCAAACCCAAAGTATTGAGGGCTAATCATTTCCACGTGTTAATAGAGATCTCTGCTGCTATATATATATATATATATATATATATATATATATATATATATATATATATATATATGTGTGTGTGTATACTTACCCCTTACTCTGACAAGTGTGGTGTGAGTCATTGGGCGCAGCACCCGGGAATAAAATCACCAGAGTCCATAAGAAGACAGAAACGTGCTCTCAGAGCGTAGAATACTGCTTTATTTCAATGAATCCAGCCCCTGCAATGCATTTCGGCACTAAGCCTTGTTCACCTGGGTATCACCTCCTATCTTTAGTGACAATAGAATACCTACCAGGTATTTTGTTTATGCATTATTTTCTCTATTTTCTCAGTTACCCTTTCAAAGTTTTTATGACTATATTTCGTTTTGATTTTGCTGAAATACATTTTGGTTAATTTACCTGGCTGTAACTTTATGCTCGGGAATATCATCTATTTTAGTCATAGACAATGCCTCCACGCCGCTGTGACCCCAGTGTTTGGTTATTAGGACAGGACCTAATTCAGTCATCTGGGGTTTTTAATTAACCTAGCACTAGTATGGTACTATATTACACTCATGCTTGATCGTTTGAATTTGATATAAAATCCTGTGCTCAATATTTTGTAAAAAATCTTGTAACATGAGTCAAATTTAGGATGATGTATTGGAAAGATGTCGTCGATTAGCATAAAAAATGATTGTATTTAAAGAGATGGTTCTAATATCCATAATACAATGAGAGCTTGATTGTGTAGCAAGTGAGATTTATGGATTTATATGCTATTGGAATATCAAATATTTTCAAAAACTAAGATGGTGCTCATATTTCCAACCAACACTACATAATTTACTGGTCCTTCTTTTGTGTTTGTTTGTTCACATGTTTGAGAGATTGAAATGGGTCTGTCAAACACAGCCACCCCGTGTGTGAACAAGGCTTAGTGCCGAAATGCGTTGCAGGGGCTGGATTAGTTGAAGTAAAGCAGTATTCTACACTCTGAGAGTGCATGTTTTTGTCTTCTTATGGACTTTGTGATAATATATATATATATATATATAAATATATATATATATATATATACATATATAAACTAGTGACAGTCACCACTAGATACTTATAGTTCCATAGAAAAAGTGTTTTTTGACTCGCCTATATCTTTGGCACTGTTTGCCAAATCCTCACAAAAAGTTCCAGAAAAAGTGGCTAGCTGATTCTTGTTGCGCATGGAAAGTTTCGGGGTGATCCGTCAAGCAGGGGCCCAGAAAAAGGGGGAGCAAAATTGTTGAATTTCCGACTACAGCCTGAACCACTGGACAGAATGACACCAAACTTGGCAGAAAACTGGATTTCGGTACATAAATTACGCTTTTGCTTATTTAGTGTAAATCCATCCAGTCGTTTTTGAGATATTAAAGGGAAAATAAATTTGTATATCTAGGGATGCAGATCCTTCATGATGCATCTGTGAATAATTATGAGCTCATGTAGGGAAATGCACAGCTCTGATTGGCTGCCAACACTTCAAATCAGGAAGTGTTGGCAGCCTTTTTGGGACTCGGTGTCAACTGAGTCCCACAAAAAAAGTAACAAAAGAAAAGTGTCCAGGGTAGAGTCACCCTGACCCCTTAGCTCTGATGCTGGGGTCCTAGTGGGACCTACCCAGAGCTAAAAAGCATTTTTAGAAATTTTCACTGCGATCCAAGATCTAGCAGAAATTAAATAAAAAAAAACAAGAGAGGGCTCCCATGCTTGTTTTCTATAGAGCCCCCGGATTGGCCAGATCCCGGGGGCATTGATTGATATATTGGGGGGGGGGGCTGTCTGGCCCCCCTGCAGCCCCGGGACTACTACCTCCTGCCACCACCTCTGGAGACCAGCACCTCCACGGGCACTAAAAGAATGTGGTGCAGGGGGGACCTGTGGCCCTCACAGTCCTGGGACCCATCACCTCCAAAGGACTTTTAAAACTATAACGATGCCACCCAGCTCCCCCCCCTCCGCAGCCCTGGAGACCACCAACCCCTGGGGCTTAAATAAAGAAAAGAAAGGGGGTCAGTTTCAGACCCCTGAGCCCCGGGGACCACCACCTCCCTGTGGCTATGTTAGAAGAAGGGAGGGCCCCTCAAGGAGCCTCTGATGGCCCTGGGGACCTCCCCCCCAGGGCTAGCTCCTGCTATGTTCTGGGGTGCCCTACCCCAGGACATAGCTGTTTGCTTTTGGTTGGTGGGAGCTCACAACTCCCACCAGGCAAAAGCAAACTAAGTCCGGTTCCTGCAAGAGAGAGCTGTCAAACAGCTCCCCCTTGCTGAAAGTGGAGTTTTCACCTGTCTTCCCTGCACACAAATATGCGTGCAGGGCAGACATTTGAAAACATTTTTCCAGAAGGAAGGAGCTGCTACTTAAAGCAACTCCCTGCTTGTGGGAGCAATGCCGGCTTCCACAGGACATAGGGAGCTGGATAGGACCGCGGGGGCATTGAGGCTTCCCCCACAGTCCTTTCACTCTCTCTCTTCCATCCCATATTGGGAAGGAAGTGAGAGAGAGAGAGATTGTCATTCCATGGTCTGTCCATCAACAAGGTGGAATGTTATAGTTAAGGTTTGATGCAAAGCAGAACAGAGTTTCTTCTGACCTATTGGTAAAGCTCTTGGATTGTCACTCAGTAGGCTGAAGGTCCAAATCCTAGTATTGCATGGCAGTGTGTTTGTTTATTTATTAGTGTTTTGACTGTTAAACATTCCTAATGATTAAACATTCACATATGTGTGCTATAGCAATCTTTGGGTTGAATGTCATAGGTATGTCTGGACATATCACAGTGAGGAGTCACCTGTGGCATAATGGTTAAGGTCTCTGGCCCCTACACTGAAAGTTGAGGGTTCTACTCCAGGTGTGCCCATGGTCAATTTCATACGTTAATTTCTTTTAAACTTCAAAAGTTTAAGGTTCATATTGAAAGGTGATCTCACTCTTTTTAATTGACAAATACATTTTTCTTTTCACTGTGTCCAGAAGTATCTCATTCTAAGTATATCATCAATCAAAGCCTGAAAAATTTTCTCTTGCTCACCTTCTCACTCGGTTCCTCTCTCTCACTTTCTCTTTTCAATCTCTTTATCCCACTCACATACCCACTCAGACTCTTATGCAACCACTCTCACACAGCCACTCAGACTCACGCACCCACTCACAGACCCACTTTGACCCTCATGTACCCACTCACAGACCTGCGCGGATACTGACTGTAGGAGGCTGGACTGGCTTGTAGTGAGTACCAAGGGGTACTTACACCTTGCACCAGGCCCAGGTATCCCTTATTAGTGTATAGGGTGTCTAGCAGCTTAGGCTGATAGATAATGGTAGCTTAGCAGAGCAGCTTAGGCTGAACTAGGAGACGAGTGAAGCTCCTACAGTACCACTAGTGTCATATGCACAATATCATAAGAAAACACAATACACAGCTATACTAAAAATAAAGGTACTTTATTTTTATGACAATATGCCAAAGTATCTCAGTGAGTACCCTCAGTATGAGGATAGCAAATATACACAAGATATATGTACACAATACCAAAAATATGCAGTATAGTATTAGAAAACAGTGCAAACAATGTATAGTTACAATAGGATGCAATGGGGACACATAGGGATAGGGGCAACACAAACCATATACTCCAAAAGTGGAATGCGAACCACGTATGGACCCCAAACCTATGTGACCTTGTAGAGGGTCGCTGGGACAACAGTGAGGGTTAGAAAAATAGCCCACCCCAAGACCCTGAAAAGTGAGTGCAAAGTGCACTAAAGTTCCCCAAAGAGCACAGAAGTCGTGATAGGGGAATTCTGCAGGAAAGACCAAAACCAGCAATGCAACAACAATGGATTTCCAGACGAGGGTACCTGTGGAACAAGGGGACCAAGTCCAAAAGTCACGACCAAGTCGAGAGTGGGCAGATGCCCAGGAAATGCCAGCTGTGGGTGCAAAGAAGCTGCTACTAGGCAGTAGAAGCTGAGGATTCTGCAGGAACGACAAGGGCTAGAAACTTTCCCTTTGGAGGATGGATGTCCCACGCCGTGGAGAGTCGTGCAGAAGTGTTTTCCTGAAGAAAGACCACAAACAAGCCTTGCTAGCTGCAAGTCGTGCGGTTAGGGTTTTTGGATGCTGCTGTAGCCCAGGAGGGACCAGGATGTCGCCAATTGCGTCAGGGGACAGAGGGGGCACCCAGCAAGACAAGGAGCCCTCTCAGAAGCAGGCAGCACCCTCAGAAGTGCCAGAACAGGCACTACGAAGTGGAGTGAAACGGTGCTCACCCGAAGTTGCACAAAGGAGTCCCACGCCGCCAGAGGACAACCCAGGAGGTCGTGCAATGCAGGTTAGAGTGCTGTGGACCCAGGCTTGGCTGTGCACAAAGGATTCCCTCGGAAAGTGCACAGGAGCCGGAGTAGCTGCAAAAGACGCGGTTCCCAGCAATGCAGTCTGGCGTGGGGAGGCAAGGACTTACCTCCACCAAACTTGGACTGAAGAGTCACTGGACTGTGGGAGTCACTTGGACAGAGTTGCTGGATTCAAGGGACCTCGGTCGTCGTGCTCACAAAGTCCGGGGAATTGGCCCTGAACAATGTGGGGGCACCTTGGCTAGTGCCAGGGTGCCCACACACTAAGTAACTTAGCACCCAACCTTTACCAGGTAAAGGTTAGACATATAGGTGACTTATAAGTTACTTAAGTGCAGTGTAAAATGGCTGTGAAATAACGTGGATGTTATTTCACTCAGGCTGCAGTGGCAGGCCTGTGTAAGAATTGTCAGAGCTCCCTATGGGTGGCAAAAGAAATGCTGCAGCCCATAGGGATCTCCTGAGATCTTCCATTACTTCATAGAGGCCCTGAAAGAAGTTAAAAATTAGAAAATCATTAAAGATTAAAAATTCTTGCTGGTGATGGAGTGGAAGATGTGATAAAGAAAACCTCATAGACTGAAAAAATGTCATACCCTCAGGTCAAAGAAGCATTTGTAGCCAAGTTTCCAATGCTGAACGTCGACTATGTACATTTTCAATCAAGCGAGAAAACAAGTTGGTGAGATGATGGATGATTTTGTTGCAATACTTGATGTGATCATCAAACATTGCAAATATAGTGAATTTAACAATGAAGAAGCCCTTCCCATTAGAATCATTGATGGTTCCTTGTCGGACTCATTCAGAAGATGCATGTTGTGAGAGACACTTAGGGGGTGATTCTAACCCTGGCGGTCGGTGATAAAGCTGGCGGTCCAAAAAATGGAATTCTGACCCTGGCGGGAACCGCCAATACAGCCCGCCACATTAACACTCCGCCCGCCACGGCGGTACAGACAAACAGCGCGGCGGTCACCGCCAACAGACAGGCGGCAGACAATGTACCGCCCACAGTATCATAACTCACCAATCCGCCACCTTTTCTGGGGCGGGAGCCCCGCCGATAAAAACACAGCGGAAACAGACTACGAACGGGAAAACGTCACCTCTACGCACTCCACGAGGAAGGAGGACAGCATGGAACCCGAATTAAACATCCTACCTGCTCTCGTCTACCTGCTCATCTACCACGAGTACGAACGCCGGCGCAGACGACAACGGTGAGTACTGCACCTACGACACACGGGAGGGGGAAGGAGGAAAGCTTACGGCACACACATATGCGACCCCCACCCCCCCAAACTATGTACACACCAATGTAGAGCAACAAGTCACAGTGACACCACCCAAACCCCCCTGAAAAATGCAAAGACATAATTAAATTGTGAATAAAAATTTATGTACAAAATAGGCTCTGAAAAGTAATGGTCAACTAGCCAAAAAATCAATATCAAAATAATTCTATATACAGTGCAATGGATAACCGAGGCAATTAGTCCTGCACATCAAAAGAAAATCGAAGTGTCCGTGGGCCAAAGTGTAACAACACAAGGGCAAAGCCCACACAGGAGACCTGAGTCCTCTGGAGAGAACACTGCAGGGGTATCTGATGAAAAAACTACAGGCACCTCAGGGGGAAGGGAAGGGTGGGGCACCACAGCCACATGAGTCCACGACGCCAGATCCACGAAGGGGCCACCATGCCTACTGTGCCATCCTGGGGAGTGCAAAGCCACAGTCTCTCAAGTCTCTACAGTAGGTGGGTTGCCCACTGTTCCATCCTGGGGAGTGGAAAGCCACAGTCTCTCAAGTCTCACAAGTGGGTGGGTTGCCCACTGTTCCATCCTGGGGAGTGCAAAGCCACAGTCTCTCAAGTCTCACAAGTGGGTGGGTTGCCCACTGTGCCATCCTGGGGAGTGCAAAGCCACAGTCCATCAGGTGGATTACAGTCTCCACTGGTCAAGGAGGAGGCATGGTGGGCACAGTGAACCGTTAACAGTGCATGCAGGAAGGGCCCAGCGGAGCGGTGCTTGAGACGGCGGTGCCCAGCGGAGCGGTGCTTGACAGGAAGGGCCCAGCGGAGCGGTGCATGAGACGGCGGGGCCCAGCGGAGCGGTGCTTGACAGGAAGGGCCCAGCGGAGCGGTGCATGAGACGGTGGGGCCCAGCGGAGCGGTGCTTGAGACGGCGGGGCCCAGCGGAGCGGTGCTTGACAGGAAGGGCCCAGCGGAGCGGTGCTTGACAGGAAGGGCCCAGCGGAGCGGTGCTTGACAGGAAGGGCCCAGCGGAGCGGTGCATGAGACGGCGGGGCCCAGCGGAGCGGTGCTTGAGACGGCGGGGCCCAGCGGTGCGGTGCTTGACAGGAAGGGCCCAGAGGAGCGGTGCTTGACAGGAAGGGCCCAGCGGAGCGGTGCTTGACAGGAAGGGCCCAGCGGAGCGGTGCATGAGACGGCGGGGCCCAGCGGAGCGGTGCTTGACAGGAAGGGCCCAGCGGAGCGGTGCTTGACAGGAAGGGCCCAGCGGAGCGGTGCCTGACAGGAAGGGCCCAGCGGAGCGGTGCATGAGACGGCGGGGCCCAGCGGAGCGGTGCTTGAGACGGCGGGGCCCTGTTCAGCGGTGCTCTTCTGCACGGCGGGGCCCTCTTCAGCGGTGCTCTTCTGCACGGCGGGGCCCTCTTCAGCGGTGCTCTTCTGCACAGCGGGGCCCTCTTCAGCGGTGCTCTTCTGCACGGCGGGGCCCTGTTCAGCGGTGCTCTTCTGCACGGCGGGGCCCTCTTCAGCGGTGCTCTTCTGCACGGCGGGCCCTCTTCAGCGGTGCTCTTCTGCACGGCGGGGCCCTGTTCAGCGGTGCTCTTCTGCACGGCGGGGCCCTCTTCAGCGGTGCTCTTCTGCACGGCGGGGCCCTCTTCAGCTGTGCTCTTCTGCACGGCGGGGCCCTCTTCAGCGGTGCTCTTCTGCACGGCGGGGCCCTGTTCAGCGGTGCTCTTCTGCACGGAGGGGCCCTCTTCAGCGGTGCTCGTCCAGTAAGTCAAGGGAGCCAGACCTGGCCTGGACTCCCTGCTCAGTCGCCCTCCGACCGTGCTGTTGCTGGACCCTTCGGTGACGGAGTCCTGGGCCCTTTGGTGTCCTCCCTAACACCCGGGATGGGGCTTGTGGGCCCCTCCTGCTCCGCGCTCCTGCTGGCTGACTTCTCCGCCCTGCTGCCCTTTCGCTCCTTAGATGGGGCTCTCGGGCCCTTGCCTCCCCTAGATGTTGTGGCTGGTGAAGTGGGCGAACTTTGCTCCTTGGGGGCAGCCGTGTCAGTCCTCTCACTGCGGCCCTTTAGTTTCCTGGTCCTCTTGCCTGGGGGGGGGGCTGGCTGTCCCCTTGCTGCTGATTGAAGTGTCACTGCTGGCAAAGGGTGGACTCCAGAATCCATGCACCACAGTGACACTCGAAGCTGGGCTGGTGGTGGCTGAGGTGCTCTTGGGACTCTTTGCAGATGGAGGGGGTGGGTCAGTGGAGGGAAAGAGGTTAAGATTAGCGAGGAAAAGTTTTTTAGGGCCAAGGTAAAGGGTAGGAGAAGTGGTGATGGGAGTGGAGGAAGAGGATGTGGTTGTAGGAGAGTCAGGTGTGCTGTCTTTGGGTGCAGGTGCTTGTGCTGGAGGCTGTCGTGAGGTGGATGGCTGTTGGGTGGGTGTCTGCCTGCGTTTGTGTGTCTTGGAAGAGGGGGTGACAGACACAGTGGGAGAGGACACAGGGGACGTGTAAATGGTAGTGGGGGTGGTGACTGCACGTGTGCGGACTGTACTGGAGGGTGTGCTGGTGATGGAAGCACTGGCTGATGGTGGTGTGCATGCAGGTGTGAGTGTAGACGTCACAGGGAGGGAGGAGGGAGATGAGGAGGAGGGGGACACAGAGGTGGTAGTGACTGTTGGAATGTCTGCATCTGGGTGTTGCTTGCGTGAATGCTTGTGGGTTCTGTGGTGCTTGTGTCTGGATGAGCTGCCCTTGGGTGTTGAGGTGTGTGCAGGCTGGTCTGATGGTGTGGATGGGATAGGCTGAGGAACAGGAGACAGAGACAGGGTGGAGGCAGTCAGAAGAGGGAGGCTGGAAACAGGGACAATGGCTGCCGTCAGTGCTGAGGCCAGAGCATTGAACGATCGTTGATGGGCAGCCTGACCCGAATGAATGCCCTCCAGGTAGGCATTGCTCCGATGCACCTCCCTTTCTACCCCCTGGATGGCATTCAAAAGGGTAGTCTGCCCAACAATGATGGTCTGAAGGAGGTCAATGACCTCCTCACTGAGGGCAGCAGGGGTAACAGGGGCAGGGGCTGAGGTGCCTGGGGCGAAGGAGACGCCCGCCTTCCTGGGCGAGCGGGCACGGAGCGTAGGCTGAGGGGCTGCTGGGAGGGCGGGGCTGGTGCGCTGGGTGGCGGCTGTACCTGTAGAGGTGGGGGGCCCGGATGTTGCCGCCACCGCTAGGGAGCTCCCATCCGAGGACGTGTCGGTGTCGCTGGTGTCACCACCGGTCCCCGTTGTGGTGCTCCCCTCGCCCTCTGGATCACTGGTGCCCTCGGTGTCTGTTCCTGGGCCCACCGGGGCCTTGTGACTTGCAGCTCCCTCGTGCTCCGATGCCAATTCTCCTCTGCCTGATGATGCTAATGCACACATGCACAAGAAGATGAAGAAGAAGGGTGGGGGGAGAAAAACGAAGACCAGGTTGAGTGCATGCAATGTCAACACCGTTGGCGGAGAGGACAGACACAGGAGCCTCATGCACTAAGCCGCGCATTCGGGGTACACTACTCAGTACTTCTGACTAGGACAACAGGTCTAGAGACGACAAAGGCGCACATGTGTGATGCTGGACCATCGATAGCTGTACTTGTCACCCTACAGAGGTGGGGGCCGGGAGCACAGGGCCATGCCTAAAGGAGAGGACTACACTACAGAAAGTGCCCTGGCCTAATGTCACCCACAACCCTCCTCCCCCACCCAGACGCCTCCACTGCGCAGAGAGATAGCAGAATGTGCTGATACTCACCCCCTTGTGTCTGCTGTGATGTCCTCAAGCGCCCATCCAAATCAGGGTAGGCCACCGCCAGGATCCGGGACATCAGGGGGGTCAGGGTACGACTGGCACCCCTCCTAGGTTGGGAGGCCATCCCCAGCAGTGACTCGGCGGTCTTCCTGGTCTCGCGGTGGATGTCCTCCCACCTCTTGCGGCAGTGGGTGCCCCGTCTGACGTGGACCCCCAGGGCCTGGACTTCCTTGGCGATGGCACGCCAAATGTCCACTTTCTGATGGGCGCTGACCTATTTGACATGTACAGGGTGGGAAGGAAAAATTAATCAATTTTCTGCATGTTAGATGCGATTGGCCCCCCCTCCCCAACCTTGCCATATGGCACATGCTCTCATCTGTTGTGCGTTGCACTCCTCATTCGCCCCCCACCCCACCAACTTACATCCACCCCACTCCACACAGGCATAGCCCATTCAATGTGCACCCAGTGTACTTACCTGTTGGTCTGGAGGACCGTAGAGTAACGCATACTGGGGGAGGACCCCATCCACAAGTTTCTCCAACTCCTCAGACGTGAAGGCAGGGGCCCTTTCCCCAGTCGCAGCAGCCATTGTCACTTCCAGACCGAGGTCACAGCAGCACTTGCAGTATAGGTCCTCTCCTGTGGATGATCAGGTCTCAAGTGATTAAGCAGATAGTAAATGGCGGTCACGCCCGCGGCAGTGCATACCGCGGCGGTGCGTACCGCGGCGGTGCGTACCGCGACCGCCGGCGCACCTCGTCATTGGCTTCTGAAACCCATAGGCTTCAATGTTAGCCAATGCGGCTTCGTATAGCGGTCTTCGACCGCCTACCGCCACGGTGTGCCACGCCAGCGCATTGACCTCACATCCCATTGTCCCACTTCACAGGTCAGGCAGCCGCCATTTCAAGGGCCCACATGGCATAATTTGTACTGCGTCACACAGGCCTAGGCCTTGCATTGCCACACATACACGCCTTTCAATACATAGATAATCGTGTGCTCGGCATGCTGTGGTGAACGTACCTGTGATTTGCTTGACTCTGTGCTCCATGTTGTCCTTCCTAGGCACCGTCCGCTGGGACTTGCGAGGAGAAGGATGAATCCTCGTGTGTATCAACCGCTGGTGGACCTGTCGACAATGGAAGAACGCCATATCATACTACGATACCGACTTGACTGAGCCACTATACATGAACTGTGTGCCCAGCTGGAGCCAGCCCTGATGTCCCCCATCCGCCAACCCACAGGAATTCCCCCTCTAGTGCAGGTTCTGTCAGTCCTCCATTTTTTGGCAAGTGGCTCATTCCAGACAACAGTGGCCATGTCATCTGGAATGTCTCAGCCTATGTTTTCAAACATTTTGTCTAGAGTGTTGTCTGCCCTGACGAAACACATGCGGAGCTACATTGTATTCCCTGAGGAGGTTGATTTGGCCACTGTGAAGGGTGATTTTTATGCCCTTGGACATATCCCCAACATAATTGGTGCCATTGATGGGACCCATGTGGCTTTAGTACCCCCAAAAGACGATGAGCAGGTGTACAGAAACAGGAAAAGTTACCATTCTATGAACGTCCAGGTGGTCTGTTTGGCTGACCAGTACATCTCCCATGTGAATGCCAAGTTCCCTGGGTCAGTGCATGACGCGTATGTGATGCGTAATAGCAGCATCCCTTATGTGATGGAACAGCTACAGAGACAACGTGTGTGGCTAATTGGTGACACTGGTTACCCCAACCTGCCTTGGCTATTGACCCCAGTGAGGAATCCCCGAACCAGGGCAGAGGAACGGTACAATGAGGCCCATGGGCGAACTAGGAGGATCATAGAAAGAACCTTTGGCCTCCTGAAGGCCAGGTTTAGGTGCCTGCATATGACAGGGGGATCCCTGATGTACTCACCAAAGAAGGTGTGCCAGATCATCGTGGCTTGCTGTATGCTTCACAATCTGGCATTGCGACGTCAGGTGCCTTTCCTGCAGGAGGATGGTCCAGATGGTGGTGTTGAAGCAGCTGTGGAGCCTGCGGAGAGTGAAGAGGAGGAAGACGAAGAGGACGACCCAGACAACAGGGACAGAGTTATCCAACAGTATTTTCAGTAGCACACAGGTAAGAATCACCCACGCCATTTAACATTTACTGAAAGCCCCCTGCATCTTTACTTTGTGTATTTCCCCCCAGTTCTTTTAAACTGATGTTTGATTTTCCCTTCCCTTTTCAGTGCTGTATGACCCACTGCGTGACTTCTGCTTGGTTAGCCCATGGACTAATGCTTATTGACATCGGTATGTTGTCATCACAAAAATAACAGAACATTATTGATCAGTAATGTGTTATACATTTGTAAATAATACAGGCTGACTCCTGAATGATTTCAGTGCAATGAGTGATTTATTTTTAGTGCTAGATATTGGTACATGATATTAAAACGGTGATGGGTGAGGGTGGAGTTATGTCTATGGCAGAGCCCAGTTCTCAGTTTCACAGGTGCATTTTCCATATGCCTGTGGAAGGATGGAGCAGGGGCAGTTCAAGGTTGGACAGGGTGACACTGTGGGACAGTGGGATGACATCAGGGGGTATCTTATGCTGGCGGGGGTCTTGGCATCCTACTCTGTCTTCCTGTGAGATCTCAGGTTCCTCTTGCGGGGTGGTTGTTCTTCAGCAGGAGGTGGGGTTCTGGTGGGCCGTCGTTCTGTGGGGGCCTCCTGACCACTAGCGCCGGCGGAGGTGGTAGGCTGTTCCTGGCTAGTGACAGGGGCCCTTTGTGGTGCCACATGGTCCCGCAATGTGGTTTCTATCCGGTTGAGGGCCTGGACTATGGTCCCCATAGCGGTAGCGATGTTCCTGAGTTCATTGCTGAACCCCATGTACCGTTCCTCCTGCTGTGCCTGGATCTCGGTGAACCTGGCCAGTACCGTCGCCATCGTCTCCTGGGAGTGATGGTATGCTCCCATGATGGTGGTGAGGGCCTCTTGGAGAGTCGGTTCCCTGGGCCTGTCCTCCCCCCCTGTCGCACAGCAGCCCTCCCAGTTGCCCTGTTTCCCCGGGCCTCTGTCCCCTGGACAGTGTGCCCACTACCACTGCCCCCAGGTCCCTGTTGTTGTTGGGGTGTTGGGTCAGCCTGGGTGCCCTGTAGTGGCGGACACACCGCTGATTGACGCGTCCGCGAGACAGAGGCATGGGCCCGCTGGGTGAGAGCTGTGCTGGTGTTCCCAGAGGGGGTTGGGTCTGCTGTGGCCTGTGTCTGTGTGTGGGGAACCGACTGTCCAGAGGTCCCCGATGGTCCGGGCTGGACATCAGGTTCTAGGTCGACAGAGCTGCTGTCCTCGCTGGGGGCCTGTTCTGGGGGTGGGATGGACAAATCTGGACCCTCCGTGGCGGTGTATTGGCGTTCGGGCCCTGCAGGGGTAAAGGAGTATGGTTATTGTTTCTGTGTGTGCCATGGCGTGCATTTTGAGTGCCCTTGTCCCCCAGTGCTGGCATTCCCTTGTGGGAGGTGTTGTGAGGGTGGTGGGGGGGGTGTATGGGTATGTGCAATGGTCATGCTTTGGTGGTGGCTGTCTATGGTTTGTGTTGGCATTCAGGGGTTGGTGTTGTTTAGGGTGGGTTGTGCTGGTGAGACATTGGCAGGGAGGTTGTGTGCTGGGGGGCTGAGATTGGGGGTGAGGGGGGGGGTTGGCATGCTGGTGGTGTGGGGGGGTGAAGTAGTTGAGATTCGACTTACCAGAGTCCATTCCTCCGTGTACTCCAGCGAGGCCATCAGGATGCAGGATGTTTACTACCTCTTGCTCCCATGCTGTGAATTGGGGTGGAGTGGGTGGGGGTCCGCCGCCAGTCTTCTGCACAGCGATGTTGTGTCGCGACACCATCAAGCGCACCTTCCCCCGTAGGTCGTTCCATCGCTTTCTGATATCTTCCCGATTTCTGGGATGCTGTCCCACAGCGTTGACCCTGTCTACGATCCGTTGCCATAGCTCAGCCTTCCTTGCTATAGTGGTGTGCTGCACCTGTGTGCCGAAGAGCTGGGGCTCAACCCTTATAATTTCCTCCACCATGACCCTGAGTTCTTGGTCCGAGAACCTGGGGTGTCTTTGGGGTGCCATGGGGTGGTGTGGATGAGGTGTGGGGTGGTGTTTGTGGTGATGTGCGTGGTGATATGTGGTGATGTGTGCGTAAATGTGGTGTGGGTGATGAAGTTGGGTTCCTGTGTGTGTTGGGGTTTTCGTTTGCTGTGCTCGCTCTCTCTATCTCTATCTCCTTCTCTCCGATTTCCAACTAGTGGGGGTTTGTGGGTGATGTGGGTGTATGTTTTATAGTTGATTGGATGTGTGGGAGTGTTGTTTGTATGTGTGTCAGGTGTGTGTATTTCAAATTGTCCAATGTGGCTGTGTTTTGGAGCTGGGTGTGTATTTTGACCGCGGCGGTGTGTACCGCCAATGGAATACCGCGGTTGAAAGACCGCCGCGTGGATTCGTGGGTCAGAATGGCATGGGCGTGTTTGTGTTGGCGTGACGGTGGAGGTTTGGTCATCTCCAGTTTTCCGCGGCCCGCTGATGAGGCGGCCTTCCTTGGATGTCGGATTTTTGGGGGTTTCACAGTTGGTGGTCAGGATGACCGTGGCGGTTTACCGCGGCGGTAGAATGGCGGACTTCTGACCGGCGGTAAGGGCCTTTTACCGCCGAGGTCAGAATGACCCCCTTAGTCTAGAATAAGTACTGATGATTGCCAGAGCTGAGGAATGAGCACATCAGCAAGCCACCTACATGGAAGCAGGAACAACAAAAAGTGAATTGGCACTAATCATGAAGACTAAACACAAGCACCGCACAGATGCCCATAGATCGACATCTTTAAAGAAAGAGAGACTTTGTTGCGGATATGATTTTCATTTCAACATTAAAGCAAATGTCCAGCCTATGGACAAATGTGCAAAGGATGTGGAAAAAAGAAACATTTCATAATGGTTTTCAAAGCAAGAGAGAAACCAAGCGCATCACAATTAGATGCACTCCTGCCATGCCCACAAAGACAAAAAGCAACCTCAACTGAGACAAGTGGAACCTAAACGAAGCCAATCATCATCAAGTTCATCCTGCAAAAATCACTGAAGGTCATCATCGAGTGACAGCGAAGATGGTGAATGTGCAATGATGGTGTCTAAATAACATCAACATGCACATGTGGGCCTTGCCGCATGTAAAGAGGAGAAACGACCAACAAAAACACGTGATTTCATGAAACAAAAGAACTCTTATGGACATTGCCCCAAGATCAAACTAAAAGTCAATGGTTGTCCTATAACCTTTGTGATTGATAGCTGTGCATCGATCAACCTCATGCAAGTGACCAATTTCACAGATTGTCACCTATACTATGACTCACAGTGTCTACTTCGAAGGTGTATGCCTGGGCTGCTACCAAACTGTTGCAGAGCATATGATAGTTCACTGTAACCTTGTGGCACAAGAAGACATCAATGCAGGCCCCAATCCACGTTCTTCAAGGTACTCCATCCAGTACATGCCTCCTTAACTTTGCAACTGCTGCTGACATGGAACTGCTATCTATCAATTACAACCTAAATACACAATCTGAATTTGTGAGTCAGTTCCCATCATTATTTCATGGCCTAGGAAAGCTCAAAACAATGAAGGTCCAACTTCACATAAATGAATACGTCTGGCCTGTTACCAAACTACACCACAGAATAGCACTTAATCTGCAAGCAGCAATCAAGAAGGAAATAGAAGCCTTGTTGAAAACAACAGTTCCAGGTGCCCTTCTGGCCTGACACCATGGGTATCACCCATAGTGGTGGATCAAGAACAGTGGAGGGGCAATGTGCATCTGCGGGGATATGCGTCATGCCAACAAAACAATTGACATCCTGGCGTGCACATTGTGGATATGGTTATAATATCCTGCAGCTAAATGGAGCCAAAATCTTCTCCTGTCTTGATCTGAACAGAAGAAATCATCAACTTAAACTGGAAGAAAACTGCTGGTACATTACCACTTTTTCAACTCATGTTGGTCTGTTCAGATTCAAAACAATGAGCTTTGGAGTATCATCTACTGCAGAACCAAGATGCCATATATAGAATACTTCACCAGTTAAACATGCCTTCAATTACAGTGATGATATACTGATATTTGGCACAACACGGACTGAGCATGATAAGGCTCTCAAACAAATGTGTCAGTTTCTCACAGACACAGGTCTCACATTAAATGCTGAAAAGTGTGAATGTCCAGTTCCAGAGGTCCTCTGAATGTGACCACACCTTCAAAAGCATGCAATTGAAAATGAGACTGAGATAGCTTACTTTGATCCTAAACTGCACACTGAGCTCACTACTGATGCAAGCCCAGTGGTGCTAAGGGCAATCCTTGCTAGGCATAGGGGACATCCAGGAGACACATTGTGGAGTATGGCATTCAATGTTTGTCTGATACAGAACGTGCCTATTCCCTTCCGTAAAAAGAAAGTATAGCAGTAGTATGGGCCTGTGAACATTGTCATGGGTTTCTTTATAAAAAGCATTTCATGATTGTCACAGACCACCAGGCATTGCTCACTATTTTTGGAAATCAAAAGGCCAAGATGCCCCCTCGCATTCAAGAGTGAGGGGGTGTGTTTACAAGAGTATGAATATACAATTGTACACAAGCCAGATAAGAATCAAAAACCTGTAGTCCATTTCTCACGAGTACCCCTACAGCGGCGCAGCTCAACATCGAAAACTGCTGAGGAATACATCAACTTCATTGTAAAGTTGAGCACTCCTGTGTCTCTGTCCTTTGAACAGATTGCTGCTGCTATAAATGCGGATGAGGACATGCTTTCCCCTAAAAACATAATTTCAGGTCTATCATGGAGACAGAGTGTTTGACCGATAAGTAACAATGTTGAATTTCAAAAATATCGAAATGTCCAAGATGAACTGTCTGTCACTAGAGAAGGCATTGTGCTAAGAGGATCGCGGATTGTCCTACCTGCGAGTCTGAGACAGCAAGTCATTGAACTCACTCACAAAAGACATCCTTGCGTTGTAGCCACCAACAGGGCCCTGGGAGATTGAGTGTTGTTCCCTCACGTGGACAAGAAAGTTGGAGGTAATTAAAGGAGTATCATTTAAGCAACTGCATGTCTTCTAAGGTGACCCAGCAGCTACTAACCATGTCTAATCTTCCTGTTCATGTGTAGGAAAGAGTAACCGTAGACTTCTTTGGGCCCCTGGAAAACGGACACCATCATATGGTGGTCATTGACGAGCATTCCTGTTTTCCTCTGCTGAAGGACATGTTATCAATAACTGACAACAAGTTATTGAGAGGCTGGATAACATATTTGCAGTGTGGGGCATACTGGACACTCTCAAGTCTGACAATGGCCCACTGTTCAACAGCTAGGAGTTTAAGGGGTTTCTGACTAACCTCAATGATAAACATCCAAAAAGTACACCCTTGTGGCATTAGGCATTTCCCAGTGGAATGGTTTATAGGAACCCTGAAATGAATGATCCAACATTCATCGATGGAGGGAATTGAGCTTAGTCAGGCATTATGGCAATTCCTCCTTGCCTACTGATTGAGCCCTCACTCTACAACTGCTAAGAGCCCTGGCATGCTGATGTTCAGGAAAGCTATAAAAAGAAAATTATGGCAGTGGACCCCTGAACGAACCCTCAATGATGACGAGGTTTGCGCTACTGACACTGCTTGGAATCTTCAGATGAAGACATATGCTAATCAAAGGAGATCAGGAAATTGTATTCAATGAGGTTGACTGGGTTCTTGTCAGGCAAAAATGGATGAACCTTTGAAAGTTGTGAAGCTCAAAGTACACATGATAACGGTGCACCATCCTGGTAAATCCTTCACAAGGGGCTTGTCACATTTCAAACATCTGTCTGGCTGATCATCGGTCCTTACAGCTTCAAAAGAGGCTGTTCCACCTGAAAGTCCTGATTAGACACTAGGGGACATATTTACAAGCCCCTAGAGCCACTGAAGTGTCACTTTTTGTGATGCTCTGATGGCGCTGTGCACTGCGCCGTATTTACAAGGTGGCATTAAGCCACTTTTTGTGGCTCAACGCCACCTTGTAAATACAGCCCCTTAGCACTCAGCACTTTGTTTGAAGCAGCGCCAAAATCTACGCAACGAGGAGAAACGCTTTCATTTCTCCTCATTCTTTTGTCTTTCCGTGTGTGCTGCTTTCTAGAAGGAGCAAAAGGCCACTGAAGATTGTTTTGTGCAGGAAGGTGTCCCCTTTCTGCACAAAAATAATCTCCCCCAGCAACGCAGCCATTCTTGCACCAAGGAGCAATGGTGGCTGTGTTGCTGCTCTGCAGCAAATTTAGCACTGGTGAAGGGGGAAACACAGGGGTGCCTCATATTCATGTTAATACAGCGCATCCATCCATTTCTAAAGTGATACAGTGCGGTGCTGCCTAGTTTTGCACTGCACACAGCTGTGCCACTTTATTGTAAATATGCTCCTAGACCCTTTATAGCTGAACTAGCTCATATCACCCGGTCTGGTGAACTGTGCGACCACCTAGACAGCTGATTGAAGAAATGTATTGCTGCTGTCTGTTCACATCCTTTTTGTTTGTCACTTTTTGTTTAACAAAGAGGGAGATGTAGTGTCTTAAGGCTGTGAGCATCAGGATCCCACAGCCCATGGAACACTCAGTGAAGGAATTTTTCAATCATTCTGGGAGATGTAAAGGTGTGGTCATTAAAGGTTATGAGATAATGAGAAGTTAGTTGGATGTTGTACGCTGATGAATAAAGAGGTTACTACGAGCTCCATGTGTGGCATGTTCTTGTGCATGCTTCTGGGCTGGGGAGAACACAACCATGGCCAGTTAGCTGTATGCACAAATGTGCATAGTGATGATAACAATACATTTCTTTATAATTAGCTCAATTCAACTAAAGATCTTTATTATAGAAAGTAGCCTATGTCTGTAAATAAGACATCATTCTTTTAACAGTTTGGGTGCCCCAATCATCTGAGATAGAACCGGGTATTATGACTTAATTCATTGAAACCTTTATCATCTATCTCAATCGCAATGTCTCAGTAGGCCCCATAATCTGATATGCAAACTTTTCCCATGCAATTCCCTGAGGCATTTGATAATTTGTAATGCTTGCAACATAGGGATCTCTTCAGACTTTGTGGGATGAACATTGTAGTTGCAGTTAGCAAACTACAGGTGATGCAATTTTTCATGTAGGGACAAAATGTCTGTTTAGTAGAAGCAGAATGACAAGTGTTGTTGACAGCCACATAATTAAAAGAAAAGTCGCTAAAACTATCCTGGCTTAGGACAATGGAGGAATTTGGTGGTGAGTGACTGTAGATGGGGTTGAATAATCCTCTGTAAAATATCCAGAGTCATTCCTCAATGTCGTTGGTTTCTTGAGGGTCTCGAAAGGGCACCAGTTCAAATGACATAGCATTAGGTGGAATTTCATAGTACACCATGGAATTGTGTTTGACAGTCTCCACTGTCGGACTGACAGCATCAGGTGTGTTCACAGAACTCAATGGTCTGCATAAAGTATCAAGCTCAGTTACTCACAGGTAGGAATGTGAGCTAGTAGTGTTACTACTTTGTTCAAGGGGTATGATATTTTATGTAGGAAGAGGTTAATAAGTAATACTCTAAATCCTTCTTAGTGTTTGCAAGAGCCTGCTGTCGAGTACTAGCCACATAGTGCTTTTTTACATGGTCAATGAGGACCTGTCTTTTTCTCCTAGTGCCAGAATAACGGTTATATTACCTTTTACCCCAAGAACAGTGATTGGTGGTCTGTAGGATGGTTGAAAAGCTTGATTTTCATGGATCGTTTTATGAACAACTTACCTAACTCTTCGAACCCACACATTAACAGCAGTGATAACCTTCTCTTCAAAGATAGTAGTGTCAGAGTGATTCACATTAGACAGCTTATCTCTGATTTCTTGGATACTCTGCAAAACATTGAAACATTTCTCCAAGCCAAACATTTCTTCATTCGCTACCTTTCTAGGATTCTCTTAACCAGGCCCATACATAGGAACTGTGAAGAGAACCTTGTATGCAGTGCGTCCTCCCAATACTCGTCTGGGCAAGGTATTCAATGCTCACTGAACTCCATACAGATTATGGTACCAACTAAGGGCCTGAGTTAGATTTTGGCAGAAGGGTTACTCCATCACAACGGTGGTGGATAGCTCATCTGCTGAAATATAAATCCCATTATATCCTACGGGATTTAGATTTAGACAGATGGGCTATTTATCACCGATGTGACAGAGTAACCCAACTGCTGAAATCTAAATCATGCCCTCAGACTTGAACTTAGTAGCCTAGCAGTCAAGGCTTGTTTAATTATTCCATTGTTAACACATTCCATTCACCTTTGAATGGGTTGCGGAATTGCAGACATTGAATCACTGCAAGCCTTGGAGGAAACCCAGGACTGTTATCTGAATGCAATCAATGAACTGCCCAAAACGCTACCAGTCACTTCAAATTCTCTACTACTGCTGAAGCACTTTCATTTCTCTGTGACCACACCCATAGGAATTAAGAATACGAGTCAATTGACACCAATGTGTACTGATATTGGTTGGTTGGGTAAAGGGACTAATATAGTTCAAATAAATGACTGAAAAAGGGATATTGAATATTGTGAGGGGAATTGGTGAGGGTCTTTTGACAGTGGAAGATTTAATATTCTGACAAATGTCACGTTGCGTAACATAATCTTTGGTCCGTTTATATAAACCAGGCCACCAGTAGCATTGTTAGCACATTCCATTCAGCTTTGAATGGGTTGCAGAATTGCAGACATTGAATCACTTCAAGCCTTGAGGGAAACCCAGGACCGTTTTCTGAATGCAATCAATTAACTGCCCAAAACGCTACCAGTCACTTCAAATTCTCTACTACTGCTGAAGCACTTTCATTTCTCTGTGACCACACCCATAGGAATTAAGAATACCAGTCAATTGACACCAATGTGTACTGATATTGATTGGTTGGGTAAAGGGACTAATATAGTTCTAATTAATGACTGAAAAAGGGATATTGAAGATTGTAAGGGGAATTGGTGAGGGTCTTTTGACAGTGGAAGATTTAAAATTCTGACAAATGTCACATTGCGTAACATAATCTTTGGTCAGTTTATATAAACCAGGCCACCAGTAGCATTGCTGTAGCATTGCCATGGTTGATTATGCAGATGCCAATCCCTCATGGGCTTTTTTAATTAAGTCTAATCTCTGCAGAATATAAAGTATCCTGTCTATTATTCCTGGAAGTGTGACTACAGGAGTGTTACCTGAATTAAAGGCGCAGGAGTATTTGGGAGGAAAGTGTTCAGGACATTTTCCATGTTTGGTTACATTTATGGATGTTAAGATATCTGTGTCAACATTCATTTGAGATCTGGTTAGGACTGTTACTCTAACGGTCTGAATTGCCATTAGGTCAGATGCACAGTTCCCTTTGGCGGTGGGGTGGGATGCTATCACTCTAATGTCTCAAGGTCTGCATCATATGGACCAGTTGAAGCTTATCTTCTAAGACAGCTCACTTTCCCCAAAGCTATTTATTTTGTATACGTTTTTCCTTTGAATCTTTGAATACATTCAAATGCCAATGCTGCAAGTCAACATTGTAACCATGCACACAAAAGGATGAGTCAGACACAACAAGCATGGCAACTGAGGAGTCAGCCTTTTGTAATGCAAGTAGCACAGCATATAATTGTGCCTGTTGTGCGTTGCCATCACCTACGATTTTAGTATGCGTATGCTTTGGAAGGAACTCACAATACTTCACTATACCTTGCACCGCTGTGCAAGCTGTGGAGAATTTAGATGTTGTTCCTACCACTGGTTGGGCACAGCCATTCATATAGAATATGCTCAGGTAATATTATGTAGGCAAGGTAGTTGGAGTTGGAGCAATGTGTTGTTCATATTGAAGTTTACATATGAAGTGTGGGCTCAAACTGAAACCTTACATCCACAGCACTAAAAGAAGAGGCTCACTGCACCCATCTTGGGTACAATGCACAAGAATCAGGAATGCTTGCCTTGATGGCCATTTCCAGTGCTGGTATGGGAGGAACGACAATGATATGTTTTCCCTGAGCCAAAGGGTGCTCCTTCAAAATAGCAGTTTGTACAGCTGTACAGATTTTTTCAATAGAAAAAAGCATGATTCAGCTAAAGAATACAAGTTGGCCTTTTAAGCAATAGGAACGGTCTCTCCTTCATTGTAAGTCACACAGTTATAACTATAGTGACTGGGTATGACTCTAGGTTAGTTTTATTGTCCCTAGTTTGTTAATATTTTGTCTTGAGTATGCCTGCTTATGGAGCACACAAGATATCAGTGTGCACGCTCAGCCACTGTTTGGAGGAAAACAGGAGACATCATACAAGGCCTTAACTTACTCAGCATAGTGAGACAAGTAAATACATACAAAGTTGAGAAACCTCAGCAGGGATTGCAACTTTTTCAGGGTATCGGGAGGCTGCAAGATAACAAACATGACTTGCCCTCTCTGGATAAATTGTATCCTAAGAAGGTCACTGTCATGTAGGCAACTTCTGATTTTTTTAACTTTATTTTGTAACCATGTGATGTTTATATGGTCACCATTCTGTCCACTCTAGTTAGGTGTAGATCTAAATGATCATCAGTAAGACAGATATCATTATTGTATGACAATCCCTCGGGATCTGGTTGTAAAAGCTCCATGGTGCATGCAGAAAATAATGCAGGATTGTTCTTATAGCCGATAGACAAATGTTGAAATGAGGACTGTACCCCGTTGAAACTAAAAGAGGTTACATACTCACTTTCAGGCACTATATTTTGACTAAAAAAAAAATGGAAATATCCAGGGTCCTTTTGTATTTTTCTGTACAAGGTTGGTTAATAAATCTGTGCAATGTGCAATTTGTACTCCATAGGTTCACATACGTGAATTCGGATTCCTATAGTCTAATACTAACTTATAAGAGTAGTCTGGATTGAAGAATGGAAAAAAGGGGAATGTTCATTGGTGGAAGACAAGGTGCTATTATGCCATGATACTGCAATTGATTCAATATTGCAGTTCTAGAATGTTTTGCCTCTGGTTTTAAAATATACCCTGCTTGTGGCTGAGTTTGACTACAAAAGGAGCTATGTAGATTAGAGTATTTGTCCTACCCTGCTTGGTTTCTGCATAAGCCAGAGCCCATCTTAAAGTCTGGTGTAAATTTCCCTGATGCCTTCAGGTACAATGGGGGAAAAAACGATCCTTATAACTGTCTCTACCTGGGGTGCTTTCCTAATAAAGACTGGAGGCCAGTCTTCTTCCATTAGGATGATATAATAATCATCAGACAATTGTGACCAGAAAACTTCTTCAATGGTACATGGTATAGCCCCAACAATTTTGATTTTTAAATTATAAATCCTATCAGGAGGATTTAAATGTCTATCTGGAGTCTTGACTTGTATATATCCATCAGTCGCATGCATATCAGGAAGCCTCTGAAGGGTCTGGTGCAGTACTGTGGCTTCTGCCACTCTGTCTAGAAGACCTCTTCTCTTCTCAAAGTTGTGTTTTACAGGAGGACTTTTAGCTGTTTCAGCATGTTTCTTAGAAAGTCCCACTACTTTATTCTCCTGAACTGGGGTTTTAGAGTCCAATCATTTTTTCTCCCTCTTTTCACTGACTTCAGTCTGACGTCTTTCCTTACCTTTCCTACTCTACTCCTCTTTTCCTTGGTTTCCCGGATCGATTCCCCCTTTTTTGATTTTTTTTACTGTTAATATCTTGAAAAGAATGTAAATATGGCTATCAGAATACTGTTATCGTTCAGGTTTTCCACATTTTTACTACCTCTTAAGTTATAACCACCACTAACGGTTCCTGAGAATTCGGTGTTCCATCTATCTTTCTTCTTTGTCCCTCTGTTTGTTCTTCCTTTCTGTTTCAGATGTCTCATTAGCGGTACACTCAGAATCCATCTTAGGCTTTAAATATGGTTTAACAGGTTGCGTAATTAAGGGACCTTCCCCCACAGAGGTATACATTTCCGCAATTATTTTTGCAAGTTCCTGTTCACAATCTTGAACTGGAACTGCTTCTAGTCTATGGTGGATGGCCAAACCCGAGTTTCTCCCTTAACACTGCTCTGATGATAGGGGAAACTGTGGAAAAGTTTCCCAATAATGTCATTCCTAAATGTAGAGATTGTGCAGCTCTGTGGTCATTTAGAACCTGCCTGGATACATCAGGGAGAACTGCCAATGAAGTTATGCCAAGCATTCTAGTATAAAGACATGTAAAGATAATTCCCCAGGTGTTACTTTCCTCTATGGGTGGCACCATCCCAAGAGGAAGACACATAGTCAGTATTTGATGTTTGTCTTTAGGTGTAGGTTGCAGATACACTTCATCTAACTAGTTGGTCTTTCGTGCAGTCCAGAAGACCATTTCACAATCACATTTCACAGGCGCTTTTTCCATGATAGCGCTTATAGTCCTGGGGGCTAATATTTTGTACTTGTATAGAAGCAGTGGGTCCTGCCACAAGGGCAGGTCTGGAGATCGAAGTAAGTTGTATGAATTCTACCAGTCTCTTGTATAAAGCAGCAATACAATTCAAAACCCTAACCACCTCAGCAACTGTTAAGTGGTCAGGACGAGGAATGGATGTGTAGCCAGCCAAAGTCGGCCACATAGCCCCATCGTTGCTCAGAGGTCCCAAGTTGACATTTCTGTGTATGTGTGGCAAATGACCAGCAAACCAGCAAACCAATTCTGAAGTTCAGTTCCTATGTAGGTGCAAAAGTGTACTCTGGCAGCATCCATAGACTTGAATTACACCCATGAGTAAAATGTTTCAAAGGCATACACTGTGTGTTTAGCTATTACTAATGTAACTGCCCCACCTCCCCCCCATGGAGGACACCTCGAGGTTTGAGATGTTGAGTAACTGCTTCTCAGTAATTGGACCCTCTCACAATAGGTGTTGTTATAGTGAATGGAGTCAAAGTAATATGGAATCGAAGTATTAGAAAACTCACAGAATGGGGAATTATATTTTATGAGCCAAGCTTGACAAACCTACAGAAATATGTGAACCCTTACCCCAGTCAGAGATAACCATGACTGTTATGGATGTCTCAGTAATGGTTTAATTATGGCTCAAGTGTGTGTGTGTGAATAGTGAAATAACTACTCAAGACATAACCATAAGATACAAGCGCCACATTGGGCACCAACTGTTGCGTAAACTACAACTTTGAAGTAGTTCAACAAGGTTGGCTTTCGCTGTGACAAAAGTGAGCTCATTTCAATGCACCAATGCTGAATGAGAGACAGGTTATTGTAGCCTTGTAGAACTCTATCCAATACGTTATTGATATAAAGTGATTGCTTTTGGGTTACTAACAACCCCTGAAAATGGATCAGAGGAGCTTTGGTAACAGAATCAAACCTACTTTGTTATTCATAGTATCACACACACTGTTCTAAGAAGTATGGATACATTTAAGTCCAATAATTAATTTTAACGGGAACAACCGTTTCTTAGTACGTTTAAACAGCTATGCAGAATACCAAAAACACAGCAAGAAGCCACATTATAAGTAGCAGGAGTAAAATGAACGTTTCTAACATGGTTGAAGTGTCATCTAAAACCTAACACCCTAAAAACATATTTCTTTGTGCTACACTAAGACAACATGGAAAGGAGAGCAACTTTGCAGTCTAGAGCTTCTCAGGGAGAATTACTCCTCATATTACATAACTCATGACATGTTCTATGACATCATGACTGCAACATTTTAAGTGACATCATTGATAGTAAAACTGCGCATGATGAGGGTGTAAGTTTTGGTGACTTTAGGGCACAAGTTACAGTTACTTGGTGAATTTCAGTGCTTTTGTTTGTTTAAAACAGTATGTTTTTACCTGCCATTTTCACCTAACTATAATGTCCCTTTAACCCTTGCGTTGTCTAGTGATCATATTTTTTTATTCTTGGGCAACTCCCCATGTCCTGCAGACAACTCCCCATTTGGCGTGCATGGCCCTCGATCATCCATGGCATGGGATTAGCCGCAGGACCTATTCTACCCCCCTTCATGCATGACCTTTTTTATTATTTGTTTCACATACATCTTTACTCCCATGGGAGTCCCATGAGAGAAACACCACTGAGACTCCTGCAAGAGTCTAGGCCTTACTATCTCCCATGGGACACCCGCAGGATTACAAAAAAAACCCTCCATTTTTTCTTATATTTGAGGCCTGGCGCGTTCCACTGCCCCCTGCTCACTTATACTCTATGTTTTTAATTTTCAGGCACAGGGACCAAGCCCCTTTGTCCTGAAATGGCAGCCACAACTTTTTTGTTCATGTTACGGCCAGCCAATCAGAGCATGATCACTTGCGGGACTCACAGATGCCTCTCACTCCTGTTGGAGCGTGATGTCCAATGGTGTGAAAAAGTCTGCTTAACCAATCAGATGGCTCCATTTTTTAGTTGTTGCAAACCCAATTGTACACATTAAAAAATATTTTGGACCATTTGTTTCTCAAAAACTACTGAACAGATTTACACCAAAAACATGCTTTCTGGACCAACATCTAGCTTCCTGTCAAATTTGGCATAATTCCATTCAGCCGTTTCCACTGTAACCCTTTGCAGAAAAGCCTATGGAAAAGTAATAGAGATTTTGCATTTTTGGACCCTCTTTTCTCTCAGCTCCCCTTTGATGGATGACCTCAAAACTTTCCATGAAGAACTAAGCAAAAAAGAGCACCTTTTGGATAGTTTTGGGAACTTATTAGCAAACCAAAAAAGGCATTTCCTATGGACGACACCACCCTAACTAATAATATAGATATATTCATATGTATGTCTAAAAGACTTTACAACATGCAATGCGGGCTAAAGGCATGCAGGGTGAAGATCCCCATTGTAACATCTGACATTCATTATATACACTGGAGTGAGTAAATCCCAGGGCATTTTTTTATAAACTGATGCTATATGACACTTCTTATGAACTTAATACATTTTCTTTCGTTCTTCCTGCCACTTGGCTCTGATGTCTTAACAACTTTCCAGAGAATTAGATGCATATATTTTTTGAATGTCTCCACCTTACTAAATAGTAGAATAACATTTTTAGTTTCTTAAGTCAACTATTAGGTGTTTAACTAACACCTTCCCTAAAAGTGATCTTGTATCGTCACTAAGAAAATGTGTTAACAAAACATGATGAATCCTTGTTTTTATGGCTATTGTGACCAACCAGCCACTAATACCACTTTATGGAAATCTCCTGTTCCCCTACTTTCGACCAGTGGTACATTAAAATGGTTAAAATGAGCAAACTGGAATATGCTCTGTTTGCAGCAATCATAAGGAGTGCCTATATGATAAAATATGGCGTATTTTCCGCTCAGAGACAATCGTTCTTGATTACTTGCTTATTGTTTGAAAATATCATGAACAATTTACATTTTCATCATATTTTGGGGTGATCTGAGAAGATTTCTTTAACACTTTCTATAAAGCATTTTCCTGAATCCTCCAATAACAAAAAATGAGCTGACACAAAAATGTGCATTTATGCTGTGAGAAATTAGGTTATTGGTTCACTGGGAGGTGAATCCTGATCAAGCAACATCTACAAGCACGTGCAGCTTCAATGACAAAAAGTCGATAGCCACAACCACTTGCAGGGTGTGTGCCTTGACCAAGCAACAGCCACAAGTACTTGCAGGGTAAACAACAAAAAGTCACTACATTAACCTATGCTTAACATTGGGTAGCTATCCGAAACCAATTTAGAATACTAAAGTAAATTTTAATAAATGATTTGACACCAAAATGGCAAAAATCAAATTAGTTGAACCGGAATTGTGAATTTTTAAAGTTTAAGATTCAAAATAGCGCCTAAAAGATAAAAGTGGCAGCTGCGGACATCTGGTCGCGCTGGACATAGGCAAAGTCAAAAGTTCAGGCTGACTGTGATGGAGGAGTGTGGTTCAGATACAAGAAGTGGATTGGGCCTAGCCAGCGCTTACCTACAGACCTGAACATTTTTTGACAAGAAAGTGTCAGAGAAAGTAGAAGTTCAACCGGGCGAGGCTGCTGGAGTGTCAGAGAAGTGAGCGTCATCATCAGATAGCCATGACGCACAGTTGTGCTGAAGATTTTTACCTTTGGATATAGTTGCTGAAATGGAAGTTGAAAATCTCCAATGGAATGACGCAGAAGAATCTAGCCGAAGAAAGTTCCACAAGGTTGGATTCCCCTTTTCCAAAGGATCGTAATTGTCCCCTATCACAATAGGTGCTGCTATAGTGAATGGCTTGAAAATAATATGGAATTGAAGAACTTAGTTGGAGAATCTGGGAAGTCAATCCAACCTGTGATGCTCCTAGGGCATATAAGTGAGCTGGTTAGTCCCATTCTCCTCCAGTTTCCTAGAGCACTTTTTGGTCAAAATTTCTCTATGTTCTCAGTTTTGGAAAATGCCCATGTGGGCATGTTGGCACCTCTAGCACCACAAACAACGGTCCAAGAGTGCATGGAGACGTCCTGGGGGGTTTCAGGACTCACACAGGCTGGGTTCAGGTGTGAGTTCAAGATGGTGGGAGGGTGGGAGCCTGTTATGTCCCTCTGGCTCTGAAGATGAGGTCATCAAACTAGCCATTGGAGTCTCTTCTGGGAGTGCTGGGTGCAGGTGTAGATGCAAGGCTCAATAGCATGGCTGGCTCTGATGGTTCAAAGCAGGCTCCAGAGTGCAAAGCAGTTGTTTAAGATACAGAAGTAGTGTGACAGAGTACATAGCAGGTCACAGCAGCAGGCAGTCCTCTGAGTGTCCTTCCGCAGGTCTAGTAGTGAACTGAAGAGTACATCTGAAGGTCCTATTGTTATACCATTGGTAACCCTCTCCTAAAAGGTGGGAGAAGCTTCTGTAAAGGTTCTCTGATGTTCTTGGAATTTCCTGACACTCCTGTCCTGGCTCCAAGCTGACTGCAGTGACAATACATGGTTGGTAGGCCTATTGTGAGGGGACATGGTGCAGCGTATTCAGGTGCAAGTGGGGCTGTGCTCAGCTTAGCCACCATCAAGCCAGTTAGTGAGCCTTTGAGGCACACCTAATCCCACCATTGTGTGACTGTCTGGGAGGAATTCACAAAGTCTAACTGTCAGCTACTCCCAGTCATGTGACCCAAGACAGGCTGCAGGTACAAAGAGCTAAGTGCAGGAAAATGCCTACTTTCTAAAAGTAGCATTTTCAGAGTTGTAATTTAAAATCGGACTTCACAATGAGAGAGGATTTTTCATTACAATTCCAAATTTGCAATGAAAATGTTTACTTTAGCATTAAAGAGAATTTATCATTACAATTCCCTATGTACCAAACATGAAATACCTACTTCCTCTCAAATAGGAATTACTTTTTAATTAAGGTGATAAGGAATCTCCAATATTATCAGATGGGAGGGATAGACCTTACCGTAATGAAAAACGAGTTTGGGAGTTTTTCACTACCATGACATGTAAAACTTAAAAGTTCATATTCAGTCCTGTAATTAAACAGCACCCTGGCTTCTGGGCTATGTTGGTCTACCTTTTGGTAGACATATGTAATAAAGGGGGAGTTTAAGGCTTGGCAAGGGAGTTTAAAAGCCAAGTTGACATGGCAGCATGACACTGCATTCAGGATGGAATGGCAGGCCTCGGGCAAGTTTTAGAGGGCTCCCTAGGTGGGTGACACAATACGTGCTGCAGGTCCACTGGTAACATTTATTTTACAGGCCCTGGGTATAAGGTATAGCACTCTACAAGGGACTTACATGTAAATTAAATATGCCAATTACAAATATGTCAATTGTACCATGTTTTGGAGAGAGAGCATAAGCATATTAGCTCTGATTAGCAGTGATAAAGTGCACAGAGTTGTAAGGCCAACAAAAAAGAATTCAGCAAAAAGTAGAAGGTGAAAAGTAAAATGTTTGGGGATGACCCTGCACAAAGGGCCATTTCCAACATGTGCTATGTATGGCTTTCTTAAGACTCAAATAAATCAAGGAGATTAAGTAAAAAATACATATACATATATATTATTTCACCCTTGTTAGAAATGGGGTCTTTGGTTGGCAGTCAGGTTACCCCCTGCCCAAGCAAGGACCCTCATTCTAGTCAGGGCAAAGGAGAAACACACCCGGTTGACCCCTGCTCACCCCCTTGGTAGCTTGGCACACGCAGAAAGGCTTAACCCAGAGACAATGTGTAAAGTATTTGTACCAACACACTCAGTAATACAGTGAAAACACTAACAAATGACTCAACACCAGATTAGAAAAATATCCAATATTTACCTGAGCAAAACAAGATCAAAATGACAAAAATATAACATACACAAGCAAAGTTATGAATTTTGCAAGATTAAACACAAAAGTAGCACTTAGAAACACAAATGCTTTGATTAGATGATATCACCTCGTCGTAACTGAGTCAATCCCAACAATCCAATGCCAATGGCACCGGACACGGAGTCACACAAAGTCCCAGATACAGTACCTTGTGCAAATGTAGAAACAAGCCGGCACACGGAGTCTGGGATCGCAATGTCGCTGGATCCGAGGCAGTGTCGGTTCTGGTGGTGCAGAGCGAAGGAGCAGAGGCGTCATATAGAGGTGTCGGGTCCTTGATGCATAGAAGTGGAGGTGAGGTGGCATAAGTACAAAGCATTGGATCAGCATACTTCCAGCGGAGTCGACATCCGGTGGTCACGACGTGGTGCAGTTACTTCCACAGAGTTGCGGTCTTCAGCAGCGTCGGGCCAGCGGAGTCGTCACACTCCAGCGAGGACCACAGCTTTGGTTGCAGGAGGCGCCATGGGATTCGGCAGTGGCGTCAGTCCGGAGTCATCCGAAGTCAGTTTACTTTGTTTTTCTTGGTTTTTCCACCAGCTTCTCCTTTCAAGGGCCCAGGGACTGGATTAGGCACCACTTAGCAGGGCAGGAGTATCAGCAGAGTGTCCAGGTGCTGACAAGGTAAGTCTTTGATGGCCCTGAGACTTTGAAACAGGGAAAAAGCTCAGTCCAAGCCCTTGGAGATTCTTCTCAAACAGGAATATACCACAAAGTCCAGTCTTTGTCCCCTTTCACAGGCAAAAGCAGAAACTGCAGGATAGCCCACCAAAGCACAGTCACAGGCAGGGGAAGCGCTTCTTCTCATCTCTTCAGCTCTTCTCCTTGGCAGAGGTACCTCTTGGTGCCAGAACGAAATCTTGAAGACATCTAAAGTCTGGGGATTTGGGTCCAATACTTATACCCCTTTCTGCCTTTGATGTTGCCGAATCTTCAAACAGAAGTCTCTGTTGCCTACAGGATCCTGCCTTGCCCAGACCAGGTCCCAGACACACACCAGGGTGCTGGAGACCGCATTGTGTGAGGACAGGCACAGCCCATTCAGGTATAAGTGACCACTCCTCCCTCCACTCTAGCCATGATGGCTCATCAGGATATGCAGGCCACACCCCAGCTCCCTTTGTGTAACTCTCTAGTGGAGATTCACAAACAGTGCAAATGTCAGTTTGAACCAGACAGGGAATCCACAAACAGGCAGAGTCACAGGATGGTTTAAGCAAGAAAATGCCTAATTTCAAACAGTGGCATTTTCAAACTAACAATCTAAAAATCAACTTCACTACAAGATGTATTTTTAAATTGTGAGTTCAGAGACCCCAAACTCCACATCTCTATCTGCTCTCAAAGGTAAACTGCACTTTAAGAATATTTAAAGGCAGCCCCCATGTTAACCTATGTGAGAGGTAGACCTTACAACAGTGAAAAACTAATTTGGCAGTATTTCACTGTTAGGACATGTAAAACACATCAGTACACGTCCCACCTTTAACATACCCTGCACCTGGCCCATGGGGCTACGTAGGGCCTACCTTATGGGTGCCTTGCATGTGTAAAAAGGGAAATGTTAGGCCTGACAAGTGGGTACAGTTGCCACGTTGAATAGGCAGTTTAAAACTGCACACACAAACAATGCAGTGACAGGTCTGAGCCATGTTCACAGGGCCACTCATGTAGGTGGCACAATCATTGCTGCAGGCCCACTAGTAGCATTTGATTTATAGGCCCTAGGCACCTCTAGTGCACTTTACTAGGGACTAACTAGTAAATCAAATATGCCAATCATGAAAAAGCCAATTACACATACAATTTCACATAGGGAACACTTGCACTTTAGCACTGGTCAGCAGTGGTAAAGTGCCCAGAATAACAAAAACAACAGAAACAGAGTACAGCACATAACAACAACCTGGGAAGTAGAGGCAAAAAGTTTGGGGTGACCACGCCAAGGATGTCAGGTCTAACAACCCTCAGGAATCAGTTGTGTCGAACATTAGCTATAATTTGCTCAGTACAGAAGGGGACAAGCAACTGCGAAAGCAGAGTGTGACCTTTGGCCATGAACTGTGCTGAGTCTCTTTGTCCCAAGAGGTCACTGGGTATCATCTTATGTCTGGCCCATTGAGCTTTCGTTGCATGACGTGATCTTGAGATTTCTCTGCAGTCAAGTCTACTGCGTCTACAGCAGTCCTGTTTCCAAGAAAGCGAGACAATGATGAGAAGGTGATAAGGTGTATTACTACTTTCAATGCCGGCTCTAAAGCAGTGGTGAACATTTTAAAGCAATATTGGCATCTAATTAAAACGGACAAAGTTATAGGCTCGATAGTGGGCCCTTATCCAAGGATTACGTACAGGAAGAGTAGATGCAGGATATTTTGGTACATAGTTATGTGAATAAAAACAAAAATGAGAATTTGGGATTTATGAAACAGACAGGCTTTTATAAATGCATGAGATGCAAGGCATGTAAATATAGTAAAAATTGTAAAATGTACATGTTGCCCACAGGGGAGGAGAAGAAGATTGACAAGTTCATTTGTAATTCGGATTATACTGTGTATATCATAAAATGTCCTTGTAACCTTTGTTATGTGGGCAGCACAATTTTTCCTGTTAAAAAACGGATATTGGAACACTGGCAGGCGATTAAAATGCCAATTATCCCATAGCACGACACTGCAGACAAATTCATGAGGGGAGAGTTGATGACATGTTATTTTTTGGAATTGACAGGGCCCTGCTATCCCCACGAGGAGGAGACAGGGAACGGATTTTGAGGAAAATGGAATCGGAATATATTATCAGACTTAACAGCAGAGCCCTGTGGGGGCTGAACCAGGATGAAGAATTGTATGTACATGTGGGTTAATGGGATATCTATGAGGACCAGGCGCTGATTGAATCGATTAGCTGGCACCATCACCTCCGATTGAGAAATCAATTGTAATGATTTTTGTTATTTTTCTTGGACCTTTGGTATCAGTTGATTTAGGTATTACAGTGAGTAATAAGTTTTGTAAATATTATGAGGATGTAGAAAATTAGGAAATTAATTTAGTATTTGAGATATTAATATCATTGGACAGAGAATTACATTTGTGTATTTATTTAGTAAAATGATGAAAAAGTGGCTTTATTGAGAAAATAATTATGTTTGAGAAATTGAGAAAATGAACTAAAAATGGTGAAAATACGTTAATATTTATTTTGATTTTAGAGGTTTAGGATTGTCGAATTGTAAGATTTCTTCTATGTCTAATGGTAAACAGGATATAATAGGGAGGTGGGGTGCAGCTTGTATTTTTTCATTTGGAATAAGGTGGGCTATGAAGAAGACTGTTTTGGTTGAAACGCATTGCCCAGAGCCTTAGGGTGTTGTTTCAGTTCGTATTACTGGCACAAAATAAATTGAATATTGTGCAGTAGTCCAGAGTGCTGGCGTTCTTTTTCATGATTGTGGATTGAAAGGAAATCTTTGGATATTTACGGAGCCTGCATCTGGAGCCGTGCACCGGCCCCCTTGGTGGTTGAAGTCAGCTGCTGCAGGACATTATTTCAAATATATATATATATATATATATATATATATATATATATATATATATATATATATATATACGCACTGTTGGAAAATGGCCCTCTCTGAAGGGTCACCCCAAACGTTTTGCTTTCCTTTTCCTCTTTTTCTGACCTCACTTTTGTTGGCTTCAGGACTAAAGTGCTAAAGTGCATGTGTTTTCTACCTAAAACATGGTAACAATGGCTCATACTCAATTAGCATATATAATTTACTTGTAAGTCCCTAGTAAAGTGTACTACATGTTCACAGGGACTGTAAATTAAATGCTTCTAATGGTCCTGCAGCAGTGATTGTACCACCCATATAAGTAGCCCCTTAACCATGTCTCAGGCTTGCCATTGCAAGGCCTGTGTGTGCATTTTCACTGCCACTTCAACTTGGCATTTAATATAAGTCACCCCTAATATAGGCCCTAGGTAGCACAGGGGGCAGGGTGCTATGTAAGTAGAAGGCAGGACATATACTTGTGAGTTTTACATGTCCTGGTAGAAACTCTTTTTTCACTACTTTTAAGCCTGCTGCTCTCAGAGGGCAGCTTTGGAAATTCTCTTATATACTTTTAAGTGGTAATTTCTGATCTGAAAGGGGTGGCATGATCATGTTTGGTATGTTTTGAATGGTAGTGAGAAATCATACTTATTGGTGAATTTGGACTTTACATTACTATTATAAAAATGCCACTTTTAAAAAGTAGGCATTTATCTGGCCTAACTGTTCTCTGTGCCTTACAGCCTGTCACAATCAATGTCTGGCCTTTGCTGGTTGACAGCTCCCCTTGTGCATTCCACCCAGACAGTCATAAACACAGGACACTGAGCTGCATACTGATGGGTCTTCCTGGGCAGGAAGTGTGGAGGAGCTCTCACTTACACTTTAAAGGCCAGTGGCCTGCCCTCACACAAAACACTGATATCCCCCACAGGGCTCCTGGCAGAAAGGGCTGGGTTGAAAGGGGAACCTGTGCACTTCAAAAGCACTCTTTGAAATTTCTCCCAACAAATCAGACACTGCTGGTCCTACAACTGGACTCTGTCAGAGGGACTGCTGTGCTGCCCAAAGGAATCATCTGTTCTGCTTTGCTGGAAGGACTGCTGTCCTGTTTGTTGCCCTGCTGCCTGCTGGTCCCTGATTCTGCTACTGCATGAGTTTACTGTGTTACTGTATGAGTTGTTGCACAAATACTTTACGCATTGCCTTCTAAATTAAGCCTGTCTGCAGTGTGCCAAGCTACCTGTGAGCACAGGATAATTTAGGTTGTGTTGTGACTTACCCTGACTAGGAGTGTGGTCCCTACTTGAACAGTGTGCATATGTCTGCCAACTAGAGACCCAATTTCTAACACACACATATATAGAAAATGCCTTTATTGGTTCTTTGCTTCTTTTAGGTTCCCTCCAACATTTGCAGGCAACATGACCCAAACATGGAAAGTCTATGGATGCACCAACTACTGTAAGTTCCTTCTCTTTTGACTATGATAATTATATGCAGATTACCAGGATTTTGGGATAGATTGCTGTTGTGTTAAATGTTTTGACTTGTTCTTATTCCAGGACTTGCTGCACCCACATACAGGACATACAGAACTTGCAGGAATATTGACTCAAACCACTGAGGTGAGTAGCTGATGAAGCAATCACTAGATACTATTCGTCCCAGACAGGGCATGTTGAGACTGATGTTTCAATATAAACGGGAACAAAAACTCTGTGCAAGCTCCTCTATAACTGGCAAAGTGTGCCAGCTCCCAAGAGTGTTTTAAATCTGCCTCAGGTGCCATAACTCCATTGGGGGTTGTGGCCGCACCTGAGTGATCTAGGAACACTACAACACTTGCTGTCTCGACTCCCAGGATCAAAAGCTGGGAGCCATTTTAGCGGTGCCACGATATCAGGATGCACAGCAGCAACTGCCACAGTTTTCAAATCTCGGGGCCTGATATACAGAGCCACTTTGCGATCACAGAGGATTTGATTCGCATAATGACATTGTTTGTGAGCACAAAGTATCTTATTTTAATGGTCTGAACCTATTTTGCAGCGTATTTTGAGCTTATGGCATGTATCAACCTTTTGGGTCCATAATGCAATTGTGGGGTGGTAACTTATTCCCCTTCCCCTTTGCGAATGGAAAAAAAGTTGATGGTGAGTAAGCAGAATCCAGGGGACCACTGCCAATCCTCCGACAAACTTAAAAAGCACTTTTCTTTTTAGATGGAGCCACAATTTGTTTAAACAAAACGGGAAGCGTTTAAGATAATATTTTAAGTATGATCACAGACATTGTGGTCTGCTGAGGTCAGCAGGCCACCATTCCTGTAATGGCATTGAAACATGAGTCAAATTTTTTGACCTACTTCATACATATTTATGAGGTAGGTCATGTAGCAACCCACAATGTTTTGAAATTTGGTGAACTGACCTAGAAATTGGTCATTCTTAAAATTATTTTCCCTTCACAAAAATAATGAGCAATCTGCAACCACATTTTGCAAATAGAAATTTAGAACATCATTCCCCCAATGACTATGGCCTGATTAGTTGTTGCAGCTGCAGATGGGCCATCAAAAACAGCAGGTGTACCTGTCCACTGCTCGAGAGGTCCGTCCATTGGATTTAGAGTGTGTCAGTTTGAAGTATGAAAGCATGTTCATCATTTAACACCTCTGCCGTATTTCCTTCCTCTGTCAACAGAGTCACACCCTAAACATGATGAAGTGAGTAACGGAAAGCTTCTACTTGATCCACTGTATTAGTATAATTTCCAGCAATAGAAAAATGGTGGTCCTCCTCCACAACTATGTAGGAGGAACAATAGTATAAATGTGCACACCCAACAGTTAACAGCCACAAAACCTCCTCTATCAACATGGCCCCGCTACCGCCAGGCCTGGAGCTCTAGCTTGCTGAGTTGGAGGAACAATAACACAAAGTACAACAAAATAAAAATTAAGTACAATGTTTAAAACATTTTCAAATGCATCATGTAAACTAAAAATCACACATTTTTACATGGTCACACATTCTTACATGGTCACATAAACATATAATGCTAACACTCTATAACTTTATAAGTTTTAAAAAATGTTTTACAAAATGAATGTATGTAAATAAAATTTCAAAATTGAAATGTTAACATAAATAACATACCTATTTTAAGACTATCCTTCACCCATCTTAGCCACTTTCAACAATCCTATGATGCAACCATGATCCTCAGGTACATATGTCTACTACCCAGTCACTGTTATGTTACATCCTTACATTTGGAACATAATATTGAGTGCTGAGCACATGCTTGCAAGCCATACATTGCACTCCTAACCTTAATGTAGGTGTAAGCATACATAATGTATCATATGTACTTTCTTTAACACACATGGGAAAGAGAATGAATCACATCTCCCAAAATGCAACATCTAAAAAATCACAAGACCTGAAAATGGAAGTAAAAGGTTAACCAAAGCACAAATTTGGAATATGCAATCCTATACAACAAACACCATAGCATTTAACTAAAGGCATTATATCTTCAAGTACACACCAGACACCAAAGTTGAATTTACATTTTTACAAATAAATAAGATAAAGAGAGAACAAAAATCGTCTTCCTCTGGGTACCTAAAACTATCCTAAAAAAACAAGCAAAGTCAAGTTTGGGATTATGTAGTAAAAATAGTGTCCTATCACCGTCTTTATTTGGCTCCCTTCCTTAATCTTACCTCCACATCACTACATCACTACATTCTTCTCCTCATGGAGCTCTATACCCGCTAGGAGTAGATGGATGTACAAGAGAGGTTTCTAACCATTTTTGCTTAGAGACCCCCCATAAGGAAAATGTTTTGATGTTGCCCTCCACCTCCAAAACATTATGGCAAGGATTGTGGGACCAGGAGGAGAAGACTAATCTCAGGCAGTGGGGATTTTTTATGATCATTTTAGGGATGCTTTGTCTGTAGATCATAATCCATATTACATGTGAGGCTTATAAAAGAGCCTCAAACAAAAAGCAGAAATTGACCAGAAACACTACTCCCCATAATTGTGAGCCCCTTACAATCCCTGGTTCCAAAGCAAATGCAGCTACTGCATTAATGATACCTGCGGCCTGAGTGGTAGGCTGTCTCCTCTACCTCTTTCACCCCTTCATGATCATGCCTGGTCACCCCAACCTTGAAACATGTTCTTTTTCTCTCAGAAAATGTTGGCTTCTGAATATTGTCCCCTTTTGAAGCAATGGTTCCTTCAGCCCTAGTTCTAGTAAAGAAAATTTGCTCCTATGCCACTTTTGAAAGGATAGTCATTACTGTGACACAGTGAGCCCCTTACACCCATGGGCCTCAGTGCCTCTGCACTTGCTTCACTAATGATGGCTACTGGCCGACCCTCTGCTAAAAGCATGAGCCCCCATTTTGCTCCACCAACCCATCTTTGTGAGGCCCAACCTGTGGTGTCTCCTTTGCTTCAAATTTCCCCTCCCTTAGCCAATGCTCTAAGCACAAAGCAACACTGGCACTGCAAGGGTGCACTGGGCCCTAATGCAAGCAAAGAAAGACAGTGAAACATCCATAAGTAGCATTTAGTTGGCCCCTCACACCTCTGGGTCCTGGTGCCCCTAAACCTGCAGCACCAATGATACCTACAGTCCTGCTGTTTCCTCTGCCCACTCCACTGGCCAACAGTCTTAGGCCTGAGTCCTGAAGCAGGCTATCTGCACATTTGTGTAACATTTTTAAAAAGCTATACATTTTGCCCACCTCTGTTGCATAGTAAGTGTGGCTTGGGTCCTAATGCTAGCAAGGAAAATGGTTCCCAATTCCCCTTTTATATAGTGGGCCAGCCACAATTGGAGGGTAGTGCTCTCTCATAATCATGGCCCTAGTGACACTGCGCCTGCTACACTAATGGGAGGGATGGCCCTTCAAAGAAAAGGTCCCCCATTACCTCTTCCTCTTTCCTTTGACACCTTTCCAAGGCAGCTGTCTCTGTTCATTTGTAAATAAAGTAATATCCTCCACATTGCCCCCTGCCTCGGGGTGATCATTTTGACACTATCCAAGAATCGTACTACTCTTCTCTTTCTCCTGGGCCATTACTATAGGGCCCCAGAGGTCCACAGGATCAGGACTCTCTATCTGAAAGTAACCCTTCTTGCTTACTCGCAGACATCCCCTCAACGCACCTGAAAGGACATCTGCTTATAAACCAAGGTCAAATTAAGGGGGATCTATGGGGAACAACATTCTCACACTTTAGTTTTACAAAAACATTTCCCATTAAAAAGCAACTCTTCCTGAATGGTTAATGCAGACTTTGAAATGCCTTTTGTTGAAAGCAAAGGGGAGGGGTCTCCTGTGCTATGGAGCCAAGGTAGGGACTGTGAGCTAATGAAGAAATAGGCCTATTCAACAGGGTGCTGCTATCTGAGAGTAATGTAAATGTGCACTATTTGTGAATCAATAAATGCAAAGGTGGCTTGGACGCCAGAATAGGCTCTAATTGTTGGATTTATTCTTTTTGAGAGATAATGCAAGGATGTTATCAGCTTAGTTCTGAAGTGAGCCCTTTTAATGGACCTTTAAAAAAATGGCCGCACTTGTATTACTAACATATACATTTTGAAATAATTTATTTACTCTTAAATACTAAGGGCCTGATTTAGAACTTGGCCGACAGGTTTCTCCTTCATAACGGTGATGGGTATCCTGCCCGCCAAAATCTAAATCCTATTATAGCCTATGGGATTTAGATTTCGGCTGACAGGCTATCCATCACTGTTGTGTAGGAATAACCCATCCGCCAAGTTAAAAATCAGGTCCTGAATAATTTTGTCTATTTTATACTGTGTTTAATGCAATTTTAAAATAATAACCTACCTATTCACAGTCCTTTCTGTGACCTACTGAGATGTTATCATTATTTTTCATATCGCCAACCAGTATTCAATTTGTGATTCTTCCTTTACAAACACAAACAGCTGTAGTGATCACACTAACCAACTGCGGTTTCATAATGTAAAAAAGTGCATTTCCCACTGACTACAATAATTTAACTTGCTTTTATTTTTAATTTAACATGAGTGTGTTATCTTAAAAGCTGTTACGTTAACATGAAAAAAAAAACAAAATTGTACCAGAATATTTTATTCTGTTAAGCCATCTATTTGACCCTACCACCAAACTCACTGGCCCGCCTCATGGCATTAGGGTTTACATATAGAGGCAACGTCCCATAGTCACTTGCACAAAAGATTCCATAAGTCCAAACAATAAGGCTCTAAACTTCTTGAAGTGATGTTGTTAAAAATCAATTCTTTATTGCTCTTTTGATTCTCTTCATAGAATGCAACCAGACAGCCAATGCATTTCGTTCATACACCACAATCTGCATAATGGCTGCTACTTACAAAATTACACAACATTATGATTACAATAATTATATATTTAAACCACATTGAAAAACCCTATTAAAGTTTCGCTGCAGAACCTGTTACTACAGGTCTGAAAAACAAATTAGTTAGCAGAAAGGAAACAAAATCATATACAAAGCGAAGAGAAGAAATTACATCTGTAAATCAATTAGAAAAGTACAATTCTGTTACCTTTAACACATATATAGCTGTTAGGGCCTAAATGTGATGTCTGATACTATAACTACACAAATTCTACTCCTTCTAGTGCAAATGAGATCCATTGGGCCTAGCAGGAGTTATCACTAAAGAAAAATTAATTCCATTTGATATGACACAGTGGAATAATGTTTAACAGATAATTCATTAATCATAGCATAGCAATCAATACATAAGCACAAACACGGTCATTAACAATTGTACTTATGATATTATGGCTTAATGTAGAACCAAACATGTACAGTGATTGGAAATTCTACCCATCCTGGTATGACATGTCTGTTGTTTTAAGCATACTCAATCTAAAATGTTGTTACCTTGTAGTAAAAAAACAGCTCAAACAAACTTGTCCACATTTCAAATCCTGGTAATTACAGTTAGGCACTATCTTGATAATAGGTGCACCATTTTAATATATGTGTTCACTGTAATCACAAGCATTCCAAAAACATAAACATAAGAACAAGGCACAAGCCCTAAGATACTAAGACATAATAAACACAAGTCATATTTATCACAATACATCCTCTACTTCTGACACTTGCACCAACAAGCTCTCCAATGCCCCCACAAATTTCAATTGTGTCAGATTATTTATCAACCAATCCTCACTTCAGTGGCAATTATACTTATAATATCAGTGCATATTTACACATAGCTTACATTTAAATGCAATTTTGTGCAGAAAGTCTTTGAAATGTACTACATTTTGAAACAAAATATTTATCCCAGCCTCATTTTAAAGGTATTTTAAAGGTACATAAAAAGGTATATAAGGATGCCACTATTTCATAGTAATCCAAATGGATCTGTTTAGAGCACTCTTGATGGGCAAATATACTGAGTAGTGTTCTTATTACGCCACCATCTTGAACAGTGTCTATATTTTCATCAGTCCACACTAATTCCCGTTCTTAGAAAAGATACAGAAACAGAACACAAGTCCTGAAGTGTTGTAGAGTTATGAGCCCACCACCCTTCTTAATGGGCTAAAATTTATTTTACTCTTACTCCTACTCTAACCCTCATATAAAACCTTTCATATAGCTTGAGTGCAGTATAATTAACACTTATCATCTCAATGTCTAACCCAAAGATAAAAATAGGTGGAGAAAAAAGAAACACTCAAGCACTTCATTCAGCATAAACGTGTACAGCGTATAGAGCTTGAGTCCCTGTACCAAACCACCAAACAGCCATCTCTCAAACTGTGCCAAAATGTTAACATGTACCAGCCAATCAAAAGTATGTAAATGCATACCAGCCAATCCAAAGATTTGGGGCAGATTTAAGAGCCTCTAGCACCTCCTTGCACCACATTAATGTCATTTTGTTTATGCTAATATGGCCCAACGAGGCCAAAATTCCTGCACCAAATTTACAAAGTAGCGCAATGCATGCATTTCACCACTTTGTAACCTTTTGCGCTACATTATGCCAGCGCCAGGCATAATGTATGCAAAGGGGGCGTTCCCCCTTTAGGGAGGCCTAAGAGATTTCTTTGCGTTATTTTATTTTGGCACTTTTAGCACCTGCTCAGAGGAGGCATTAAAAGAAGGCTCCAATTGTTTACAATGGGCCTCTGGGTGTGTTGCAGGATTATCATCAGAATTTATTACTCTAATCCTGCAGAGCACAGAACTAGGGTCAATTAAAAAAATTCTGACACTAGTTTCCTAACATCTGCCATGGTTTGCTGTATGTTAAATATGGTGCACACATGGTGGCGTTAGAGGGGAGCTAAGGAGTGCAAGAAAAGTGGCGCTGCAGTAGGTGCACTTTTCAAAAATCTGCCCCTTGATGTTTCAGAGTTTAGGTGTATGTGTTGTTGTTTTCATTTTAGGAGGCATATTGGAAAGTCTATTCAAGTCAAACACACAAACTGAAGTGTAATCATATCTTCCACTATTATGCTGAAGAGTATCCATAGAGGCACAACATGGTGAGTCATAAAAGCCAAACAGGCTGACGCTGAGAGAGCAGCCAAGCAGATTGAAGCTGAGAGAGCTGAGGCTGCAGGTGGGAGATCCTTGGCAGAGAAGAAACTTTTGCTGGCTCAACAACTGAGTTTCAAGGAGCTGGAGATCAAGGCGAGACAGTCTGAGTCCAGCAGTGATGGTGGCAGCATACATGCAGGACCTGTTGGGGAGAAAAAGGTTTGTATACCCACGAATGGGCTGCCAAGTTTTGTGGTGGGAGATGACATTGACAAGTGGTTGGCTGCCTATGAAGTTGCATTAAGGGCCCATGGGACCTCTGAGGAGCAATGGGGGCGGCCTTGTGGTTTTATGTACCAGCAGTGGGGAGGGACACACTTCTTACACTAGCTCCACATGATCAGAATGTCTATGCACCCATGAAAGCCGCTTTACTGGCCAAGTTTGGGCTGACCCCTGAGCAATACCATCAGAGGTTTAGGGACAGCACCAAACTTTCCACTAAAACTTGGGTAGATTGTTTTGATTTCTCCAATAAGGCACTGAATGGATGGGTGCGGGGCAGCAAAGTAGATGATTACAAAGGGTTATATGACTTAATTCTGAGAGAGCAGATGCTCAGTATTTCTTTTACAGAGTTGTGCCAGCACTTGGTAGATAGTAAGCTGACTGATCTCAGGAAGCTTGCTGAGGAGGCGGACCTCTGTGTTAGCACCAGAGTGTCCAAGAAGGTATCTGGGGGGGGACACCCACAAAGGGGGTCAGGGTTCCCAACAGAAGAAAGAGGGGGGAGATAAACTTAAAGATAAGGAACTCTCAAAAGCCCCCAAAACAATTTCTGGTGGGGGGGTTGTAACCATTCCTCTTCTAGATTCGGGAATACAAGAAGTTAGGGAAGTTCATCCACAAATGCTTAGAGTGCTACCAGCATGGACACTATAAGGGCAACTCCCAGTGTTCCAAGAGAGCACAGTCCACCACTGGACAGACACCTGGGTTGTCTAGTGTAGCGATCGGGGGGAGGTATTCCCAGTTAGCTTTGGGGGCCAGACAGAGGTTTCCCTAGTATCCCTGGGAGATAGAGAGATGGTGCCTAAAGCCCACATGCCTGCAAATGCTTCAAAGTATAGGAAGTGGGTCACCATTGATGGGCAAAGGGTGGAAGCTCTGCGTGACACAGGAGCCAGTATGACTACTGTCAAGAGTCAGCTGGTGTCAGCAGAGCAGATAGTCCCTAATACATTCTACCAGGTCATAGTCGCTGACATTGGTGAGAGTCACCTACGGGTGGCTCTGATTCCTTTTGAGTGGGTAGGGTGGGGTCTCTGGTACTCTGAAAGAAGCTGTGAGTCCTGCCATGCCTGTAGATTGTCTGTTAGGCAATGATATTGAGCATATGGCCTGGAAGGAAGTAGAGCTCAGATCCCACCTGGAGATGTTAAGTTTGCCTGAGTGGGTCTCAAGAGCGTCTGGAGCCTGGAACAATGGCCCAGACAGCTGCAAAGAGGAAAGGCAAGAGGCACAGGAAACCCGCCTCAGATGTTTCCACAGTAGTGGACAGGGCCCCTGAGGAGGAGGAGGCCCCTGACCTAACTGTCGAGGGCATAGCTGACCTGGGCAACCTGCCTGAACTTGCTGGCTGGCAAGTGGAGGGTGGACCAACTAGTGCAGAATTATGCAATGCACAGAAGGAATGTCCCACCCTTGAGGGGCTGAGGCAACAGGCCACATCCCGAGCAGCTGGTGAAGCCTCTGGCAATCACCATATTTACTGGGAGAATGATCTCCTTTACAGTGAGCTTAAGGTTCCGGCCACGTATGATGGTGGTCCCCCAGTGTTACTGGGCCTTCCTACTGGGTCTTGTTCACAACATCCCCCTGGCAGGACATTTGGGCCAAGACAAGACCTTTGCCAGGCTTGTCACCCACTTCCATTGGCTTAGAATGTAGGTAGCCTCAGATAATTTCTGCAGGGTCTGCCCCACCTGCCAAGCTAGTGGGAAGACAGGGAAGAGGCTTAAGGCCCCTCTGATACCACTCCCCATCATTAGCACCCCCTTTGAAATGGTGGGAATCAACGTCTTTGGTCCCTTGTTGACCAGAGCCCTGATGGGAATATTCATCCATGTGGGATTCCCTAAGGAAGTTGTGTCTGACAGAGGCACAAACTTCATGTCTGCGTACATGAAGTCCATGTGGGATGAGTGTGGGGTGAGTGTGGGGTGACCTACCAGTTTACCGCCCCTTATCATCCTCAATCCAATGGGCTTGTTGAGAGGTTCAACAAGACCCTTAAGGGCATGATCACTGGCCTACATGAGGCCATGAGGCGTAAGTGGGACGTCATCTTGCTATACCTGCTGTCTGCTTATAGAGAGGTGCCCCATAAAGTGGTGGGGTTCAGCCCCTTTGAGCTTCTCTATGGTCATCCTGTCAAGGGACCGCTAAGCATAGTGAAGGAGGGCTGGGAGAAAGCTCCCAGGACACCTCCCCAGGATGTGGTCAGCTACATGCTGGCCCTTCGCAACCAAACCCAAAGCTTTTGGAAGCAGGCCAAGAGTAACATTGAGGCCAGTCAAGAGGTGATGAAGGAGTGGTATGACTGGAAGGCCACTCTGGTTGAGTTCTCACATGGAGACACGGTTTGGGTAATGGAGCCAGTGGAGCTCCATTACCCAAACCCTGGTCTTGCCCATTTGAGATCAAGGCGCAGAAGGGGAAGGCCACTTACATAGTGGACCTCAAGACCCCTAGGCACCCCCTAAGGGTTATCCATCATAACAGACTCAAACCACATTTTGAGAGGTCTGAGGTCAGTATGCTCCTTGTGATAGATGAGGGTATGGAAGAGGAGAGTGAACCTCTCCCCGACCTCCTCTCTGCCGAAGAAGGTGGTAGGTCAGTGGAGGGTGTCAATCTTTCTGACTCCCTGACTCTAGATCAGAGAGGAGACTGCTATGAGTTGTTGGAACAGTTCTCTTCCCTGTTTCCCCTTACTCCTGGACTTATCCATCTGTGTGTCCATGACTTTGACACGGGAGACAGTCCCGCTGTAAAGAACAAAATGTACAGGTTGTCAGATAAGGTAAAGGCCAGCATCAAGGAGGAGGTCTCCAAGATATTGACCCTAGGGGTTATGAGAATTCCAGCAGTCCCTGGGCCAGCCCTGTGGTGCTGGTACCTAAGGCTGCTGCCCCCAGTGCCAAGCCAGAACTCCGGTTCTTTGAGGACTACCAGGGTCTCAACTCAGTCACACTGACTGACGCTCACCTCATCTCCCGAGCTGATGAGCTCATTGACTGGCTAGGAGCTGCCAAGTTCTTGAGTACTTTTGATCTCACATCAGGGTACTGGCAGAGCGCCTTGACTGAGGGGGATAAAGAGAGATCTGCATTTTCCACAGCTGATGGCCATTACCAGTTCCAGGTAACGTCCTTTGGGTTGAAAAATGCCCCCTGTACCTTCCAACGGTTGGTTAACGGGGTCCTAGGTGGCAAAGATGCCTTCTGCGCAGCCTACCTAGATGACATAGCTGTCTATAGTTCCAGCTGGGAAGAACACCTGCTCCACCTCAAGGAGGTGCTTCAGGCTCTGCAACTGGCAGTCCTGACCATCAATGCTAGTAAGTGACAGATTGGTCAGGGTTCTGTGGTGTACTTGGGACACCTAGTAGGTGGTGGCAAGCTACAGCCACTTCAGGTCAAGATTGAAACTATCTAGGCCGGGCAACCACCTAGAACACAGACCAAAGTGAGAGCCTTCTTAGGTCTCACTGGATACTACCGTAGGTTTGTCAAGGGTTGTGGTACCATTGTGTCACCCTTGACAGAACTTACTTCCAAAAAGCAACCTAGGTTGGTGAATTGGACAGAGGCTTGCCAGAAAGCCTTTGACTCCCTGAAGGAAGCCATGTGCCCATGCTCAAGGCCCCTGACTACTCCCAGGAATTTATTGTGCAGACAGATGTTTCAGAGCAATGGCATAGGGGCTGTTCTAGCATAGCTAAATGAGGAGGGCTCAGACAAACCAGTAGTCTTTATTAGCAGAAGACTATTACCACAGGAACAGAGGTGGAGTACTATTGAAAGAGAAGCATTTGCTGTGGTCTGGGCACTGAAGAAGTTGAGACCATACCTGTTTGGGACTCACTTCTGGGTTCAGACAGACCACAGGCCCCTTAGATGGCTCATGAAGATGAGGGATGAGAATCCTAAACTCTTGAGGTTGTCCATTTCCCTACAGGGGATGGACTTTACGGTGGAGCATAGCCTGGGGATTGACCACGCCAACGCTGATGGTCTCTCCAAATACTTCCGCCTTAGCAATGAGAGTTCCCGGGAGGTTGGGTAGCTCTCCCCACTTTCAGCTGGGGGACACACATGTTAGACCTGACAGCCTTAGGTTGGTCACCCGTAACTTTTTGCCTGCCTCCCTCCACTTTTTAGATACTTTTTTTGCTGGTTTCTAGACTCTGTGCACTTTACCACTGCTAACCATTGTTAAAGTGCATCTGCTCTCTCCCTTTAAACATGCTAACATTGGATCATACCCAATTGGACTATTTAATTTACTTATAAGTACCTGGTAGAGTGTACTATATGTGCCCAGGGCCTGTAGATTAAATGCTACTAGTGGGACTGCAGCATTGGTTGTGCTCCTTAACCTTGTCTCAGGCCTGCCATTGCAAGGCCTCTGTGTGCAGTTTCACTGCCAATTCGACTTGGCATTTAAAAGTACTTGCCAAGCCTAAAACTCCCCTTTTTCTACACATAAGTCAACCCTAAGGTATGCCCTAGGTAACCCATAGGGCAGAGTGCTGTGTAGGCAAAAGGCAGGACATGTACCTGTGTAGTTTGCATGTCCTGGTAGTGTAAAACACCAAAATTCCTTTTTACACTGCTGTGAGGCCTGCTCCCTTCATAGGCTTGCATTGGGGATGCCCTCATACATTGTTTGAGTGGTAGCTGCTGATCTGAAAGGAGTAGGAAGGTCATATTTAGTATGGCCAGAATGGTGATACACAATCCTGCTGACTGGTGAAGTTGGATTTAATATTACTATTTTAGAAATGCCACTTTTAGAAAGTGGGCATTTCTCTGCACTTAAGTTCTTTTGTGTCTTACAATCCACGTCTGGCTGGGTTTAGTTGACAGTTCCCTTGTGCATTCACTCAGACACACCCCAAACATAGGATACTCAGCCTCACTTGCATACATCTGCATTTTGAATGGGTCTTTCTGGGCTGGGAGGGTGGAGGGCCTGACACTTGCATGTCAAAGGACAGTAGCCTGCCCTCACACAAAGGACTGCCACATCCCCTACTGGGACCTTGGCAGACAGGATTGAACTGAAAGGGGACCTTGTGCACTTCTAAGCCACTCTTTGAAGTCTCCCCCACTTCAAAGGCACATTTGGGTATTTAAACAGGGCCTCTGCCCCTACCAACTCAGATATTTCCTGGAGAAGAAACTGGAACCAGAACATGCATCCTGCAAAGAAAAACTGCCTGGCTGCCCAAAGTACTCACCTGTCTGCTTTCTGTGAAGGACTGCTGCCTTGCTGTTTCCCTGCTGCCTTGCTGCTCTCTGGCTGTGGTGAAGAAGTGCTCTCCAAGGGCTTGGATAGAGCTTGCCTCCTGTTCCCTGAAGTCTCAGGACCAAAAAGACTTCGGCCCTCATTACAACATTGGTGGTAAAAGCCGCTTACCGCTGTGCAGAAGACTGTCAACACAACGCCACTGCAGCGGAATTCCTCCACGGTCATTATGACCCACTACTCGGAATCCACCAAAATTCGGACACCCACAGGAGTCCGCCACACCAAAGGTCAGTGATAAACTGGCGAAAACAAAACCTCCACCGTCACACCAACAGAAATACGCCCACACTATCACGACATACGAATCCACGCGGCGGTCTTTCAACCGCGGTATTCCATTGGCGGTACACATCGCCGCGCTCAAAATACACACACATTTACAAAACACTGCCACATTGGACAATTTGAAATACACACAACTGATACACATACACACACCACTCCCACCCACCCATTACAATATAAAACACACACCCACATCACCCACAAACCCCTATGACAAAATTACAGAGAGATGGCCAGAGAGAGACACTACAAACAACTACCAAGCATCCACAGGCACACAATACCATTACCCACATAACTTCCACGCACCTCACACAACACACCACTAAATTTCACCCCACTTATCACTACACACACCACACCACACATCACCCACACCACCCAATGGCACGGCAAAGACACCCCAGGTTCTCTAAGGCGGAGCTCAGGGTCATGGTGGAGGAAATCATCGTGGCAGAGCCACAGCTATTCGGATCACAGGGGCAGCACACCTCCATAGCTAGGAAGATGGAGATATGGTGAAGAGTAGTGGACAGGGTCAACGCAGTGGGACAGCACCCAAGAAATAGGGATGACATCAGGAAGAGGTGGAACTACCTACGGGGGAAGGTGCCTTCCGTGGTCTCAAGACACCACCTGGCAGTTCAGAGGACCGGCGGCGGACCCCCACCTCCTCCCCCACAACTAACAACATGGGAGGAGCAGGCCTTGGAGATTCTGCATCCTGAGGGCCCCGCAGGAGTAGATGGAGGAATGGACTCTGGTAAGTCAAATCTTAACTATTACATCCCCCACCCTACTTGCATGCTATCACATACCCCCACCCTCACCCTCATCACTCCAACTCCTCACAAATGTCCCAACATCACAAACCGCACATCCTAACACCAAGCCCTGCATGCAACAACAAAGCATGGACACCCATCACCAAAGCATGGCCACTGCACATACCCATACACCCCCCTAAACCACCATCACACAAGGACCCACACAGGAATGCAAGCACTGGGGTACACGGTCACCCACCCATTGCACACCATGCCACACACAGATGTAATAAACATCCTTTTATACCCCTGCAGGACCCCTACCCAACGTCACCGGACAGAAGGGTCCACACATGTCCACACCACCAACAGAAGAGGCCCAGAGTGATGACAGCAGCTCTGTCCAACTGGATCTAGATGACCAGCCCGGCCCATCGGGGACCTCTGGACAGTCGGTTCCCCTCACACAGTTACAGGCCACCACAGAGCTTCCCCCCTCTGGAAACACCAGCACAGCACCCACCCAGCGGGCCCATACCTCTGTCCCCAGGACACCTCAATCAGCAGTGTGTCCACCACTACAGGGAACCCAGGCTAACCCACCACCCCAACAACAACAGGGACCTGGGGGCAGTGGCAGTGGGCACACAGTCCAGGGGACGGAGGCTCAGGAACACAGGAGAACTGGGAGGGCTGCTGTGCAACAGGGGGAGGACAGACCAAGGGAACTCACTCTCCACGAGGCCCTCTCCAAAATCATGGGAGCCTACCACCATTCCCAGGAGACAATGGCAACAGAACTGGCCAAGTTTCAGGAGACCCTGCGCCTGCAGGAGGAACAGTATTTGGGCTTCAGGGAGGAACTCAGATCCATCAATTCAACCCTCGGCACCATCGTAGGGGTGCTGAAGGAAGTCCTCAACACCAGGAGGGACACTGTGGCACAACAAGGGGCCCCTGACACTAGCATGGACGATGAACTGCCCACCACCTCCGCTGGCACTAGTGGACAGGAGGCACCGCCACAGGACCACCACACCAGAACCCCACCACCTGCAGAGGGTGAACCACCCCCTAAACGGTCCCTGAGATCCAGGACAAAGACAGAGAACGATGCCAAGACCCCCACCAAGAAATGAGACCACCCTGAATGTCATCCTTCTGTCCCACTTTATCACCCTGTCCATCCTCAAACTGCCCCAGCTCCACTTCCTATGCCCATTTGGGCAATGCACCTGTGAGACTAATAGACTGGACTCTGCCATGGACATTCCTCCATCATCACCCCTCACCATTTTCCAACCCCCTCCACTATTGAGCACTTAAATAAACACCCTTGAAGCACAAAACAATCTGGAGTCAGTCTGTGATTTCAAAATAGTGTATTAGCAATTACAGTGTCAAAATGCTCTTTCAAATGTAATGTCAACATACCTATGTCACACAGCTCTAGTCCATGAGGAAACAAAGAAGATGTCACACAGTGGGACCCACATCTGTGAAATCGTAAGGGAAAGTGACAACTCAGTGACCATACACTGGGTGAAAACGACAGACAGTTGAGAGGTAGTAGTGTTAAAGTACATGTAGTAAGCAGGTTTGTATTCTTACGTGTATCTCACAGGAAATATTGCAGGATCACCGAGTTCCTGTTGTCGATGTCCTCTTCTTCTGCTTCCTCGTCTTCACTGTCCACAGGCTCCACAGCTGCAACAACACCGCCATTTGGACCATCCTCCTGCAGAAAAGGCACCTGTCGTCGCAAAGCTAAGTTGTGAAGCATACAGCAGGCCACGATGATCTGGCACACCTTCTTTGGTGAGTAGAATAGGGATCCACCTGTCATATGGAGGCACCTGAACCTGGCCTTCAGGAGGCCGAAGGTCTGCTCTATAATCCGCCGAGTTCGCCCATGGGCCTCATTGTAGCGTTCCTCTGCCCTTGTCCTGGGATTCTTCACTGGGGTCAGTAGCCATGACAGGATAGGGTAACCAGAGTCACCTCCAAATGGTGAGGGACAACTGTTAGACACACTAACCTGTAGGGATATCCCCAGACCCAGACAACTATTCCCACTGACTTGCTTCCAGGTGCTCACCTAATAGCCAGACACAGTGCCTCTGGAGTTGACCCATCACATAAGGGACGCTGCTATTCCGCAGGATGTAAGCGTCATGCACTGAGCCAGGGAATTTGGCATTAACATGGGAGATGTACTGGTCGGCCAAACACACCATCTGCACATTCATGGAATGATAACTCTTCCGGTTTCTGTACACCTGTTCACTCCTGCAGGGGGGGACCAAAGCCACATGTGTCCCATCAATGGCACCTATGATGTTGGGGATATGTCCCAGGGCATAGAAGTCACCTTCCACTGTAGGCAAATCAACCACCTGAGGGAAAACGATGTAGCTCCGCATGTGTTTCAGCAGGGCAGACAACACTCTGGACAACACGTTGGAAAACATAGGCTGGGACATCCCTGATGCTATGGCCCCTGTTGTTTGAAATGACCCACTTACAAGGAAATGGAGTACTGACAGCACCTGCACTTGAGGAGGGATTCCTGTGGGATGGCAGATAGCTGACATCAGGTCTGGCTCCAGCTGGGCACACAGTTCCAGGATTGTGGCACGATCACGCCTGTAGGTGATGATCACATGTCTTTCCTCCATTGTCGACAGTTCCACCTGCGGTCTGTACACCGGAGAATGCCGCCATCTCCTCACATGTCCCAGCGGACGGTGCCTATGAAGGACAACAGCGAGCACAGAGTCAACCAACTCAGAGGTACGTACCCACAGCTTACACAGAACACAAATCATAATCCAAAATTCGGCCTGTATGAGTGTTGAGGAAAGGCATAGGTATGTGTGACGCAGTTAAAAATTAAGCCATGTGGGCCCTAGAAATGGCGGCTGCCTGACCTGTAAAGTGGGACAGTGGGATGTGAGGTAACTGCGCTGGCGGTGTACACCGTCGCAGTAGGCGGTCAAAGACCGTGGCGCAATTCTGCATTGGTTAACATTGGACCCTATGGGTCCCAGGAACCAATGACGATGTACGCCGGCGTTGACGGTACGCACCACCGCGGACGTGACCGCCATTTTCTATCTGTTCAATCACTCTATACCTGATATTCGACAGGGGAGGACCTACACTGCAAGTGCTGCTGTGACCTCGGTCTGGAAGAGACAATGGCTTGTGTGACTGGAGAAAGGGCCCCTGCATTCACATCGGAGGAGTTGGAGAAACTCGTGGATGGGGTCCTCCCACAGTACACGCTACTCTACGGTCCTCTAGACAAACAGGTACACTGGGAGCATGCTGCATGGGCAATGCCTCTGTGGAGTGGGGTGGATGAAAGATGGGGGGGAGATTGAGGCGTGCATGAAACGACGGTGAGTGCATGTGCCAAATGGCAAGGGTAGGGATGGGGACCAATGACTGTGATGGTGCAGTTGGTAATAACTTTTCTTTTCCCCCTGTACAATTCATGTAGGTCAGCGCCCACCAGAAAAAAGGATATTTGCCGTGCCATCGCCAAGGACGTCCGGACCCTGGGGGTCTACCACAGACGGAGCACCCACTGCCGTAAGAGATGGGAGGACATTCGCCGCTGGAGCAAGAAGACGGTGGAGGCCCAGCTGGGGATGGCCTCCCAATGTGGGAGGGGTGCCCATCGCACCATGACCCCCCTGATGTTCAGGATCCTGGCGGTGGCGTACCCGGAGTTGGATGGGCACTTGAGGGCATCACATCAGCCACAAGGGGGTGAGTACACTCTCATTCTGCTGATTTTGCGCGCAGTGGAGGTGCCTGGGTGGGGGAGGTGGGCTGTGGGTTTCCCTAGGCCAGGGCGAGTGTGCTAGTTAGGTTCCTTTGTTCTGGCAGACCCTGTGGCACCCCACCCCACCTGTCTACAGTGCCAAGTACACCTAGTCAGCCTCTGTTGTCATTCATGTGTGCAGATGTCAGCCATAGCCTTGTAGGCCATGTCCCAGGGATTGAACAGTGGAGCCCAAGTGCACGGCGTAGTGCGGGGGGCTTCTGTGTCTGTCGTGTCCGCCAACGGTAGCGGTAATGCATGCACTCAACATGTCTTTCTTCTGTTGTTGTCCCCCTTTTTGTGGTCTCCCTGTTCTTGTGTGTATTAGCATCATCAAGCAGAGGAGCAGTGGCACCGGAGCAGGAGGGAGCTACATCCCACATGGCCCTGGAAGGCGAGACAACGTACTCGGAGTTCACCAGTGGGATGGAGGGCGAGGGGAGCTCCACTGCGGGGACAGGAGCTGAGACCAGTGATACGGACTCGTCCTCTGATGGGAGATCCCTTGTGGTGGCGGCCACATCTGTGCCCCCCGCATCTACAGGTACAGCCGCCACCCCCCCTACCAGCACCGCCCTCCCAGCAGCCCCTCAGCCTTTGCCCCGTGCCCGCTCACCCAGGAGGGTGGGCATCACCATCGCCACAGGCACCTCAGCCCCTGCCCCAATCACCCCTGCTTCCCTCAGTGAGGAGGCCATTGAACTCCTTAAGTCCCTCACTGTTGGGCAGTCTACCATTTTGAATGCCATCCAGGGTGCAGAAAGGCAGTTGCAACAAACAAATGCATTCCTGGAGGGCATTCATTCTGGTCAGGCAGCCCTTCAGCGAGCTTTTCAGACTCTGGCCTCAGCACTGATAGCAGCTATTGTCCCTGTCACTAGCGTCCCCCCTCCAACTTCCTCCACCCAGACCCAATCCCCTCTACCTCATCCTATCCCAAGCACACCTTCAGACTAGCATGCACACACATCAACACACAAGGGAAGCTCTGGCAAACATAAGCACCACACATCCCACAGGCACTCACGCAAGCATCACACACATGCAGACACACCAACATTTACTGCCTCCACTGTGTCCCCCTCCTCCTCGTCTCCCGCCTCCCTCCCAGTCTCATCTCCACTCACACCTGCATGCACTACATCTACAGCCACTACTACCATCACCAGCACACATACCACCACACCCCGCTCACGTGCAGTCACCACGCCCACTACCATTCACACGTCCCCTGTGTCCTCTCCCAGTGTGTCTGTGACGCCACCTCCCATGATACACAAACGCAGGCACACACCCACCCAACAGCCATCCACCTCACGACAGCCTCCAGGGCATGCACCTTCACCCAAAGACACACAACTGATACACATACACACACCACTCCCACCCACCCATTACAATATAAAACACACACCCACATCACCCACAAACCCCTATGACAAAATTACAGAGAGATGGCCAGAGAGAGACACTACAAACAACTACCAAGCATCCACAGGCACACAATACCATCACCCACATAACTTCCACGCACCTCACACAACACACCACTAAATTTCACCCCACTTATCACTACACACACCACACCACACATCACCCACACCACCCCATGGCACGGCAAAGACACCCCAGGTTCTCTAAGGAGGAGCTCAGGGTCATGGTGGAGGAAATCATTGTGGCAGAGCCACAGCTATTCAGTTCACAGGTGCAGCACACCTCCATAGCTAGGAAGATGGAGATATGGTGAAGAGTAGTGGACAGGGTCAACGCAGTGGGACAGCACCCAAGAAATAGGGATGACATCAGGAAGAGGTGGAACTACCTACGGGGGAAGGTGCGTTCCGTGGTCTCAAGACACCACCTGGCAGTTCAGAGGACCGGCGGCGGACCCCCACCTCCTCCCCCACAACTAACAACATGGGAGGAGCAGGCCTTGGAGATTCTGCATCCTGAGGGCCCCGCAGGAGTAGATGGAGGAATGGACTCTGGTAAGTCAAATCTTAACTATTACATCCCCCACCCTACTTGCATGCTATCACATACCCCCACCCTCACCCTCATCACTCCAACTCCTCACAAATGTCCCAACATCACAAACCACACATCCTAACACCAAGCCCTGCATGCAACAACAAAGCATGGACACCCATCACCAAAGCATGGCCACTGCACATACCCATACACCCCCCTAAACCACCATCACACAAGGACCCACACAGGAATGCAAGCACTGGGGTACACGGTCACCCACCCATTGCACACCATGCCACACACAGATGTAATAAACATCCTTTTATACCCCTGCAGGACCCCTACCCAACGTCACCGGACAGAAGGGTCCACACATGTCCACACCACCAACAGAAGAGGCCCAGAGTGATGACAGCAGCTCTGTCCAACTGGATCTAGATGACCAGCCCGGCCCATCGGGGACCTCTGGACAGTCGGTTCCCCTGACACAGTTACAGGCCACCTCAGAGCTTCCCCCCTCTGGAAACATCAGCACAGCACCCACCCAGCGGGCCCATACCTCTGTCCCCAGGACACCTCAATCAGCAGTGTGTCCACCACTACAGGGAACCCAGGCTAACCCACCACCCCAACAACAACAGGGACCTGGGGGCAGTGGCAGTAGGCACGCAGTCCAGGGGACGGAGGCCCAGGAACACAGGAGAACTGGGAGGGCTGTTGTGCAACAGGGGGAGGACAGACCAAGGGAACTCACTCTCCACGAGGCCCTCTCCAAAATCATGGGAGCCTACCACCATTCCCAGGAGACAATGGCAACAGTACTGGCCGCGTTTCAGGAGACCCAGCGCCTGCAGGAGGAACAGTATTTGGGCTTGAGGGAGGAACTCAGATCCATCAATTCCACCCTTGGCACCATCGTAGGGGTGCTGAAGGAAGTCCTCAACACCAGGAGGGACACTGTGGCACAACAAGGGGCCCCTGACACTAGCATGGACTATGAACTGCCCACCACCTCCGCTGGCACTAGTGGACAGGAGGCACCGCCACAGGACCACCACACCAGAACCCCACCACCTGCAGAGGGTGAACCACCCCGCAAACGGTGCCTGAGATCCAGGACAAAGACAGAGAATGATGCCAAGACCCCCACCAAGAAATGAGACCACCCTGAATGTCATCCTTCTGTCCCACTTTATCACCCTGTCCATCCTCAAACTGCCCCAGCTCCACTTCCTATGCCCATTTGGGCAATGCACCTGTGAGACTAATAGACTGGACTCTACCATGGACATTCCTCCATCATCACCCCTCACCATTTTCCAACCCCCTCCACTATTGAGCACTTAAATAAACACCCTTGAAGCACAAAACAATCTGGAGTCAGTCTGTGATTTCAAAATAGTGTATTAGCAATTACAGTGTCAAAATGCTCTTTCAAATGTAATGTCAACATACCTATGTCACACAGCTCTAGTCCATGAGGAAACAGAGAAGATGTCACACAGTGGGACCCACATCTGTGAAATCGTAAGGGAAAGTGACAACTCAGTGACCATACACTGGGTGAAAACGACAGACAGTTGAGAGGTAGTAGTGTTAAAGTACATGTAGTAAGCAGGTTTGTATTCTTGCGTGTATCTCACGGGAAATATTGCAGGATCACCGAGTTCCTGTTGTCGATGTCCTCTTCTTCTGCTTCCTCGTCTTCACTGTCCACAGGCTCCACAGCTGCAACAACACCGCCATTTGGACCATCCTCCTGCAGAAAAGGCACCTGTCGTCGCAAAGCTAAGTTGTGAATCATACAGCAGGCCACGATGATCTGGCACACCTTCTTTGGTGAGTAGAATAGGGATCCACCTGTCATATGGAGGCACCTGAACCTGGCCTTCAGGAGGCCGAAGGTCTGCTCTATAATCCGCCGACTTCGCCCATGGGCCTCATTGTAGCGTTCCTCTGCCCTTGTCCTGGGATTCTTCACTGGGGTCAGTAGCCATGACAGGTTGGGGTAACCAGAGTCACCTGCAAATGGTGAGGGACAACTGTTAGACACACTCTAACCTGTAGGGATATCCCCAGACCCAGACAGCTATTCCCACTGACTTGCTTCCAGGTGCTCACCTAATAGCCACACACAGTGCCTCTGGAGTTGATCCATCACATAAGGGACGCTGCTATTCCGCAGGATGTAAGCGTCATGCACTGAGCCAGGGAATTTGGCATTAACATCGGACATGTACTGGTCGGCCAAACACACCATCTGCACATTCATGGAATGATAACTCTTCCGGTTTCTGTACACCTGTTCACTCCTGCAGGGGGGGACCAAAGCCACATGTGTCCCATCAATGGCACCTATGATGTTGGGATATGTCCCAGGGCATAGAAGTCACCTTCCACTGTAGGCAAATCAACCACCTGAGGGAAAACGATGTAGCTCTGCATGTGTTTCAGCAGGGCAGACAACACTCTGGACAACACGTTGGAAAACATAGGCTGGGACATCCCTGATGCTATGGCCACTGTTGTTTGAAATGACCCACTTACAAGGAAATGGAGTACTGACAGCACCTGCACTTGAGGAGGGATTCCTGTGGGATGGCGGATAGCTGACATCAGGTCTGGCTCCAGCTGGGCACACAGTTCCAGGATTGTGGCACGATCAAGCCTGTAGGTGATGATCACATGTCTTTCCTCCATTGTCGACAGTTCCACCTGCGGTCTCTACACCGGAGAATGCCGCCATCTCCTCACATGTCCCAGCGGACGGTGCCTATGAAGGACAACAGCGAGCACAGAGTCAACCAACTCAGAGGTACGTACCCACAGTTTACACAGAACACAAATCATACTCCAAAATTTGGCCTGTATGAGTGTTGAGGCAAGGCCTAGGTATGTGTGACGCAGTTAAAAATTAAGCCATGTGGGCCCTAGAAATGGCGGCTGCCTGACCTGTAAAGTGGGACAGTGGGATGTGAGGTAACTGCGCTGGCGGTGTACACCGTCGCAGTAGGCGGTCAAAGACCGCGGCGCAATTCTGCATTGGTTAACATTGGACCCTATGGGTCCCAGGAACCAATGACGATGTACGCCGGCGTTGATGGTACGCACCGCCGCGGACGTGACCGACATTTTCTATCTGTTCAATCCCTCTATACCTGATATTCGACAGGGGAGGACCTACACTGCAAGTGCTGCTGTGACCTCGGTCTGGAAGAGACAATGGCTCGTGTGACTGGGGAAAGGGCCCCTGCATTCACATCGGAGGAGTTGGAGAAACTCGTGGATGGGGTCCTCCCACAGTACACGCTACTCTACGGTCCTCTAGACAAACAGGTACACTGGGAGCATGCTGCATGGGCTATGCCTCTGTGGAGTGGGGTGGATGAAAGATGGGGGGGAGATTGAGGCGTGCATGAAACGACGGTGAGTGCATGTGCCAAATGGCAAGGGTAGGGATGGGGGCCAATGACTGTGATGGTGCAGTTGGTAATAACTTTTCTTTTCCCCCTGTACAATTCATGTAGGTCAGCGCCCACCAGAAAAAAGGATATTTGCCGTGCCATCGCCAAGGACGTCCGGACCCTGGGGGTCTACCACAGACGGAGCACCCACTGCCGTAAGAGATGGGAGGACATTCGCCGCTGGAGCAAGAAGACGGTGGAGGCCCAGCTGGGGATGGCCTCCCAATGTGGGAGGGGTGCCCATCGCACCATGACCCCCCTGATGTTCAGGATCCTGGAGGTGGCGTACCCGGAGTTGGATGGGCACTTGAGGGTATCACATCAGCCACAAGGGGGTGAGTACACCCTCATTCTGCTGATTTTGCGCGCAGTGGAGGTGCCTGGGTGGGGGAGGTGGGCTGTGGGTTTCCCTAGGCCAGGGCGAGTGTGCTAGTTAGGTTCCCTTGTTCTGGCAGACCCTGTGGCACCCCACCCCACCTGTGTACAATGCCAAGTACACCTAGTCAGGCTCTGTTGTCATTCATGTGTGCAGATGTCAGCCATAGCCTTGTAGGCCATGTCCCAGGGATTGAACAGTGGAGCCCAAGTGCGCAGCGTAATGCAGGGGGCTTCTGTGTCTGTCGTGTCCGCCAACGGTAGCGGTAATGCATGCACTCAACATGTCTTTCTTCTGTTGTTGTCCCCCTTTTTGTGGTCTCCCTGTTCTTGTGTGTATTAGCATCATCAAGCAGAGGAGCAGTGGCACCGGAGCAGGAGGGAGCTACATCCCACATGGCCCTGGAAGGCGAGACAACGCACTCGGAGTTCACCAGTGGGACGGAGGGCGAGGGGAGCTCCACGGCGGGGACAGGAGCTGAGACCAGTGATACAGACTCGTCCTCTGATGGGAGATCCCTTGTGGTGGCGGCCACATCTGTGCCCCCCGCATCTACAGGTACAGCCGCCACCACCCCACCAGCACCGCCCTCCCAGCAGCCCCTCAGCCTTTGCCCCGTGCCCGCTCACCCAGGAGGGTGGGCATCACCATCGCCCCAGGCACCTCAGCCCCTGCCCCAATCACCCCTGCTTCCCTCAGTGAGGAGGCCATTGAACTCCTTAGGTCCCTCACTGTTGGGCAGTCTACCATTTTGAATGCCATCCAGGGTGCAGAAAGGCAGTTGCAACAAACAAATGCATTCCTGAAGGGCATTCATTCTGGTCAGGCGGCCCTTCAGCGAGCTTTTCAGACTCTGGCCTCAGCACTGATGGCAGCTATTGTCCCTGTCACTAGCGTCCCCCCTCCAACTTCCTCCACCCAGACCCAATCCCCTCTACCTCATCCTATCCCAAGCACACCTTCAGACTAGCATGCACACACATCAACACACAAGGGAAGCTCTGGCAAACATAAGCACCACACATCCCACAGGCACTCACGCAAGCATCACACACATGTAGACACACCAACATCTACTGCCTCCACTGTGCCCCCCTCCTCCTCGTCTCCCTCCTCCCTCCCAGTCTCGTCTCCACTCACACCTGCATGCACTACATCTACAGCCACTACTACCATCACCAGCACACATACCACCACACCCCGCTCACGTGCAGTCACCACGCCCACTACCATTCACACGTCCCCTGTGTCCTCTCCCAGTGTGCCTGTGACGCCACCTCCCATGATACACAAACGCAGGCACACACCCACCCAACAGCCATCCACCTCACAACAGCCTCCAGCGCATGCACCTTCACCCAAAGACACACAACTGATATACATACACACACCACTCCCACCCACCCATTACAATATAAAACACACACCCACATCACCCACAAACCCCTATGACAAAATTACAGAGAGATGGCCAGAGAGAGACACTACAAACAACTACCAAGCATCCACAGGCACACAATACCATCACCCACATAACTTCCACGCACCTCACACAACACACCACTAAATTTCACCCCACTTATCACTACACACACCACACCACACATCACCCACACCACCCCATGGCACGGCAAAGACACCCCAGGTTCTCTAAGGAGGAGCTCAGGGTCATGGTGGAGGAAATCATCGTGGCAGAGCCACAGCTATTCGGATCACAGGTGCAGCACACCTCCATAGCTAGGAAGATGGAGATATGGTGAAGAGTAGTGGACAGGGTCAACGCAGTGGGACAGCACCCAAGAAATAGGGATGACATCAGGAAGAGGTGGAACTACCTACGGGGGAAGGTACGTTCCGTGGTCTCAAGACACCACCTGGCAGTTCAGAGGACCGGCGGCGGACCCCCACCTCCTCCCCCACAACTAACAACATGGGAGGAGCAGGCCTTGGAGATTCTGCATCCTGAGGGCCCCGCAGGAGTAGATGGAGGAATGGACTCTGGTAAGTCAAATCTTAACTATTACATCCCCCACCCTACTTGCATGCTATCACATACCCCCACCCCCACCCTCATCACTCCAACTCCTCACAAATGTCCCAACATCACAAACCACACATCCTAACACCAAGCCCTGCATGCAACAACAAAGCATGGACACCCATCACCAAAGCATGGCCACTGCACATACACATACACTCCCCTAAACCACCTTCACACAAGGACCCACACAGGAATGCAAGCACTGGGGTACAAGGTCACCCACCCATTGCACACCATGCCACACACAGATGTAATAAACATCCTTTTATACCCCTGCAGGACCCCTACCCAACATCACAGGACAGAAGGGTCCACACATGTCCACACCACCAACAGAAGAGGCCCAGAGTGATGACAGCAGCTCTGTCCAACTGGATCTAGATGACCAGCCCGGCCCATCGGGGACCTCTGGACAGTCGGTTCCCCTGACACAGTTACAGGCCACCACAGAGCTTCCCCCCTCTGGAAACACCAGCACAGCACCCACCCAGCGGGCCCATACCTCTGTCCCCAGGACACATCAATCAGCAGTGTGTCCACCACTACAGGGAACCCAGGCTAAGCCACCACCCCAACAACAACAGGGACCTGGGGGCAGTGGCAGTGGGGACACAGTCCAGGGGACGGAGGCCCAGGAACACAGGAGAACTGGGAGGGCTGCTGTGCAACAGGGGGAGGACAGACCAAGGGAACTCACTCTCCACGAGGCCCTCGCCAAAATCATGGGAGCCTACCACCATTCCCAGGAGACGATGGCAACTGTACTGGCCAAGTTTCTGGAGACCCAGCGCCTACAGGAGGAACAGTATTTGGGCTTCAGGGAGGAACTCAGATCCATCCATTCCACCCTCGGCACCATCGTAGGGGTGCTGAAGGAAGTCCTCAACACCAGGAGGGACACTGTGGCACAACAAGGGGCCCCTGACACTAGCATGGACGATGAACTGCCCACCACCTCCGCTGGCACTAGTGGACAGGAGGCACCGCCACAGGACCACCACACCAGAACCTCACCACCTGCAGAGGGTGAACCACCCCGCAAACGGTCCCTGAGATCCAGGACAAAGACAGAGAACGATGCCAAGACCCCCACCAAGAAATGAGACCACCCTGAATGTCATCCTTCTGTCCCACTTTATCAACCTGTCCATCCTCAAACTGCCCCAGCTCCACTTCCTATGCCCATTTGGGCAATGCACCTGTGAGACTAATAGACTGGACTCTGCCATGGACATTCCTCCATCATCACCCCTCACCATTTTCCAACCCCCTCCACTATTGAGCACTTAAATAAACACCCTTGAAGCACAAAACAATCTGGAGTCAGACTGTGATTTCAAAATAGTGTATTAACAATTACAGTGTCAAAATGCTCTTTCAAATGTAATGTCAACATACCTATGTCACACAGCTCTAGTCCATGAGGAAACAAAGAAGATGTCACACAGTGGGACCCACATCTTTGAAATCGTAAGGGAAAGTGACAACTCAGTGACCATACACTGGGTGAAAACGACAGACAGTTGAGAGATAGTAGTGTTAAAGTACATGTAGTAAGCAGGTTTGTATTCTTACGTGTATCTCACGGGAAATATTGCAGTATCACCGAGTTCCTGTTGTCGATGTCCTCTTCTTCTGCTTCCTCGTCTTCACTGTCCACAGGCTCCACAGCTGCAACAACACCGCCATTTGGAACATCCTCCTGCAGAAAAGGCACCTGTCGTCGCAAAGCTAAGTTGTGAATCATACAGCAGGCCACGATGATCTGGCACACCTTCTTTGGTGAGTAGAATAGGGATCCACCTGTCATATGGAGGCACCTGAACCTGGCCTTCAGGAGGCCGAAGGTCTGCTCTATAATCCGCCGAGTTCGCCCATGGGCCTCATTGTAGCGTTCCTCTGCCCTTGTCCTGGGATTCTTCACTGGGGTCAGTAGCCATGACAGGTTGGGGTAACCAGAGTCACCTGCAAATGGTGAGGGACAACAGTTAGACACACTCTAACCTGTAGGGATATCCCCAGACCCAGACAACTATTCCCACTGACTTGCTTCCAGGTGCTCACCTAATAGCCACACACAGTGCCTCTGGAGTTGACCCATCACATAAGGGACGCTGCTATTCCGCAGGATGTAAGTGTCATGCACTGAGCCAGGGAATTTGGCATTAACATGGGAGATGTACTGGTCGGCCAAACACACCATCTGCACATTCATGGAATGATAACTCTTCCGGTTTCTGTACACCTGTTCACTCCTGCAGGGGGGGACCAAAGCCATATGTGTCCCATCAATGGCACCTATGATGTTGGGGATATGTCCCAGGGCATAGAAGTCACCTTCCACTGTAGGCAAATCAACCACCTGAGGGAAAACGATGTAGCCCCGCATGTGTTTCAGCAGGGCAGACAACACTCTGGACAACACGTTGGAAAACATAGGCTGGGACATCCCTGATGCTATGGCCACTGTTGTTTGAAATGACCCACTTACAAGGAAATGGAGTACTGACAGCACCTGCACTTGAGGAGGGATTCCTGTGGGATGGCAGATAGCTGACATCAGGTCTGGCTCCAGCTGGGCACACAGTTCCAGGATTGTGGCACGATCAAGCCTGTAGGTGATGATCACATGTCTTTCCTCCATTGTTGACAGTTCAACCTGCGGTCTGTACACCGGAGGATGCCGCCATCTCCTCACATGTCCCAGCGGACAGTGCCTATGAAGGACAACAGCGAGCACAGAGTCAACCAACTCAGAGGTACGTACCCACAGCTTACACAGAACACAAATCATAATCCAAAATTTGGCCTGTATGAGTGTTGAGGCAAGGCCTAGGTATGTGTGACGCAGTTAAAAATTAAGCCATGTGGGCCCTAGAAATGGCGGCTGCCTGACCTGTAAAGTGGGACAGTGGGATGTGAGGGAACTGCGCTGGCGGTGTACACCGTCGCAGTAGGCGGTCAAAGACCGCGGCGCAATTCTGCATTGGTTAACATTGGACCCTATGGGTCAAAGGAACCAATGACGATGTACGCCGGCGTTGACGGTACGCACCGCCGCGGACGTGACCGCCATTTTCTATCTGTTCAATCACTCTATACCTGATATTCGACAGGGGAGGACCTACAATGCAAGTGCTGCTGTGACCTCGGTCTGGAAGAGACAATGGCTCGTGTGACTGGGGAAAGGGCCCCTACATTCACATCGGAGGAGTTGGAGAAACTCGTGGATGGGGTCCTCCCACAGTACACGCTACTCTACGGTCCTCTAGACAAACAGGTACACTGGGAGCATGCTGCATGGACTATGCCTGTGTGGAGTGGGGTGGATGAAAGATGGGGGGGGAGATTGAGGCGTGCATGAAACGACGGTGAGTGCATGTGCCAAATGGCAAGGGTAGGGATGGGGGCCAATGACTGTGATGGTGCAGTTGGTAATAACTTTTCTTTTCCCCCTGTACAATTCATGTAGGTCAGCGCCCACCAGAAAAAAGGATATTTGCCGTGCCATCGCCAAGGACGTCCGGACCCTGGGGGTCTACCACAGACGGAGCACCCACTGCCGTAAGAGATGGGAGGACATTCGCCGCTGGAGCAAGAAGACGGTGGAGGCCCAGCTGGGGATGGCCTCCCAATGTGGGAGGGGTGCCCATCGCACCATGACCCCCCTGATGTTCAGGATCCTGGCGGTGGCGTACCCGGTGTTGGATGGGCACTTGAGGGCATCACAGCAGCCACAAGGGGGTGAGTACACTCTCATTCTGCTGATTTTGCGCGCAGTGGAGGTGCCTGGGTGGGGGAGGTGGGCTGTGGGTTTCCCTAGGCCAGGGCGAGTCTGCTAGTTAGGTTCCCTTGTTCTGGCAGACCCTGTGGCACCCCACCCCACCTGTGTACAGTGCCAAGTACACCTAGTCAGGCTCTGTTGTCATTCATGTGTGCAGATGTCAGCCATAGCCTTGTAGACCATGTCCCAGGGATTGAACAGTGGAGCCCAAGTGCACAGCGTAGTGCAGGGGGCTTCTGTGTCTGTCGTGTCCGCCAACGGTAGCGGTAATGCATGCACTCAACATGTCTTTCTTCTTTTGTCCCCCACTTTTTGTGGTCTCCCTGTTCTCGTGTGTATTAGCATCATCAGGCAGAGGAGCAGTGGCACCGGAGCAGGAGGGAGCTACATCCCACATGGCCCTGGAAGGCGAGACAACGTACTCGGAGTTCACCAGTGGGACGGAGGGCGAGGGGAGCTCCACGGCGGGGACAGGAGCTGAGACCAGTGATACGAACTCGTCCTCTGATGGGAGATCCCTTGTGGTGGCGGCCACATCTGTGCCCCCCCGCATCTACAGGTACAGCCGCCACCCCCCCTACCAGCACCGCCCTCCCAGCAGCCCCTCAGCCTTTGCCCCGTGCCCGCTCACCCAGGAGGGTGGGCATCACCGTCGCCCCAGGCACCTCAGCCCCTGCCCCAATCACCCCTGCTTCCCTCAGTGAGGAGGCCATTGAACTCCTTAGGTCCCTCACTGCTGGGCAGTCTACCATTTTGAATGCCATCCAGCTATTGTCCCTGTCACTAGCATCCCCCCTCCAACTTCCTCCACCCAGACCCAATCCCCTCTACCTCATCCTATCCCAAGCACACCTTCAGACTAGCACGCACACACGTCAACACACAAGGGAAGCTCTGGCAAACATAAGCACCACACATCCCACAGGCACTCACGCAAGCATCACACACATGCAGACACACCAACATCTACTGCCTTCACTGTGTCCCCCTCCTCCTCGTCTCCCTCCTCCCTCCCAGTCTCGTCTCCACTCACACCTGCATGCACTACATCTACAGCCACTACTACCATCACCAGCACACATACCACCACACCCCGCTCACGTGCAGTCACCACCCCCACTACCATTCACACGTCCCCTGTGTCCTCTCCCAGTGTGTCTGTGACGCCACCTCCCATGATACACAAACGCAGGCACACACCCACCCAACAGCCATCCACCTCACGACAGCCTCCAGCGCATGCACCTTCACCCAAAGTCCCCAAATGAAAACCTCCTACAACCACAACCTCTTCCTCCACTCCCCAACCCCCTCCAGCTACCCGTCCCAATGTTCCCAAGAAACCTTTCCTGTCCAACCTTGACCTCTTTCCCTCACCTCCCCCACCCCCTCAGTCTTCTAAGGCCTGACTCACCAGGTCCCAACTTAGCACCTCAGGCACAACATCTCCGGGACCAGTGGTGCCTGTAGTCACCGGAATCTGGAGTGCACCGGGCAGCAGGGCAGCCAGTGTGGCACGGAGCCACAGCACGGACAGTCCCCCACCTGTGAAGCATCAAAAGTTGGCCAGTGCCTGGCGGGAGAGGGGGAAGACTCCAGCCACCAAAGCAGCTTCCAGGGGTACAGGTGGGAGTGTGGAGTCAGCTGCAACACCTTCCAAGGTGGGGAAGGGACACAAGAAAGTCAGCAAGTCTGGGAAGAGCAGCACGGCGGAGAAGACCACCATCATCCCCGCTGCCCAGGAAGCCACCGGGATCATCCCAGCTGCCCAGGAGGCAACCGCCATCATCCCCGCTGCCCAGGAGGCCACTGCCATCATCCCCGCTGCCCAGGAAGCCACCGCCAGCAACAGCCCTGCTGCCCAGGAGGCCACCGCCAGCAACAGCCCTGCTGCCAAGGAGGCCACCGCCAGCATCAGCCCAGCTGCCCAGGAGGCCACCGCCAGCACCAGCCCAGCTGCCCAGGAGGCCACCGCCAGCACCAGCCCTGCTGCCCAGGAGGCCACCGCCATCATCCCCGCTGCCCAGCAAGCCACGGCCATCATCCCCGCTGCCCAAGAAGCCACCGCCAGCAACAGCCCTGCTGCCCAGGAGGCCACCGCCACCATCAGCCCAGCTGCCCAGGAGGCCACCGCCAGCACCAGCCCAGCTGCCCAGGAGGCCACCGCCAGCACCAGCCCTGCTGCGCAGGAGGCCACCTCCAGCACCAGCCCTGCAGCCCAGGAGGCCACCGCCAGCACCAGGCCAGCTGCCCAGGACAGGACCGCCAGCACCAGCCCGCTGGGCCAGACAGGACCGCCAGCACCAGCCCCACTGGGCCAGACAGGACCGCCAGCAGCTGAGTCACTGCCGGGGACCCCGCCGCCACAAGCACCGTTGAACAGGACTCCGCCGCCACAAGCACCGCTGAACAGGACACCACCGCCACAAGCACCGCTGCCAAGGACACCGCCGCAACAAGCACCGCTGGCCCATGAGCGCCAAGGGCACTGATCCTACTGAGTCCGTCACAAGCAGGATAAAGCACTCTGGGCACAAGGCCCCCTCCAGAACCAGTGGAGAGATACATCCACTACCTCTGTCCTTGGCAGGAAGAAGCACTCTGGCAGGATGAAGTACTCTGGGCACAAGGCCCCCTCCAGAACCAGTGGAGAGATACATCCACTACCTCTGTCCTTGGCAGGACGAAGCACTCTGGGCACAAGGCCCCCTCCAGAACCAGTGGAGAGATACATCCACTACCTCTGTCCTTGGCAGGAAGAAGCACTCTGGGCACAAGGCCCCCTCCAGAACCAGTGGAGAGATACATCCACTACCTCTGTCCTTGGCAGGATGAAGCACTCTGGGCACAAGGCCCCCTCCAGAACCAGTGGAGAAAGGCATCCAACTGAGAGACCGTGGCTTTGCACTCCCCAGGATAAAGCAGTGGGCAACCCACCCACTGGAGAGACTTGAGAGACTGTGGCTTTGCACTCCCCAGGATAAAGCAGTAGGCAACCCACCCACTGGAGAGACTTGAGAGACTGAGGCTTTGCACTCCCCAGGATTGAACAGTGGGCATGTGGCCCCCTCGTGGATTTGGCGTTGTGCACTCAACCGGCTGACGTGCCCCCCTTTCCCTTCCCCTTGAGGTGCCTATTTTATTGCTATCTGAAGCCCCTGCAGTGTTCTCTCTGTCATGTTCGGGGATTGAGTGTTGGCCTCGCCCATGCCGTGTGGGCCCTGTGTTCCACGGGCTTCAATGGAGCACTACCTGGACTACTATTCTTGGTGTATATATATGTTTATAGTGTATATATATTTTTGTGTCCTGGATTTTAATAGATTACAATGGTTACACTCATTTGCTTTTGTCTTTGCATTCTTCCGGGGGGGGGGGTTGGGGGGTGTAACTGTAATGTATCATGCTGTAGTAGTGTGTGTGTTGTAGAGGGTGGGGGTGTTGCGTGTGTGTGTCCGTGTTTTTTCCCTCCCCCCTCCGCTGTGTCGTAGGTGCAGTACTCTTCGCCACCGGCGTTCGTGCTCCTGGTAGAGGAGCAAGAAGATGAGGGCTGGCAGGATCTGGAGCTCGGGTTCCATGGTGTCCGGATTCCTTGTGATGTGTGTAGAGGTGAGCGTTTTCCCTTCGAAGTCCTGTTTCTGCTGTGTTTTTGTTAGCGGTGAATCTGCCCCGAAAAAAGGTGGCAGATTGGTAGGTTGTGATACTGTGGGCGGTACACTGTCCTCCGCCTGTCTGTTGGAGGTGACCGCCAAGCTGTTTGTTTGTACCGCTGTGGCGGTCGGAGTGTTAAAGTGGCTGTCTTTGTTGGCGGTTTCCGCCACAGTCGTAATTGCAATTTTTTAACCGCCGGCCTGTTGGCGGTCTTACCGCCGCTTTAACACCGACCGCCAGGGTTGTAATGACCCCCTTCATCTCTACAAGAAGGACTCCTTGTGCAGCAACATTCAATGCACAGCCTACCAGAAACGACGCAGAGCCTGCACCTCTGTGAAAATTTGCTGCACGCCAAACTGCGATGATGCAGCTTGACTTCGCACTGAGAAGAGCGACGCAGCACCAGCGTAGCGACCGGAAATTCGACGCACGGCCCACCGGATCGACGCACAACCAAACCGGAGTGGCGCAGCCCAACTTCCAGAGAGGAATCGACGCAGCACCTGCCATGCAGGTAGAAAATTCAATGAAACGTCCACCGAATTGACGCAGCTCCTGTGACTTCATCCTACCAGCGCAGGAAATCCACGCATCGTCCCCGGGACGTCCGAAAACCCCACTACCCAAAGAGGATCCACAACAGAGCACCAGAAATCGATGCACAGCCATCCCTGTGTGAAAACTAAGCGACGCATCGCTGTATGCGGCCTGAGAAATCGACGCACATCCCCTTTGTTTCCACGCATCGCCTCCTCTGCTGTTCTTTGCAGTGATTTTGCATGCAAACCAGGTACTTTGTGCTTGAAAGAGACTTTATTTGCTTTTAAAAGACTTAAGACACTTTGGGGGCCATTCTGAATTTGGCGGGCGGCGGAAGACTGCTGGTCATTTCGACTTTCCTGCTGGGCCGGCGGGCGACCACCAAAAGGGTGCCCGCTGGCCCAGCGGGAAAGACCCTGCAACAATGAAGCCGGCTCCGAATGGAGCCGGCGGAGTTGCAGGGGTGCGACAGGTGCAGTTGCACCCGTCGCGATTTTCACTGTCTGCAAAGCAGACAGTGAAAATCTTTATGGGGCCCTGTTAGGGGCAGTGCAGGGGTCCCCAGGGGCCCCACGACACCCGTTCCCGCCATCCTGTTACTGGCCAGAAACAGGCTGGCGGGAAGGGGGTCGGAATCCCCATGGCGGCGCTAGAGGATTCTCCGGGCCAGGGGAAATCCGACGGGAAACCGCTGGATCCCCTTTTCTGACCGCGGCTTTACCGCCGCTGTCAGAATGGCCCTGGAAGCACCGCCAGCCTGTTGGCGGTGCTTCCGTGTCCCTCCACCGAGGGCCTTTATATCACTTTTACAGTGAAATCTGAACATTTACTTGTTGCATTTTAATCATTTTGATCTGCATCTTACAAAATAAATATTATATATTTTTCTAAACTCTGTGTGGTGTATTTTTGTGGTGCTATATGGTGTTATTGTATGATTTATTGCACAAATACTTTACACATTGCCTTCTAAGTTAAGCCTGACTGCTCAATGCCAAGCTACCAGAGGGTGGCCACAGGATAATTTGGATTGTGTGTCACTTACCTTGACTAGAGTGAGGGTCCTTGCTTGGACAGGTAGTAACCTGACTGCCAACTAAAGACCCCATTTTTAACAGTACCTTTGGAACTATCTGAACCTGGCTTTGCGCTATTGGAGCTGCAATAACATTCGGGACTACATTCTAATTTACTGATTCAACCACATTGTACGGTGGAGGATGATTTTGCAGCAACTATAAATTCATCATCTGAACCACTCTCAACATCTGCTACCTTTTTATTTTCACCAAATTTCTGTTTTGTATCTTACTCAGATTTTTCTGTTGGATTTAGGCATAATACTTCCCTAACTTCCCTAAGTAATTGCTGGAAACAGCTTCACTGTATGTAATGTATCTGCTCTCAACATTCTCTGCTGTGCCTCGCATCTAGCTTCAGCTACTATCTTCTCTGCTTTCCTCAGTCTCCTCTCGAATTTCTCAGCCTCTTTTTGTCTCACAACTAATTCCCAAATAGCAAGTGCTTCAAAGTGTGCAGGTCTAGGAAAGGGTATTGACTCAATCAACACCCTCCTCAGATTCTCTAGAATTCTCAGGTTAAAAGTTCCATAACTAGGAAAAGCTAAGCTGCCTTCCTTCTCAGTGTTTTTGCACCATTGATTTACCCAAAGACATGCTGAAATTCCTCCCTCTTCCAGTACCTCGAATGCCGGTGTACCTTCCCTAACTGTAATAAAGACATTTCCTCTCAACGCACTCCTTAAAGACTTGAAAAACTTCATTTTCACACACTTCTTATCCACAAACACAAAATCTATGAAACCAGGAAGTAATGTTTATCCTGCAGTCTTATTCACGAGCTGTACTCAACATATAGCGGTGCAGTCCAACAATCAATGCATGGCTTTCTCACCACCTGACCTATCGCAGCGTGGACCAGATGGTGTCATACTCACTCCATTCAGCAGCTGTGACTCGCTTCAGAGCCACCTCTCACACAAACCTTAATGCAAATATTTTGAGGTTAAAAAACAAAACCTGCCTGCTCAGTACAGGTAGGATTCATTTCAGAAGCTGCATGAAAATTTCGATTGTGGCCTTTTGCACAAACAGCTACTCTTCCAGCTGTGGCTTTCTTACAAACACAAGTAAGATTTGACCTGCAAACCTTACTCCAATTGGTACAGGTCCTCCATGTGCACTCTGGATTCACCTAATACCAACCAGCACATACACTCAAGGGAAACACTACTGGTATTGTCAAAACTAATCAATCGACCAACACCTTATCTGCAGACAATAAATTAACCAAGTGTCTTCATACACTTATACAATACTCTGGAATCTTAGGCTTCACAGGACCCATTACAACAATAACCACGTAGGCAATTTTTTCAGCATAAAGTGCAACATTCACTTGGAGTACACCAACTCCCCACTCTCTTACTTTGAGTACGCAAACTCCCTACTCAATTACCTTAGAGTACGCAAACTCCCTACTTCACCTCCGACATCACAGGTCACCGCGATTTAGCTAAGCATTGCAAGTGCAAACCCTACTCAAAACACATACCGTACACTTGTACCACATCGCTAGAATTTCATCAATCCCTGACTCTCCCCCTCACAAGACATAACCATAGCTCTGCTACCAAAACTGCTGGAGCACTGGGGGTCTAGGAAATTCTACTCTTCAGTTGTGGGTTCAACAACCACCAGCGCTCTGGTGGGACACCATAACCAATCTCAACCTCCGAGGCTGACTGAATCTTTAGACTTGGCGGAGTGTAATAGTCAGAATAATTTAACATTCACAGAACAATAACATGAGACCATAAACAATATTAAGCACTAACTTAAACTCCAAAATGGGTAACGTTTCACAACTTTATTACAATCCCAAAATCAAGGTTACATAAATGGTGTGCAAAACCAAGTTATAGATATAAATGAAAAACATAAGCTGACCAAAACATCTGTAAAGATTCAGCCTATTAAACATCCACACTGTCAAACACGCCTGAAGAATAATATAGATTAGCAACAATACAATATGTACATGATTATTAACGTTCAAAGCAGATGATGATAGTGACATCCGTAAATCATCGAAATACAATTTTCGCAATTAATTTCAGATTTCAGGTTTCAGAGCTGAGCCATTCCTAACACTAACACGAATTTAGACTTCCATGTCTATGAATGGGCTAACAAATGCGGACAAAATAATTTGGAAAAACATCTAACTAGGATAACTCACTATAAAAATATGCTGGTGTAACTAACTAAAAAGAGAAACAAGAAAGCACATTTAGTTATACCTCTTCTTGTGGGACAGCAGATGACGATGATTCATAAAGACAGGGCGGTCACCATCTTCCGGCATCAGTTGACAGCAGCATCAGGATGGCACAGAACATGGGCTGCCCATACAGCTGATCAGCAGTTCAGAATTAGTTGGCTGTATTAGTACTGAACCATATAACAGAATATGACAGTTAGGACTATGATGCGGAAACTCATCACGGGAATTAGAAAATAGTACAATTACAGCCGATTTAAACAGACTACAACAGAGTTCTATACAGCAGCAAAGCAGGCATGGGACTGACCTCAGTTCCAAAGTTCTTGGATAATTAGAAGTAGGCACGGTCCATTTATTGGTCCTCCAGGTGGGCACATTTCAGACATCAGATTCAGCATCCAATCACTACAGATGGCACCACCAAATTCTGCTACTTTTAAGGATCTTCTCAGACTACGTGTAATTCTGCCACATTGTTACATTTTCTAATAATTTGTTACTTGCAGTCCTTTTTTCATGACCTACAACAAACTAAACTAATACATTTCAACTGAGAAGAACAGATTTCCTGTTCCGCTCATCAGCTAGAGCAAACAGTGTTACCTTATTGCATTTAAAACATGTCTTTGCCTACAATGCAGTAGGACATTCAACATTACATTAGCAGCCTTAGGAAATAATTCAGGTTAGAGGGGACAGAATAAACAAGGGATTTTCCATTACTGCAGCAAAATAAATCTTTTTCAGGCCTAGTCAAGTGAAGGAAGTCTTAATACACATTAATACACTTAATAATACATTAATAAAACGTATTGTTCGTGGTACACAGTACGAACGGTGACCACATGGTTCACTAGAAATTAAGTGTGCACAATTTACAACTCACATTATTTTTTCTGTTAGGCTTTTAAATGCAGGTTAATTAATCACCATCTGCTAACTTCTGTGCCACTAATTTATTAATGATATTTTGCTCTCTATCACAGAATATAGATAGTCCAGGAGCTAGTCTACACTTTGCATCTGACTAACTGAAGTGATCTTGCAATTTGTAATCAAGATTTTATGGACCCACTTCGGTAGACCTTGAGGTTGGAGCTAGGCAGCTCAGATGATGTTACACCGCCTAACTTTACACCTAGAGGCACTTTCATTCATTTGTGGAGCCAGGATTCCGGACCCCAGATGGAGTGGATACAATTCCCATCATTAGGTTCATCCTCATGGTGTGGCATTCCCAACTAAAGGTTCAAAGTAGTCTGTTGCTCTACTAGAATGTGCCACTACAGCAGCACATAGCGTCTGCGTCTGTGTGGAAAGCACTTGTGTGGGACAATCCTAACTCACAATAACCCCGGGGCATATTCTGTAACCAGACACGTAGTATGCGCAGCAATACGCTGGTGCAAGCTGATGGGTACATGTCTTCATAGTACCATCTACATCCAAGTATATATTTTTAAAGTATCGCTTTAATCGAATGCTTCGAAAATCAAGAAAATGCTGCGCAAGAATGCCGGCCAGGGTTGCATTTCTAACGCTACAATCCTGTATCCTTTGCTGCCGTTGAACAGCCCACAAACCTCCATTTTGGAACTGCCTTGTCATTTCAGCCAATGTTTGAATCGTTGTAATTCGATTAAACCCATGCACATTTCATTGTTTAATGTCGGGTGTATGTGTGTGTGCATCTCATGATGTCATGTAAAGAACAGTCAACCAGTATAAATAAACTCACAAGCTGTGCAATTCGTGGTAGTAAAATCTGAGCAGAAGTAGAGCCAATGCGCATTACGTAAATTACATAAAAAAGTATTTCAACAGAATGAGCAGAAATTAATTTAAAAATGTCATCTAAGAATATGGAATGCCATTGAAGCAACGCAAAATAGTACTAGAAGCATAAAATACAACTAAGAACTGTTGTTTGTAAAATAACATACCGCATCCTGTGTTGCAGATTTACGAAGCTCCTTCCCGGGTTCTTCTATGGAAATATGATTAAATGAGACGTAATAAAATGCCACAGGCCCGTTAACCTAACTGTAATTCGTAATTGCTAGCTGTCTGCTAAACACGTTGCATCTAATTAAGTGCTCATAGCGAGGTATGCATTTTTTAATTATCTGGCACTGCTGTACGGTGCAGTCTCTCTCAAGATGCCTATGAATAATAATGAAACGTGTTTGTGCATCCCGCTGTCTTCTCCGTATACGTGAATGGGGAAAAAGCTTGACTTTATTAAATCAGTTCTGATCAGTTAATAAAACGAAGTCAAAGGTTAAAGAAGACTGAAAATGCATTCTGTCACTTTAGACTACTAATGAGTAAACTGATTAACCACGTCAGCCTTTCCTAATGTTGATTAGGCAGAACATTCTGCTCGTCAGACTTGATACTGCCCTCGGAAAGACCTTTAAATATCGGTTTCTCTGTGAAGACTTATTTCATATATTAGAGCACTTCAGATTATATAAGAAAAGGGAGCATTTTTTGCAACTAGCTTGCTTCTTTTTCAACATGCAATGGTCGAGCCAGAATGTACAGCACAGCAACACTGTTATGTTTGGTGGGCTCTAGGCCTCATACAATCAACACTAGGCCCTTTATTGACCAAGATACCTTGCAAGGTTACAAATCCAGACCACCACGGGATGCATTATACAATGCTGCTCATTTTCCTTCTTTGCACAGATGCACTTTTCAAAAGGTGCGCCCAGCGCAAACAAGAAGACTGCGCCATATTAGACTGAATACACTACCCCCAGGGCAGCCCTGAAGTCAGTGCATTCAAGTGAAATACAGACCAGCATTGAAGCAGACGCTCCATGTTTCACTGTGCTGGCTGCAACTTGCCTGCATTTTTAATGTTACTGTTTATACTGAAAGTAATGTGTGTGATCCACTGAAGGATTTATTATGAGAAAACACACTTCACCCCTAGGGTTGTTTTCTGATTGCCAACCTGTTAGACCTGGCATCCTTAGGGTGGTCTAACCCCCGACATTATGGGGTTTATTATGACCCTGGCGGTCATTAGACTACCAGGGTCACAGTGTCGGTCAGACCACTGTGTTCGTGGCGGTCCGGCGGCCGGACATTATGACCATGGCGGAGCCGCCATTGTCCAACCACTGACATGGCCAGGATGCCACCAGCTTACATCCTGGCGGTCCCAGCAGTTGTAATCCGCCAGGTCAGGGCTACCCTGGGGATTGCAAGTCCTCATCTGCCAGCCTGTCTATGGCAGTAAACACCGCCAAGGAAAGGCTGGTGGAATGGGGGGCTTGGAGGGCCCCAGGTGACCCCTGCACTGCCCATGCACTTTGCATGGGCAGTGCAGGGGCCCCCATGCACAGCCCCATCACGCATTCTACTGCCCGAATTACGGGCAGTAAAATGAGTGACGGGTGCTGCTGCACCCACTGTACCTCCACATTGCAGCGCACTCCATTAGGAGCGGGCTTCAATATTAAGGCTCTGTTACCCGCTGGGCCGGCGGGCGAAAATTCAGTTTCCACCCGCCGGCCCAGTGGGGAAACCATAATAGGGCTATCGGGGTTCAGGCCGCACAGGCGGCCTGATGGCGGTATGGCTTTGGCAGGTGCCCTCTGTCATCTGCCAATTTCATAATGAGGGCCTCTGCCTTTTACCTCATATTTTGCTGCTGTATCTTTTTGTTGGCCTTAGGACTCTTAGCATACCCGATACCCAAAGCTTGCTTTATATATATATATATATATATATAAATATATATATATATATATATATATATATATATATACTACTAGTGGGCTTGCGGGCACTGATTGTGCCATCCACCTAAGTAGCCCTGTAAATATGCCTCAAGCCTGCCACTTCAGAGCCTGTGTGTGCAATCTCACTGCCACCCCAGCTTGCCATTTAAAACCTCTTGCTAAGTCTTAAACTCTCCTTTTCTTACATTTAAGTCAGGCCTAATGTATGCCCTAGGTAGCCCATAGGGCAGGGTGCCATGTAAGTGAAAGGCAGGACATGTAATTTTAAGTTTTTCATGTTTTGGTAATGAAAAGCTCCCAAAGTCATTTTATTATTACTGTGAGGTCTGCCCCTCTCATAGGCCAGCACTGGGAAATCCTTGTAATATTTTTGAGCCGTAATCCCTGATCTGAGAGGAGTAGCTGCATCATGTTTAATACCATTTGAGTGGTAATAATAAATCCTCTCTACTTGCAAAGGCGGATTTATTATTACTATTTTAGAAATGCCACTTTTAGAAAGTGGGCATTTCTCTACTCTCACTGCCCTGTGTGCCCACAGCCTATCTACAAAACATGTCTGGCTTGGGCTAGGTCACAGCTACACTTGTGCATTCCCTTCAGACACCTACAACACAGGATACTCAGCTGCATCTCCATTCATCTGCACACTGATGGGTCTTCCTGGGGAGTTGTGAAGGTGTCCCATTTACATCTCAAAGGGTAGTGGCAGGGCCCTAACAAAGGGGCTGATTATCTCCGACTGATAGTCTGGAGCTGGGGCTGAAAGGGGGACCTGTGCAAGTTCACAAAAACCTTTGAAGTCATCCCCAACATCAAAGGCATTTTCTAGTATAAGTACTGGGTCTCTGGACCACTCAAATCAGTACACTTCTGACCTCATGGAAATGCTTCTGGAGTAAAGCCTGATATGTGTCAAGACTGGCACTCTGCCAGGATTGGCTGTCCTCAGGAACTGCTGCCCTACCTTGCTGCGCTGCCCTGCTGCACCACCCTGCTGCCTGCTGATGACTGCCCGGTAGCCCAGGACTCATCAACCAGCCCCAGAACAACCCTGAGAGGCTTTGCTGTACTTTGCTACCCGCTTACATCAACAACCCTAAGCAGCTTTGCTGGACTTTTCCACCCGCTTCCATCAAAGGCCCCGAGTGGCTTTGTGCATTTTACTGACTGCTCCAATCACCAAGTCCCGTTGCCACAGCAGTGTCTTCCCCCTGGTACCGTAGGCCTCTGCCTCGCAGTTCCCCGTGGGCCCACCTGTTTCCTTGTGACCCCGTTGGGGAAAGACCCTGCCCGGGAACCCAACACTCAGTCCCTCTCCAAGAAGAGTGCACCGCGGACTCTACTGTAGTCTTTGGAGACAGCACCAACTCATGCTGAGGAGTCCCCGGCAACAAATCAGCCTTGTATTGTTTAACCCTAAAAAGTGAATAACTAATAATTGACAGATTGGATTTCTGTCATTCTGATCTTGATTTATGCAGATAAACAAGCTTTATTTTTTGACTCTTGTGTGGAGTCTTTTTGTGGTGTACCTTCTGAGATTACTGTGTGTGTGTTGCACAAATACTTTACATATTGCCTTCTAAGTTAAGCCTGCCTTCTCTGTGCCAAGCTACCAGAGGGTGAGCACAGGTTAATTTAGGTAATGTTTTTTAACTTGCCCTGACTAGGATTGTGGTCCCTACTTAGACAGGGTGCATACCGAGACCCGTTTTCAAACACAACTCAATTTAATGAAGAAGGATAGAGAAAGAGCCCTCTGTCTGGATTCAGACACAATTTAGAAATGAAGTTACTGGCAGGGCTGAAAAGGCATTGAAATTGTGGAATACAGGGCAATGGGTACTGGGCTCAGACAAACATACTGAAACAGTGTGATTTAAACTTCATCACTACATGTCACAGAAGCAATATATATGTAAACCTTACACTATAAACTCTATTTGCCTTAACTTTATCGATTTAAGCTGAAGCATACAATTGTGTTACTGAGGTGTATTCACTGTAGAAACTAGAGCTTTATATACATATGTGTTCTAATGTTTAGGTTCACATGAAGATTCATTGTTCTCCTTTGCATTTATGTAGGGAAATGCCCTCCTTGGCATGATTACCCCCTAACTTTTTTCCTTTTTGTGATGCCAGTTATGATTGAAAGTGTGCTGGGACCCTTCTAACTAGGCCCCAGCACCAGTGTTCTTTCCCTGAACTGTACCTTTGTTCCCACAATTGGCACAGCCCTCGCACACAGATAAGTCCCTTCTAAATGGTACCCCTGGTACCAAGGGCCCTGTGGCCAGGGAAGGTCACTAAGGACTGCAGCATGTATTAAGCCACCCTGGGGATCCCACACTCAGCACATGTACACTGCCTCACAGCTCGTGTGTGCTGGTGGGGAGAAAATGATTAAGTCGACATGGCACTCCCCTCAGAGCGCCATGCCCTTAACCTACTGCCTGTGGCATAGGTAAGTCACCCCTCTAGCAGGTCTTACAGCCCTAAGGCAGGGTGCACTATACCACAGGTGAGGGCATAGTTGCATGAGCACTGTGCCCCTACAGTGTCTAAGCCAAACCTTAGACATTGTAAGTGCAGGGTAGCCATAAAGAGTATATGGTCTGGGAGTCTGTCAATTACGAATGCCACAGTTCCATAATGGCTACACTGAAATCTGGGAAGTTTGGTATCAAACTTCTCAGCACAATAAATGCACACTGGTGCCAGTATGGAATTTATTGTAAAATACACCCAGAGGGCATCTTAGAGATGCCCCCTGAACACCAGTCCGACTCCTAGTGCTAGGCTGACCAGTTTCTGCCAGCCTGCCACAACCAGATGAGTTTCTGGCCACTTGGGGTGAGTGCCTTTGTCACTCTGTGGCCAGGAACAAAGCCTGCACTGGTTGGAGGTACTTCTCACCTCCCCCTGCAGGAACTGTAACACCTGACGGTGAGCCTCAAAGGCTCCTGCCTGTTGTTCCAGCACCCCAGGACATCACAGCTAATGGAGATGCTGCTCCTCCGGACACAGCCCCCACTTTTGGCGGCAAGTCCGGAGGAGATAATGAGAAACACAAGGAGGAGTCACCTACCAATCAGGACAGCTACTAAGGTGCCCTGAGCTGAGGTGACCCCTGCATTTAGAAACCCTCCATCTTGAGTTTGGAGCATTCCCCCAATAGGAATAGGGATGTGCCACCCTCCCCTCTGGGAGGAGGCACAAAGAGGGTGTAGCCACCCTCAAGGACAGTTGCCATTGGCTACTGCCCCCGAGACCTAAACACACCCCTACATTTAGTATTTAGGGGCGACCCTGAACCCACGAAATCAGATTCCTGCAACCTGAAGAAAGAAGGACTGCTGATCTGAAAGCCCCGCAGAGACGACGGAGACACCAACTGACTTGGCCCCACCCCTACCGGCCTGTCTCCAGACTCAAAGAACCTGCAGAGGACTGCCCTGCACCTAAAGGACCAAGAAACTCCAGAGAACAGCGGCACTGTTCAGAAACTGCAATAACCTTGCAGCTTTAAAGCAACTTTCAAAGAGACTCCACTTCCCTCCAGAAGCGTGAGTCTTCACACTCTGCACCCGACGACCCAGACTCGAGTTTGGAGAAACCAACATCGCAGAGAGGACTCCCAGGCAACTCCAACGATGTGGACATCCTGAGTCGACCTCCCTGCACCCCCACAGCGACGCCTGCAGAGAGGATCCAGAGGCGCCCCCTGACCGTAACTACTTGGTAACAAAATAACCCGACGCCTGGACCAAGCACTACACCTGCAGCTCCCAGGAACTAAAGGAACCACCTACCAGTGCAGGAGTAACCAGCAGGTGGCCCTCATCCTAGCCCAGTCGGTGGCTGGCACGAGAAGCCCCCATGTGCCCTGCCTGCATCGCCTAAGTGATTCCCGGGCCCCTCCATTGACCTTGCTGGTGCTGTGGCTTTGGGGTTGCCTTGAACCCCCAACAGTGGGCTGCCTGTGCCCAGGAGACTGTCTGTGTAAGTGCGTAACTTACCTGCAAAAACTAACCAAACTTACATCCCCCAGGAACTGTGGATTTTTGCACTGTGTCCACTTTTAAAATAGCTTATTGCCATTTTAACTAAAACTGTGTGTACTACGGTTTTAAATCAAAGTTATATACTTACCTGTGTGAAGTACCTTACATTTTATGTACTTACCTCAAATCTTGAATCTTGTGGTTCTAAAAATAAATTAAGAAAATATATTTTTCTATATAAAAACTTTTGGCCTGGAGTTAAGTCTTTGAGTGTGTGTTCCTCATTTATTGCCTGTGTGTGTACAACAAATGCTTAACACTACCCTCTGATAAGCCTACTGCTCGACCACACTACCACAAAATAGAGCATTAATATTATCAAATTTTGCCACTATCAACCTCTAAGGGGAACCCTTGGACTCTGTGCACACTATCTCTCACTTTGAGATGGTATATACAGAGCCAACTTCCTACAATTTGCATTTGTTCTTCAAGATGCACTGCATTTATTGAAAGTACATTGCATATGTTATCATAAATTCATTTATTTATGCTTTGTATTTATTCTGACATTATGCATGCACATGTAATTGAGTATTCAAAGTGGACATTGAAAAAAAGTTGGGTTGTCTGGGCCTTTATTTCTTAACATAAAATGTATTTTTCCTTGCTCTGTATGTTTTTTTTCCTATACAGGTGCTTTTTTTGTGATTTCATAGCTAAAGAAAGGAATATTGTGTATTAGAGACATTAGGCCTTAGATGAGAAATTTTGGCAAGAACAGGTCAATATAATGAGCAAAAGAAGTTTCCTATTCATCACGTATCAGGAACGAGGGTGCTCAAGGTCAACTTGGTCATTCAAGCTCTGTGGGGTGGGAAAATCAACAGATGTTGCAGATGCACACTATGAGAAAGAGAAGCAATTGGGCTTTTGGTTAAGAGAAACGGACGCCTCTCAAACCTTTTGGTCTTAATTTAGTGTTCACACTGTTAGATTCTATGGCAGATTTCTTTTTGACTTTGAGAGGTACAGACCTTTGGTCCTTGCGATTGTATAGCCTTATGCTACTGAGAATGGACCTACTCTATTGCTTCAGCTTTCCAGTTATGATGGTGTATCTTTATTGTATGATCTTGCTATGCACCTATATTGGGATGATTACTAATTTGTAAAAACAAAAAAAAACTACTAAACTTTACATACAAATGTCTGGTCCTCACTGTGTGGCTAAATGGGCTCCATGAAAGTTAAATTGTAAATTTGTTGTAAACTCCCTTGCCCCCGAGTGAACTAAAAAGTTCCATCAGATGAAGACTGATGAAGACTGACCTCCGCTTCCATGAGAACTCCAGCTGATGGCAGCCAGTCAGATGGATAGTTATTGAAGCAGTGAGTTAGAGTGTCCCATACTAGACTTGCCAAACCCAGTCCAAGCCTCTTAAGCATATGGTTCAATTTGCAAGGTTGACGGAGTTGCCGCAGTTTGGGAGATAGTTGTAATTGTCTGCTAAGTTTGTTGTGCTCGTTGTGAGACATCATTGATAGCACAATTGAGATAGGGACATTTATAGTGAATCCTAGTGCAAAAGGAGAAGTTACACCAATATGAGTGATTCCCCACTGATCAAGGTTTCATTTGAGTATGAGTCATAGTAGGTCAGAAAGTGTCACTTCGGATCGTTTCTTGTGTGATTGAGTTCTTTAATTTCTATAATGCAGCAGACAAGTTTATTTGTTGATATCGCTTTGAGGGTATTTTAATCCGTGTTTAGTGCTGAGAAGAGTGTGTTTGTGAAAAAGTGTAAGGTAGAGTGAGCCACTGCAAGGAGTGAGGCTGACATCACAGTGTGTAACAGTGGGATTGGTTGATTTGTGTAGAGCTGGGTTGTAATTGTTTGCCTATGTCATATAGGTCCATGCTGTCTTTGGGTGTTGCTGTCAAACGAGAATTGTGGGTAAAGAGTTATTTCCTGTCTTGAATCAGATTGCTAATTGCAATTGTTGACAATATTATTGCAAAAGGAAATGTTTTCAGGCCATACGAGATCTAATATGGGGAGATGTAAAAATACCAGTTTGGGATGGAGGAGAAGCACCGCCTGAAGGTATGCCAGGTCATTATATGGCTATGAATGTGGGTCTTCAGACATGTATTTGGCCGAATCAATGGCATAACATCACAGAGAAAGAAGTTGCATTGTTTACATGCACATTTGCATGGCACATTTAATTTGAGACTCATTGAACATTTGAGGAGAGTATTGTACAAGATGAAACCACAACCTAGACACACTCAGTACAAAGCACATAATGCTTGGGAGTGTGCGGCCCATGCTAAGCAGAAGGAAATATATTAGTGAAGAGTTCTAAAGGCAATGCATACTTGTGTGGATGCTAGATAGGATGCAAAATAAAAAAGTTGGAGGACTGACATGATAGAGTGAGCTAGATTGTACCCGGCATTGATGAGTGAAGAGACTGATAAAGATAAAGAGAGAGGAAAGACAAAGAAAAAGAAAAAGAAGGGGGAAAAGGCAAAAGACATAGAGAATATAGACGAAGATAGTGATGGTGACTCTAGCGATGACTTCTTGGATGTGTTTATATCAGCGCATCCACCCCCACATAATGAGACTCAACTTGAGGAAATGAGTAGTGCAATCCCAATGGAAATTCAGGAGTACCCTTCTCACCAATAAAAACAGGTGTGTATATGAGTCAAAACCTGATGGGATGGAGTTCAGAGATTAATACCCTTGCTAACTCTACCATTCACAGTGCCCCAGATGCAATTGTTCCAATCATTATTGGTCCCACAGTTACTATATATATATAAACCAGAGTTATCAGGAGCTGCAACACATACTTTGATGATTCCTACTGGAAAATATCATCCTTGGATAGGGATGAACAGGAAATGCTTTTGGCTGACAGTCAGGTTACCCCCTGTTCAAGCAAGGACCCTCACTCTAGTCAGGGTAAAAGAGAGTCACCCTCTGCTAACCCCTGCTTACCCCCTTGGTAGCTTGGCAGAGCAGTAGGCTTAACTTCAGAGTGCTAGGTGTAAAGTATTTGTACCAACACACACAGTAACTTAATGAAAACACTACAAAATGACACAACACAGGTTTAGAAAAATAGGAAATATTTATCTAAACAAAACAAGACCAAAATGACAAAAATCCACTATACACAAGTCAAGTTATTAATTAAAAATCAAAAAGAGTCTTTAAGTAGTTTTAAAAACACACTAGCGCTGCTAGAGTCAAAATGTACCTGGTGTGCATCAAAAATAACCCCGCACAGGCAGGTGTGTATCAAAAATAACTCCGCACGGCGGTACTTGAGTAAAAAATCCTGCCGCACGATGATCTGAAAATCCCGCAGCGCAGGTTGTGATCTCCCAGCCTCCGTCAGCGATGCTGTGCGTTGTTTCTCCTGCTCCGTGCGTCGATTTTTTGGTCGCGTTTCCTGCAAGCGACGTTTCTCAGCTGCGGAGCCGGCGGTGCGTCGTTTTTTCAACCGCAGATCGGATTTACATCAATCTTTTCCCCGCACAGCGCTCTGTGCGTCGATTTTCTTGTCTTTAGGCTGCCAGCTTCTCCTTTCAGGGTCCCAGGAACTGGATGGGCACCACAGGGCAGAGTAGGAGTCTCTCCAGAGACTCCAGGTGCTGGCAGAGAGAAGTCTTTGCTGTCCCTGAGACTTCAAACAACAGGAGGCAAGCTCTAGATCAAGCCCTTGGAGATTTCTTCTCAAGATGGAAGGCACACAAAGTCCAGTCTTTGCCCTCTTACTCTGGCAGAAGCAGCAACTGCAGGATTGCTCCACAAAGAACAGTCACAAGCAGGGCAGCTCTTCTTTCTCAGCTATTCAGCTCTTCTCCAGGCAGAGGTTCCTCTTGGTTCCAGAAGTGTTTCTAAAGTCTGTAGATTTGGGTGCCCTTCTTATACCAATTTTAGTCTTTGAAGTCACCTTTCTTCAAAGGGGACTCACACATACTTGTGAAATCCTGCCTTGCCCAGGCAAGGCCTCAGACACACACCAGGGGGTTGGAGTCTGCATTGTCAGAGGCAGGCACAGTCCTTTCAGATGAGAGTGACCACTCCACACCTCCCTCCTAGCAGAGATGGCTAATTAGGAAATGCAGGCTACACCCCAGCTCCCTTTGTGTCACTGTCTAGTGTGAGGTGAAAAACAACCCAACTGTCAAACTGACCCAGACAGGGAATCCACAAACAAGGCAGAGTCACAGAATGGTTTAAGCAAGAAAATGATCACTTTCTAAAAGTGTAATTTTCAAACACACAATCTCAAAACCAACTTTACTAAAAGATGTATTTTTAAATTGTGAGTTCAGGGACCCCAAACTCCACATGTCCATCTACTCTCTAGGGGAATCTACACTTTAATCATATTTAAAGGTAGCCCCCATATTATCCTATGAGAGAGACAGGCCTTGCAACAGTGAAAAACGAAATTGGCAGTATTTCACTGTCCGGACATATAAACCAAATTACTGTATGTCCTACCTTATCCATACACTGCACCCTGCCCTTGGGGCTTCCTAGGGCCTACCTTAGGGGTGCCTTACATGTAAGAAAAGGGAAGGTTTGGGCCTGGCAAGTGGGTACACTTGCCAAGTCGAATTTGCAGTGTAAAAATACACACACAGACACTGCAGTGGCAGGTCTGAGACATGATTACAGGGTTACTTGTGTGGGTGGCACAACCAGTGCTGCAGACCCACTAGTAACATTTGATTTACAGGCCCTGGGCACCTCTAGTGCACTTTACTAGGGACTTAACGGTAAAACAAATATGCCAATCATGGAGAACCAATTACATACACATTTTAAACAGGAGCACTTGCACTTTAGCACTGGTTAGCAGTGGTAAAGTGCCCAGAGTAATAAAAACAGCAAAATCAGAGTCCAGCACACATCAATAACCTGGGGATCAGAGGCAAAAAGTTAAGGGAGACCAAGCCAAGGATGAAAAGTCTAACACTCCTTTGGTACAGACTAAGATTACTACACCCCATGTTGCTCCTGTAACTTCATTAGTGAATCAGGCAAGATTTTCCCCTTCAGGAGAACCAGCTTAAGGATTGCAAATTCTTAACATGTCCATTTGGAATTTACCTCTGAGTGTTAACCTTAGCACTCCCAGAGAAGGAATAGTGTCTAATTCCGCTGTAACGCAGATTGGTCTTAGTGCTAAAGAATTTGATGAGTGGCTTAAAAGTTTAGTTGAAACCTCAAGAGAAGGGCCAAGCTCAGGATTAAGCAGAGAGACAATGCAGTCCCTGGTGAGAGGAAATATAGTGGAAGTGGTTAAATTAAAGTTACAAGTGGATGAAATGATATCAGGAAATCTTGAGCTTTCTTGATTATATACCTACCAAGAGAATTAACTTTGTGTTTATGTGTAAAGTCATCACTAAAAATGCAGTACAAGCACATGACAAATTGTCTGAATTGGCTCAAAATTACGATGTAGATTTAAATGGAACCAAGTCATTGCAGAGAAGCTATTGTGTGTGTTTTGATGAGAATGACATTTGTAGCATGTGAAGTCCTGGAATGAAAACATAAATTAAGGAGTTGATTCATAACATAAAAAGATGGAGGGAATTAGATAAGTGGTAAGGCAGATAGGAGAAGAACAGAGATAATAAAAAGACAAAGGGAGAGCCACCTCCGTCCACAGTGGTGGGAGAGGGTACATCAGTTTTTCCATTGAGGGAAGTGTCTGTTAGACGTTATGTCCATGTGCCTTGGGAGCAGAAGTGATCTCATGTCATTCACTAATGATTTCCCCAAATTGAGAGAAAAGCCAGTGGAATGGTACATACAGGTTGAGCAGTTTGTGAAACTTTCGCAGGTCTTGTGGGTGGATTTGTCATATCGCTATAGCCCTGTGAGTCCCCAGCTCCAGCAGGGCTCACACCAACCTCTGATACTGTCACTGAGTGAACAGGTGTTCCTCCTAGCAGTGCCACTGTGTTCCTCTCTGCAGGGTGCCTGGGCCTGTCGCTATGCCAGTAAGTTAGAATTGTTGCCAATCATCCCTTGGGCCATGAACATCAGTGCCTCACCTCCACCATCAGCATGTGCCTCCCAGTGCCTCGCCGCAGTCCCAGGGCTGCCCATTGTGAATTTTCACTGCTTCTTGGTGTCCCAGTTGTGCTAAAGATCCCTCTTAATATATCCAGGCCTCCATTGCCCCCATCACCGCCAGGGCCCAGTATCAGTGTCCACTCTGTATTCACACTTTGTGCGGAGTACTGGCCACATGTCACCGCTTAATCACCATCGCAGACCTCACCGCTGTTGTTTCTTGAGCAATTTGAGGGATGCAGGAAGGTCAGAGGGGATTCAGTGTGGCCTGCTGGGGCCGTTAGGATCAAGGCTCCTCGGTGGCTACCATGATAGTGGTGTTGGCTCTCTTCCCCGTAGGCTAGAGGGAGTTGACGCAACCTCCAAAATGCTACTGCCCAGTGTAACCAGAGGGCTTCCTTCACTCTGCTGAGTCATTGTGGTATCCCAGAGCATGCCTCACCTGCTACTTTTGCAAACATGGGCAGCGGAGCCCTATATACTGTAAGCTAGCTATAGAGTGGCCAGAGAAGGAGTCACAAATAAATCCAGTGACAAATGCTCTGTCACCATTAGTGATGAAAAAGTATCCAACCAGTGATGAAGATACAAGCTAAAGATATTGATCGGGTTAAGATTGATAGGACAACCCAAGAGCCCAAAAGAATTACAGTGGAATGGAGACTCTTTAGGCGAAAGACATGGGAGTTTTGTGCCTAGATTTGTAACAGGATTGATATCTGAGAGTAGCTTGCTGGTTCAGCAGCATTTGATTTATTGCCAAAATAAATTGATTGATGAAATGTTGAGATGTGTGAAATTTTGCAGTGATGAATTGAAGCTGAAGAAAAAGAGACTAAAGGAGAAATTGATGATGGTGCAAATGAAAGCTGCACAGGGAGGAGAAGAACAGAGTCAGCCTTTTTGTAGGGAATGTTGGTCCTATGCAAGGAGTGTATCAGCAGGGAATGCTAGTGATGTAAGGTGGAAACTGGTTCCCACAAGAAGGTAGAGAGTGCAATATTTCGATTCACCTGAGTACTGGGATTAATGTGGTAACTTTGAAAAAGGCGAATCCTTGTCAGTACTACAATAAATTGGGGTATTGGAAACAGGAATGCCATCTTAACCCTCAAAATTAAGGGTCTACAGAACCACAGGGTAATAGCTCCCTACAGTCAAAAAATGTACAATGACTGAAAATGTAAACCTTTAATATGCCCCAAGTTCTAGTGATGCAACTTCTACAAGCCTCGATACCACAGCAAAATATAAATGGTCCCAGATTTCATTAAAATCAAGTTGTGAACGTAAATCTGAATTATTACTCATTATGAGGGTGCCTAAGGGGCGAGGAAAATTGTGTTCTCTGCACAGCCTTAAAGGTACACCAGGCTGGTCCACTCGTAGATGATCAGGTGATCTTACCCGTACTTGTAGATAATCAGGTGAATTGCCACCCCATATCTTTCCTGATTGGTGCTGGTGCTACTCACTCTACTGTTAGAACAGTGGAAGTTCCAAACCTACCCCCCTCAGGAAAAAGAATCCAAGTTGTAGGAGTCACAAATAAAGAAATTACAAGCCCCTTAGCAAGGAAGTACCTGTTAAAATAGCGTCCATAGAAGAGAATCACCAATTCGTGGTTTGTGATTTTAATCCATTAAGGCCCTCTTTATGAATATGGCAGTATACACCATCACCCGCCGTGGCAACGGTGAACAGAATACCGCCATTGGCGGCTAACAGAAACCCGCCATATAAAGATGCCAAAAACAGAACCAGCCAAAATTTATGTTACTTCCAACCACCACCATGGCCTTGTCGGCAGAAAGGCAGCATATCCCTCCCCACCACCGCCGAGCACACAAATCCCCCGCCCTCCAATTAATGATGCACAAATCACTGCGGTGGTTAGTGGATGCCGAATGACCATTGGCGGTACAGACTGCCACGACCAGCAATGGGACCCAACAGCAAGAAATGCACACATTGGCAAGTTTGAAACCCACACACCTGACACACATCCGCAACACTATAAAACACTCACAGACCCCACAATCCTTTGCATCGCCAATAGGAGAAACCAGACTGAAAACACTACAAGCAGACGCTGAATGCAACAACACACAACTCATACACCCAACCACACAACAGCACCCTCACCAATATCCACACACCACCCACAACACACACCATGGCACCCCCTAAGCACCCACGCTTCACAGAAAGGGAGTTAAGAACAATGGTGGACAAGATACTCAAGGTGGAGCCACAAATATTCAGTGCACAGGTCCAGCACACACCCATCGCCAGGAAAATGGAGTCATGGCAGACAATAGTGAACAAGGTGAACGCAGTGGGAAATCATCCTCGCACAACGGACAACATCCGTAAGAGATGAAACGACCTGCGCGGGAAGGTGAGGTGAATGGCATTGAGGCACAACATTGCGGTCCAGAAGACTGGGGGAGGACCCCCACCAACACCCCCGACTACACCGACTGGGAGGAAAAGGTACAGGCCATCCTGCACCCAGAGGGCTTCACTGGACTCACTGACAGAATGGACTCGGGTAAGTCATCTACAATTAACCCACATCTACCACACCTGTAATGCATGCACCACCTCACCCCTCCAACTAGCACCAGGACCACACCCTACCCTGCCCACAATCACTACATCCAGTCACCTTGAATGTTGCAGGACAACATCCCTCCCCCTGTGCACAGCCACCCCCCCTGCAAGGTATCATATTGGTACCACCCCACCCACAATGCACCTCCATATCCCATGCTAAATGCAATGGCAACCTCACAAAAGGACCCTGCATTGCCCAACAGTGGAAAACCTGCACAAAATAGGCCTGCCCTGTGCACCCCATCCAATTTTGTAAATGTACCATACATGTCCATTCTCCTCCACAGGCACCACCACCCATGCCACCCTGACGGAAAGGCCAAGGAGTGCCATCGCCCCACATGGAGACAGAGGCACCACTCAGGACACTGGTGAGGGAACTCTGGACAGTGAGGAATACCCTGGCCCATCATACAGTCCTGGACCTTCACCATCCAGCAGCCCCAACCAGGACACCACTGACACTCCTACCACCCAGCCATCAACATCAGCACATGGCAAACAACCCCACACCAGTGTATCCAGGCCACAGACTAGTGGAACACAAGTACAAAGGCCACAGTCTCCACCTACCAACAGGCAGGATGACGATGGCCCCAGTACAAGTGCTGCCACCAGACCTGTGCAGGGGACACAGGCACAGGGTCTAGGGCCAGTGGGAGGGCATCAGTGGCCCAGGGGGAGGCCAAAGGATGGATACTGCGGCCCAGGAGGTGATCACTGAGGTCCTGGGAGCATACCACCATACCCAGGACAGGATGGGCCAGATCGTGGCCACCCTGGAGCAGAATCAAAGGCAGCAGAAAGCACACCACCAAGAGGCCATGGAGCAGTGGATGCAGCTCAATGCCACCATGGCCACGTTTGCAGGGGTGCTGCTGCACCACTTCCCAACCCATCCTGAGACCCCCACAAACCAGGAAGCCCCTACCACAGACCACGATACAGACCAGCCATCAACATCAGCAGTGGCAACTGGACTGGTGCCACTGTCTAAGGACACACAGGAGACCAGAACCCCTACCCGTACAGCCCAACCACAGACACTGAAACGGTCCCTCAGACCCAGATATGGCAATGGTACACCTGCCAAGACCAAGGCACTGTCAAAGAAGTGACTCTGACACAAACTGTCTCCCAAGTGTGCCTGCCATTGAACCACCATCCTCACTGGCCAGTATCAACTCAACAACTAGTAAAGTACAGATGGACATATAACCACTGCCAATAATCTCTGAGACCTTGTAGCCAGTATGGACACCCACCATCAGCCCACTCCCATCACTTTAAAGAGCACCAATGCATCCCTGACACCTACTAAAACACATGTGCACCAATTTCAATGTCCCCTGTCATTATGTTGAATCAAATCAAAGTATGAATGCAATGGGCAGTTAAATTGAGTAACCAGACCTTTATTGCAGGAATTGCACCCCATGCACAACATGATGTGGAGTGAACAGAAATGTCTAACAAGTTGTTTATCATGTCACATGGCACCTGAAATTCATGTTACAGTGTAAATGGCTACAGACTCCACACCCCCATAGAGAATAAGTCAGACTGACAGTATGCAGTACAGACAACATCATCAGAGAACAGTTCCTCATAGTCACTGGAAGTATAGTTGGATCAGTTGGTTCCTGGATTGTACATCTTCCCCCTCTTCATCATCACCGTTACTCTCATCCCTTCTCAGAGGAAGCTGGTCTGAATATACAGCACCCTCCTCCTCCAAGAGGGGGATAGATTTCCCCACAGCCAGGTTGTGCAGCACGCAGCATGCCACCATTATCCTACACACCTTCTCAGGACCATAGCACAGAAAACCCTAAAAAATATGGAGACCACGGAATCTAGCCTTCAAGAGACCTATAGTGGGCTCAGTCACCCTCCTAGTACGTCCATATGCCTCATTGTAATTCCTCTTTGCATCTGTTCTAGGATTCCTCACTGGTATCAGGAGCCAATGCATGTTGGGGTAGCTAGAATCACCTGCAAAAGTGGGCAAAACATGACTGTAACTAACTACCCTCAGTTGCAGACAGCCTGGCTGTCAGCTATGTACAGAAAAAGTATCAGACAAACTCACCTATGATCCATCCTCTGTCCCCTTGTAGTTGTTCCATAATGTGTGGCACACTGCTGTTCCTCAGCACAAATGAATCATGGACTGAGCCAGGGAATATGGCATTCACATGTGAGATGTATTGCTCTGCAGTACACACCAATTGAATGTTCATGGGGTGGAAGTTCTTCCTGTTTCTGTACACCTGTTCTCTTACTCTTGGGGGGATGAGAGCTATATGCCGATGGCACCTATTACATGGGGAATGTTGGCGGCAAAGGCATAAAAGTCAGACATGATGGCAGGTATTTCAGCACTTTGGGGAAACCTCACATATGACTGCAGGTGTTGTACAAATGCAGCCAGGAACCTGGACAGGGTAAGGCAAAACATTGGCTGTGAAAAGCCTGCACCCATGTCCAGTGTCACCTGGAAAGAGCTCCTGACCAGAAAATGGGGTACAGAGAGCACTTACACTTCAGCCGGTCTCAGTACTGGATCCAGTAATTCACAAAGTTTATGAATAGTAGCACTAGTGAGTCTGTAATTGATAATGATGTGACGTTCCACCGTGGTCTCCAAATCAACAAGTGGTCTGTACATAGATGGGGCCCTCCCTCGCCACATGGGTCTGTACCTAGGAGGAGTGGAGAACACATGTGAGGGACACAAATTCATTTCCACAACATGTTGTGTATTCAAAACTGCTGTCAAACATTTAGGTGACACATTAGCAATGTAGGATGTTAAACTGGAGTGACATGTCCTACCTGATACATCTGTACTGTTGTGGTGAGCAAACTGTATTTTGGGCATGTGTTTGAGGGCTGGAGTCCATAGGGCCTGCATGGGGCCCATGACCAAATAATAACTGCATAGTAGTTTGCAAAATGTCAGCCTCATCATCCAGACATGTAGCGGTGGAAGTGACCTCATACCACTAGCGGTTGTTGTAATGGCGTAAGGCGGTGTTCACTGCTGTTTACCCATTCATTGCTTAACATGGTTGTTCTGGAAATGGCATGAGTCACAGGGGAAAGGGCCCTGGCCTTCACCACGGAGGAGCTGGAGTAGCTGGCGGACGGGGTCCTACCCCTGTATGCCAAGTTATATGGTCGACCAGCGGTGCAGATGAGTGGGCGAATGGGGTGCATGGATGTGTGTGATGGTGGTGGATGACTGTATGCATGTATGCCCGATTTATAACTGCACAGCGGTTTAATGCATGACATTTAGCGTGACTGAGGTGCTGGAATGTTGTTTTAAGTGTCAGTGTTTATTTTTTGTGTGTCCCCTACAGGTCATCGTCCATCAGAAGAGGGGACTCTGGCAGGCCATCGCCAGGGAGGTGCGGACCCTGGGGGTCTACAACTGGTGGAGCACCCACTGAAGGAAGCAGTGGGAGGACCTGCGGCACTGGGTGAGAAAGACCTGTGAGGCCCAGCTTGGGAAGTCCTCCCAATGAGGAAGAGGTGCTCGTCTGGCCCTGACCCCTCTAATGCGCTGCATTCTGGCGGTGCATATCCAGACTTGGATGGCGCTTAAAGGCTGCACAGCAGACACAAAGGGGTGAGTGCCAAGACCATATAATGCTTCCTTGATGGATGTCTGAGGGTGCTGTAGTATGTATGCTGTCTAGTGGCAGGGACTCTGACTGATGTCATTTAGAATTATGGCCCCCATGGGCTGTTAGATAATAAAGGGGCAGGTCTGCAGTTCTTCAGGTCCTTCTGTAATGTGGGAGATGGTTGTATACTAGGGTTGTGGGCAGTAGTCAGGGGCATAGCCATGAGTATAGCTGTAGGTGCTGAATGTTGGTGTATTAGCTGGGTTAGAGTATGGTTGAACCAGATATGTACATCTGTTAAGATTTTAATATTCTCTCTCCTGTTTTGTCTCCCCACCCCTTTACTCTTGTGTTGTCTGTGTACATCAGCATCATCTGGCGAGGGAGCAGTGGCACCGGCGAGTGGGGATGCAGCGGCCCACAGTTCCAAGGAGGTAGAGTCTACCGACGCCAAGGAGACCAGTGGGTTGGAGGGCGAGGGGAGTACCACGGGGGAGGCAACTACTACCACTGGAGGTAGTGACTCTGATACCTCCTCTGATGGGAGCTCCCTGGTGGTGGTGGACCGTACTGGGCCCACCCATTCTTTGACCTCTTCTGCCACCCCCCATACCATCACCGCCCTCCCAGTTGCGCCCCACCCAGATGCCTGTGCCCGCTCACCCAGAAAGGAGGGTGTCTCCTTCGCCCCAGGCACCTCATCCCCTGCCCCAGTCAGCCCTGCTGCCCTCACTGAGGAGGGTATTGACCTCCTGAGGACCATCTGTGTAAGACAGAGAACCATCGTGAATGCCATCCAGGGGCTAGCATCCCAGATGCAGCAGTGCTATGCATACCTGGAAGGCATTCACGGTGCCATGTCTGGCCTACAGAGATCTTTACAGGCTCTGGCCTTCTCTTTGACAGTAGCCAGTGTCCCTGGTCTTTCCGTCCCCCCTCCAACCACCTCTAGCCCTTCCAGCACCCCACTCCATTTACCCATCCCAAGCACACGTACAGACAGCCATACACACACCTCAACACACAAGAAGCACACAGAGAAACACAAGCACCACACTTCCCACCACAGGCATACACGCAGCCAACATAAAAAGGCACATACAACAACATCCACTTCCCCCACTGTGTCCACCTCTTCCGCCTCCCTGTTTGTCACCTCTACATTCACACTCACAAGCACTGCACCCTCATTCACTGTTGCTGACCCCATTCTTGCAGTCACCACAACATCAGACATCCAGTCATGTACACCAGACCCCACGCATTTACTCACCACACCTGCACTCACCACAGCAACTTTGAGTAACACTTGCAGCACACTCACCAAACACACGTACAGACAGCCATACACACACCTCAACACACAAGAAGCACACAGAGAAACACAAGCCAACATAAAAAGGCACATACAACAACATCCACTTCCCCCACTGTGTCCACCTCTTCCGCCTCCCTGTTTGTCACCTCTACATCCCGTTTCATCCCTAAACGTGCACACCTCCGTGCCCTGTCCACTCCTTCCACATCCAAGTCTGCCTCTGTCCGCTCTTCCCATTCCCGTGCACCTTCCCCAGTGAGCAAGAGGCCCCGTGCTGGCCCTGGACCATCTGCCACCCCCCTGTCCAAACCCACTGCCCCACCTTCCAAAGCAAAACCAAAACCCCCTCCACTTCCCAAACATAGGCCCAAGCCTCCCCTCCCAGACGTAAGTCCCCACCCCAGCCACCCCCTGCTCCTGTTCCCTGAGGTGCCTGGCTGTCCCATTGATGCCCCTTTATTGTGGAGTAGCATGTGCACATGTGGGAGTCAAGTTCGGGCCTTTTGGTCCCATCAGCCTTTTTTATATGGACTGGCCAATGGCCTCATTTGGACAATCTGTTGCTCCTGGAGCTTTAATAAAGTTTGTGTGCCCAGTGTTGATGTTGGCGCACTCTGGATCCGTGGTTCCTTGTTTCATTGTGGGGGGGGAGTTGTGCACATGTGGGTACTTTGGGCAGGTTGTCTTGGGCTTGTGCCTCTTGCTCAGGTGTGTATGACTTGTGATGTTGTGATGGGTTGTAGGTGCGTTGCGGGGTGGGTGGAGTGGGTGGTTATATAAATGTGCCCTTTCTTCTCTTGTTCAGTAGGTTGCGGTACTTACTGTTGTCGTCTTCGTCGGCGGTCACGGTTGTGGAGGTATATGGCAAGGAGCAGCACTGGCATGATTTCCAACTCTCTCTCCATGTCTGCTTCAGCGTGTTGTGTCAGCCTCTGGTGAGTGTTTCCTTTTATTTGGTTAGTTTCCGCATGGCTTTGAGTGGCGGTGGTTCCCGCCCCGGAACTGACAGCGGTCTAGTGCTTCATTATTTGTTGGGTGGGCAGCGCCTTTCCGTCGGCCTGTGGGCGGCCTCTTCTATCGTTATTGGCACTCTTCTGCTGGCGGTGAGTGTTTTTCAGGCTGCCTGTTTTTTATGTGCTTCATTATCGGTGGTGTGGTCTTTCCCGCCGTGTTCATAATGAGGGCCTAAGTCTTTTGGAAGGGACCTCCTGTGCAAACTGAATTGTACCATTTACAGTACACTGAGAGGTGTTGAGTTTCAAGCTCATGACAAGGATGTTGCCTTTAAATTGGCAAGAGATTACCTTTATGTTGGATTGTTCCCTATGATGACAAATGATTATTTACCACCAGATCTTAGAGATACGATGAAACCTGAACTCTGGGACTTTTCAGGAAAGGACATAGGTCTCATCAAAGGTGTTGAACCTGTCCACATGAAAGTGAAAACAAATGTTGAGTATCCAAGAACACCACAGTATAATCTGACACCGAAACAATTGCTGGGATCACTCCAGCGATTGACTCAATGATACAGCTAGCAATAATTACTTCGTCGGGATGGTGGCAGTGTGCTGATCATATTTAGATAACACAGTCATGCTAGTGGTGTACCAGTGGCAGTCCCATGGTGGTGGGGGTCCACTGCAGGACACGTTCAGCATTATACTATGGCTCTGGCTATTATATGGTTACTAGCAGCCCAGATCTGATGTGTATTGGACAACTGTGAACACTGGCAAATCACACTATAAAATACATTCCATTCTAGACCATGATCCTTTGCCATTCCACTGCAGCATAGCATTTTGATGCTGAATTTGCCTCATAGATGTCAGGATTTGTTCATTTCATGTTCTCCCTTTTTTTTGTTTTCTCATATTTGTTTTATTTTACATCAACATTTGGGGCACTAGTTAATTTATTTAGGTATTTGCTATGGCAGGGAGCAGGACTCCACATTTTACAGAGGGAGAATTGTCAGGCATGGTGGATGAAATTGTTAGAGTAGAGCCATAATTGTTTGGAGCATAAGTACAACATACAACCATATCTCAGAAAAGGAAAATGTGGACCAAAATAGTGAACAGAGTGAATGTTGTAGCTAGCAATCTGCACACACAGGAGGAAATTAGGAAGAGGCAGAATAACAGGCAGGGGATAGTGTGCTCACTGGCCTTAAAGCATCACCGGGAAGCCCAGAAGACTGGTGGTGGTTCTCCCAGCTCCCTTTTCCTAGGAGGAGAATGTCTTGCAGATCCTATATCCTGAAGGCATCCCAGGAATCCCTGGTGGAGGGGAGACTGGGAAGTTGTACTTTGCAGTGTCTCACTAATCACAAATTGTGTTGTTGCCCTTCAGGTAGCTGTTCAGAATGTTTCACGAACCTTATCAAAACATATGTATCTAAACTGGAGTCTTCAAAATAGCTTGTATCATCCAAACTACTAACATCAAGGTTGTATCTCTCTTTTTAACAATGAACAATATGTATTGTCAGATTGTGTGCTGTTCTCCATGGAGCATCCCATTGCACTTGCCTAGTCCCTTGCTTCATTTTAATGTAGGTTGTTGTACTCCAAAAAACAGGTTCCAAACTCCATCCATTTTCACATGAAGGTATAGTGCTTGTAAGTGGTATTTTCACCTAGTCACATTATACACATGGGAATACATACTGTAAAAGTGTGTTCATTTCCCTCAAGTAATTTAAAAAGGTATGTGTAACCCATGTTCTAACAAGTATTATCAATGGTATTAACAAATTACTACAACTACCATGAAGCCTTGTTTTTGTCTCTGGAAAACAATAGTGCAATGTGATGTTGCTCAACCTCCCTTTTCTTCCATATATGCACAAATGTCAGTTTTATGTATTTTTCATTCACCGTTTGTTGGAAAATGGGTTATTGGTAAGGGCAGGTAGGTACCTACACTTAGCAATAGGCCACTAACCTCCACGTGGGTCCAGTTAGGTCTCAGTATATTAAACCCAGCTCAACCCTTGGTAGCTTGGCAACGAGCGACAAGGCTTAACTTAGGAGACAGAGTGTAAAGCATTCAAATATCACAAAACAGTAATTAAATCAAACACAGGAAACAGTTTAAAAATCCTAAATCAATTTATAAAAATAGATTATATTTTTATCTTTAAAATGACACCAAAATGAATAAAATCGGGGAACCGGAGATATGGATTTTTAAAGAATTAATGCTTTATAGCGCATAGAAGCCACTAGCGCTCAAAGGGTTAAAAAAGGTCACACTGGAAAGGAACAAAGTCCAGAGTTCAGGCCACCCACGAGGTAACACTGTCACACTTACTTTCAGAAGTGTTTGATTCAGGAAAGTTGGTCCACAGCACCAGCCAAGGGTTCAGAGGCTCTGTTGTGCCTCTTGGGGTCTGGGACTACAACTCCCACATTGCACCTCTTCAACTTATGGAGTTGCTCCAAACATCTCCAAGCTTCTGGATCTTCTTCCAGAGGTCCTTTCTGTGTCCTTTCTGTGTCCACAACTTGATCCAAGGTTCCAGAAGCTCTTAGTTGCTCCTTGGGAGTTGGGACTACAATTCCCAGAATGCACGTGGTCAGAATCCTCAAATGGCCACTGGATGCTGGTCAGCTGGGCCCTGCTAGCAGGACTTGATACAGGGGACTCTGGGCAGCTCCTTTGTACCTGTAGCAAACAGGGAGTCCCTTCTTGAAGCAGTAGAAGACAGATAAAGTCCTTTCAGTGGTGAAGCCCAAGTGTGCAGCTGGTGCAGTCCTCCAGAGTGCAGTGTCCAGGTGCAGGTCAGGGTATAGCAGGGCAGTCCTCCTGTAGTTCTTCCTTGTTGGAATCTGAATGGGATCTGAGGTGTGGGTACAGGTCCGCCAGTTTTATCCTTGCTCCTGGGTGAAAAACAGGGGGGTCCTGGTTCTCTAATCAGGGGCAGGGTCCTTCCCCCTGTGATGACCACTTCCTGGGAAGTGTGGCAAAAATCAATCCCTGGAGGCAACATTCCTCAAAAATCCATCTTGGCTGAAAGTGATTTTTGGAGGTTACATCTGGCTGAGCCCACCCACTGGCGTGGCTAAAAAACATAAACACACCCTCTCCTACCCTCTCCTAATCTAATCAAGGGGGAACTTTGGTTGTCTGGGGTTGCAGGATGTGGGGGTGTTGCTGGGTTGCTCCAAATGACCTTCTCTGCCTTTGAAGACCAGTTTGGCACATCTCTTTGTGTGAAGCCAGGCCACTTCACACCTCATCGATGCAGCCTGGGCAGGCTGCCAGAGGCTGGCCAATCAGAGCACAGCAGCAAAAACAGTGCAGGGCTGAAGCTGGCAACTTTTCAGGTAAAGTTTAAAACTCTTTACCTGAACAAGTTATATTAAATCCAACAACTGGAAGTTGTGGGATTTATTATAACAATTCATTTGATACCAAACTCTTACTATCTGTCACTTAAGGGGACTTTTAACATTAAAATAAAGTCTCCCCATTCTAGCCTATGGAGGCCATTCACTACAATGAGGGAAAATTAATTTGGCTGTTTTACCTCACCAGGGCTTATAAAACTATTTTTATAAGGTCCCTGCTTTTAGTTACATGGCACCCAGCCCTAGGGGCACATAGGGCACACCTTAGGGATGACCTATATGTAAAGATAAGGTAGTTTAATACTTTGGAACTACTTTTAATTCCAAAGTCAAATTTGCATATATCTTTAATTTAAAAGCAGGCAGCAAGGCAGGCCTGCCTTTAAAATGATACTAGGCACCTCAGCAGTGCACCTATGGGTGCGCTACCTATGCTGGGGTCCCTAAACCTACATGCCCTACCATATACTAGGGACCTATAGGTAGGTTGACTTAGCCAATTATAATTAGCCTAATTTGCATACTGATTTTACACAGAGCACAGGCCCTGAAACTGGTTAGCAGTACCCAGGGCACCATCAGAGTCAGGAAAACACCAGCAAAAAGTGGAAAATGGGGGCAAAAAGTTAGGGGGCCTCTGCAATCAGCCCTGTTCTCTCACACCATTTCATGGTATGAATGAAACTTTCATCTGCTGTGTTGATCCAGTATGTAACCTTTGCGTTACTCCACTGAATTAATCTAGTTGCTTGCATAAATCATAGATTGTTGATTCAAATGTTTCCAATCAGGTTCTGCGGCATGCTGAATATAAGTAGTATTGATAAACAATTTACTTTGTAGTGTTCATATGATGACTGTTGGACTTTTTTGCTTATGCAGGGTCATCCTCAATCTTTTTGCCTCCTGCCTCCTATTGTTTCTGACCTGTTGCTGTTGGCTTTTGAACTCTGAGCACTTTGCCACTGCTAACCAGTGCTAAAGTGCATATGCTCTCTGTGTAAATTGTATGTAATTGGTTTATCCATGATTGGCATATTTGTTTTACTGTTAAGTCCCTAGTAAAGTGCACTAGAGGTGCCTAGGGCCAGTAAATCAAATGTTACTAGTGGGCCTGCAGCACTGGTTGTGTCACCCACATAAGTAACCCTGTAATCATGTCTCAGACCTGCCACTGCAGTGTCTGTGTGTGTATTTTTACACTGTAAATTCGACTTGGCAAGTGTACCCACTTGCCAGGCCTAATCCTTCCCTTTTCTTACATGTAAGCCACCCCTAAGGTAGGCCCTAGGTAGCCCCAAGGGTAGGGTGTAGTGTATGGATAAGGTAGGACATATAGTAATGTGGTTTATATGTCTTGACAGTGAAATACTGCCAACTACTTTTTTTCAATGTTGCAAGGCCTGTCTCTCTCATAGGATAACATGGGGACTACCTTTAAATATGATTAAAGTGTAGATTCCCCTAGAGAGTAGATGGACATGTGGAGTTTGTGGTCCCTGAACTCACAATTTAAAAAATACATCTTTTAGTAAAGTTGATTTTAAGATTGTGCGTTTGAAAATGCCACTTTTAGAAAGTGAGCATGTTCTTGCTTAAACCATTCTGTGACTCTGCCTTGTTTGTGGATTCCCTGTCTGGGTCAGTTTGACAGTTGGGTTGTTTTTCACCTCGCACTAGACAGTGACACAAAGGGGGCTGGGGTGTAACCTGCATTTCCTGATTAGCCATCTCTGCTAGGAGGGAGGGGTGGAGTGGTCACTCTCATCTGAAAGGACTGTGCCTGCCTCTGACAATGCTGGCTCCAACCCCCTGGTGTGTGTCTGAGGCCTTGCCTGGGCAAGGCAGGATTTCACAAGTAGGTGTGAGTCCCCTTTGAAGAAAGGTGACTTCAAAGACTAAAATGGATATAAGAAGGGCATCCAAATCTACAGACTTTAGAAACACTTCTGGAACCAAGAGGAACCTCTGCCTGGAGAAGAGCTGATAGCTGAGGAAGAAGTGCTGCCCTGCCTATGACTGTGCTTTGTGGAGCTTTCCTGCAGTGCTGCTTCTGCCAGAGTAAGAGGGCAAAGACTGGACTTTGTGTGCCTTCCATCTTGTGAAGAAATCTCCAAGGGCTTGAGTTAGAGCTTGCCTCCTGTTGTTTGAAGTCTCAGGGACAGCAAAGACTTCTCTCTGCCAGCACCTGGTGTCTCTGGAGAGACTCCTGCTCTGACAAGTGGGGCCCTATCCAGTCCCTGGGCCCTTGAAAGGAAAGCTGGTGTAAATCCAAGGAAATCGACTTCGGACGTCTCCTGACCGCCGCCGCTGCTGAATCCAGTAACGCTGCCTGCACCCGACGCCGTGACCTTCGCTGGAACGCGATGCTCTTCGCAGGCCCATCGCCGCAGCAGCCCCGCTGAAGTCTGCGACTCCGTGGAAGTCGCCGCACCACGTCGTGACCGACGCCGCTCGAAGTGCACGGATTCAACGTTTCGCACAGACGCCGCGATCACCGACTTCGCGCATCCGCTTGTTTTCACTCTTCACCAAAGGTACTGTACTTGGGGGTCTACACGACTCCGTGTCCGGCACCGCTGGTGTCGGCATGTTGGGAACGACTCCGTCACGACGCTGTGTTAACATCTCATCAAAGCATTTTTTGTTTCGAAGCGCTATTTTTGAGTTTAATCTTTAAAAATTCATAACTTGACTTGTGTAAGTCGGATTTTTGTCGTTTCGGTCTTGTTTTGTTTATATCAATATTTCCTATTTTTCTAAACTGGTGTTGTGTCATTTTGTAGTGTTTTCATTAAGTTACTGTGTGTGTTGGTACAAATACTTTACACCTAGCACTCTGAAGTTAAGCCTACTGCTCTGCCAAGCTACCAAGGCGGTAAGCAGGGGTTAGCTGAGGGTGATTCTCTTTTACCCTGACTAGAGTGAGGGTCCTTGCTTGAAAAGGGGGTAACCTGACTGTCAACCAAAGACCCCATTTCTAACAATGACCAATGCCATTAAAGCTATTAAGTTGTGTCATATTTTGTTTTTGAGGCTGCCAAGCCTTGAAATGGCTCAGCTCTTAAACTATCCCTCTTCTGTGTTGAGTTGCATGTCTGGTACATGTAATGTATACGTTCTAAATAACATTTTACATTTCAGGACATCTCTCCATCATTGCTATTGATGTTTGAATCTGTGTAAATTAACCTGCATGTGCAGAAAGTTCAAAATTACACAAAGGTCTAATCATTCCATTATTTACATTTTTCCTTTTTTGGTTGCTTTATTTGTAGCTGCAGATACATTTTAGGTACAATACAGACCTTTAATTTCATTTTGTTTGTAATAAATGTTAGGTCCAACACCCAGGGCAAGTGGACCACAGTTGGCAACAGACCACTCCACTCCAGACCAGGATCAGTCCTTCAGTGAGGACACCACTCCTGCAAGTCCACAGAATGTGGACATGCCTGGTCCATCAGGTCTGTCTTGGCAGAGAGTTCAAGTGAGTCACACTCAGCCCACGCTTACAACTCCCATCCCAGGTGCTACAGCACTTCAGCCTCAGGATATTCCCACTTCCTGTGTTCAAAGGAATATAATGCCCATCTTGTGCCCCCCAATCCTGGCTACTGTTGAGCAACCACCACCACCTCCAGTTGTTCCAGGATGGGCCACACTGCCTCCAGAGCACAGGGTAGTGAGGGTAAGGGTCATGAGAGGAAATCTGTGGACCAGCAAAGTGAGGCCATTGGAATAATTGTCAACCATACCACCATCGACCGAGTTTTGGGAGCACTACAGCAGTCCCAAGAAATGTTGGGCCAGGCCATAACAGAGGCCCGGGAGATGAAGCATGTGCCGAGGGAGCACACAGTAGAGATGCAGAATCCCAACTCTAATTTGTGCTCCCTAACTAGGATGATATATGGTATTTACCACCACCCGTGCAGGGCTTTTCCCCTACCATCGACCCGCGAGGCACTGCCAGAACAGGGCACTGCTCCACCCACCCCAGTCCCTGCAACTGTGGTATCCCCTCACCCCCCCACCCCCCAGAGAGGACATTCCTTCGGACCACCAGGAGAAGATGGCAAGAACTCCACCACCACCTCCAAGAGATGCCAAACCTAATTTCCTCCAGTCTGTGTCTACCATTCGCTCTGTTGACTATTTAATGGACCCATTTACCTTTTTTGAGGACAGTTGTATTTTGTACATTGGACTCCAAACTATTTGTGCTCAACAAGATTAGTTTCATCCACCATGATGGACTTTAGTTATTTTTCTTGCTCTTTTTTTATTCTGGTTTCAAAGATATTTCACTCATGTTTGTTAGCAAAATAAATGCACATAATAGAAAGTCAAAGACTGGTGTAGTATTTATTGTGTTATTTCCTTTTATATATCTTCTGCCAGTATCATTCTTTAAACCAGTCAACCAACAGAGTTAAAAAACAAATAAGAGATAGCAGCTTGGTCATGTGTTTCTCCTTTAAAAACAAAAGCTGAAAATGAAACCATGAAATCTCAATGTAATGTTGTCATACACATGTAGCTAACAAGTCTTTGACAAAATCATGGACGATTTTCACAAACCATATATAACCAAATGGTCTGTGCCTAGAAGTTGACACTCCACTACGAATAAACAAATTATTATTGATTCATGACCTCATCTGGAGCCAGACTTCCTGCCCTCACAATAGGAATCCTACACCAATAACACCAATAGTCTACATCATGACAGTAATACAATTTGAGACTACATGACCATTCCAGTCCACTCTGACAGTATCAGGTGGAATATCTGTTGTAATATAGTTTTATAATGTTTTAGGCATTTATAAGGTAAGGTAGTTGGCACTTAAGATAGAAATTAAATGTAGAAGTTATAAATAATTTAGGTTTTAGAATTGGTATGATGGATTTTGGGTCTAGAAAACTTTTGTTTCAAAGTTGACTACCTCTCTGGCAATAAAAACACTGCAGCAGACTTTCTTTCCAGGGTCCCTTTAGACATCAAAGAAGATGTTGAAACTACTGAATTTCCCATTTTATTATTTGGCTTACCTTCAATTAGTAATGATGAGTGGAGAACAGCTTACCAACAGGATGATACTTTGTCCCTTTTGAAAGTGAAAGCTAAAGAGGGGATGTCGATAATGAGAAAATATCTTGAAGACAGCATCAAAGATTTTTGGGAAGCTAGATTGGAAATTAATGAGAGAAACAATTTTCTGCTCAGAAATGATAAGATTATACCTCCTCAAAATCTTAGACTCAAAATCATTAAACTCGCTCATGAAGGCCATCTAGGGAAAAGTCTTACCAAAGCCAGAGTAAGAGAAAACCTTTGGTTCCCCAACATGGACTCCATGATTGAAAATGAGGTCAAGGAGTGTTCTATCTGTGCGTTAAGCGACAAAACGAAAGTAGTCCGTAAAACACCAATCTCCCCAATACAAATTCCTAACAAACCGTGGGGGCGGAGCAGTGGAGATGAAAATAAAGTCTGAAGCTTAAAGATAAGTGCTGCGTTTGGACTTTGAAATAATATCACAACCACCTTTCAGTGCTGTGCTACAAAAAGTTCTACAAACTACGAGGAGACACATCAACACTTTCATACACTGAACACAAATTGAAGATTTAGCCAGTGTAAAGGGAGATAAGTATGCTATGGCTTGGCATACACATGTGGTTACAGCATGTTAAGCAGCACATATTGCCTTGGTGGTAACATCCAACAGAAAACAGGTCTGATAGAATCTCAAGAACTTCCATTCAGTCACAGTGCAAGTTGTCTTTGTACGAGATCTGTACATCCAAAGTGGGTGTCTGTCCCAGGATCAACCCATGTTCTGTTTGTACTTTCCAACTGCAACATATCACTGCAAATATCACAACTTTGAAATGTCCAATTGAGATGACACGGTGAAGGAATCTAAAACAGAATAACAATGGAAAATGAATGATTTCACTTAATAAATGTGACTCAAATGATAAGTTAGGAGGACACACACACTTAGCACAAGAAAAGGTAAGCTATGGCAATGAACACAGAAGTCAATGTATGGAAACATCTTTGCCTTGGACTTTCCTGAACTGACCATTCCTGCTGAATTGCCATCATAGACTGACATGTTCAGTATGTCACACGTTGTTCTGACATTGGATGTTACAATATGTAAAGGTACACTTACACTCAGGTGAAGAAGTGATCACACACATCTTGACATAGATCAGTTCCTTCATCTTCACCACTGTCACCTTCATTGGGCATTTCAACATCCTCAACTTGTGGCTCTTCACAGTCTCCATCCTTTGTGTTGATTGGGTTGTTCCATTGCAGGGTGATGTTGCAACATGCAGCAGACAACCATGATTCGGCACACCTTATTGGGTGAGTAGAGGAGGGCTCCAACTGTCTTATTCAGACAGTAAAATCTGGCCTTTGGGAGACCAAAAGACTGCTCCACTGGCCTCTGTGTTCATCTAGGGCATCACTGAAGTTGATTTCCTCTGGCGTTATTGGATTTCTCAGGGGCGCTAACAACCATGGTCTGTTAGTATAAGCTGAGTTTTCTACAAGGAAGTAATAAATAAATAGATTAAAAGCATTTCACACCATTTACATAGCTTGACTAGGAATAAAGCAAATGATCTTCAAGTCATATTGTACTTACCAACAAACCAAGCCCTCTCAGGTCCAAGTTGTGACATTTGAATGGGCATGGTGCTGTTCCGTAGTACAAGGGAATCATGTGTTGACCCTGAAAAGCGGGCACACACACTTGAGATATACAGATCAGATAAGCAGACAAATTGTACATTGATAGAATGGAAATTCCTTCAATTGCCGTAGACCTGTTCCCTGGTGTGTGGTGGGACCAAAGCAATATCTATGCCATCAATTCTCCAGCCACATGTGTCTGGCCACCCGAGGCATAAACATCTCCTTTCACATTGGCCATATGCTGATGTCTAAAGCTGTTGATGTGGCTCATCAGTGAAGCAAGGACTTCTGGTTGCACACCACTGAAAGTTGGTTGTGACATGCCTCCAGATACTGCCACAATGTGTTGGAAGGATACTGTGGCCACAAAATGAAGTACTGCTATGAGTTTCACTATTTGTGTTATTTTTGTTGTATTCCTATTGTGAGACAGGAGATCAGGCTCAAAATGGTAACATAAATCCAGTATGGTTTGCCTATTTAATCTAAATTTATTTCTGATGTCCCTTTCCTCCATGGTGGAAATGTCCACGAATGGTCTAAAGACTTGAGGATGTCGTTTTCTATCCCTCCCTGGGTCCATATGTCTGCAATTAAGGAAAACAAGCTATCACTTAAAATGGTCACACAATACATTGATAATTAACATACATCTTATGTCTTAGTAAAACAAGTAATCTTATTGTGTCACATAGGCGGTCATTCCAACCCTGGCGGTCGGTGTTAAAGCGGCGGCAAAACCGCCAACAGGCTGGCGGTAAAAAAAATGGAATTCCGACTGAGGCGGTAACCGCCAACAGAGACTGCCACTTTAACACACCGACCGCCACGGCGGTACAAACAAACAGCGCGGCGGTCACCGCCAACAGACAGGCGGGAGTCAATGTACCGCCCACAGTATCACAACCTACCAATCCGCAACCTTTTCCGGGGCGGTAGCCCCGCCGATAAAAACACGGCGGAAACAGCCATTTCGAAGGGAAAACGCTCACCTCCATACACCCCACGAGGAATCAGGACAGCATGGAACCCGAACTCCACATACTCCCAGCGATAGTCTTCCTGCTCCTCTACCAGGCGCACGAACGCCGGCGCAGAAGACAACGGTGAGTACTGCACCTACGACACAGGGGAGGGGGGAGGCAAAAAATTACGGGGACACACATACACGACACACCCACCCCCACCCCCACCCTCACCCACTACAACACACACATCAATGCATAGCAATACATCACAGTTACACCCCCCAAACCCCGCGGAAGAATGCAAAGACAAAAGGAAATGATTTTAAACATTGAAATATATTGCAATACTGCCAAAAAATATATATACACATCAAAAACTCTTATATACAGAAATGTACAAGTCCGAGCATTGTAGCAGGCATTGTCCGTGGACCACTGGGCCCAAATCACATGGGCAAAGCCCACACAGGATACCTGACTCTAACGGAGAGAACACTGCAGGGGCATCAGATAGCAAAACTACAGGCACCCCAGGGGGAAGGGAAGGGGGGCACCTCAGCCAGATGAGTGCACGACGCCAGATCCACGAGGGGCCTCCATGCCCACTGTTCAATCCTGGGGAGTGCAAAGCCACAGTCTCACAAGTCTATACAGTGGGTGGGCTGCCCACTGCTCAATCCTGGGGAGTGCAAAGCCACAGTTTCACAAGTGGATAACATTCTCCACTGGTTCGTGAGGGGGCCTGGTGCCCAGAGTGCCTCGTGCAGCCCTGCCCGACACAGATGCGGCCCAGCCCCTGCCACTCATGGGCCAGCGGTGCCTGCGATGGAGTGGCCAGTTCAGCTGTGCTTGAGACGGTGGTGCCCAGTTCAGCGGTGCTTGAGATGGAGTGCCCAGTTCAGCGGTGCTTGAGATGAAGGGCCCAGTGCAGCGGTGCTTGAGATGAAGGGCCCAGTGCAGCGGTGCTTGAGACGGCGGTGCCCAGTTCAGCGGTGCTTGAGATGAAGGGCCCAGTGCAGCGGTGCTTGAGATGAAGGGCCCAGTGCAGCGGTGCTTGAGACGGCAGTGCCCAGTTCAGCGGTGCTTGAGATGAAGGGCCAAGTGCAGCGGTGCTTGAGATAAAGGGGCCAGTGCAGCGGTGCTTGAGACGGCGGTGCCCAGTTCAGCGGTGCTTGAGATGAAGGGCCCAGTTCAGCGGTGCTTGAGATGAAGGGCCCAGTGCAGCGGTGCTTGAGACGGCGGTGCCCAGTTCAGCGGTGCTTGAGATGAAGGGCCCAGTGCAGCGGTGCTTGAGACGGCGGTGCCCAGTTCAGCGGTGCTTGAGATGAAGGGCCCAGTGCAGCGGTGCTTGAGACGGCGGTGCCCAGTTCAGCGGTGCTTGAGATGAAGGGCCAAGTGCAGTGGTGCTTGAGATGAAGGGCCCAGTGCAGCGGTGCTTGAGACGGCGGTGCCCAGTTCAGCGGTGCTTGAGATGAAGGGCCCAGTGCAGCGGTGCTTGAGATGAAGGGGCCAGTGCAGCGGTGCTTGAGACGGCGGTGCCCAGTTCAGCGGTGCTTGAGATGAAGGGCCCAGTGCAGCGGTGCTTGAGACGGCGGTGCCCAGTTCAGTGGTGCTTGAGATGAAGGGCCCAGTGCAGCGGTGCTTGAGACGGCGGTGCCCAGTTCAGCGGTGCTTGAGATGAAGGGGCCAGTGCAGCGGTGCTTGAGACGGCGGTGCCCAGTTCAGCGGTGCTTGAGATGAAGGGCCCAGTGCAGCGGTGCTTGAGACGGCAGTGCCCAGTTCAGCGGTGCTTGAGATGAAGGGCCCAGTGCAGCGGTGCTTGAGACGGCGGTGCCCAGTTCATCGGTCCCGGCCATGGCAGGGTGCTCATTTGCCACCTGTCCTGTGGCTGGCGGGGCCCTCCTGCCCATCTTTCCTGTGGCTGGCGGGGCCCTCCTGGGCAGCTGTGCCGGGGCTGTTGGTGGCCTCCAGCCCACCTGGAATGGGGCTGGCGGGGCCCTCCTGGCCAGCTGGGCTGATGGCGGTGTTGTCGGGCGTGCTGCCCTTTCCAGCCTTCCCTGATCGCCTGTGGCCCTTCCCCACATTGGGCGGTGTGCCAGCTGTCTCCACACTCCCTGCCGGAGCCCTGGTAGGGGTTTTAGTCCCTGGTGTTTTCACCCTCTCCCGCCGGTCACTGCCTATCTTGGGATGTTTCTCCAGGGGTGGGCTACCTGTGCCTTGGCTTCGCACCAAACTGTCTGCCCTGGTAGGTGGGGCACTCCACTGTCCATGGCAGACTGTGATGACAGGGGCCGATTTTGTCGTGGCTGAGGTGCTGACTGTAGTCCTATGACATGGACGGGGTGGGGGAGTTGGTGAAAAGAGGTTGAGTTTTGACAGGAAAAACTTTTTGGGAGCAGTGGGACGGGTAGATGTAGTGGGTATGGGAGTGGAGGAAGAGGGTGTGGTTGTAGGAGTTGTTAGTCTGGTGGCTTTGGGTGGAGGTGCTTGGGCTGGAGGCTGTCGTGAGGTGGATGGCTGTTGGGTGGGTGGCTGCCTGCGTTTGTGCATCTTGGAAGGGGGGCACAGACACACTGGGAGAGGACACAGGGGACGTGTAAATCGCAGTGGGGGTGGTGACTGCACGTGTGCGGGGTGTTCTGGTGTGTGTGCTGCTGAGGGACGTAGTGGCTGAAGATGTTGTGCATGCAGGTGTGAACGAAGAGTTGACAGGGAGGGAGGAGGGAGACGTGGAGGAGGGGGGGACAGTGGAGGCAGTGGGTGTTGGTATGTCTGTATGTGGATGTTGCTTGTGTGACTGCCTGTGGGATGTGTGGTACTTATGTCTGGCTGAGCTTCCCTTGGGTGTTGAGGTGTGTGCAGGCTGGTCTGATGGTGTGTCTGGGATAGGCAGAGGTACAGGTGATAGGGTATGGGTGGAGGAAGTTGGAAGGGGGAGGTAAGAGACAGGGACAATGGCTGCCATCAGTGCAGAGGCCAGAGTCTGGAACGATCGCTGAAGGGCCGCCTGACCAGAATGAATGCCCTCCAGGTATGCATTACTCTGGTGCACCTCCCTTTCTACACCCTGGATGGCATTCAAAATGGTAGACTGCCCAACAGTGAGCGTCCTCAGGAGGTCAATGACCTCCTCACTGAGGGCAGCATGGGTGACTGGGGAAGGGCCTGAGGTGCCTGGGGCGAAGGAGATGCCCACCTTTCTGGGTGAGCGGGCATGGGCCAAATGCTGAGGGTCTGCTGGGAGGGCGGTGCTGGTGCGGTGAGTGGCGGCTGTACCTGTTGTTGGGGGGGCACAGATGTTGCCGCCACCACAAGGGAGCTCCCTTGAGAGGACGAGTCGGTGTCACTGATGTCTGCCCGAGTCCCCGCTGTGGAGGTCCCCTCGCCCTCCGTCCCACTGGTGAATTCTGAGTCCGTTGTGTGGCCCTCCATGGCCATGTGGGATGCAGCTCCCTCGTGTTCCAATGCCACTTCTCCTCCGCCTGATGATGCTAATGCACACATGAACAGGAAGACCACAAAAAAGGGGGGGGGACAGAATATAGACATGTTGAGTGCATGCATTGGCGACACCGTTGGCGGACAGGACAGACACAGAAGCCCCCTGCACTACGCCACGCACTTGGGGTCGACTACTCAATCCCTGGGACATGGCCTACAAGCCTATGGACGATATCTGCACACATAGATGACACAGGGCCATGAATAGCTGTACTTGGCACCCTACAGAGGTGGGGGGCGGGGGCACAGGGCCATGCCTTACGGAGGGGCCTAGCCTACAGAAATCGCCCTGGCCTAGGGATACCCACAGCCCTCCTCCCCCACCCAGACACCTCCACTGCGCGCAAAGTCAGCAGAATGAGAGTGTACTCACCCCCTTGTGTCTGCTGTGATGCCCTCACGCGCCCATCCAAATCGGGGTAGGCCACCGCCAGGATCCGGCACATCAGGGGGGTCAAAGTCCGACTGGCACCCCTCCCACGTTGGGAGGCCATCCCCAGCTGAGACTCCGCCGTCTTCCTGCTCCAGCGGCGGATGTCCTCCCATCTCTTCCGGCAGTGGGTGCCCCGTCTGTGGTGGACCCCCAGGGTCCGGACGTCCTTGGCGATGGCACGCCAAATACCGATCTTCTGTTGGGCGCTGACCTATATGAAATGTACAGGGGGAGAAGAATAGTCATTACCTTCTGCACCCTCAATGTGAGTGGCCCCCCATCCCTACCCTTGCCATGTGGCACATGCTCTCACCGTCGTTTGATGCATGCCTCAATCGCTCCCCTCCCCCCCATCTTTCATCCACCCCACTCAACACAGGCATAGCCCATACAGCATGCTCCCAGTGTATTTACCTGTTTGTCTGGAGGACCGTAGAGTAGCGCATACTGGGGTAGGACCCCATCCACAAGTTTATCCAACTCCTCCGCAGTGAAGGCAGGGGCCCTTTCCCCAGTCGCATGAGCCATTGTCTCTTCCAGTCCGAGGTCACAGCAGCACTTGCAGTGTAGGTCCTCTCCTGTCGAAGATCAGGTATCGAGTGATTAAGCAGATAGAAAATGGCGGTCACGTCCGCGGCGGTGCGTACCGCGACCGCCGGCGCACATCGTCATTGGCTCCTGAGACCCATAGGGTTCAATGTTAACCAATGCTGCATTGCGCCGCGGTCTTCGACCGCCTACCGCCACGGTGTACAACGCCAGCGCAGTTACCTCACATCCCATTGTCGCACTTTACAGGTCAGGCAGCCGCCATTTCATGGGCCCACATCCCTTACGTGATGGGGCAACTCCAGAGGCACCGTGTGTGGCTAATTGGTGACTCTGGTTACCCCAACCTGTCATGGCTACTGACCCCAGTGAGGAATCCCAGGACAAGGGCAGAGGAACGCTACAATGAGGCCCATGGCGAACTAGGAGGGTGATCGAGCGGACCTTCAGCCTCCTGAAGGCCAGGTTCCGCTGCCTCCACATGACAGGTGGATCCCTATTCTACTCACCAAAGAAGGTGTGCCAGATCATCGTGGCCTGCTGTATGCTTCACAACCTGGCTTTGCGACGACAGGTGCCTTTTCTGCAGGAGGATGGTCCAGATGGTGGTGTTGTAGCAGCTGTGGAGCCTGTGGAGAGTGAAGACGAGGAAGCCGAAGAAGACGACATAGACAACAGGAACACAGTAATACAGCAATATTTCCAATGACACACAGGTAAGAATACACACCGGCATACTACATGTACTTAAACACTACTACCTCTCTACTGTCTGTCGTTTTCACCCAGTGTATGGTAACTGAGTTGTGACTTTCCCTTCCAATTTCAGAGATGTGGGCCCCACTGTGTGACATCTGCTTTGTTTCCCCATGGACTACAGCTGTGTGACATTGGTATGTTGGCATCACAAAGTAAATAAGCATTTTGGCACGGTAATGTCTAATACATTTGTTCAAAATCACAGCCAGACTCCTAATTGTTTTGTGCAATAACTGGGTTTATTAAAGTGCTCTATATTGGAGGGTGGTTGCAAATTGGTGAGGGGTGATGGTGGAGGAATGTCCATGGCAGAGTCCAGACTATTAGTATCACAGGTGCATTGTCCAAATGCCTGTGGAAAGTGGAGCTGGGGCAGTTTAAGGATGGACAGGGTGACAATGTGGGACAGTGGGATGACAATCAGGGTGGTATCCTTTCCTGGCAGGGGTCTTGGCATCTTACTCTGTCTTCTTCCTGGATCTCAGGGACCACTTGCGGGGTGGTTCTCCTTCTGCAGGGGGTGGGGTGCTGGTGGCCTGTTGGTCCTGTGGCGGGGCCTCCTGTCCACTAGCGCTGGCGGAGGTGGTAGGCAGTTCTTGGTCCATGCTTGTGTCAGGGGCCCTTTGTGGCGCCACAGTGTCCCGCAATGTGATGACTACCAGATTCAGAACCCCTACGATGGTGCCCAGGGCGGAACTGATGGTTCGTAGTTCCTCCCTGAACCCCAAATACTGGTCCTCCTGCAGGCGCTGGGTCTCCTGAAACCTGGCCAGTACCGTCGCCATCGTCTCCTGGGAATGATGGTACGCTCCCATGATGTTGGAGAGGGCCTCATAGAGAGTGGGTTCCCTGGGCCTGTCCCCCCCCTGTCGCACAGCAGCCCTCCCAGTTCCCCTGTTTCTCTGGGCCTCTGTCCCCTGGACCGTGTGCCCACTACCACTGCCTCCAGGTCCCTGTGGTTGTTGGGGTGGTGGGTTAACCTGGGTGCCCTGTAGTGGTGGACACACCGCTGATTGACGTGTCCTGGGGACAGAGGTATGGGCCCGCTGGGTGGGTGCTGTGCTGGTGTTCCCAGAGGGGGGAAGGTCTGCTGTGGCCTGTGGCTGTCTGAGGGGAACCGACTGTCCCGAGGTCCCCGATGGGCCGGGCTGGTCATCTAGATCCAGGTCGACAGAGCTGCTGTCATCACTGTGGGCCTCTTCTGGGGGTGGAGTGGACATTTGTGGACCCTCCTGCGCGGTGACATTGCGTTGGGGTCCTGCAGGGGTATAAAACCATGATTATTGCATCTGTGTGTGGCATGGTGTGCAATGGGTGGGTGCCCGTGTACCCCAGTGCTTGCATTCCTGTGTGGGGGCTTTTGTGACGGTGGTTTGGGGGGGGATGGGTATGTGCAGTGGGCATGCTTTGGTGATGGGTGTCCATGCTTTGTGGTCGCATGCAGGGCTTGGTGTTGGGATGGGTGGGTTGTGATGGTGAGACATTTGCAAGGAGTAGGAGTGATGGGGGTGAGGGTGGGGGTATGAGTTGGCATGCTGTTGGGGTAGGGGGGATGAAGTAGTGAAGATGAGACTTACCAGAGTCCATTCCTCCAGATACTCCGCCGAGGCCCTCAGGATGCAGGATCGCCAAGACCTGCTCCTCCCATGTTGTAAATTCTGGTGGAGGAGGTGGGGGTCTGCCGCCAGTCCTCTGCACTGCAATGCGGTGTCTGGATACCACGGAACGCACCTTCCCCCGTAGGTCGTTCCACCGCTTCCTGATGTCATCCCGATTTCTTGGGTGCTGTCCCACAGTATTGACCCTGTCGACTATTCTGCTCCATAGCTCCATCTTCCTGGCAATGGACGTCTGCTGCACCTGTGTTCCGAATAGCTGTGGCTCTACCCGGATGATTTCCTCCACCATGACCCTGAGTTCCTCCTCAGAAAACCTGGGGTGTCTTTGCGGTGCCATGGGGTGGTGTAGGTGATGTGTGGGGTGGATTGTGTGGTGCTAAGTGTGGTGATGTGTATTGGTGTGTTGTGTGAAGTGCGTGGTAATAGTGCTGGGTGATGGTAATATGTGCGTCTGGCTGCTCGGTTCTCTATTTCTCTGTGCGTGGTCCCAGTTTTTTTGGAGTGGGGGTTTGTGGGTGATGAGGGTGTGTGTTTTATATTTAATTGGGTGTGTGGGAGTGGTGTGTGCATGTGTATCAGGTGTGTGTATTTGGAATTGTCCAATGTGGCTGTGTTTTGTAAGTGTGTGTGTATTTTGAGCGCAGTGGTGTGTACCGCCAATGGAATATCGCGTTTGAGAGACCGCCGCGTGGAATCATGGGTCGTGATAGTGTGGGCGTATTTCTGTTGGCGTGACGGTGTTGGTTTGGTTATCGCCAGTTTCTCGCTGGCCTTTGGTGTGGCGGACTTTTGTGGGTGTCTGTATTTTGGCGGCTTCCGTGTTGTGGGTCAGAATGACCGTGGCGGTTTACCGCGGCCGCAGCGGTATGTTGGCGGTCTTCTGACAGCGGTATGCACCTTTTACCGCCAATGTTGGAATGACCACCATAATTTTTGCATAATGTTGCAAGATGAAACCTCAATTTTTTGCATGTTTGACATTTTTATCACATAGGCCCTCATTCTGACCCTGGCGGTCGGCGGAGAGACGGCGGTCGGACCGCGAACAGACCGGCGGTATTAAAAATGGCATTCTGACCGCGGCGGTCCCCGCCGCGACCGACCGCCACTTCTCCACTCCGACCGCCGCGGCGGTCATGACCGCGGGGCTGGAGTTTGCGCACTCCGGCCCGGCGGTCGTCCCAAGACCGCCAAGGGTATTATGACCCTGCCTACCGCCGCGGTTTCTTGCGGGCGGGAACCGCCGTGCGAACCATGGCGGTAAGCACTATCGGGGCCAGGGAATTCCTTCCCTGGCACTGATAGGGGTCTCCCCCACCCCCCACTACCCACCCGAGTCCTCCCCCCACACCCTCCACCCCCCTGCCACCCCCCAGAGGTGGTACGAACCCCCTCCCCACCCCCACCCCGACATGCACATACATGCACCCCGACATGCACACACCCCCAACATGCACATATACACACCCCCTACACACACATACACAACGGGGACACATACCCGCACACATACATGCCGACATGCACACCCGCCGAACTAAACACATTGCCCATAGGCACAGCAGCACTCCCCGCCCGCATGCACGCACTCACACACCCCCTCTACACACTCACACGCACACCCCCATGCACGCACACATCACACAACACCCCCCCACCCCCTCCCCTCACGGACGATCAACTTACCTTGTGCGTTGGTCCTCCGGGAGGCGACGGGAGCCATAGGGACGTGACCGCCAACAGAAGACCGCCAACAGAAGACCGCCACACAGAAATGTGGGTCGTAATTCTGGGGGCGGTGTTCTGCTGGCGTGGCGGTGGAGGTTGACCAGTCTCCACTTTCCCGCCGACCGCCAGTGTGGCTGCTGGCGGTATTCCGGCGGAACGCTCCCAGCGGTCGGAATACGCGCAGCGGCATACCGCCGCGGTCGGCGGTCTTTGCCGCGGTCGGCGGTCTTTACCGCGGCGGTAACTCGGCGGTCTTGCGAAAAGACCGCCAAGGTCAGAATGAGGGCCATAATGTGTTAATTATAATTCTGAAAAGGTATTGTTTGCAGATTTTGTTTTAATCTTCATTTCTTAAATTACCGTCAACAGAAGTATAACCTACACGGCGGCACTATCGATGTTAAACACAGTAATTGTTCACTTTTTAATGTGTCATTTTTTTGCAAAAGCAGTGTTGTACATCTATGACATTTGTAAACACACCAGTGGTGGTGACACACAAACAATTTAAAAATACATAGTTTTACTTCCTAAAATGGCAGACCCCTGACCATGATGTCAGCATATTGGGTATTAGCGGGCCATCGGTGAAAGTTGACCTCGTAGTAGGTTTAACATTCCACAATGGACAAAGCCATAGGCTGACATGCTTGATGGCAACACACCAAAGCCAAAGGGTGTGTCTGTCTCCGTCGCTGATCACGTAGGCCATGTACTTGTACACAGCATCTGGAAAAAAGCACACTTGCCTCCTAACACTGCAGCCAACAACACCTCCTCAACTTTTGCTGCCAACCTCTGGGAGCCAGGAGGCCCGGCAAAGCAAGTGACAGGGCCCTGCCCTCTCCCCCCAACGAGTTGAAACTCCTCACCATGGAGGTATTATCCCTGTATAGCCATCTGTATGGGAACCCAGAGGAACAGGTACATGTTTGAGTGGGAAATGTTTTATTGAGTAACTTGTTCCTTCTTGATACACAGGATAATTTGTCCCTTTTTGTTCATGAGTGAAGTATTGTGATTGGAGTGTAGTGAACTGAATAATTTTATCTGGGTACAGAATGTTGTTTGGCAATGTTAAAAAAGTCTGAACATTGAAATGAAAAGTCACCTGAAAGAATAATCCGAATTTTCAGTTCATGTTACTCACAATTCCAGATTTAAGTAGACAAACTGCAGTCCCTTTACTTCCAGTGCCCGTAGGCACTTTACATCTAGTATAAGTTAAAACATACATCTTATGTCCAAATGGGAGAAATGTAAAGTGCAAAAAGAAACGTTTAAGTTATAGTGTTGTCTGATGCTTTTCTTACAAGTTAAACTACAACCCATATTTTGGAAGAAGATTATCTGCATGGATATCACATGTGGAGAAAGCTATTTCCTGTAATGCAAGTCTAAATGACACAGGCTTTTAATCACCAATACAATTATGTCCCATTACTATATACACTTGTTCATAGATCACCAAAAGCCATGCTCTGACTGACACATGGCAACCCCTCCATACTGTCCTTAATCACTTTATGTGGTTCAAACCATCGTATCTGACTCTTACAAGATTAGGCATTATTAGGCCAATGTAGCTGTGCAATCTACAGGTTGTTTAGCCTTTATTAGCTCACAATGATTTTAACTAATCAGGAGAGAGTCTCACTACAGGAAAAAGTTTCATACGCCAGGCCAACATGATGTTTGTGGTCTGGACTGGCAACATGAGGAGACAGAAAGTGTTGAGTGTACTCAAAAGATCACCGTAAATTAGTATTTCCTAGGAACTTTTAAATACTGGAAAATAATCTGTACTGACTGTTTTCAGAATGCATGTGAGAGATGCAAAAAAATTGTGTCACCACTACAGACAACCAAAATCACTCAAAACATCTTTTGTTTTTATGTTTTTCTGATCCATACAGGTCAAAGCCCATAAAAAGTGCAAAATCTGGAAGGCTGTCGCCAAGAAGGTGCAGACCTTGGGGGTCTAAAAGTGGTGCAGCCTGCATTGCAGGAAGAGGTGGGAGGACCTATGATGCTAGACCAAAAGGTCAGCTGAAGTCCAGCTCGGCCAGTCCTCCCAAGTAGGCGAGCATGTGTGCCGGATCCTGACCTCCCTAATGGCCTGCATCCTTTCATTGGCTTACCCAGAGCTTGATGGTCATTTGAGGGCCCAACAGCAGCATCAAGGGTGTGAGTTACTGTTTGTAGATATTATTGTGATTTAGGGCAAGATATACGAAAAAATGGGTTTGCGACTTGCAAATTGCGAGTCTGGGCGACTCGCAATTTGCGAGTCGCAAACCCTGATGCTGGCTGGTGTCCCTGACACCATCTGCGAATCAGAAGAGGGTCGCAAAGACCCACCTTATTAATATTAATGAGGTGGGTCGCAATTTGCGACCCCTTTCCTATTTGCAGCACACACAGGGATGGTGGCCTGCTGGAGACAGCAGACCACCATGTCTGTGACTGCTTGTTAATAAAGCTGTTTTTTTTTTTTGTATTGCAGCCCGTTTTCCTTAAAGGAAAACGAGTTGCAATACACACCAAAAAATGAAACGTTTTTGCTTCATTTTTTCAGAGCCATTCACAAAGGGGAAGGGGTCCCATAGGGACCCCTTCACTTTTGCGAATGGGTTAGCACCCATTTAAAATGGGTGCTAACTGCGAATTGCTTTGCGACCGCGTTCGCGGTCACAAAGCAATTCTACATCGCAATGCGAATCGCAAGTCGCATTCCCATTTTGCGAGTCGCTAACCAGGTTACCGACTCGCAAAATGGGAATGAGCATCGCGATGTGCGTTTTGCATGGCGCAAACAGCGAAATTCGCTGTTTGCACCATGCAAAACGCTTTCTACATCTGGCCCTTAACCTTTACTATTTACAGCAATGTTGTATGGCATCAACATGACGGTTGACACACATCCAATGCACATGAGGATTTCTGGAGGTGTAAGTTTTTCAGACTGTGTCTGATGCTCTGTTTGTTGTATTATTTTGTGCTAAAGGTTGTAACTAGCTTCTTCATCACAAGCCAAATACTGTTTCAACCAGACACATATATACTTGCAAAAAAGGGGTACCTGCATTTTATCCATGTTATGAAGGACAGTTGTACCAAACATGCCCCATTTGTGGATTGGGTCAAGTGTGATGTTCCATCACAGATGCGAGCAAGTAATGTAGGCCTTATTACAGGTGACTAGGCACTCATGACACAGTTGATGTTTCAGACTTTACATTGGTCAGTTGGTACAATGACCAAATGATAATGAGCAACTGGTCCAAAAATACTGGGAAATTAGTACAGTGGCATCATTCCTTACTAAAAACATGTTATAAATATGTTTTCACAGAAAGGTTCATGTCAGTTCATGTTAACAGTAGCAGATTGGTATGAAGCCTTGGTCCTTCACAAATGTGCATGTAAGCCAGTCTGTTTCAACCAACATACATTTTTTAGGCAAACTGTATTAATTGAAAAGGACAGGAATGTGTCCACATTGGTGACAGAGTTACATGTGCCACAAACAACATTTTAGTATCCTTAGTTATGTGCAGATGAGAAATGAATGATGGTGAGAAATGTGATAATTAAAGGGACATTCACAGATAGAAGGTTACATCACATATATATTAGAATACCCTGCTTCGAAAAGTCAGTATCAGGCCCAAACCAGGACTCTTTTGGAAATGTGAAAATATTTTGCTGTGTACCAAAGTGGGTTACAAATGTATCAATGCCTATGGATTTACTCATGCTGCCAAAGCCATTTGTAAATCCACTATAAAAATATGCTGAAAAATATCTTCAACAGCAAAGGTATGTAAATTGTGCGCTAATACATTGCTAAGCTAATTCAGTACAGACTCCACATGATATATAGGACATTTGAAATATACTTTAGTTACTTGAAGAAAATGTTACCATTGTGAATTGGTCAGACAAAGGAAACGGGCCTTCAGTTCATAGACATATTGGTACAACATTGAGGAAGTTTTGGACACACATTGATCCATATTTACTTTTGGTGAATGTAAATGATGCAGATTATTTGACCTTTTAAACACTGTAAATAATGTATTTCTGGTTACTGTAGTTTTTGAGGGACATACGTTCAGCATTCTAAACAACAAAGCCCTAGAAATCAGAGGTGTGAAACATTTCATGCAGAGAAATAAAAATGATAAGAGGCAAGGGTACACGTGTTATAGAAGCTCACTTGGGAATTTCAAAACTGTTAGCTATATACATGAGATACTGATGATAAAGAAGCCAAGTTTGAGAGCCTTGAAGCTGGTTAAATACGTAGACTTGGCAAATGTTTTGTAAGCAAAGTTCACGTTCAATTCTATTTACACAGATACACTCAAACTGTTGTATCTGTCTTTTCAGCATCATCAAGGTCAGGCGAAGAAGAAATTGGTCATGTCGGCAGGGAAGCAGTTGACCACTGTGGTTCAGGTGCTGACACCATTGACACAGAGGGACCCAGTGCCATGGAGGGGGAGGAGACTGGCATGGATGCCATGAGTTCTTCTACATCATCTTCGGAGGCCTCCACAGACCAGTCTCTAGTAGTGGCAGACCCTACTGTAACTTTACCCTCTGCATCCTTGGCCACCACCCATGTTCCCATCTCGACACTCCCTCTTGCTGCCCCCAGTTGGCCAAACCCACCCCATAAAAGGGGTGGAATCCTTTATACAGTACAGCAGGTACCTCCCCCCTGCCCCTGCCTCCTGGCTGAGTGAGGAGGCTATTGACATCTTCTGTCCTATCTCTGTAGGCCAGACAGCACTCCTGAATGCCATCCAGGGGCTTACTTACCAAATGCAACAAATGTTGGCTTACCTGGAAGTCATTCATACTGCAACACCTGGCCTGCAGAGGTCATTTCAAGGTATGGCCTCTTCACTGATGCAGGCTCCCAACCTTCCCAACCTTGTGCCCCAACTCCTGCACCTTCCCCATCCCTATTTCCTATTCCCAGCCCTGTCCAAAGCACACTCATTCCTTTGCACACATCCACTCCAAAACACACAAGCAGCACATCCACACATAAACACAGACACAGCAAAAAACACAGGCACACACACAAATATACAAACACCACACTCACCACAACAACCATCACCACCGCAACCACCAGCACACCTGCAGATATCACATCTACCATCACACTCACATGCACCACCACCACACAAGCAGACACTGCACCCAACACCATACCCACATGCACTATCATTACCACAACACCAGGAGACACCATACCTACCAGCACACCCACATGCACCAGTACCACCAGAACACCTGCAAACACAATACCTATCACCATACCCACATGCACAGCCAGCACACCTGCAGACACCACACCCACATGCAACACCACATCCACACCCACAAGTACTATGTCCACACGCACACCCACAGGACAGAAACGCTCACACTCACCCAACCAACAGACACCCAGCAAAAAACACACACTCAAACATACACCACATACACATGACCCACAGACAGCTGCACCCTCAACAGACACACACAACACCCACTGCCACTCCTTCTACGTCCCAACCGTAAATCCCCACCAACCATCCTACACATTTTCCTAAAGAAGACCTTTTATTTGCCGTGGCCCTGACCCCTTCCACAACCCAAACCATCCCTCCCAAATGTAAACCCACCCCTCCCAAACCCAAACTCACCCCTCCCAAACACAAACCCACCCCTGCTGCACCAAAAACCACACCTCTCAAATGCAAAACCACCACTCTCAAACCTGAAACCACCCTTCTAAAACACCAATCCACCCTCCCATGTACAGTTCTAATGTATTCAGGCAAGTCAAAGGATGGATGATAGGTAAAAAAGTGACTTACATCCGGTTTCAACAACAATGTGGTTGTTTTTTGTCTTGGTACAGTAGCAGCTAGGGCTTGTAAGATTGGATTCATGGTGGCAGGAAATGAAAAAAAGTAGTAAAAAGATCAGTTTTGTGCTTTTATTCCTTCCAATCCTCCAACTCAGGTATGGTGGGTTAGCCGCCACACTTGTGTGGGTGGGAAGGCACATCATGATTACCTCAGTGGTAAAAGTGGCTGGAGTCCTGCCACCAGTTGCTTTTGCTTATGGCACCGTCAATAAAGGTGGAGAATCCTGGCAGTGACAGCAGTTCAGCTGTGGTCTTTAGTCTTGCGGATCGCCAACATCTAAATAGAGCAGGCGGTGGGCAGGAAATATGACAGAAAATCAACAGTGAGACGGACTCCACCAAGATCTAAATCAGGCCCTGAATCTGCCTGACAGAAGTGTGCCTATCACTATTCCAGAGAATACTGCAGATTCTGGCCTGAGTGATAGTGAGGACAAAGGGCATGCAATAAGGAGGTTAAAAAGAGCAAGGGTACCTTGTTGAAGGTACTCTTCACCTGAATGGACAAACATTGCTGCCAATGGCAAAGAGAGAAAATTTGGGGATTCTGAGGATAACAGTGGAAATCCAGTGAACCCCCTTAAACTGAACTTTGTGCCTGAACTGTGTTTTGAATTTACCTTGCCACTGAATGGAGTGGCCCAATTTGTTATTAGTGTTGTCTCTGAACTGTGTATGTACTAGAGAAGTTGAAACAGACTTTGTTAGGGAATTAAGAAGATCACTGAGGCCTGAGGCAGCTGAAGGAGCTTAAGGGTATCATTCAGAAAAGCACTAAGTAGGGTTAAGGAAGACTCATAAAGATTTTGTAAATAACTTCATTATATTTAGTTTGAACTTTGTTTTGCCCTTTGCACCAGTGGAAACTGACAGAGAAGACTCTGCTGCTGCTATTTTCCATGCAACGGTCAGATTTTAGAGAAGATATGGAAACTAATAACCATAGTAGAATTAGGACCTCATTACAAGGTTGGCAGTCTTATGACTTCCAAACTTGTGGTGGCGGTCTGACTGCTGCCCTCCTGGTGGTTTGACTGTCAGACTACAACCCTGGAGGTCGGACCGCCAGAGGACTGCCGCCACTGCCAGGATCACAGATCCCAAAGGGTGGTGGCGGTCAGAGTTGTGGTCAGCCACACCGGTGCCCATGGCAGCACTACCGTGCTGATCATGAGTCCACTTTCTGCCAGCCTTTCCATAGCAAAGGCTGGTGGAAAGCCAGTGGTGGGGGCCACAGAGGGGCCCCTCCACTGCCCATGCCCATGGCATGGGCATTGGAGGGACCCACCTTCCAGCACCCAACCGTTTGCATTCTGAAGGTGCTGGTGTGCGATGGCATTGGCCTTTAATGAGCTGGGGCGAATGACGTGGCACTGTTTCCAGTGGAAGCATCATAATGTGATGGGGGTGAAGCTGCTGGTATGATAGCAACCTCACCCCCACAGATTTGGGGGTTCGACCATTGGACTGCCAAACTCGTAATAAGCCTCTTAGGTACATAATAGCAGGCAGGCAAGTTACTAGCTGTGGATGCAGTATTGCTAGTTTTACTCGTGGAATTGTATTCCACCACATCTTCTAGTTTAGTGGAGACCAGATCTACAACTACCCTTAAAACACATCTTACTATTGGTAGTAGTGTGCATTCACTTGATGATAAAGAATTACATATAGACACATCTTGAGGAGATTTTTCTTCAAATGTTTATTTTAAATTGCTTTATAAGTAAATTGACACTATGAATTCAAGGGATTGTTATGTATGCAATGGCCTGCATCAGCTGCAGAGGCCATCATGTACCATCATATTCCTCTGCCTTTTGGTCTTACTTGTAGTTTTTTTATTGAGTATTTTCTATGGACATCGTCATTTCTACTATAATGTTTTGAATTATGATGTTGTTTCTTCAGAAGTTCCCATACTTGTCCTCCCAGTGTTAAAGACATAAGGATAAATGTGAGGTTCTTTAAACCCACCATGACATTAGACACTGGCAAAACAATTTGACTTGCATTTTGACAAATGTTTAGAATACATTTCTCAATTTTTTTCAAGATTGGAGGAGAGATATGGAATTTAGGTCAAAAACAGACAAGGACCTTAAGAATTAGCATAGTGGGCTAGAGAGGAAATTGAGCATCAGGGGGGCGGAAATCAAGAAGCATTGACTTTGGATTGGAAACAAAAAGGGAAATTGTGCATACTTACAGATAAACTTCTGTTGACACTATGGGGGTTATTCCAACTTTGGAGGAGTGTTAATCCGTCCCAAAAGTGACGGTAAAGTGACGGATATACCACCAGCCGTATTACGAGTTCCATAGGATATAATAGACTCGTAATACGGCTGGTGGTAAATCCGTCACTTTTCCGTCACTTTTGGGACGGATTAACACCTCCTCCAAAGTTGGAATAACCCCCTATATTCATCAGAAAGAGTAAATGTGATCACATGTTTGAGGTTAGAGGACATTGGGAATTAGTTTTGGTAGGTAAAGTTCCTGTTATTCCTGGAGTTTGCTATATTTGTGGAGAACATGCATATTTCAAGTTGCCCAAGGGATGGTATCGTATGAGTTATTTAGGTGTAGTTTTCCCGAAAATATATATTGTGGAACATTTTAGTGATCCTGTATGGGAAGCAAATTCCAGACCTAAATGAGGTGCTAGTTTGGAGAAGTAGTGGGAGACATCGTTGGTGCAATATTTCTATCTGTAGGTGTGATTTTAAATGACATAAAGATTAGACAGGTTGTCTACCATGGTGTATAAACTGTCCACCAGTACGGATGGAGCATTATTGGTTGTAGATACTGTAATGGTAGCTAAGAGATCTATGGCTTTGCAATATAAACTTGTTAGATGGTCTCCTTGCCAAAGAGGGAGGAGTCTGCAGGATGTTAAAAGTACAGAAATGATGTACCTACATCCTTCACAAAAGTAAAAACTTAAAGGCGTATATCAAGAACATTATTGGTTTGAAGGATGATGTGAGGAAGTTAGAAGCAACAGGTGCTTGGGAAGCAATTGAACATGGACTTGCTTCAGTTGGCAAATGGTTTGGGAACCTGGTGTCAGATTACCCATTAAATAAACTTCCACAGGAGCAGATGCCTTTTACCTAACTCCCTCCAACAGATGTGTGCTCAGACTTTAACTGACTATCTGAACCCTGCATCTGCGAGGGGGAAAGGGGAATGGGAATTCAAAAAGAGAGACTGCCTCCAGATCCAGCCTGTTTTTCCCACTTGAAGATAGGATATTCAGTGTGTGTCTCTGAAAACCTGCATCTTTCTTCTTATTGGGATTTCTTTAAAGGATGGACCTGCAGTCGGTGATAAGAGCATAGGTAAGTACATTCACACTGTGCACTCAACTGTTCAGCCATTCACATTCACCCAATTCTATTGTTTTCCTAATCTGGATCTCTTGAGAGACTAGCCTCCTCTCTAAGAGAAAAATGTTAACTTCATATCTTCTTTTCTCCAGGAGTCAGAGGTTTCCAAGGTTCTCTGGAGAACAGTTCAAAAGTTCACAAATATACAAACTACTCATGTTTTTTACAAGAAACAAAAACTCCTTCTCAAGATTCAGTTTTCTCAGTCAACGTCTCTAGGAATTAATCTGAGCACTGAGGTTTGTCTCTAAGACTGACAAGTCTGCAAAGCAAAGAGTTATTGAATATATATGTACATATATATACTGGCAAGTCTGGGAATCATACAAAAGGATTAATTACTGCAGTTGCTTGAAGTTCTGTTAATTCCAAAACAAATTCTCCTCAGAAAGCTGATAGCCAGTTGTTGGAAGAAGGAAAAAATTCAGCTTCTTCAAAAGGGAAAAAGTAGCTGGTGTGCACACCGTAACAAGAAAAAGAATGAGTCACTCAAACCTGGAAGATTTCTCTATGAAAAGAAGCGCCTCAGGAACACTGCTCATTCTCCTCATGATGACAGTTGAAGTGCAGGGCTCCCAGAAACAAGCAGCTGGAGGGAAGCTTCAGCACAAGACTAAGGTAGAAACACTAGAGCACTGACCTCACAAGAATTTGCAGCAACCATCTTAAGTGGCAGTTAAACCTGAAGAAGCTTGTTATAAGAACAGCCTCCGCAAGAGCCACCGGGAGTGAGGATGCTGCTGCAACCAACTTGGGTACAAGGAAAAGGGGAATCCTTTTTGCTGAGGGAATAACTTAACAACGCTGGCAATAGTTTTCCTGACACTTGGGAAGTGGAATATTGGGTTCCATTTTGAGACCCCTTTTGATAATTGCTCTTTGTGCAATATTAGTTATGATTGATAATTGCTCTTTGTGCAATATTAGTTATGATCTTTAAGATGTTTAGGAGTATACAAGCAAAAAGAGGAGTGGAAAGGAAGAGAGGATGTAGAGTCAGTGTAGGTACTATGATGAAGTGGAAGAGACTAAGGGCCAGATGTAGCAAACCATTTGCGAGTCGCAAACGGCGAAAATCGCCGTTTGCGAGTCACAAACGTGTGTTTGCTATGCAGAAATGCATTTTGCGAGTCGGAAAAGACTCGCAAAATGCATTTCAGAGTCGCAAATAGGAAGGGGTATTCCCTTCCTATTTGCGAGTCGAAGTGGTATGCAACTCCATTTGCGACCGCGTACGCGGTCGCAAATGGAGTCACAGTTACCATCCACTTGAAGTGGATGGTAACCCACTCGCAAACGGGAAGGGGTCCCCATGGGACCCCTTCCCCTTTGTGACTGGACCCCAAAATACTTTTTCAGAGCAGCCCTGCCCTGAAAAAATCTGAAACTAAAGGTTTCGTTTTTTTTTTCTAAGTGCAACTCGTTTTCCTTTAAGGAAAACGGGCTACACTTGGAAAAAAAAAAAATGCTTTATTTAAAAGCAGTCACGGACATGGAGGTCTGCTGACTACAGCAGGCCTCCATACCCGTGAGTGCCCATAGTCGCTATGGGGCCGCAATTTGCGACCCACCTCATTAATATTAATGAGGTGGGTCTTTGCGACCCCATAGCGACTCGCAGGCGGTGTCTGAGACACCGTTCTGCATAGCAAATTGCGACTTGCAATTTGCGAGTCGCACGGACTCGCAAATTGCAAGTCGCAATTTGCTACCTTGCTACATCTGGCCCTTCGTGACAATACATGAAACCTATGAAGTTTTGATTGATTCATCTGATGAGAGTCTTATCTTGATTGTGATTGCTAAATTTGCCATCCAAGGGGGGACTGCATCAGCGTAATTTAGGCTTCGCCCCATATGTTACAGAAGCAATAGATATGTGTACCTGACACTGTATTCGCTGTGTGACTTAACTTTATTAATGCCAAGTGAAGCACCAAAAGTGTATTACTGAGGTGTATTCACTGTAGAAACTAGAGATTTATTTATGTGTGAGTTCTAATTTTCACCTTTACATGTGATTCATAGTTCTCATTCGAATTTACATTTGTTTTTCAAGATACACTGCTTTTATTGAAAGTACACTGCACATATAAGCATGAATTAATTTATTTATGCTTTACATTTATTCTGACGTTATGCATGCAAATATAATCGTATATTTGAAGTCCACAATGAAAATAATTAACTAAAAGTTAGGTTGACTCGGCCTTTATTTCTTAACATGAAATGTATTTTTCCTTGCGCTGCATGTTTCTTTTCCTTTACAGGTGTGTTTTCATGATTTCATAGCTAGAGAAACATTCTAAAGATTCCCATTCTAACTTAGAGCACAGATTATAAGACCCTTAAATTTGTTCATGTTTAGAAAGAGTGATCTGAACGTCTTTAAGGAACACAAATTTCTGTTTCTTGGTATCTGTATTGCTGTGACAGTACTCTTTGTATGCCTTATGCTGCTGAGACTGAACCAATTCCAGCGCATCAGCTTGCTGGTTTTGATTCTGGATCTTTATAATATGATCTTGATAAACCTACTCAACTTTACATACTAATTTCTGGTCCTCGTTGTGTGGCCAAATGGCCTCCACAAAAGTTACATTCTAAATTTGCTGTTAACTCCCTTACCTCGTAGACAACTGAAAAGATTAATTGTATGAAGACTGACCTTCACTTCCATGCATGCTCCAGCAATACAATACAGTTTCAGAAGACACCCTCACTTGTGGGTTATCACAAGGGCTTCCAGGCTAGATGTGGGAGAGTCAGCACTTAGTAGATATCTGTCAATGTATAGATTAGTTGCAGTAAATATTCCACTGTACATTCATTTGTGAATCTGTTCATCCGATTCTCCACGTGTTGGACTTTTTAGCGTATGCAGGGTCACCCCCAATCTTTTTGCCTCCTGCCTCCTATTTTTTCTGACCCGTTGCTGTTGGCTTTTGAACTCTGAGCACTTTACCGCTGCTAACCAGAGCATGTGCTCTCTGTGTAAATTGTATGGTTAATTGGTTTATCCATGATTGGCATATTTGATTTACTAGTAAGTCCCTAGCAAAGTACACTAGAGGTGCTCAGGGCCTGTAAACCAAATGCTACTAGTGAGCCTGCAGCACTGGTTGTGCCACCCACCTTAGTAGCTCTGTAATCATGTCTAAGACCTGCCACTGCAGTGTCTGTGTGTGCAGTTTTAAACTGTAAATTCGACTTGGCAATTATACCCACTTGCCAGGCCTAAACCTTCCCTTTTCTTACATGCAAGGCACCCCTAATGTATGCCCTAGGTAGCCCCAAGGGCAGGGTGCAGTGTATGGTTAAGATAGGACATATAGGGGGTCATTCCGACCCCAGCGGTCAAGGACCGCCGGGAGCACCGCCAACAGGCTGGCGGTGCTCCGCAGGGCATTCTGACCGCGGCGGTTTGGCCGCGGTCAGAACAGGAAAACCGGCGGTCTCCTGCCGGTTTTCCGTTGCCCTCAGGAATCCTCCATGGCGGCGCAGCTTGCTGCGCCGCCATGGGGATTCCGACACCCCATACCGCCATCCTGTTCCTGGCGGTTCGCCCGCCAGGAACAGGATGGCGGTATGGGGTGTCGTGGGGCCCCTGGGGGCCCCTGCAGTGCCCATGCCAATGGCATGGGCACTGCAGGGGCCCCCGTAAGAGAGCCCCACAAAGAATTTCAGTGTCTGCTTAGCAGACACTGAAATTCGCGCCGGGTGCAACTGCACCCGTCGCACCTTCCCACTCCGCCGGCTCCATTCGGAGCCGGCTTCCTCGTGGGAAGGGGTTTCCCGCTGGGCTGGCGGGCGGCCTTCTGGCGGTCGCCCGCCAGCCCAGCGGGAAACACAGAATCACCGTGGCGGTCTTCAGACCACGGAGCGGTGTTCTGTCGGGGGAACTCTGGCGGGCGGCCTCCGCCACCCGCCAGAGTTAGAATGACCCCCATAGTAATAATGTGTTTTCTATGTCCTGACATTGAAATACTGATAAATTTGTTTTTCACTGTTGCAAGGCCTGTTCTTCTCATAGGTTAACATGGGGGCTACCTTTAAATATGATTAAAGTGTAGATTCCCTTTGGGAGCGGATAGACATATGGAGTTTGGGGTCTCTGAGCTCACAATTTAAAAATACATCTTTTAGTTAAGTTGATTTTCAGATTGTGTGTTTGAAAGTGGGCGTTTTCTTGCTCAAACCATTTCTGTGACTCTGCCTGCTTGTGGATTCCCTGTCTGGGTCAGTTTGACAGTTGGGCTAGCTGCACCTCTCACTAGACAGTGACACAAAGGTTGCTGGGTTGTAGTCTGTATTTCCTGATGAGCCATCTGTGCTAGGAGGGAGAGGACGAGTGGTCACTCACATCTGAAAGGGCTGTGCCTGCCCTCACACAATGCAGTCTCCAACCCCCTGGTGTGTGTCTGTGGCCTAGCCTGGGCAAGGCAGGATTTCACAAACAAGAGAGACTTTGCTTTGAAGTAGGCCTACTTCAAAGAGCAAAATGGGTATAAGAAGGGCACCCAAAACCACAGACTTTAGAACACTTCTGGAAACCAAAAGGAACCTCAGCCTGAAGAAGAGCTGAAGAGCTGAGGAGGAAGAGCTGCCATGCCTGTGACTGTGCTTTGTGGAGCTACCCTGTAGTTGCTGCTTCTGCCTGTGCTAGAGGAAAAAGACTGGACTTTGTGTTGCCTTCCTTCTTGTGAAGATCTCCAAGGGCTTGATTTAGAGCTTGCCTCCTGTTGTTTGAAGTCTCAGGGACAGCAAAGACTTCTCTCTGCCAGCACCTAGAAACTCCGATCTGCGACTGAAAAACTGATGCACCGCCAGCTTTGCGGCTGAAAATCGATGCTCGCCTGCAACGCAACCTGAAGATCGACGCCCGGGGCTGGAGAAACGACACACAGCATCGCTGACGGAGCCTGGTGAGATCGCAACCCGTACTGCGTGGTTTTCGGATCATCGTGCGGCTGGATTTCCTAATCAAACACAGCTGGGCGTGTAAAAATGACGCAAGGCCTGCCCGGACCCGAGAGTGCTGACCGGATCGACGCATCACTCTCCTGTGGAGAGAAGAAATGATGCACGCCGACCCGACTAAAGGAGGAACAACGCAAGGTCTCGCTCGTGAGTGAAATCGACACATCGCAAGCCCTTTTTGATGCACCCAAGGTACATTTTCACGCTAACAGTGTTAGTGTTGTGTTTAGAATTACATGAAGACTCTTTTTGCAATGTTAGTAATAACTTGACTTGTGTTTTGTTGTTTTTGTCTTGTTTTGTTTAGATATATATTTTCTATTTTTCTAAACCTGTGTTGTGTCATTATGTAGTGATTTCATTAAGTTACTGTGTGTGTTGGTACAATACTTTACACCTAGCACTCTGAAGTTAAGCCTACTGCTCGTGCCAAGCTACCAAGGGGGTAAGCAGGGGTTAGCTGAGGGTGATTCTCTTTTACCTAGAGTGAGGGTCCTTGCTTGAACAGGGGGTAAACTGACTGCCAACCAAAGGCCCCATTTCTAACACAACCTTTGTTGTTTTCTTTGTTCTGATCCTTCACTGATCGGGTTGTCCTTTATTTGCCTTTATAATTTATTTTGGTCTATGCCTTTAATCTCTTTGCTTATTGAGTTAATTCCTCAGCCTATGACATGCTGATCTTCTGGCATCCTGAAGTTCCTGCCCTGTACCCTGGTCTGACGTGGTTTATCGTATCACCATGCCATTACAATGAGTAAGCCTTGTTCTATCCTTCAGCATTACTTATGTTTGGTAATGTTATTCAGTGAATATTCTTGATTGTAGTCTTACGCGCATAATCCCTGAGGTGTGCATGAGGACTGCCTTTAATACATTTGCCTGCTCGACCATTAGAGTCTACTAACTGTGAGTATGAGAGTTTTGTAGACCAAATGATTAGAGATCAAGTGGTTTGACATTGTCATACTAACAAGGTGCATGAGCACTTATTTGCATGCAAGAACCTCTCACAAGAAGAAACTATTGATATTGCCAAACGAACTGAGCAATCTATAGTCATCAAAAGTAAGTAATCAAGGTTTGAGTGTTAATATGGCTTTTGATGCTCTCAATGTAGCTATAGTAGTTTCGAAAACAAGGGCATCAAAGGAAAAATAGGGGGCATACATTTAACAAAGGACATAAGCAAGGTAAGGCCAAAGTTTGTGTACAGAGGGGTTCTGGGCATCATTCCAATAGACCAAAGGTTTGCCCTCAAGATGGAAAATTGTGATACAAATGTGGGCACAGGATATTTTACTATGGCGTGTAAAACCCAGGGGAAGACAGAAGTTTTAATAGAGGATAAGTTGGATGGTATCATGGAAAACTTAATCTACATGCAAGTCCCTTTTAGAGTTGTATACCATATACCCAGGACCTGTAAATTAAATGCTACCTGTGGGCCTGCAGCACTTATTGTTCCACCCACTTAAGTAGCACCCTAGAATATGTCCAAGGCCTGCCACTGCAGCCTGAATGTAGTTTTAAGCTGCCATGTCAATTTAGCAATAAAACCCCATTTCCAATCCCTAATCTCCACTTTTATGACATATGTCACCCCTAAGGCAGGCCCTAGTTACCATAGGATTGGGTACACTGTAATTAAAAGGCTGGACTTGTATTTTTAAGTTTTACAGTCTTGATAGTGAAAAACTCCTAACTTTGTTTTTCATTACTATGAGGCCTATGCCTCCCACAGGATAACATTGGATATTCCTTATTGCATTTAATAGGCTGTAATTTCTAATTGGGAGCAGGTAGCTATGACAAATGTGGTATCTTTGGAACTGTAATGAAAAAGCCTATTTAATGGTAAATGTTGGGTTTTTAGTAGAATTTAGAAAATTACACTTTTAGAAAATTGGCATTTTTCTGCCTTTAGCCCTTTTGTGCCTGCAGCCTGTCTTGGGTCACCTGACTATATGTCACTGACAGACTTTGTGAAATCTTCCCAGACAATAGACACAAAAGAGTGATTAGACTTGCCTGAATGCAACATCTGATGGCAGAATGGGGGGTGTGGGGAAGAGCTGAGCACAGCCTCACTTGCAACTGAATAGGGAGTGCCCTACATTGGCACAAAGGACAAATCACCTCCACATTGTCACTGCAGCCAATTAAAGCCAGGACAGGGAGTCAAAAATTTCCATGCACTTCAAAGTCACTGTCTAGAAGCTTCTCCCACCTTCCAGAATGAGACTACCAGGGTATAAAAATAGGACCTCAGCAACAAGCTGTTCATACAATTCTGGATCTGTAGACACTTTGCCAGGAAGAAGGACTGCTGTGCTGTTGAAAGGACTGCCACTCTGCTGGACTGCTGACCTGCTTCTGCCTCACTGAAGCAGCCTTTCTGCTCTGCTGCCCTCTTTCCTTAGGAAGAAGGACTAGAATTGCAGCGTGAACCCAGGTCCACCAGAGTGACTCCAAAGGGCTAGTCTGATGGACTCCTGATCTGAAACTGAAGGAAAGCAAAAGGCTCCCTTCAACTTGGACCTACACCTGGTACCAGCTTGAGTGAGTCCTGACCCCCCAAGTGGTGCCTGCAAGTCCTGGTTCCTTGGAAGTGGTGCTAAAGGTGACTAAATAACCAAAATCCAAAAGTGGAGACAGAGAACCTTTTTGGCTAAAAACTGATCGGAGAACCTGGAGGAGACCGGGACCAGCCTTCTTGCCTATCCACCTGCAGTGCATCACTTGTCAGTTTGACTTTGCAGCTTCTCCAGCTAAGTTCTCCACCACAACAAATCCTGTTCAGTGGCCTTTCACCAAAGGGGTATCCAGCCTCATTGAATTGTCTTCAGCTACAGCCTTTTGCCTTGTCCTGCTGAAAATTTTCAAATTTCATTTCAAAGACAAATGACCCCATTATGACTTTGGGGGCCAGAATTATGCAGCCACCAAAGCCACGGGGAGGAGGCTGACATCATACTGGTGGCCTCCCCCGATTGTTTTACAATATTTCCACTGGGCTGATTGGCAAAAACATTGTATTAGGACGTTTCCGCGAGTCTGCCCCGTGGAAACAGTGCCATGGCATTGGCCTCGGCTCCCTTAAGCAAGCCGAGGCCAATGCCGTGGCACACCAGCACCCTCAGAATGTGCACTGTCTGCAGTGCAGACAATGCTCATTTCGAGGGTGCTGGTGTGGGGGGGCTGCACTGCCCATTCCATGGACCTCCTGCACTGGCTTTCTTCAAGCTTTTTCATGGTGTGGTAGAAAGAGAACCTGTGATCAGCACGGCAGCACTGAACTCAGCGCCGCCATGGCTGACTATGACTCTGATCACTGCCACCCCATGTTCCCGGCGGTGGCAGTGGTCCCCTGGCTATCCAACCCCCAGGGTCGTAATCTGGCTGTCGGACCGCCAGGAGTGCAGCTGTTTGACCACCACTGCGAGTCTGGCAGTTAAAGACTGCTTTTTATTTCACGGGATTGGAGGTATAGATAGTTAGAGGTCGCTGATGTTTTCTCTTTCTTTCTTTATTCCCTTTAGGGCGGTTCTTCAGATCTCAGGAGTTCCTTGGCATGGAAAGGACTATCTCCTGGTCAAGATCCAGACGATGTCCCTCGGAAGGCAGAAATACAGACGTCGGGTATCAGGTAAGTGGGTTTTTGTACTGGTGTTAGGGTGTGGTTCACTGGGGAAGGTGTAGGTGGAGTACATGAGGGAAGGAGCACTCACAGTGGGTAAAACAACGTGAGTTACATGCATAAGTGATTTGTGAGTGGTCTTCCGTCACCGCCGATCCACCAGGGTACTCGAGTTGACTTTACCCTATTTAAAATTGCCTCTCACATATTTTCGTTCCCTCCTCTCGTTCCCTTTAATCAGATATGAGCTATTTGCTAAAATAAGCCTGTACCTTGTGGAGCCACATTTCTCCTGAAGCGTGTCCTGACTGTATTGCGTTATGCTCTTCGCTGGACTGCTCCTCATTCGTCTCCGCTTGTGGTTTCCCTCGGTCCTCAGTCCTCGCCTCCGTCTGTGGCTCCGGTGGTTCCCAATTGGTTTCCACGTCTTCTAGTTGAACTTTTCTTCCTCTTTCCATGTCTCTCTGTCCTCCGATTTTCTCCTCGTCTCCCTGTTGGGATCAGTCTGCCTCCTTTTAATATGTGACCCCGAAAGTATTCATCTTCTGTTGGGTCTTCTCTTGTCAAGGTGCCCCGGGGGCACTTTTCAGAGAAATCAGCTGCATGCACGCCTGCAAGTGTCGCTGTAGGTATCATCATGGGGGACACTGTAACGGTATTCCTGTTACATCGCCCTATTGGGAAGTTACCATAGGGAAGTTTCTTCAGTGTGACATGAGATTTTCCATGTCACCTTCTTCAGGCTACTGTGCAACTTGCTGCAACATGGCTGTATTAGTTGACCATCATTTCATCATGATGTGTTATCAGGTATAGGAACATTTGCTGATTGCATGGCCTTGTGTGGAATCTATAGGAATACATTTGGCATTGCCATACTATTTGATGACATCAGGTTACTGAGGTATGTTACAAGAGCCAAATCATTCAAGATGACATGGTCTCCTACTTGATACACGGGTACTGTGATTACATAACTTCACTCATGCAACTGGATTTGTCTGTGATTCTGACTTTACTGTGAGCAACTGTTTACAGATCATGTTGCACGCATGCATGAGACCTTGCTAATGTTGGAGCCACTTTGTTGGACCTTGTAGCTGGGGTCTAGTGTACACTATAGTCATGTTCTGTGATCCAAGCTGTTGGTCAAGTATGTTCTGTCACATGCAATGAGCTATTTGTATTTGTCATTTCAGCATCATCCCAGGCTAATTGCGGAGAAAATGCTGACATCTGTGGGGAAGCAGCTGGCCATGGTACCTCTGGTCGTGACACTACAGACACAGAGGGACCCAGTGGCTCAGAGGGTGAGGAGAGTACCATGGAAGACACAGACTTTACATCATTGTCATTTGAGTCCCTTGCCCCTGGTTAAACCACGCACTCCCAAAGAGAAAGGAACCTCATTCACACCCCAACCCATCCCTTCCACATCCAAGTCCTCCCCTGTGACACCTGATCCCCCCCACTGAACCCAGTCATACCCCAAAGAAAAAAGGACACCCCTCCCAAAGACAAGCTCACCCCACCAAAAACCAAACTCACCCATCCCAAAACCGACACCACCCCTCCCAAAGGACACCATTGAGGTGCCTGGGCTGCCCACTAGATGCTTCTTCCTGGGGAGGATCCCATGGCACTGTTCTGTGTGGCACGTTTAGTGACACAGCAGTGTGTTGAATCACATTTGGACTATTGGACTGGCCATTGGCCTTGAATACATGTTTATTTTTTCAGTTAAAAAAAGTTGCTAGTTTACATACACATTGGTCATGTCATTACCTTTCTACCATTTTGATGTTCATGGATATTTTGGGATGCATGTATGTATGTCAGCCAGGACAAGGGGAATGTTCAATGGATGCATATGTGGGATGTAATCCAATTGGGGCTGACATTGCACTGGGTGGTGTTTCATATAGAAGTATTTCATCTTGGCTTGGCCAATGTCAACATCTATTGGGTTACCTTTCTTGCTATGATGTAGGTTGGAAATTTGTTGAATGTGTGCAAGCTAGAGATTTGTTTCTCCACACATGGAGGGTGTTTCAATTGTCATAACATTGTATACATTTTAATGGACATGTGTCCATTTTAATGTGTGTACCTTACACCTACTTTATCTAAATATTTGACTCATGCTGCTACTGCTTTATTTGCGTTCATGACTTGCGCTTACATATTTCCAACATATGCATGGCACTTGGTTATAATATTGGTTGTCCCTGATATACATCAAGCCACAGTTCCTGTGCAAATAATGTTTTTTGTCAACATCAGGACAGTGCGCGCTCTATGGGCGACATAAATGCAAAAACCCAGTCCTTATGCAAAGTCATATTTCATGCATTATGTTTCTATGCAGTATGTTAACCTTTTGCATTGCAGAGCTTTTACCTTGAAAAGTAATTAATGCTGTTTGTAATTCATTGTTCATTTGCAAGGCTTGTTTGCAGGACTACAGGGTGTGGTCCTTTATTCTAAGACTTTCTAGAAACCTTTCTTGCAGCATGGTTGGGTGTGGCTCGTGGGCGGGGCTTGGCTCTATATAAGGGAGCCAGCCCAGCTCCACGTGTTCACTATTCAGAGGTCCCGGTGCAGAGCAGCAGCGTTTTCCAGAGCTCCTGTCCCGGAGGCCTATCCAGTCATTTCCAGGCCTGCCCTCGTTTATTTGGTGATCTTCAAGCAGGGCGGTAAGGCGGAGGTCGGGTTAGGCCTCGACTCCGTTTTCCAGTGACGCTCGAGTTTTGGGCCTAAACTTAAAAATCGCGTGTGCGATTATTTTCATGGCATTTGGTTCTTGATAAGTGCGCAATAATTTCATGGCATTTGTATTGTGAATTCCAAATCTGCAACAGTGTGCGCAATTCATTCCAGGCATTTACTTCTTGGCATTCAGATCGGCCAGTGCGCGCGATCATTTCATGGCATTTGTATTGTGAATTACGAATCGGCAACAATGTGCGCAATTCATTCCAGGCATTTACTTCTTGGCATTCAGATCGGCAGTGACCGGCGATCATTTCATGGCATTTGTATTGTGAATTCCAAATCTGCAACAGTGTGCGTGATTCATCCCAGGCATTTACTTCTTGGGATTCAGATCGGCAGTGCGTGCGATCATTTCATGGCATTTGTATCGTGAATTCCGAATTTGGCAACAGTGTGCGCAATTCATTCCAGGCATTTACTTCTTGGCATTCAGATCGGCAGTGCGCGAGATCATTTCATGGCATTTGTATCGTGAATTCCAAATCTGCAACAGTGTGCGCGATTCATTCCAGGCATTTACTTCTTGGCATTCAGATCGGCAGTGCGCGCGTTCATTTCATGGCATTTGTATTGTGAATTCCGAATCGGCAACAGTGTGCGCGATTCATTCCAGGCATTTACTTCTTGGCATTCAGATCGGCAGTGCGCGCGATCCTTTCATGATATTTGGTTCTTGATAATAGAATCGGCAACAGTGTGCGCGATTCTTTCCCAGTATTAAACTCTTGAATCACAGATCGGCAGTGTGCGCGATCGTTTCATTGCAAGTGAATCTCGATGTTCGAATCAGCACCAAGGTGTGCAATTCATTTCTGGTGTTTAACTTTTGAAAAACAGATCGGCATAGTGTGCGATCATTTCTAGACATTGAAATCTAGATGTGCAGTTTGATTAAGGTGCATAATATTCCCTGAGCATTTGAGTCTTGAAACTCTTAATCAGAGAGTGACAAATCAGTGTTATTCATGGTTCTAGTACAGTTCATTCATGCAGAGAAAAAACCATGTGCTCTTGCTACAGTGCAGAGATTATTCTAAGAAGTATTTGGAGAGAGTTTATTGTTCAAAATATAATATGTTAATTCTAGAATGTTCATAAGAAAATCTTGCATAACCTTTCTTGATTTCCAGGTACCTAGATTCTTGAGGCCTAGTTATAGTGAAGCCTTAGGCCATTCATGTTTTCAGCATAAGTGTTTATTTGAAACAAAACTTATTGAAAGTCATTGTGATTAATCTTGCAATAGTGTTGTTTAACTCTTGCTTCCACAGGTCTCCTTCCCTGCTGTTCCCAACCCAAAACCGATTCCCCCACTTGGCCATTCTTTAACTCTGGGCTATATAACTAGTGGAGTTTGGAGCTGCCAAGAGGTGGACATGTTGGGAACATGCGCAAGCCCCGAGGATCTGGTCTCCTTGACAGTTTTGAGGGATGTGCATAGAGGAATGTGGCCCAAAGCACCAGCTTTCCAAGGGCCCCCTAGTAGAGGCATACCTATTCTGAAGGGATTCTTTAGCTTGTGACCTTTAAACGTTTCTCACAATAATTATTTTGCATCCTATTTACCTTGCATTACCTTGAAATGTTGGTGATATGTGGAAATCCATTACAGAGATTTAGCACAGAGGGTGCGTTTCAGTTCATTGAAACATCCATACAGATGTATCTTTTTTATCAGAACAGGCCATGGCATGTGAGCAATGTGAGGGTGCCATTCAGGTTAGTAGGAGTAATACTGATGATGAGTTGCTGCTGTGTGACACAATGTAATAGACAGATCACTATCCCTTATTATGGGATGTGCACACATATCAACTTTTGTAGAGTGTGACAATACAGAGGTTGACAAAATATGTTTGTCCTACGGACCACAGACCCCATGCCAGGTTCATGGCGGGCCAACTCTTTGATGTGGAGTTGATGGAAATGGGTGTTTAGCTTACCATCGGTTGCGTTCTCCACAGCTTCAGTTTTGGGCATCATCAAGCTGCACAAGCAGCTGAGGTGCATGTATGATTGACTCCATTGTGGCACAGGATGTGTGAAGCTGAATACAGGTGAGTTTCAGCCTTATATCGCTCGGGCAGCTCAGATGTGGTGGTTGGACTGCCACAATCACGTCAGTGGGAAGCCACCTCATAATTGGTCCGGCAGTAACACACTGGCAGTCTCCCCTCTGACAGATGCATTGGCCTGTCTCGCCTATGCTGCGGTCTAGATTTTCTGGCAGTGTGGGCAGGGCTGCAGTAGTTTTTCACCTATGTAACTGCTTGCATCGTAATAAGGCGGTCGGACCGCCAACACTGTGGTGGGGTTGCTGTGGCCTACGCCATGGCGCGCCAATTTCATATTCAGGCCCTAAGTACTCAGAAGCGCTTGCAAATTTTATATCATCTACCACTGTTGATGACTCCCTGCTGTTTGCCGCAGTGGAGGCACAGTTCCACATGTGATTGAATCTCATGCTTTGATCCACGTTTCTGCTTTCGTGTGTTGAGGTACCTTTGTTAATCTCACCTGTTTCAACCTGATCAGCTTCATTGAAACAACCACAATCTTGTCATATTTTCTGCAGCATGTGTTACTTGTGTCAATTTTTGTGACTGTTGCACACTGCTATTATATCCTGGGGGGTGTGGAGTGTGAGGCCACACAATACTACTTCATGTGGAGATCCAAGTAGGCTTTCTTTGGATATTTTGGTCTGGCAACATGTGTTTGACTGTTCCTGACAATGTTTGGCAAAGGGGCTTTGCTGCTGGTCTATGGCACTTGTACATCCGCAATAATTAGAAAGATTGTTTCTATGTGTTGGTGTATTGGTCTAGGCATTTATGGGTGAGGGAAAAGGTTTCTTGCATATGTTAATGATTGTGGGCTCCATGTGTGCAATGTAATTGGTTGTTCTTGGGAGACTTGCAGGTGCAATGTAGATAAAGTAGGTGGTGTCATGCACAATCAGAGTGGCAGTAGTGCAAAGGTTTGCACTGCACTGCAACCAATATCACTCTTTGCAACACAAGTGGCCAGATGTACATAGAAATCTGTTTGTCATGTCCTAAATTTGAATCCTTCCAACTCAATTAGGAAATCGCAAACTGCAATGTACCAATGTGTTTCAGACACATTTAGCGATCCCAGTTGGTTGCAAATGGACCTACCTCGTCAATACTCATACAATAGGTCGCAATTTCGACCCAGTGAAAATTGCCAAAATCACAGGGAAGGTGGCCTGCGGGGTTCAGTAGATCATTCAGTCTGTGACTGCTTTTAAAAAAAAGCTATTTATTTTTATGAAATGCAGTCCATTTTTTAAAAGGAAAATGAGATGTGTTTCAAAAAGAAAACTGAAAAGATTACTTTTCATTTTTTGAAAGTAGGCAGTGGTCCGTGAGACCAGTACCTGCTCTTAAAAAATGTTTGCATCCACATTCACAAAGGGGTCCTTTGGAAACCCCTTCCAATTTGCAATTGGGTTACCACCAACTTGAAGTAGGTGGTAAACTGTGAGTGTTTTGTGACCCCATTCCGGTTGCAAAAGATTCATACATCTACCTGCGAGACACTGTTATGAAGGGGTGCCCCTAACATGTCTCTTCCTCATACCGAATCACAAGCATATTTTAGTAATAGATTACTGGATTGCAAAATAGCATTTGTACATCCTAAAATGTTTTTTGCGGTCGTAAACGGCCCGATTCTGCAAATCAGACCATGTGCGACTGCAAGAACCTTTCTACATCTGGGCCAAGGTACTCTCAGACTAGTTGCAAAGCAAATCGAATTTCACAAAACGTTATCATTAGAAAGTGAAGCGACTATAGTGCACTATGGCCCTCATTACAACTGTTTCAATGGAAACACCGTCAACATGCTGGCGGTGCTTCCCATGGGTTTATGACCGCAGCGGAAGTGCCGCGGTCGCACCGCCGGGACCGGCGGTTTCCCACCACATTGGTCCCGCCGGCTGTAATACCCCAGGGCAGCGCTGCTTGCAGCGCTGCCCAGGGGATTACGAGTCCCCCTCTCGCCAGCATTTTCATGGCAGTATAAACCGCCATGAAAAGGCTGGCAGAAAGGGGAGTCGCGGGACCCTGGGGCCCCTGCACTGCCCATGTCTCTGGAATGGGCCGTGCAGGGGCCCCCTGCCACGGCCCCATGGAGCTTTTCACTGTCTGCATAGCAGACAGTGAAAAGCGCGATGGGTGCAACTGCACCCATCGCACCGCCGCAACACCACTGGCTCCATTTGGATCCGGCTCCCGTGTTGCGGCTGAGATCCCCGCCGGCCCAGCGGGGATCTCCAAATGGCCTCCGCGGGAGTGCGTCCACATTGGCGGCCGCATGGCGGATTCAACTTGGCGGGGGCAAAGTTTAAATGAGGGCCTATGTGTGCCCAGGGCCTGTAGATTAAATGCTACTAGTGGGCCTGCAGCACTGTTTGTGCCACCCACATAAGTAGCCCCTTAACCTTGTCTCAGGCCTGTCATGGCGCACCCAGTGTATGCAGTTTCACTGCCAATTCGACTTGGCATTTAAAAGTACTTGCCAAGCATAAAACTCCTCTTTTTCTACGTATAAGACACCCCTAAGGTATGCCATGGGTAACCCATAGGGCAGAGTGCTGTGTAGGCAGAAGGCAGGACATGTACCTATGTAGTTTACATGTCCTGGCAGTGTAAAACTCCTAAATTCGTTTTTACACTGCTGTGAGGCCTGCTCCCTTCATAGGCTAACATTGGGGCTCACCTCACACATTGTTTGAGTGGTAGCTGCTGATCTGAAAGGAGTGGGAAGGCCATATTTTGTTTGGCCACAATGATTGTTAGAAATGGGGTTTCTGGCTGGCTAGGGTATGCACCTCAGCCAGGCAGAACGTACCCACTCTAGGGCCGGAGGCAATGTGTAAAGCATTTGCACAACACACACAACACATGTGACGCAATATCCCCACCACAAAGGAAACACAACACCAGATTATATGAAAATATACTGTATTGTACACAAGGCAATTATCAGACCAAACATCACATATCAGTACTATCCTGCTACCTTAGCAGTTGTCAGAACGTTACACATTAGTTACTCTGCAAACTAGCAGTAGTCACACATAACACACAGGTTACTCAGTATTCTGCAACATAAGCAGTAGTCAGGAAAACACGTATTACATCACAGCACTTGTCATAAGAATATCATAAAATGCGTATAGTAGGAACATTAGAAAACATATGGCAAGTTAGAAAAACATATTAGCAAGCATGTCCATAAAAGGAACATTTGCATACACATATGTAAAAACATCAAACGCAGGTAGGTAATATATGAATCCAACAAAAGTCTGTAGAAAGAACTTTGGATTGCAACTATATTGATCCTTTAAACAGTACCTGGTTGGATGAAGGCACCTCCAGTGCCTAGAAGGCGAACAATGGGGCCCCACGGTGCTCTTATGCGCAAAAAGGGGGCCTACATTATACTCTGGGGTCAGAGGAGGGCGACATGCACCTCCTCTCTTTTATAGACAGGCCCCTCTGGGGACTGTGATTACTGGGGGCCCCCCAGGGCCTCAACTGGCCCTCACGAGGGGGGCCAAAGCCAGCAAAAACAACTTAGGGCAGGAGGGGGGCACCACGCACCCCCTCCAGTTTAATGACCGGCCCCTCCCGGGACCCGCGATCTTTGAGGGCCCCCCGGGCCTCCACTGGCCCTTCCACCAAGGGGGGGGCCCACAATAATGCCCGTTTACCTAACAGCAGAAAAGGAGCGTCCTGCTCCTAACGCAGAGGCCAGGGGGAAGGGGGCACTCCCTGCGCCTTCCCCTGGTCCTGCCGTGAAGCCACAAGAAGATCAGACCCCTCCTGGGGCCCGAGCAGACACTCGCCTGCACCCGATGCAGTGCACGAGTGTTCTTCCAGCTTCCCGGGCCGCTGTGGTGATCTTATTTAAAGGGGCACAATGCAGCAAGGAGCCTACGAGCCCACAAGGCTCCATAAGCGCGCTGCAATCAGCGATATGGCAGCCGCAACCATGGAGAAGCACCCCTCGTGAAGAAATGGATGCAGGGGTCAGGGGCCACAGCACCCTGCCCCTGGGGAGCAGAATCTTAAGACAAGGTCCTCAGGTGGAGGGCCCAGCTACAGGCCAGCACAAGGGAAAGGCAGCAAGTGGCAAGTCCTTCACAGTGACCAGGCAGGTCACAGGTCAGCACAGCAGCAGCAGTCCATGGCGGTTCCTGGTGAGTCCTTTCAGCCTTTGGTGTCCAGTTCCAAGATGATTCCAAGAGTCTCCAAATTGTGGGGAAAATTCCCCTGTACTTATATTCAGTTCTTACAGTGTTTTACCATGGTAGGGAGAGGAGGTTCCAGCCAGTTACGACTGGTTCTGGGAGTGCCCCCTCTCTCCTTTCAGCACAGGCTCCAAACATCAGTGGGGGGTTAACGACCCTATTGTGTGAGGCCAGGGCACAGCCTTTACAAATGTAGTTGTGCCCCGCCTCTCCCTTCTCTCAGCCCAGGAAGACTATTCAGTATGCAGATGCACCTCTGTGACACCTCCACCCTCCCTGTGTACAGGCTGTCTGAAAAGTATGCACAAAGCCCCAACTGTCACTCTGCCCAGATGTGGATTGGAGTCAAGCTGCAAAACACCAGAGTCATAAGTGCAGATAAATGCGCACTTTCTAGAAGTGGCATTTCTGTGATAGTAATAAAAAATACATCCACACCAGTAAGCAGTATTTATCATCACCATCACAACCATACCAAACACGCCTACTCTACCCCTCATAAATCAAACAATACCCTTTACACACAAGGCAGGGCATTTCTAATGCAATCCTATGAGAAGGCAGCACTCACAGCAGTGAGACACCAAGTTAGGCTGTTTGTCACTACCAGGACAGGCCATGCAATATGGCACATGTCCTGCCTTTCTACATACATGGCACCCTGCCCATAGGGATAGCTAGGGCGTACCTTAGGGGTGACTTACATGTAGTAAAAGGGGAGTTCTGGGCCTGGCAAGTAAGTTTAGATGCCAGGTCCCTGTGGCAGAAAACTGCGCACACAGGCCCTGCGCTAGCAGGCCTGAGACAGGTTTGAAAGTCTACTTCAGTGGGTGGCGCAAGCAGCGCTGCAGGCCCACTAGTAGTATTTAATTTACAGGCCCTGGGTATAGAGATACAACTGTACAAGGGACTTATAGGTAAACTAAATATGCCAATTAGGTATAAGCCAATCATACCAACTTTAGATGGGAGAGCACCTGCACTTTAGCACTGGTCAGCAGTGATGAAGTGCTCAGAGTCCTAGAGCCAACAGCGAGAGGTCAGAAAAACCAGGAGGAAGGAGGCAAAAAGACTGGGGATGACCCTGCGTAAGGCAAAAAGTCCAACAATGATGATATAAAATCCTGCTGAATGGCGAAGTTGGATTTAATATTACTATTTTAGAAATGCCAAATCTTTCAGTGCCTTACAATCTACGTCTGGCTGGGTTTAGTTGACAGCTCCTTGTGCATTCACTCAGACACACCCCAAACACAGGTTACTCAGCCTCACTTGCATACATCTGCATTTAGAATGGGTCTTCCTGGGCTGGGAGGGTGGAGGGCCTGCTCTCACACAAAGGACTGCCACACCCCCTACTGGGACCCTGGCAGACAGGATTGAACTGAAAGGGGACCTGGTGCACTTCTAAGCCACTCTTTGAAGTCTCCCCCACTTCAAAGGCACAGTTGGGTATATAAACAGGGTCTCTGCCCCTACCAACTCAGACACTTACTGGAGAAGAAACTTGTAACCAGAACCTTGACTGCTGCCTTGCTGTTGCCCTGCTGCCTTGCTGCTCTCTGGCTGAGGTGAAGAAGTGCTCTCCAAGGGCTTGGATAGAGCTTGCCTCCTGTGCCCTGAAGTCTCAGCACCAAAAAGACTTCATCTCTCTAGAAGGACTCCTTGTGTGGCGAAATTCGACGCACAGCCTGCCAGAAACAACACACAGCCTGCACCGTGATGAAACTTTCACAGCACGCCGAACCGGAACGACGCAGCCTGACTTCGCAACGAGAAGATCAATGCAGCGCCAACGTAGCGACCGGAAATTCGACGCACAGCCCACTGGATTGACACATGGCCGAGCCAGAATGATGCATCCCGACTTCCAGAGAGGAATCGATGCAGCGCCTGTAGTGCAGTAGAAAATTTGAGAACATACAAATGATGATGCACCACAGAACAATAAATTCAAGAGTCAAATTTTTTAAATTGAGTCCACAGAAATCTTCTTTTTTTTTTTTTTTTTTTTTTTTTTAACACAGCCCATATTCATAGCATAGCGCAGCCAATGCGTTTCGTCCTTTAAAAGAGGTCTTCTTCAGGGCTGTAATACAACAAACATCCATATCTTAAAATATATACACACACATTATATATTAAATATATCTTTACAAGCAATAACCAATGAAACTTAAAAACATAAAAAAAGAAGAAAAAGAGAAAAGCAAGGGAAAGAACCAAACAACAAATTACAACCAATAAAAAGGAAAAGAAAATTAAAGAAAGAAAATGATATAGGTTTAAAATGACCATCAGTATACAAAAAACATTGCACCAGCAGTCATCAATACAAAACATCATAAATACACCAATGCAACTACACATCAAATTCCATTTGACATTATTTACACAATATTGTTTATTTTTTATTTATTATTTTTTATAGTAAGTTTGCAACCATCTTGATGGGATTATTCTTTTTAAGAACAGTTCCAACCATCATTGATCATAATATATAATGCATGGTAACAAATTGGCAGCTATCTTCAATAACTAGTAAATAAAATATCAAATATCTCAAATATTTACGACAGTTACCAATATCAGGAACCAAATTAATTAACCTGCATCATTTCTTAAATGGACTAACACATTATTCCCTACCATATTCTCAAATAATAAACATCATATGATATGGTATCTCCTATAAGAAGAGATACAAACTCCTCCTAACTGAGTATGAATTCTTACATATACCAATAATTTCAGTTCATCATGTAGAACCACTATGATCCATCCAGTAACAATGTCAAACACCTCCACTACCAACACCTATTGTAAAACGAAAAAACAAAATGATATCAGCAACAATCATCACATAGGGAGACTACCAATAATAATGACCATGTTATCCTGAAATAAAATTAATTCCAAAGCGAGTGATAAACCAAAATGCTCCCAATCTTTCAAAAAATTATAGCGTCTCAATGATAAGATAACCCACTTACTTCTGATCTTCATTCATAACCGGCAAAATGACAGCAAACCTCGCTCCCGCCGTCATCAGGGCGTAGTGAAAAACCCAAAGGCTACTGGTGACCGATTTTTTAAAACTCTGTCACCAATTTCCCATAATACGCCTAGGGAAACGTCACGCCCGTTTAACTGGCTTAACATTATCATGGGGTTTTCACAATGTTAGCGGCCATCTTAAAGTTGAGTATTTTGCATGAAATTCTTCAACACTTATTCATGACCCAGTAGAAAATTTGACACAGCGCCCACCGGATCGACGCAGCTCCTGTGACTTCGTCGTGCCAGCGCAGGAAATCCACACACCGTCCCCGTGGCGACTGAAAACCCCGCAACCTGAAGAAGATACACGACCGAGCGCCAGAAATCGACGCACAGCTGTCCCTGCGTGGAAACTAAACGACACATCGCCATGTGCGGCCTGACAAAATCGACGCACACCCCTTTGTTTCCATGCTTCTCCCCCTTTGCGGCCCTTTGCGGAGATTTTTCACACGAAGCAGGTACTTTGTGCTTGAAAAAGACTTTGTTTACTTAAGACACTTTATATCACTTTTCAGTGATCACTCTACATGGACTTATTGCATCTTTGATCGTTTTGACCTGCATTTATCCAGATAAATATTATGGGTGTCATTACAAGCTTGGCGGGCGGCTACCGCCGCCTGCCAAGCGGTAACCGCCGTGCGGCCGCCAATGCGGCCGCACTCCCGCGGACCCCATTACAACATCCCCGCTGGGATGCGGCCGCAACATAGGAGCCGGCTCCTAATGGAGCCGGCGGTGTTGCGGCCGTGCGACGGGTGCAGCAGACAGTGAAAAGCTGCATGGGCCCTGTTAGGGGGCCCCTGCACTGCCCATGCCAGTGGCCCCCCATTATGACTCCCCTTACCGCCAGCCTCTTCCTGGCGGTGCAAACCGCCAGAAACAGGCTGGCGGTAGGGGAGTCATAATCCCCAGGGCAGCGCTGCTTGCAGCGCTGCCCTGGCGGATTATCACCGCCGGGGCTAAAACAGGAAGGTAAAGATATTTACCTCTTAACTTAAAGTTCACATCTGCAAGATCATATTATTTTAAATACGCAAGAGGAGGCTAAGGCTACAGTTAGCAAAAGTAGTTTTTTAAACTCGAATAAAATCCAACATTTAAGGCTCTTACTGAATTGTTTGGTTCCAGAATTAAAGCTTCAATTAGCCTTGCCTAGCTTGTGCTTAACTCCAACAGCAGTATTAAAGACTTCTTGAGAATTCAATTTGAACCCACAGATTTGCTTTCTTATGTGACATCTCTCTACAATAAATATACTGTATATATCAATTTTAAAGCTATTCATCTAACAAGAAGAGAGCCAAGACGTTTGTCAGATGTACGAAGCTTTTTGCAGTCGCAAACGGTCCGATTCGCAGCCAGAATTACGATGCTTTGGAGATTTTGCTTATGTATGGGGAGCATAGGCGGGAGATATTTCTTTGCAATACAGGCCGACCCATCTTTTTGCTAGCAGCTATCTTGTTTAAGTCTTTAATTCATCTTTTTTGGCATATTACAGCGATCCCCCTATTTTTTTAAAAAAAAGCTCTATTTGTTGGATCCATTATTTTATCCATATTATCCCGGCAATACAACGTTTGTCGTGATTAAAGATAAACTTTTTATGTATGTCTCAGGGAGGCCATTCATAAAGTTGAGCCAATAATTGGTTGAACATTAAAAATAACAAAACATGATATTTAAGAGTCCTAACTCGAGTCTTAATGCACTGTTAGTAGTGACTCGTGTGAGACCAAGCCAGCTCTTCCAAATATTGTTCTCACACGGTTAAAGACGATGTGAGACTTTCTTATCCAATGTTTTACTGCCATATAACAGAAATGTCCCTATTTTCATATTATTGTGGTTATTACGACGACCGCCAGGGGTAATGTGGCGTCCGTTCCGCCAACAGGCTGGCGGTACGGAGACCCGTATTCGCCGCTGTCGCGCCGCCGGGGCCGGCGTTTTCCCGCCGTTATAGCCCCGGCGGTGATAATCCGCCAGGGCAGCGCTGCAAGCAGCACTGCCCTTGGGATTATGACTCCCCTACCGCCAGCCTGTTTCTGGCGGTTTGCACCGCCAGGAAGAGGCTGGCGGTAAGGGGAGTGCAGGGGCCCCCTAACAGGGCCTGTGCAGCTTTTCACTGCATAGCAGACAGTGAAAAGCGCGACGGGTGCTACTGCACCCGTCGCACGTCTGCAACACCGCCGGCTCCTATTTTGCGGCCTCATCCCTGCTGGGCCGGCGGGCGTAAACTAGGTTTGCGCCCGCCGGCCAAGCGGGGATGTTGTAATGGGGTCCGCGGCAATGCGGCCGCACGGCGGTTACCACTTGGCGGGCGGCAGTAGCCACCCACCAAGCTTGTAATGACCCCCTATATGTCTCTTTTACACCATCCACAGTTTATAGCTCAATAAGGCGTAAACTTGTTTCAGTGCCTTTGCTGTTGCCATGACTCTTTTTCTAGAGGTATTTATGATTTTTAAAATTAAGATTGCTCGTAAGCACCATTCTTAGGTATATATGTTCCTTCACTGTTCCCATTTGTTTCCCTTTTACCCACTGTGAGCTCTTTCTCCTTTGAATTTTATTTTTGAAAAAGACCATGAGATCATTTACCACACAATATTTCTCAAATTCATTTATTTGCCTATGTAGCCCTGCAGAGGTCTGATCTATTAAAATAGAATTATCCACTTACAGGGCCAGCTTTAATGCTGGTGGCACCTGGTGCTACAGTTTTTTTGGTGCCCCACCCCCAACAACCTCCTTCTCCACTGTTTCCCTCACTACCACCCTCCAGGAGTGCCCATCATCCCTGCATAGCAGCTCTCGGAAATGCATTTAATTTTTTATAGCACTACACATAGTTCACTCAGGCTCAGTTCTGTGATCTGCATGGTACATGTCTACACTACTTTATGATGAGTTAAAACTGCCTCTAGACAAAACTCCTATCTCTCTCTAGAAGTAACCTTAATCACTAGAGTTCTCTTAACATTTTTATTGTTGCTTGAAAACTACTGGTCAAACAAGGAGCTCTGTAGCACATGCATTTAACCCATAACTTAGTTTTAAAAACAACATCCGCACCCCTACCAAGGTTAGTACCAGGTGCAGCTGCACTGGTCGCACCACTCTAAAGCCAGCCCTGTCTGCTTAAAATGTAGACAGAATTTGTTATGGGCACTGTTTTGAGGAAAATGATTAAGTCACAGATAGGGCACTCAGAGAATCTGCTATATATACTGAAAACAAGAGTAGCAATAGAGCCCTTTGGGAGTGCTAATTTTTTAGGACAAAGTCCCATAGCTGCCCAACTATACTTATGTCCATGAGCCTTCGTGTATTCAATCAATCAATCAATCAGGGAATTTGTAAAGTGCACTACTCGCCTGTGAGGGTCTCAAGGCGATGACTATTTGAATAATCAGTTTTAGTCAGCCCAAAGGGTTCCCCCAGCTACCCATTTTCTTCAAAAGGCAAGACTGGTTAGTGGTGTAGAGCGCAGTTGTCAAATCTATGAACAAGACATAAAAAAGAAGATTCCATTTAAAGGCACACCTTTCAACCAATAATTTTAAAACAAGGTAATCATCAGCGGTTGAGTAGCCTTTCTTAAACACAAACTGCAATTTTGGGAGGATGTTATCAATCTCACCTCAATATTCTTGAGAAGTTATTTTCATAGATCTGACTGGGAATATCCAATATTGTAAAAATACATAAGTTACTTGGCAGATATCATGAGCTCATCTTAAAGATTGGGACTCTAATACTGCCTTTCCAGGTTCCCAGAATTTTCCCATCATTAGTTACCTCTGTAAATATTGGGATAGTAGCCCTTTTTCATAGGTTGGGATTAGGTTTAAGTGCTTTGACCGAAAGGCCGTCTGGGCCCTGGGCTCATGATCTCTTTAAATTACATATATAGGCCCTCATTATGAGTATGGCGGTCCATGGACCTCCGTAGCTGTGGCGATCTCACTGCTGCAACCTTGGCAGTCTAACCGCCACACTACGATGCTGGTGGTCGGACTGCCAGCACACTACCGCCACAATCAGGATCATGGATTCCGATCGGTTGGTGGCGGTGCAAGTCATGGTCAGCAACAGCAGGGCCGAGTTCGGCACCGCCGTGCTGATTATGACTTGCCTTTACGCTATCCTTTCCATGGTGAGGACCCTGCCATGGAAAGGCTGGCAGAAAGGCAGTCAGCACACTCGGAATGTACACTATCTGCCATGGACGGCGCAGTGGGGAAATCGTAATATGGCAGTGGGGAGGCCGCCGGTTTGGCAGCCGCCTCCCCCCGAACATATTGGTGGTCCGACCGCCAAAATTGTAATTAGCCCAATAGTCTCCTACTTACTTGACATTTGGGATAAGCATTATGAATTCTGTGCCACTTGAGTATATACAGTTTCCAATATCTTCAATAGCCTTGAAAGGAAAGAGTCCAAATCTTCACAGTTGACACATGTTTATTTCTTGTTCGACCACTCTAGCCAACATGTTTCATCATGATGAAAGACTTCCTCAGGGCTAGAAGGTTGTACAATATATAAAAATAAGTTATACCGTACATATCAAACAAATGTAAACATATTTTAACATAATTACATACAGAAACTTCCCTATGCCAAAATCAACAATCTTCGAAATGCTGAGACACGCTGTCTCAAAAGTAACAGCACACCATCACAAAGAACATGATAGACAACTCAGGAAGCAAACCTATCCCATTGTCAATATTGTCCACCCATAATATGGTTGTTACAGTATTAAACACTTAAAGGAGAAAGATGAGAATTAAGTATCCCACAAATTTACAACATGTTCATATCATTGCTGATTGAACAAGCAACTACCTTTCACCTGCCGGAACTGCAGATTCACCAGCATCCAACCCTCCACACCACCAGCCAGAGAACCCAACCACCTCCGCTGCATCCTCCTCAACATCCGCTCCGCTCGCAAGCACGCCATCGAACTTTGGGACCTCCTAGACTCCACCGCCCCGACGTCACCTTCCTGACAGAGACCTGGCTGAACACCACCTCAGCACCAGACATCGCCATAGCCATCCCACAGGGCTACAAGATCTCCCGCAGAGACCGCACCAACGGAGTGGGAGGAGGAATCGCCATCATCCACAAAGACTCCATCAAAATCTCAACGAACACCGATGATACCCTCACCACCGCTGAGCACATGCACTTCCAGATCCACACCGACCCCAACACCACCCTCAGAAGAACTCTCATCTACAGACCTCCCAGACCCCGCCCATAGTTCAGTGACACCATCGCCGACCTCATCAGCACCCACGCCCTCGCTTCCACGGACTACATCCTCCTCGGGGACCTGAACTTCCACCTCAAGAACAACAATGACGCCAACTCCACCGCCCTGATCGCCAACCTCGGACTCAAACAGCTCGTAACGACACCCACTCACGCCGCTGGACACACGCTCGACCCCATCTTCTCCGCAAGCCCCCACGTCTCCTTCAACCACACCACCGAACCACACTGGACCGACCACAGATGCGTCCACTTCACCTTCAGAAAACCCACCACACACCACCGCACCCAACAGCTACCACGCCGCTGCTGGGGCAAGGTCACCGAGGACCAACTGACTACCGCCCTCGCCCTGAGACCATCCACCGACCCCACCGACCCAGACACCGCCGTGACCAACCTCACACAGTGGATCAACGACTGCGCCAACACCCTCGCCCCTCTCAAGACCTTTACAACCAACCACACCAACAAGAAAGCCGCCTGGTTCACCGAGGACCTCCGGATCTCCAAGCACACCTGTCGGAAGCTGGAGAAGAAATGGCTCCACGACCGAACACCAGACAACCACACAGCCCTCAAGAGCGCCACCCGCAGACATCACCAACTCATCAGGACCGCCAAGAAGACCGCCTTCAAGGACCGCCTAGACAACAACGCACACAACACCAAACAGCTCTTCAGCATCGTGAAAGAACTCTCCATCCCCAGCTCCATCACCAACGACATCCCGCCATCTCAAGACCTGTGCGACTCCCTGGCCACCTTCTTCCACCGCAAGATCACTGACATCCACGACAGCTTCAAGCCCGACCCCCCCGCACCCACCACCGAGTCCACCACCCCTGCGACTACCACTTGCACCAGTCGCCTGACCATCTGGTCCAGCGTCAGCGACTAAGACACCATCAAAACCATGAACTCCATCCACTCCGGATCCCCATCGGACTCCTGCCCTCACCACGTCTTCAACAAAGCCAGCGCAGCCATCGCGCCCCACCTCCGGAAAACAATCAACTGTTCCTTCGCGACAGCAACCTTCCCAGAAAGCTGGAAGCACGCCGAGATCAACACCCTTCTGAAGAAGCCCAAGGCGGACCCCAAAGACCTCCAGAACTTCCGGCCCATCTCCCTGCTCCCTTTCCCGGCAAAAGTGACTGAGAAGATTGTCAACAAACAGCTGACCTGCTACCTCGAAGTCAACAACATCCTGGACCCTTCCCAATCGGGTTTTCGCAGTAACCACAGCACCAAAACTGCCCTCATCGCCGCCACTGACAACATCCGGATCCTGATGGACAAAGGAGAAACAGCCGCCCTCATCCTCCTGGACCTATCAGCAGCCTTTGACACGGTCTGCCACCGCACCCTATCAGCACGCCTCCATGACGCTGGTATCCAAGAGAAGGCCCTGGCCTGGACCACATCCTTCCTCTCCGGCAAAACTTAGAGCGTCCGCCTCCCACCCTTCCCCTCCAAAACCACTGAGATCATCTGCGGCGTCCCACAGGGATCCTCCCTCAGCCCGACACTGTTCAATATCTAAATGGCCCCCCTCGCCCACGTCGCATGACAACACAACCTCAACATCATCTCCTACGCCGACGACACCCAGCTGATCATATCCCTCACCGAAGATCCCCACACCGCCAAAGCTAACCTCCACCGAGGAATGAAGGCCGTAGCCGACTGGATGAAGGACAGCAGACTGAAGCTGAACTCAGACAAGACGGAGGTCCTCATTCTCGGACCCACCCCATCAGCCTGGGACAACTCTTGGTGGCCCACGTCACTAGGCACAGCCCCGGAACCCACGGACGACGCACGCAACCTGGGGCTCATCCTCGACTCCACTCTCTCCATGACCAGGCAAGTCAACGCCGTCTCTGCGTCCTGCTTCAACACCCTCGTATGCTCCGCGGGATCTTCAAATGGATCCCCCTCAACACGAGAAAAACCGTTACCCAGGCCCTCATCACCAGCAGACTCGACTACGGGAACGCCCTCTACTCAGGAATTACAAACAAGCTCCTGAGAGACTCCAACGCATCCAGAACGCCTCGGCCCGACTCATCCTCGATGTCCCCCACCGCAGCCACATCACACTCCACCTGAGAGGCCTGCACTAGCTCCCCGTCAACAAAAGGATCACCTTCAAGCTCCTGATCCACGCACACAAAGCACTGCACAGCACCGGACCCACCTACCTCAACAACCGACTCAGCTTCTACACCCCCACCCGAAGCCTCCGCTAAGCCAACCTCGCCCTCGCCACAGTCCCCCGCATCCGAAAAACCACCGCCGGCGGCAGATCCTTCTCCTACCTAGCCGCCAAGACCTGGAACACTCTCCCCACCATCCTACGACAGACCCAGGACCTGCTGGCCTTCAGAAGACTCTTCAAGACCTGGCTCTTCGACCAGTAGCACCCCCACCCTCCCCAGCGCCTTGAGACCCTCGCAGGTATATAGCGCGCTTTACAAATGCAGTAATTGATTGACTACCCACACATGTGAGGAAAAAAAGAAAAAACATATGTCACCGGTGCTCGTAGGTCTATCTAGTGAACATGCAGTTCAAGTTTGGAGATCAAATGCATGCACTCAAAATATTTACAAGCAACACAAACTAAAAACCCCCAAAAATACAATCATTACAACAAAAAGTCCTGACATGTTCTAATTACTTGTTTATCAGCAAAGAAAACCGTAGGACCACAAAAGGTGGGCTACTACATGGGTATGGCTTTCCCTTAACATTTATACACATGAGAGTAGAAAAAGAACTATATACATGCGCTGAGTAGTTGTCCACTTTTGGGTGCCATCTTGTCACATGTTCAAACTGCCTGTTTGCAAGCCGAAATGTATGTGCGGCCACAAGAATAAACATACTACGTGGGCATCATCTTGCACTCAATATTGAAATAAATGAGAGTAGCTATAGAACTACCTACCAAAACAGGCCCCAAATACCTATGCATACATGGGTACCATCACACCCTCTGTGTTTGCAAACATTTGAATAGAAAGGGGACTTTATACCAAACATACCCCAAGTGCCATTACCTTACATGGCCACCATCTTAAACTTCTACAAATGTTTCAAGCATCACTATCAAACCACATTACTCAGATAACAATGATAAAAGAAATTGCAATAGTTAAAGTAGCAAAACATGGGTATTATTATACCTACAAAAAAGGACCAACCTAGAATAACAACCCTTAATAAACATCATTCTAACCACTGTTAAGTGTAGAAACATGGGCAACTTCTATGTGTGATTTACAACACTGCGCAAGAAACTACCATATTGACGGGGTGCAATAATATCCTATAGCCTCTTCGATGTCAGTAATCATTTGTCTAATGCTACAAAATTGCTTATAAAATTACATGTGATTCAAAAGAGGGGAGAGAAGGAGTAAAAATCAAACAATTAGAACAAGGTACCATACATGACCATACATGACCATATACCAGAAACCCCCTATAAAGCACCTTTCTGCCACATATTTATGCTAACACCAGCATCAGTGTAACCTGGATATGTTTGTGCACAAAATTAAAAAGCAAGTAACTTCACTTCAAGATAAAGAAAGATTAATCGCTTAATGTGGGCTGCTTTTTAAATAATTTATGACAACAAGAACTAGCGTGATTTATCATTTGGGTGGGAATCCAAGATACCGCTACACAGACAGTAAGGAAAGACGTATTTAATGTAACAGTCTCTCCACTGAGAATTAGGAGATCGGAAATAGAGCACACAATTAATTGTTATCCTTAAAGTAGAAGTTGAAAAAGGGTAGAGCCACCCATAAATCTTCCTGATTATTGTCAGTGACCATGTTAGTCAATTAGAAATGTGTAAAGCAAAACGTATTTACAGTATTTTGTAATTTTACACATGGCGATGTGTGCCTGTAGCATATTGTCCTAGCCATCGATTAAGGTCTATCACATGTCCTATGGGATTAAGCCGCACTTCTCATGTTTTTGTTATAATTTGTACAAATTGATTATTGAAGGGTCGGTGTTAGACATAATGGATTGTAACAGTGCAGAGAGGGAAAAAATGGATGTGTATTTATTTAATGTCTTGGACAATGGGTTTCCTCTCATAGAATGAAACAGAACATGAATCTGAAATTGGGTATCAACTATAGGTTTATCAATCTGGAGAAACTGAAGAAATCAGATATTTCTAAATGATGGGACGGTCCAACACTCAAGCAGTATCTAAGTGATAGACATGTCCAATGAGACATGAGGTTTCAAATCTTCCCTACACACCCTGATTTGGACCCTGATTTCATAGCTAGATGGGAGAAAGAATTGGCAAAATTTTCTATTAATTTTATGGCAATACTAATCATTAATTCTCATAGGTGTGTGGCTAAACTGTAAGATGAGGTCAAGAATCTGGAGAAAGATGGAGATTCTAAGAAGGGAAGATGTATAAGACCAGAGAGATTAGGAGAGAATCAGGATTACTCTAGTGGACCTATATTCACCTTCACAAAGAGATTTGATAACTTGTTTAACAGTAAAACAGATGGAATAACTCAACACAAGAATGTAACCCTGAGAGATCCAAAGAAAACAAAGAAAAATGAGGACAAGCAGGTATTAGAAAGAAGAAAAATGCAAACAAGATCATGGTATTGCAAGAAACAATGAACTAATGAACAATGAATGCATAGATATGTGACACATAAGGTGTTTTTTACAGCATTTCTGGTATCTTCACCTCCTCTTAGAATCTGCTCCTTTATGCAGATTCTTGATCTCATCTAGACTGGAATATGGAACAACTAGCCAACTTGATATCTCTTTGATTGATTTATCAGGGAGATATGTTATCTGTCTTACAGAAAGGTATGGGATTTTGGCCTACTGAGTGCTGTGATGTCCTTTTGAGTGCTGTGATGTGCATCAACTTAAGAAAGATTTGCTCAAATTTGTTTTTAAATTGAAATAAAAGAAATACTACAGCATGTGTAGTGAATGAGAAACATCAGTGGCACAGGTGACCTAAAATGCTAGTGATTATACTATTCAGGAGGTCTATAATATGGTGATGGTATTGTCTATATCTGAACAGGACACAGAAAACAGGATACAGAATCTATGATCTTAACTAGACTATTGAATGATTTTGAAATTAGAACTAACATCTATCAACAGTTGTCTGAAAAGGATATTATATTCAACACCCAAAATACTAAGTCGGAATAATTTGGATTTTTATTAAGGCTGTAAATTTGAACTAAGATAAATGATTGGGATTGTGGAAAGGCAGACCACTTAGACGATATGGCAACATCAAAACAGTAAATAAAGGTGTTACAGGAGTTGAGAGGTGATCCGGAAGTGATCATAAGGGAGGCAGACAAGGAAGGAAAAGTTGTTATGAAAAAGAAAGACTATGATATTGTCAGTTATCTGATCAAGTTAGATAATAATCATACTCCTTTGGATTTTTGCTCTGTTGACCTTAGGACTCTGTGCACATTACCACTGCTAACCAGTGCTAAAGTGCATGTGCTCACTCCCCTAAACATGTTTTGATTGGCATATACCTGATTGGCATATTTAATTTGCATGTAAGTCCCTTGTAGAGTGGTATACCATATACCCATGGCCTGTAAATTAAATGCTACCAGTGGGCCTGCAGAACTTATTGTGCCATCCACTTACGTGTCACCTTAAAACTTCTCCCAGGCCTGCCATTGCAGCCTGAAGGCAGTGTCCCATTGCCATGTTGACTTGGCATTTAAAACTCCTTGCAAAGCCTTAAACTCACTTGTCTTTTGTTACATATAAGTCACCCCTAAGGTAGGCTCTAAGTAGCCCTTAGGGCAGGGTGCTATGTAATTAAAAGGTAGGACACGTACATTTTAGTTTTACATGTCCTAGTAGTGAAAAACTCCCACATTCGTTTTCTCACTACTGAGAGGCCTACCTCTCCCATAGAGTCACATTAGGTATTCCTTATTAAAATTGATATGTTGTAATTCCTGAACCAGAGGTGGTAGGTATGTCATGTTTGGTACTTATGAACTTATAAGGATAACCCTCTTGAATGGCAAAGTCGGATTTATCATTACAAGTTGGAAAATGCTACTTTTAAAAAGTTGGCATTTTCATGCCTTTAGCCCTCTGTGCCTGTAACCTGCAGTGGCTCAAATGACCGGGTGTAACTGACAGTTGGGACTTTGTGAATTCATCCCAGACAATCACACATTAGGGGGATTGGCAGAGCCTGAATGGGCCATTAACTGACTTGATGTGGGGGTGGAGCTAAGCACAGCCCCACTTGCTACTGAATAGGCTGGGCTCTGCCACCCCACGATAGGCTTAACGTCCCTGTATCGTCAGTGCATCTAGCTAGAACCCAGTGCAGGGGAGGCAAGAAATTCCTAGAACTTCAAAGAACCCTTCCGGAAACTTTTCCAAACGTCTACGAGCAGGGCACCAAGGTATAGAAAAATCACTCCCAGACCTGCTCCTCAGTTCACTACTGGACCAGTGGAAGGACTCTCAGTGTACTGCCTGCTGTTGTGATCTGCTGTGCACTTTGCCAGATTACTACTGTACCTGGAATGACTGCGTTTCTGCCTGGAGCCTGCTTGGGACCTTCAGAGACCAGCCCTGCTACAGAGCTCTGCATCACCCCCTAAACCCAGGACTCCAGAAGTGACTCCAAGGGCTAGTTCAGCTGGAATCCTGTTTTGAGCCACAGGGACATAACAGGCTCTGACCATCTTAAGCCTGCACCTGGATCCAGCCTGAGTGAGTCTTGCACCTCCAAGAGGTCTCCCTCCACTCCTGGCCCCATGTTAAAGGTGCCTAGGTGGCTATTTTATAAAACTGAGGACTTGCTATTTTAACCATAAACTTTAAAAATTCTGAACTCTTGTTCTACTAATTGGACTTTCATGGTTTTGGTGTCAAATAATTTATTAAACTTTTCACTATTTTTCTAAATCAGTTTGGGACTTTTTAATGTGTTATGTTTTTACTGTGTTGCTGTTTGTGCACTGCATAAATACGTAACACATTGCCTCTAAGGTTACCCTGACTGCTTTTTGTGCCGAGTTACCCAGGGTGAAGCACAGGTTGATTTAGTGACTTTTGTGGTTCACCCTGCAAGGGATTGTGGCTGTTGTTTGACCAGGGTTCACACCCAAATCAACCAACACCCCAATTCCTCACATTCCCATTTCACCAGATTATTCCACCATATCTTTTGGAGTCAAATATTGCTTCCTTGCTACCCGACTCCTGGCTCTGGTTTCCAGCAATGGCGGTGCAATGTTGGAGCAACTTTAGCACTTCACTCTCCCCAGCCCCACAGACATGTGATAGCACTAAGAACTAATGGTATGACAGATGCCCAATTCCAGTTGAATCGAAGTATCATCCAAAATAAAACAATGACTTGAAAGGGGGAGGTAAAGGTGAAAATGAGGGAAAAAAGGTGCATCAGCATCACTCAGTAAGTGTAATTGCAATGTGAAAACAAATACTATTTAAAGAAACAAAAAAGAATATAAAACTGTGGCATAAACATCTCTAGTTTTGTTCCCCTGACCACATCCAGCCCAAACACGAACATCAGTGGCTGATGTTTGACCAGGCTCTGAAAAGGTGTTGAAACACTTTGAGGATTATATGATGGAGAGTCGTGTGACACCTGCTTATTGGAGAATGTACACTTGCGACCATTTGATCATCAAGGAAGCTCAGGGACTCAAGATACAGACTGAAATTGCACTGCTTGCTTTTGGGGATGTACCAAGGGGATTCCACATATCCTCTTTGATTAAAGAGTGTGTGTAAAAACCATGGTTGACTTTTATTTCTGCCTAAATTTTCTTTAGAGGGGGGATGAGGAAATTTACTTCTTCAAGGATATCATTGTTGTTTATCTTTAATGCAGTGTTGCTGTGAATCAAGAAATCTATCTAGATAATAGTTGAAAGGAGGAGATTTTAAAGAGTGGGAGTAGTCATGTGTTTCAGAAAGCAGGACCAATATTTCTTTATTTTGGATTCAGACTATTCCAATGTGAACCATTTTGCTTATATGTTGTGTGTTAGAAATGGGGTCTCTAGTTGGCAGAGGTATTCACCTTTGTCCAAATAGGGACCACAATCCTAGTAAGGGTAAGTCACACACAATCCAAATTTTCCTGTGCCCACCCTCTGGTAGCTTGGCACTGAGCAGTCAGGCTTAACTTAAAAGGTAATCTGTAAAATATTTGTGCAATAAACCATGCAATAACACAGTGGAAACACCACAAAAATACACCACACAGGTTTAGAAAAATATAAAATATTTATCTGCTTAAATTAAGGTCAAAATGATCAAGATTTGATAAGCACAAGTTGAAATATAATTTTTGCACTGTTAAGAAGAGTATTAAGCCTTTAAAAATCAGACTCTTGTGTGCACAAAGTACCTGGTTTGCATCAAAATTACACGCACAGAGACCGCAGAGGAGGAGATGCATGGAAAAAGGACGGTGTACTTTGGATTCCTCGATGCGGCACAGATGATGCATTGTTTCTTCCCATGCTGCAAGGGCTTTGCATCGATTTTGGGCATGCAGTCTTAGATCCTCACTGCGATGCGGGGTACTTTTGATGCCCAGGGACGATGCGTGGAAATCCTGGGTGTGCAGGACGAAGTCACAAGCGATGTGTCGATCCGGTGGGTGATGCGTCATTGACAAATGTGTTCAGTAGAATGCTCCTGAGTGACAGTAGCAGATGTCTTGATGTGCTGCATGCAATGTTTGTGGCCATGTTGAATGCAAGCAGAACAAACTATTAGTGTCCCAGTACTGAGATTTAGTCCACATGTCTGTACATGTTAACGATTTAGTCCTGAAGTTTGTTGAGTCATGTATGAGTATCACTTAGGGCCACATGTACCAAGCTATTTTAAATTTAAACAAACTGCTGAGTTATCCGATTTGATGTGCTTAAATCAGGAAAAAATGTTTATTCCAATGCACATACCCAAAGTTGGCATTCTGCAATCACATTACCGAATCACAAAACAGGGGTTGCTAGTGGCATCTACGAAGGGACGTTCCCTACCTATTAGCGAGGCGCAGTCTGCTGATTAATTGTTTGGTGACCACAAATGCTGTCACTAAACAATTGCAGTTACCACCAGTTTCAAGTTGGTGCTAACCCATTTGCGAAAGGGGAGGGGTCCCCATGGGATCCCTTCCCCTTTGTGAATGCATGCCCCAAAATTGTTTCAGAGCAGGCAGTGCTACCACGGACCACTGTCTGCTTTAAAAAAATATTAAAGTAATTATATTGGTTTTCAACATGCTTTCTGATCAACCCTTGAAGAAATAAGGCTGCATTAAAAAAAAATATATAAACATCTCTATTTGAAAGCAGTCACAGACATGGTGGTCTGATGAGCCCAGCAGGCCAGCATCCCTGTGAGTGTCACCATTCCCAAGGAGTTTGAAAAATGAGACCTACCTCATTAAAATTCATGAGGTAGGCCAGTTGCTACCCCATTTGTGATTTGCAAGCAGTGTCATTGACAGTGTTGTACCTCAGATTATCCTACTCTCAAATTGTGAGTTGCCAAGTCTCTCAATGTGTAACTCACAAACCCTGATCTTCGTACATGTGGCTCTTAGTCACACATTTCAGTTGCAATGACTACACCTGTGCCCATACATTCTGTCAATGATGATCAGGTAAGACACTGTCAGCATATCACATTTCACTGTATTAGGACAGCAAAGTGGCCAATCCATGTTTAGTGCTACATTGACATCATTACACACACATGATCCCTGCCATTATGCTGGCAAAGGGGGCATACACGGCTTAGAGGACGCTGCCAATGGGGCATTTGTTACCTACATACAACTGTGCCACATCTGTCATGGACCACTGAATGCATGATAATTGCAGACTGTAAATTGAGCCACATGTCCATCACACAGTAATACAGTGTCCCTTGATGCACAAGCCACAATACCTGAGTCACTGGTATTGCAATGCACCAGGGAAGTGCCATTGAAATTGTCACCCAAATACAAATCATGACATGGAGTACCATCTGAAATGGATTATACACAAATGTTTGTAGTCGGGTTTAGCACCACATGATTGTTAGGCCCAGTGCATGTGTGCAGGTGTGTGTCTATCACTCACTAGTGTGTCAGTTTCAGTGTGAGTTTGCAGTGGTATGTCTGTTGGAGTGTCTACATGCAGGATCACCAGCTCACTCATGTAAAATGTTACATACTGTGATATGTTGGCCACATGTTTGTACAGTCATCTGACAATGAGCATATATTTCCTTTCCATGTCTTACAGGAGGACCTGCCCCCTATACCATCAGGGAAGTGGCTCGATTTCAGGACCCAGACGTATCCAGCAAGTGTGATAAGGTCTGTCCTGTTTAGTGATTGCAGCGGTTGTGTGAGCGACTCTTGTATGTTGCACTCATTGCAAGATATGGTGTGCTGGCTCGTGATCTGATATATTAATTGACTGGATGTTGACATAGTGTTCCGTGCAAGGGTTAGACTTTCACAGGCAGAGAGTCATATCTTGGGAGTCTTGTGCTGTGCAGTAGGAAGCAGCATGAGAACAAGGTGATTTTATTGTCACTGGGTCATACCCTCATTCTTACAACACAGTGATGCATCAGTTTTCCGCACAAAATTGTGCATCCCTGTATTGTAATGTGTATGTAGGACTGTATGGGTAACTGTCTTCCAGCATTTAGCCCCATACGTTGTACTACATTTACATGACACTTATGTGGTATGTAATAGGCCTGCATGCAGGTCAAATGCCAGGCGAGTGCTGGCATCAATGTGGTTGTTTTGTGAATTGTGTTGGCAGATCAGGTATTGATGGTTGTCCACAAGTGGACACATGAATGTAGATGTGAATGACCTATGGATACCTTATTCCTGGGTGGCATCCCTCCTCACATGTGTTTCACTCACTAAATCCATGTACAAGTGGACATGCCTTCGTGGTTGTCCTCGACAGTTGTGATGACGTATTGCATGCCCATCCCCCCTGAGGCACAGGGGTAGGGGAACAACATGTATGTAGGTAGATGTGATGGTCACAGTGTAGATGACAGTCATCTCATTCAAGCATGCATGTGTCCCAAAAAACACTGACCCCTTATGATTAGCAACTGCATACCACACTGCCAATTACATCTACAAATCACTGGTCTTGGATGCCTTGAAGTTGACTTGGATGATGAAGATTAGTCGGCCTGCCACATGTTAAGTAGTTGCTGCCATTGCATTGTGACACATTGCAGTATATCAATGCACAGATCACTTTATTTGGTCAAACTCTTGATGTGCTTTGCTGTGGTGCAAAAGACATGATGGGTAGGCAGCGTTGCCATTACATTCATCAGGGACATTGTATAATCTGGACTGTGATTTGGACTGTATGTATAAAATTGAGGCAGAGTGTTAGATAATCACCTGTACATGCATCACACAATGATGACACTGATGGTTGCCTGTCTCATTTTTACATCTGCCAACAAACCGGAGGCTGAAGGCAATTACAAAGACACTGAGGAAGGCAAACCTGTGAACTCTTGCCTCCCCTCACTGCTATTTCAGTTCCCTCCCTCCTCATTCCTCCTCCTGTTTTGTAGTGGGTTTAAGGGGTTTAGTGAGAGGCTGGAGTAGGTTAGTTGTTTAGATAGGATAAGCAGGTTTGTGGACTTTCATATTATTACATGTTAGTTTGTGGTTTAATGTTGGGGCTGTTGTGTATTTAAAAAAATATAATTTTTTAAAAAAATACAAAAAAATATATAATTCTTTAGTATTAGGTAGTATATGTGTAGGTTAGTATATGTTGTCCTAAATGTGTCTTGTCATATAAGGGGGGCAAATGTTTAGAGTGTGTTATTAAATGTGGTAAGCTTAGCACAGGGTAGTTAGGGCCAATTGTGGGTAGTGTATAGTTAGGATAGATTAGGTTAGTATAGGTGTGTTACATAGTTTTAAGTTCTTTTTCGTACATAGTTATTAAAGATTTAGGTACTCCCTTACTGCATTTGTCATATGCTTGTGGCTCAGGGTCTTTGCATGCGTGTACAGTGCCAATTGTCTGTTGGCCTGTGAATTCCATCCTGCATCGAAAACATCCCTCTGTTGACATGTTAATTCCCACTTCCAAATGAGCTGTTACATTGGCAGCTACAACAAATCTAAATCTCAATGGATGTACCATCCATTGTACCCACCACTCAACATGACTATGGTTCACATGTATTGGACAGGTAGGTGTGCTTTTTAAACTGTAATTGTTTTGATCCTGTGTCATGATGTTGGGCACTGTGGGACGTCTGCCTGCAGCCTGAAGTTCATGTCAACACTGATAAACTGAGTAGTGCCAAATTCAGAAGAGGTCAACTACACAAATTTCACGCCAATGTCTTTTACTTGTACTCCCAGCTGACATTATTGGCCAAACATTCTTACCCAGCCATTCCTGCTGTATGTTTTGGGTGAGGCATGAATGTTTTAAAGCAAATGTCACATACACAATGACTGGCTTGTAGGGGATGTGTCCACCAATGACTTTTATCTTGTAGATACCTTGGCCATGATTTATACTTATTTAGCTCTGCATTAGCGTCATTTTCTTACTCAAAAGCAGCACAAACTTACAAAATACAATTATATTTTGTACTTTTGCTCCGCTTTTGCGTACAAAATGATGCTAATGCAGCAAAAAATAAGTATAAATCAGTGCCCTTGTGCGTAGACATATGCCCACATTATTTCTGCACTCTGGGATTGACACCCTGTGACAATAGACAAGTTACATGCATCACAAATCTCCAGCAAAGTAGATGTGTCATATTACACAGAGACAAATTGGGTGTGTAGGTGCTGTTTATTTAAAAGTGCTGTTTTGCAATATTTACATAGTCCAGGTCTGTGACCCCATTAATGTAAAGCAGGGGTCTTCAAACTGGGGGGGTGGGCCCCCCCAGGGGGGCCTCGTGATTCCAGGGGGGGCGCCTGGCTCAGGCCAAAAGAAGCATTTCACAGATAACAGTGTTTTGTTTTAAGCAGAAACATGTTATTGCATTTTTTAAACGGCTACAGTACTTAACTGCAATGTTTAAATACATCTAGGCATATTTAAACATTGCTATCTTTATAAAATATTTGTGAAAAATTCTGAAGGGGGTCCCAATGATTTTTATTTTTCAACTGGGGGGGCCCGGCATTAAAAAGTTTGGAGACCACTGGTGTAAAGCATTCTATTGTGACACAACACAAGTGCAAGGTTGAGGGACATGTCATTGAACATGCTGAGATGAAGTGTTGTTCAGTGGAGAGGAACATGAATTGCCAATGGAATAGTGAGAGACAATTGCAGTCCATAGTGGAAAGGTTTACAGTGTGTCGGTGAAGAGTGCATACCACCAAATGTAGCAACACTGGCATGTTGTAAAGCATAGGACTATGGAAACTCAGTGCCCATATGGCATGGGCTGGTGCTACTGGGTACTACTACAGGTGGAGATGATCGTTTCCACATCTTCATCCTCTGATATGTGTGTCGTCTCCTCTGCCCTTGATGGGCAGAGGAGACACTTCAGTGGTTGGAGAAGTGGACACCAAATTCCTGGCAGCTGCCATCTATGGAACTACATATGGCATCACTGCAGCAAGGAGGATCTGCTGATTATTGAGTATGGCAGCAACATCCCTGTGGTAGGCAGCCATGTCTGCCCTGAGGGAGGCCAGTTCCAGTACATGGAGTCCAGCTTGTTGTCATGCATGCAGCAGCAAGTTTGGGAGGGCATGTGTTGTGGCAACTCCCTCACGGCAGTGGTTAGGTCCATCACACACTGTTGGACTCCTTGCAGTAGGGATTGTGTGACTTGTATGGTTGCTGTCTGTTCTGCGGATGTCATCATGCACATGCGCATCCCCTCAAGGCTGGCTGCCATAGTTTGCATCCCCACCCGCACCTCCTTGGCCAGCTCCCACTGTACTCCCACTACTGTCCTCTCAATGGTGGTCCCTGTGTCATCAGAGTCCTCAGCCGTTTTAGAGCTGGCATGTCGTACTTTTGGGGTGGTGAGTGGGTCCTCAGGGGTGATTGCTACATGAATGCTCTTCCTTGCGACTGGAGGTGGTGTCTGAAGGGTTTCCAGGACATCTTGGAGGGTTTCCTGGCTGATGGTTGTCAGCTGGCCATCCAGGTCATCAGGGTAGTCCAGGACAGGCAGATCCATAGGAGAGCCATTGTCTTCTGTAATGAGATATTGTATAATTAGTGTGTCTGTGTTGTGCCAGTTGTAATGTGATATCACTGACTTCGTATTGGTGGTACATTGTCATGTTGGTTCCCATGCATTGTTCCTGTCATTAATGTTTGCAGTTTCTCAGCCCTATATCCCACCTGCATGTCACATGTAGTGAAGGGCAGTTTGGGCAATTGTCTGTGTCACATCTTCTAGGTGTGGGTTCAGTCCAAATTGTGGCTTGCCACCTTCTTGTCCTCATCAACCCTCCCTCTGCTTCCATTAGTATGGTGAGGCCTTGCAATGATTGTTAGTTCGCTGGTTCCACAGCACCACACATAACAATATGGCCCTGCCCCAGTCTATCATTTTTCACATACACCTATGCGGTGCTGAGACCTAGCACCACACCATGTATGGCATTTCCATGAGACAATACAGGTTGTACGATTGGTGTTTCTCATGTTGATGTTTGTGTATGTGTGCTACATTGCATTGCACGGTTGGGCCTGGCAGAGTTCCATTTCCTCTTGTGACTGTGCAGGTGTGTTTGCCTTCCTACACACATATGTCCTCCCGCTCAATGCAGTTGTCTTAGCACTATGACACCTGAGATGTTGTTTGGTGGCATTGCAGCTATTGTGACACAGGCACGGGGGTAACTCCAGAAATTGGCACCCTGGGTATGAGATTATTGCTATGTACATCTTTATGTGTGTGACAGTGCCTGATGGTTATTGAGTCTATGGACATGAGCAGTTGACAGGAGTTGCACTTGGATAGGGATTGATCACGTAGTCATACTGAACCCTCATTTTGAGTGTGTTTGTGCCATGGGCACCTAACTGCCATTTCCTAATTGACCAGCGCACACAGCACAGGTAGTAGTGGCAACTGTTGTCAATGGTAAATGCCGCTTGAGCCAATGGCCTGACAATGGGTATTGCCCTCTAGTTTACATTCTGACAATACCAGCTGTCCTGTGACACCAGACCACTTTTATGTTCTATCCTACCCTCCTTGTCTGCTTCAGCATTTCCAGCAGCTTTGGCATGGCAGTATACCCCCATGGAAACGTTGTTGGTGTTGTGTTGTGCTGTGCCCCTGGATGCCCCTGCACAGCCCATGCACCTGGCATGGGCAGTGAGGGCAGTCCCGTGCCGTGCCCCTTTGCCCTTTCCACTGCCTGATTTGCAGGGCTGACATGCATTGTGTAGTAGGTATGTGCCTCCCCCTTCTTGCACTTGACATTTAGGCATTTTGGTCCCCCCATGCAAATTACCCTGCATATGTGTTGTTTCCTGGTGGTCTGCTCTGTCCTGTCCTGCGATACCAGTGAAGATTTCCTCCGGGATTACGGCTGCAACCATCTACTCCATCTCGTCCAAGTCCTCTTGCAGTGCTGGACTCCCACATCTGGTCTGCATTGCTGCCTTCCTGTTCCTTGCCATTTTTTCCTTTGTCCTGGCTTGCAACCATGCCAGCGTTTCCTGCACTCAGTGACAGTTCTCCTGACCTCTGCCAACCTGTTAATCTTGTCCACAATCTGTTGTCAAATTGCCTCTCTCCTCCCAATTTGCAATTTAGAGGTGATGAAGAGTTGATGCTGGTGCTCCGTCACCTCTCTCACCAGAATTTCATGCTCCTCTGCACTGAAGCAACACTTCCTCTTCTTCTTGTCTCTCTCCTGGATCTTGTTTGTGTCCTCCTGGCTGGTTCCTGGTTGTCTGGGGCCTCCCTGAGGTCTCTCCTGGATTCTGGAATCCATTTTCGGGCTCCTTAGCACTGTTTGCTCTGTTTGTGTCACTTTTTGATGCTATTGCAGAGACAAATTGCACATATCCGTTGTGCGACGCTTTTGAATGTTGTAAACCGGATTAGAGTAATTTTTCCTGCGTTAACGTCATTTTGCCTTACGACAAGGCGCAATGATTAGCATCAGGAAAAATTACTCTAACCTATTCTTAGTGCCACTCAACATCAAAGTATAAATTTGACGCAAGGGTGGCGTTAAGAAATGGTGCTAGCCAACGCTAAAATTTTAGATGCAAAGGTGCGTTAGCACAGTTTTGCATCAAAAAGAATAAATCTGGCCCCTAGTGATTAAAGATGGAAACATTGCTGGTGGTGGTTTATTTCCACAGGGAATGGTAGACCAAGGCCAAGATTCTGGTAGGTGTCACGCAGCACAGTGCAGCATCCAAAAAAGCTGTGCTGCACTGCGCTGCATGTTAAGGAGAGAGCAGGGGAGCGCCATATTCACATAGAATTGGCACTCTTCTTCCCTCTCTCTAGCGCTGGCACTGATTTCACCTGCAGTGCGCCACACACACATTAGCACTATAGTGACAGGGTGTGTGTGTGCGTATAGCATAGGTTTTCAACAGGAAATGTATCCTTCCTGTACAAAATACTAGCCCTAGACAAGTACAAATGCTTTTCCCACTTTGTATGTGTGCTGTACGGTGCAGCACACATGCACAGTCAGAAAAGCAGGGAGAAATGAAAACATTTGTGTTTTGTGCCTGCTTTTAAAAGGCATTCATTTTTGGCGCTAAACACTTTCTTCTGATCTTTCAGAATAGGGTTTAGTGTCAACAGGCGTTGGTGATAGCACAGGTATGCCCATGTACCACCCATGTAACGCCCCCTTGACGCAAAGTAACGCAAAGCAGCATTTTGTGCTGCTTTTCGTTGTTTTGCCCCACAAACCAACGCAAATACATATTTGCTTTGGTTTGTGAATGCCAAAAAACGTTTATCATTGGTTTAGCGTTACAAAAGCAACGCTAAACCTTTGAGAAACTAGGCCCAAGTGTCTGGTTGGTATGACCCTTTCTCAGGTTTTGGTGACGGCCACTTTAAGAGGCATTTTGTTGACATAGATGATCGTTACCTTGAAAATCTGTATTATAATGACACTGGGAAGAATGACTTTCAGAATTCTAATTTAAATAAATTGTCAAAAAAAGGCAAAGCACCAGAGATTATACTTGATTTTGAGGGTAACTTTGTGTTTGACCCTATCCTCTCGCAGCATCCTCATTCTACTAAATGGTCCCACCCTCATTTGTAGAGGGCTATATTAAGTCATGGATTAGGAATCTGATGGACAGAGACACTAGAACTAAGATGAGGTTTGAATGCCCTAGACGAACTACCATGGACAAGATGGTCCTCACTCCTGCTATACATCCAAAGATAGTAAGAGTGGTAAAGAAAAGGAGTTTACAAGACATGGTCCACTTGGCAAGATAATCTGTTAGTTATTTTAGGATCATTGGCCAGTATTTTGTACTTGGCTGAGAAAGCCAAGTCATCCAGGGAACTTTGAATCAGGTAATTGTATTCAGGTGGGGCCAAAAGGCATTCTTTTGAGTGAGGAATGCCACAGCAAGTCTCTCCTTTGAAAGGAAATGGGTTGATCTGGCCAGTTCTAAGATTCCTAAAGTATACAAGTAGCCTTGTTTGGAGGTGATTCTATTTGGAAATAAGGTGATAAATGCAGATCTTTTCTTCCCTTGACAAGATGCACATATATTTAATGAGCGTTTTCGGTTGTGTCTCTCTAGGGCCAGTGGATACAGGAGTTGCCTCATTGGCCATTAATGCCCCCTCAGACCCTACTGAAGTTGCAAACTGAAGTATACCACACCTGTGTTCTTCTCTCAGAGGAGACTGGGAGCTTCTTCTAAAGGTGCATCCAGAAGGATTTGTCACGATTAGTCTTCATATTCAGAAAAAAAACAAAAGGTTCAGACCTATAATAAATCTGAATGATTTGAACTAGTTCTAGTTTGATCTCTATAATCATTTCAAAATGGAGATGGTGATTTGTCTGAGGGTCATGTTACATTTAGGGGACTGGATCCTGCTTTTAGACTTGGAGGATTATTACTTGAAATTCCTTCTATTTCCAGATCACAGGAAATATCTCGTTCCTTTGGCAGAGAAATCTATACAGGTTCCTTTCGCTATGTCTTCAGCACTTTGGTGTTTGACCAAGCTGCTGAAACCAGTCTCAGAGTTTCTCAGGTCCCAGGGTCCAAGAATGATTCTGTACCTACAACATGATTTTCTTTTAATGAGAAGGCTCTAATGCTAGATCAGATACAGAGAGTAGTGGACCTTATACAGAGTCTGGAGTTCACAATGAATGTAGAAAAATCAGATATCTTTACTTCCAGAAGATTGGACTTTATGAGTTTCCTGGAAGACCCAGAAAAAGGCATTTTTCTCATGTCAGATGTAAAATTGAAGAGGAACAGAAAGAAGTTAACACCATTTGTGGTCCTGGCCCATATTTCATTGATACATTTGAGAAGGTTGATAGGCGTGTTAGCCTCTTCCATCCAGGCAATTTTCCCAGGTCCCCTGTACTACAGGGCCCAGCAAAGACTAAAGATAAGGTACCTGCAAAAAGGACTAGGCTGTTCTCAGATGATTCTTTAAGCGGAAGAGGTAAAGTAGACGTGTCCTGGTGGTTGGCACACATTTACACCTGGAACAAGTAAATTCTCATTGCATGCCCAGATCTTTTATTTGAATCAGATGCAAGTCTATGTAGTGGCACCTTTTGGACTGGAGGAACCTGGTCCAGGAAGTTGTCATCAAGGCACATAGGCGGTCATTCTGACCGCCATGCGGTCACCGCCATTTGGCCGCTCCGCGGTCAAAAGACCGCGGAGGCCATTCTGGCTTTCCCGCTGGGCCGGCGGGCGCCCGCCAAAGGAGCGCCCGCCGGCCCAGCGGGAAAGGCCCTGCAACATAGAATGGAGCCGGCGGTGTTGCAGGGGTGCGACGGGTGCAGTTGCACCCGTCGTGATTTTCACTGTCTGCTATGCAGACAGTGAAAATCCTGCTGGGGCCCTGTTAGGGGGCCCCTGCACTGCCCATGCCAGTGGCATGGGCAGTGCAGGGGCCCCCAGGGGCCCCACGACACCCATTCCCGCCATCCTGTTCCTGGCGGTAAAAACCGCCAGAAACAGGGAGCAGACAGTGAAAATCCTGCTGGGGCCCTGTTAGGGGGCCCCTGCATCCCGCCATCCTGTTCCTGGCGGTAAAAACCGCCAGAAACAGGGTGGCAGGAAGGGGGTCGGAATCTCCATGGCGGCGCTCCTTGCAGCGCCACCATGGAGATTCAGCCCAGACAGGGGAAATCCGGCGGGAAACCGCCGGATCCCCTTTTCTGACCGTGGCTTTACCGCCGCGGTCAGAATGGGCAGGGAAGCACCGCCAGCCTGTTGGCGGTGCTTCCGTGGTCATCCACCCTGGCGGTCGATGACCGCCAGGGTTGGAATGACCCCCATAATCTTTTTAGGGCTTCTTGCATCCTTCTTTACAATTCAAAGCCTGGTGAAAGGCAGGGTAAAATGTGCAATCCTCCTTCATATGGACAGCATGACAGCAGTCATGTATGTCAACAAGTTTGGGGAGATACAGTTGAAACCATTTGCAGAGTTAGCGAAGGAATTGTGGAAATTATACCTCAAACAGGGAATATCTCTGGTTGCAGAGAACATTCCAGGGTCAATAGGCAGAGTGTTAGATTAGTATTCAATGGATCTGTTAGGCTGCAGTGACTGGAGCTTAGACTTTCAAGTACTCAGAGCTGTGGAGGAACAATAGGGATCTTCTCTATAGATCTCTTTGCATCTAGACTCACTTTGTAGTTAGACAGGTTTTTCAGCTGGAGACCAGAGCTGAAAGCCATGGCTATAGATGCTTTTCAGTAGGGTTGCTCAGGGGAAATACACTATGGTTTCCCTCCTTTTGTCATGATATCAGGAAGCCTAGTGCAAATTCACAGCCAATCACCATAATTGAGATGTAACTCCTCATTGGAGAAGTCAACCCTGGGGTCCTACTATTTTGGAGTTCTTGGTAGAGTGTCCGATTCTTCTGCCAGTTTTCAAACACATGCTAAGAAGTTCCTTCATGCAAGTGCATCACTGGTGTCTCAGAACACGTTGTGTCTGGTGGAATTTACAAGTCTGCCAGGTTCTTCAAATGAAGCTTCAGGATACAATGAAGCCTCAAGGGACTCAGGAACTTTCAAGGCTTACTGAACATGCTGGGAATTATTGAGTAGCTTGTGTCTAGAGAGGGGTGTCTGGATCCCATTTCAACAGGTGTTATGAGAATATTGAATTTCTTGGCTTGTATAGCAGCAAGTCAAAGGTCTTATAGGACCTATAATTCTTACAGGTCTGCAACATCAGTGGGGCATCAGAACATTGGTGGAAAGCCAATTGGGGAGAATCCCTTGATTTGTAGACTGCTAAAGTGCATCAGATATATGGACCCCACTAGCCCAATGTATTCTGTCATTTCGTATGTCAATTTGGTGTTGCATTAATTTGAGTCATAGGAGGATAATGAGTGGATATCCATTAATTGTTTGTCTGCTAAGTTTGTGACTTTATTATGTTATATTATTCATGTTTTGCGCCACTTTGTAACCCTGCGCCATGGTGCGCCATGTATTAAATACACCACACACATGATGGTGGTAGGTGGGCGCTAATGGGTACAAAAAAGTGGTGCTAATTGGATGAAGCACCACTGTTTTTAAATTTAGACCCATGTCTTTAATTCTGGTTTGGGGTATATATTTTGCTGGATGATCAGCTACCTTATTATGTAAGTGAAATCCATGTAAATCTTTGTGACTAATTTCACTTGTGCTCCCTGCATAGAAATGCATTTTCTTACATCTGGTTTATTCCAGGTGTCCCACTATTAGTTCCATCCTGATGACCATATTTTAACTTACAGACAAGGTTCAAACACCATAGACACCTCTAAAGATAGGATCCTTTATGATAAATAAAAAAGATGCTGTGGAAGCAGATTGAATATGTACCATCTCATTAATATTGTATTTCCTGGTTGCAGTACTGTAGCAATTATGCCACAGGTCCAGGTGTATGCAACGGAAATGGCTCAATGGGCCCCTTGCAAGCATTGGTTGTATGATTACATGCACTCTGAAGGCTCCTTAGAGGACCCCCAATACTGCCATTGCAGCCTTCTGAGGGTTTCCAGGCAGCCCCATCTGTAGCCACCTCACTGACAGGTTTCTGTCCTCCTAGTGCTTGAAAAGCTTGTGCCCAGGAAGACAGAACAAAGGATTTCCTTTGAGAGATGGGTGTTACACCCTCTCCCTTTGGAAATAGGAGTTACAGGCTTGGGAGGGGTAACCTCCCCAAACCCCTGGAAATGCTTTAAAGGGCATATTTGGTGCCCACCTTGCATAATCCAGTCTACACCAGTTCAGGGACCCCCAGATCCTGCTCTGGTGCACAACTGGACAAAGGAAAGGGGATTGACCACTCCCCTGTCCATCACCACCCCAGGGGTGGTGCTCTGATCTCCTCCAGGGGGTCCCTGGGTTTTGCAATCTTGGATTCCAAATTGGCAGGACACTCTGGAAGCATCTGAGTGGCCAGTGCCAGCAGGTGATGTCAGAGACCTCCCTTGATAGGTGCTTACCTGTTTAGGTGACCAATCCCCCTTTCAGGGCTATTTAGGGTCTCTCCTTTGGGTGATTCTTCAGATTTGGATTGCAAGGCTCCAGCAGGAATCCTCTGCATCCTCCACTTCAACTTCTCACTAAAGAAACTGCACCTGGACCCCCGGGAACTCTACAAACTGCAACAAAGAAGCAAGACGCCTTCTACAGCATTGTATCTTCAGCTCCTGCCAGCAACTACAACTGTTTCGCGGTTGTGCATCCTCTGAGCTCAGCCCATCTTCAGCCTGCACCAGAAGAGCAAAGAAATCTCCCTTGGGATGAAGGAGTCTGCAACTACGACAGTCTGCGTGGATCCCCTCTCTTGCTGAGTTGCATGGATCCTGAATCATGGGTGGTGGACTGAAGTGGTCTCTACTGTCCTGATGTCCTACTGTCCAACTTTGTTGGTGATAAGAGCCTGCCCCCTCCATGCAAGACAGTACCCCCATGCACCACATGTACTGCAGCTCCCAAGGCTTGTTGGCATCCTTCCACAAAGTTCGTTGTGCATCTTGCAGCTCTAGTCCCTAACACTCTCCTGTTCTCCCTGGATTCTTCTGTACTTTGCCTTCTTCCACAGGTCCTAAGGTCCAGGAAGCCACTTTTGCTGTCTTGCAGTCTCTTCTGGTTCTTGCATAGTTCTTCTTTTCGTTTCTGTGTGTGTTCTGGGAAAGTTACTGTGTTTTACTCCTGCTTTCCTGGGCACTGGGGTGGGTTCTAGTACTTACCTTTGGGGTTTTCTAGTAGTCCCAGCTCCCCTCTACATACTACACTTGCCTAGGTGGGAAACTGACCTTTCCACTTTCTTAGTATATGGTTTGTGTCCCCCCCAGGCCCATATCTAACTATTTCACTAATTGCAGTGTTTTCTAACTGTTTGTATGCCTATTTCTGCACAGTAGTGCATGTAATTTGTGTATTACTTACCTCCTATTGGAGTATAGTCTCTATGTTTTTTCTGGAAATTGTGTCACCAAAATAAAGTACCTTTATTCTTGTAACACTGAGTATTTTCTTTCATGTGTGTGAGTACTGTGTCACTACAGTGGTAATGCACAAGCTTTGCATATCCCCTATATAAGCCTTGGCTTCTCATCCACAGCTACCTCTAGTAAGCCTGGCTTCTAGACACTGCCTACAAGGGATAACTGGACCTGGTATAAGGTGTAAGTACCATAGGTACCGACTACAAACCAGGCCAGCCTCCTAGAGCTTGCTCTACAGACCTGGGTTTGCAGAGCTGAGTAAAAATAACTTTCCAAGCTATGAGAGAAAATGTAGACTTTACAATTTTTTTCACCACCTGACTCTGAGATAACGTGCTGAGGCTTGACTAGGAAGGTCGCTCCCAAAGTGGTTAAGGAAACCTGGTTGCCCCATTGAGGGCTTTTAGCCATATTGAAAGCGGGTCATTGGAACCTTCTGTAAAGGTATCCTGCTTGGTACAACATGCCTGGCTATAGCTTCCAGACTTGCCCCGCTGGATGATTTTCGGAACCAGTAAAGTGACTAAGCACAAGGTAAAACCTTGAATCAGGCAAAGCAGCACATCCAACCCAATGATAAAGTAACATCCACATATGAAATCAAGCTTTCTCCTGTTCAAAGCATTTGGTGCCAAAACCAAGAGCTTCAAAGGGAAGTAGATGATGACATATCCAACTTCATGAGATGCTGGCCATCCACAGTCTTGGACCTTGCCCCTCCAAAAAACCTTGAAGGCCATTTCAGAGACTAAGGTGGTCATTATGACGTTGGCATTGACTGTTAAAGTGGCGGTAATACTGCCAAATTAAGACCATGGTGTTGAGAACTCCCATAGACAAACAATGTACCATACCAACCGCCATGGCGTGAACACCACGAACCACAGCAGTAGCCATCAACAGCCAGGTGGAAGACAAGGTACCGCCCACCATATCATGACACAGCACACCACCACGGTTTCCGGGGCAGTACCAATGCCATCAAAAGCCTGGTGGAAACACGTCACAGAAAACCAAAGACTCACCAACAAAGACACAGAGAAGATCAACGCCGCCATGGAACTGGAACTTCAAGTCTTCCTGATGCTCTTCTATGCCATGCTCCACCTGGAACACCAATGCCGACGAAGACAATGACGGTGAGTACAGCCGACTAGCACATAAGGGAGGGAGGGAGGAAAAGGACAGTGACAGGCATGACACACACCATTCACACACACACCATACACACAACCAGCTGCAGAGGAAAACCAATGGCACAGGACACATGGCATAATAATACAAGGACTACAGGTCGGCAGTACTGAGATTGTAATTGCATGTCAACAGCCACCATATGAACCAATTGGAGAACAAAGATATATGAACAATTGTCCAGAAAGGGCCAATGCCCAGTCCAAAGTACATAAGGCCCACAAGGCCACAGTCCAAGCCCCATCTTGATCCTGACAAACTCTGCACAAAACTGTGCAGGGGCAACATCTCAGAAGTGGACAGGCACCTCAGGGGGCAGGGGGGTGAGGGATACCTCAGCTGAAGTCGGGAACTTGCCCACTGGTTCTGGAGGGGATTCCATGCCCATTTCAAATTGCTGGGGAGTGCAAGGTCACAGTCTCTGAGGTGGGGAACTTGCCCACTGCTTCTGGAGGGGGCTCCTAGTGCAACAGTCCCTGGAGGGTGGCCTACATGCCCTCTGCTGGAGGTGAGGGCTGCATTGTCTCTGCCAGAGGAGGTGTCCCCTGGGCAGCCTCTGCTGGAGGTGAGGTCTGCTGTTTCTCAGTTGGAGGTGAGGGCTTCTTGCCTTTCATTGGTGGTTGAGTGGGAACCTCTTCTGTCATTGGTGGTTGAGTGGGAACCTCTGCTGTCATTGGTGGTTGAGTGGGAACCTCTTCTGTAATTGGTGGTTTAGTGGGAACCTTACCCGTCCTGGCTGGTGGAGTGAGATCCTTCCCTTTCCTGGCTGGTAGAGTGGAATCCTTCCCTTTCCTGGCTGGTGGAGTGGGATCCTTCACTGTCTTGCCTCCATGACTAGGAGGTCCCTCCATTGTCCCCATGGACTGTTTGGCTGAGATGCTAGGCTTGGTCGTTGTGACCCTGCTCTTACAGGCAGGATGGGGAGGGAAGAGGTCAAATTGGACAAGGATAAGCTTCTTAGGGACGGTGGGACGGGATGAGGAAGGAGGGATGGGAGTGGAGGTTGAGGGAGTGGTTGTTGGAGGAGTACCTCTGCTGGACTCGGGTGCAGGTGCATGGGCAGTGTGCTGATGTGAGGTGGATGGCTGTTGGGTGTCTGAGTGCCTGCACTTGTGTCGTTTAGGAGGGGGGACAGACAGAGTGGGAGAGGACACAGACGACACAGGGGACGAGTGGATGGATGTTGTGGAGGTGTCTGCTAGTGAGGTGCGTGTGCTGCTTGGCATGAGTGTGGACGTGACTGTGAGGGAGGTGGAGGAGGAGGGGGAGACAGTGGATGTGGATGTGTGTGCAACTGCCTGTTGTTTGTGTGAGAGCTTGTGGACTGAAGTGGGGTGCCTGTGTTTGACTATGCCACTCTTGTGTGATGTCTTGTGTGTATTTCCGTCTGTATGTGTGGATGGGATGGGTTGGGGTTGAGGAGACTGGGACTGGGAAGTGGTAGTTGGAGGGTGGACGGTAGGAACAGGAACAATGGCTGCCATCAGAGAGGAGGCCAGAGCCTGAATCGATCTATGTTGGGCCGCCAATCCACCATGGATGCTCTCCAGGAATGCACTGCATTGCTGCATCTGTGATGCCAGCCCCTGGATGGGATTCACAATGGTTGACTGCCCTACACAGGTGGATCTCAGGAGGTCAGTAGCCTCCTCACTCAGGGCAGCAGGGCTCACTGGGGCAGGGACTTAGGTGCCTGGGCGGAGGAGATGCCCACCCTCCTGGGTGAGTGGGCACAGGCAACTCGCTGATGGGCTACTGGGAGGGCGGTGCTATACCTGCAGTGGGGTGGCAACAGAGGTGTCCGCCACCACCAGGGAGCTTCCATTGGAAGCTTCCATCAGGAGGCGTGTTGTCACCTCCTGTCTCTGCCGTTGTGCTCCCCTCACCCTCTGTCCCACGTGTTCCCTCGGCATCGGGGGAACTCTGCCTTCTGGGCCCTGTGGGATGCAGCTCCCTCTGTCACCAGTGCCCCTGCTCCTCCGCCAGATGATGCTGATGCACACATGAACAGGATGACAGAAGGAGAAATGGGGGAGGGAGAGAAAGGGAGTACTGGGTAAATTCTAGCACCAAGACCACAGTTGGCATACACAGCACCGTCACACACAGGGATCAGGATTGAGCACTATACATTGCACTGGCATTCAATTGGCTATATCCCACAGCAAGATGAGGGCGAAACGCCACCAACTGCACCCCTCCTGGGACCCACAAAGTCCTGACTGACATGGAATGCAACCAAGCTAGCTTACCTGCATTTGCCATATACCCATTACCCTTGAGCTGGATCACGCTGCAATGTCTATCCTGGCATTAACTCACACCCACCACCCGGATCCCATGCCACCTACCAATTATTGTAGTAATGCCCACTGTACTCACCCCCTTGTGGCTGCTGTGATGCCCTCAAGCCCCCATCCAGCTCTAGGTCGGCCACCACCAGTATGCGGGCCATAAGGGGGTCAGGTTTCGACAGGCACCCCTTACTCGTTGGGAGGACATCCCCAGCTGGGCCTCCACGGTCTTCCATGCCCAGCATCTCAGATCCTCCCACCATTTCCTGCAGTGGGTGCTCCACCTGCTGTAGACCCCCAGGGTCCACACGTCCTTGGGGATGGCATGCCACAATCCCTTCTTTTGATGAGCGCTGACCTGCAGAGGTAATACAGACAGGAGGACAGCATTACACATACAGTCCAGCCTGTCACACATATGGCCCACAAATCCCATTTCCAACTCTATTGACACACACATCGCCCGACGCACACCATGTACACTACCACCAGACACCCCCCCCACAAATGACACGATGCCTGCACACACACCTCCATGCAACCTTCCCACATGCATCGTGCGCAGGGTGTACTCACCTGTTGGTCTGATGGCCCATACAGCTGTCCATACTGGGGTAGGGCCCCATCCACCAAGCGCTCCAACTCCATCGAAGTGAAGGCAGGGGCCCATTAGCTGGTCACACTGGCCATGGTAGGTTCCAGACACCGGTCACAGCAGCACACGCAGTATAGGTGTTGTCCTGTGGAAAGTCAGGAATCAAATGAGATTATAGACAGAAAATGGCAGTCACGTCCACGGCGGTGTACACTGTCACTGCCGTCACTGATCCCCATTGGCCACTGTACTCTATAGAGCTCCACATTAGCAAATGAGGAATTGGACAGTGGTGCAAGACCGCCTTCTGCCACGACTCCCAACATCGGCAGAGTTATCTCACTTTTACCTGTCCCTAGATACAGGACAGACGGTCGCCATTTCATGGTGGTGGACTACATTCAGATCTTCCATAACTGTGTCATTGCAGAAAATTGCACATACATTGCCATTCCCACTGTCCCATCACATTAATGCTGTATGCACACTGAAGTGGTGGTTCCATTGTTCAAATTGTGAGAGCCTACTCACTCTTGTGTCCCTTCGATACTTACCACTGCAGATGAATAGGAGAAGGATACAAACCCCAGTGTGCAGACCTCTACACTGGAGGACAGGCACATAATACTCACCTAAAGAGTGGACAGGGCCACAATCACAGAGCTGTGTGTCCAATTGGAGCCTGACCTGATATCAGCTATCCGTCATCCCACTGGCATCCCCCCTCTTGTGCAGGTTCTATCAGTGCTCCATTTCCTGGCAACTAGTTCTTTCCAAGTGACAGTGGGCTTGGCAGCAGGAATGTCACAGCCAATGTTCTCAAGGGTATTGTCTGCATTGGTGAAACACATGTGCCGCTACATTGCGTTCCCCGAAGTGGAAGATTTGTCCACTGTGAAGGCAGGATTCTATCCAATGGAACATATACCCAATATTATTGGGCCGATTGTTGATACACATATTGCTTTTGTCCCTCCCCACCCCACCAGAATGAACAGGTGTTCAGGAATTGGAAGAGTTTCCACTCACTCAATGTGTAAATGGTGTGCCTGGTGGACCAGTACATCTCCCACGTTACTGCCAAGTATCCTCGGTCGGTGCATGACGCCTTCGTTCTGAGGAGTAGCAGCATCCCAAATGTGATGGCCCAACTACAAGGCACAGGAAGTGGCTAATAGACGAGTCAGAGCCCCACCCATTGTATGTCAGTGTATGCCTTCAGGTGTTATTCCCATAGCATTGTGTGAGGCTAATGTTTGTTTGTCCCTCAATACTTGCAGGTGACTCTGGCTACCCAAACCTATCATGGCTCCTGACCCCTGTGAGGAATGCCAGGACAGGGGCTGAGAACCGTTATTATGATGCACATGGGTGAACCAGGAGAATAATCGAAAGTACCTTCGGCCTCCTGAAGGCCAGATTCAGATGCCTGCATCTGACAGGTGGATCCCTGTGCTAATCACCAGAGAAGGTCTGCCAGATAGTAGGGGCATGCTGCATGTTGCACAACCTGGCCCTCAGATGACGTGTTTTTTCTGCAGGAGGAGGAGACTGGGGATGACCCTGTGGCAGCAGTGGACCCTGAAAACAGGGAGGATGAGGAGGCAAAGGATGAGGATGTGGACAATAGAACATCAGTCATATGTCAATACTTCCAATAACACACAGGTGAGACAGTATAACTGACCATTACTCTGACTATTGATTTATCTGTGTGGCTGTAGCACGAAGGCATTCATTTCCTTTGCATCTCAACTTACTGTCACCTATGCCTTGTCATTTTACAGATGTTGGTGATATGACTACAGTGTCCTGATGTGTTTACTACAGACAGCTACAGGTCACTATTTGTATGCTATCACACTGTTAAGATCATTTGTACTAGGTGTGACTGTTCCCATAAATGCACATTTTCAACACATAAAACAGTGTCACTCAAATTGTGTTCAAGGGTGTTTATTGTAGTGCAAATTGACAGAAAAGTGCAATGGAATGGGGTGTTGATAGAGGAAAGTCCAGGGTATTGTTCCAGTCTGTTTGTGGCACAGGTCCAGTGACCAAGGGGCATACGAAGGGGAGCAAAGGCAGTTCAAAATGGACAAGGTGACAGGGTGGAACACAAGACGGACAATCAGGAGAGTCTAATTTCCTGGCAGTGGTCTTGGACTTGGCAAGTGTCTCTGGCTTCCCTCTGGGTTGCAGGGAACATTTGCAGGGTGGTTCACCTTCTGCAGGGGGAGGGGTGCTGGTGGCCTGTGGGTCCTGTGGCGGGGCCTCCAGCCCACTAGCTGCAGAGGAGGTGGAGGACTGTTCACTAGACTGGCTAGTGGTACAGGCCTGCTGGTGTGCTGTCCGTGCCCTCATGATGTTGGCCACGTCTGCCAGCGCCCCTGCTATGGAGATCATGGTGGTGTTGAGAGCTTACAGGTCCTCCCCGATCTCCGGATAGTGTTCCTCCTGTAGCCGCTTGTTCATGTTGGTAAGGATCTGACCCATTGTGTCCTGGGATTGTTGGTAAGCCCCCAGGATCTTGGTGAGTGCCTCCTGGAGAGTTGATTCCCTGGGCCTGTCCTCCCCCTGGCGCACAGTGGTCCTCCCAGTATCTCTGTTGCCCTGTGCCTATGTCCCCTGAATGGTGTCGTCACTGCCACAGGGCCCAGGTCCCTGATTGTCTTGGGGGAGAGGTGTGGACTGGGGTCCCTGTGCAGGTGGGCACACTGCTGATTGACGTGTCCTGGGGATAGAGGTGTGGGGTGCTGGGTGGGTGCTGTGGTGTTGGATATTGATGGGGGAGGCTCTGTGGTTGACTCGGAGTGGGCTGGGGTGACCGACTGACCAGTGGTCCCTGATGGGCCAGGTAGTTCATCCAGATCCAGAAGTCCAGGGTTGCTGTCATCACTGGGGGCATCTTCTGTTGGGGATCTGGTTTGTCATGGCACCTCCTCTTCGCTGACATTGGATGGGGCACCTGTGGTGATGTAAGTGATGTATTATGCTTCATGTCTGTGACATATTGTACATCCCTAGCTTCCCCTCTATTATTGCTGTTGCCCTACCTCCTTTGTTTGTGTATGGTGATGTATTGTGGGATTGTTAGTTCCCCTATGCTGTACATGCTTTTCTGATGGGTACCCATGCATTGGTATAGCATGCAGGGCTTGGCATTGGGGTAAGTCATATGTGTAGGTGCAGTGTGTGGTATGGAGTGGAGTGGTGGGAGTTAGGGTGAGGGGTCTGAGATGGAATGCAGGTTTGGGGGGTGATAAGTAGTAAATATTGACTCACCAGTGTCCAGTCCTCCGGCTATTCCAGTGAGTCCCTCAGGAAGCAGTATTGCGAAGACTTGCCCCTCCCATGCTGTGAGCTGTGGGGAAGGAGGTGGGGGTCCACCACCAGCTGGTGTCTTGCTGCCACAGAACGTACCTTCCCCCCTAGGTCATTCCACCTCTTCCTGATGTCATCCTTTATTCTTGGATGCTGTCCCACGGCGTTCACCCTGTCCACGATTCTCCGCCATAGCTTGCAATGGATATTTGCTGTACCTGTACTCCAAACAGCTGTGGCTCTACCCTGACTATTTCCTCCACCATGACCCGCAACTCCTCATCTGTGAAATGGGATTGCCTTTGTGCGGACATGGGTGTTGTGTGTGTAGGTGTGTGGGTGTTGGGTACTGTGTGTGTGTCTAGTTGTCACAGTGGTCTTGGTGTCAGTCTTGTGGCAATGATTTGTATTCGGAAAGGGTTGTGGGTAATGTGGGTGGGTGTTTTATAGTGCTGTGGGTGTGTGTGTGTGGTGTGTGTGTGTATTAGTGTCAGGTGTGTGTTTTTGGTATCGGCCAATGTTGTGTAGTTTAGTAGTTGGTGTCCATTCTGACCGCACGAGTATGTACCGCCAATGATTTACAGCCATTGAATGTCTGCCATGGTGATTCGTGGGTCAAGATGAGGTGGGCTTTGTTTTGTTGGTGTAACGATATGGGTGTTCGTACCACCACTTTAGCACTGACCTTTGGGTTAGCGGAGTTGTGTATGTGGCAGTATTCTGTTGGATTGGTGTGTGTGTGTCATTATTTGCCAAACGTATGTTCGCCTCCGCACCAGTATGCTGGCAGCCGTCACTGCGGCGGTAAGCGGGATTTACCACTAATGTCATGATGAGGGCCTAAGTCCAAATGTAATATGTTTGATAACTTGCTTGATAAATCTGACTGTCATTACATCACAATCAGCCTGAAGTCATGACTAGGTGCTGTTCAACCATGAACGTTTGATTTTCAATGATGCTTTACCTTTTTCTGGGCACTTTCTGTCTTAAAACCTTAAAATTTTACACATCCAGTTTTACTTACTCAATTAAAACAAGTTTAATGCCTTTTTGCTCAATAACCCTTTTTATGCTTTTCTAGATTTGTTTGGGAATGTTATTCTGTTGTTTTTTTCTCTTTAAAAGTGTTAGCACTGCTGTAATGTTACCCTCAGTTCTCTCAGGATTGCCTGCTGTTTGTGCCATAGCAACCAAGAGTTGAGCAGAGCCAAGCATGCAGGGCTTGGCATTGGGGTAAGTCATATGTGTAAGTGCAGTGTGTGGTATGGAGTGGAGTGGTGGGAGTTAGGGTGAGGGGTTTGAGATGGTGTTTTGGCCTGACCAGACTGTGATATTAAGTTTGTATGGGCCGCCACCTCCCAAAGTAATAACCCAATTCCTGACATGTCATGCTTTTATTTGATTGCTGTGCTTGTGCCTGGTCCTCATCATCCACACTCATAGCAACATTCACAGTAGCTTCAGCAAGGTAACTGAAGGCAGGGGACTGTGTGAGAGGCCTTGCAGAAGAAAGTGACAAGTGCTAAAACATCAGCAAGCCCTGAGCAGGGAAACCCTTGCACAGCGTGGAGCTTTGTCAAGGGACCTAGAGGGGCCAGTGAAAGAGTTGGAGTGGCACCTACTCTCACCCCCACTACTCTGCTCATTTAGCTATTGCTTGATTGCTACCTCTTCTTGCCACTGTGTTCTTCAACCCTCAAGGCGTTGGGTTGAAGTGAATGTAGGACAGGACATATAGAGAGGGAAAGCCCCTAACAGGACATTTCTTCAAATCAAATCAAATCAGTTTTATAGAGCACAACTACTCACCCGTAAGGAACTGATGGGTTTTGTCCTCTGAGCTTCAGTTGAAGAGCCAAGTTTCAAGGTCCTTCCTGAATTGAGGTAGCGATGGCGCCTGCCTGAGGTGCAGGGGAAGGGTGTTCCAGCTCTTTGCCGTGAGGCAGGCAAAGGATCTTCCACCACCTGAGGTATTCCATATGTAGGGTATGGTGGCTAGTGCCTGTTGAGCAGAGCGGAGAGGTCTGGTGGGGGGAGTAGAAGGTGATGCAGTGGTTGAGGTAGACAGGTCCTAGGTGGTGGAGAGCCATGTGCGCATGGACAAGGAGCTTGAAGTCAATTCTTTTCTCGACAGGAAACCAGTGAAGGTCTTTTAGGTGATTGAAGATGTGTTCACGGAGAAGGAATGTCCAAGATGAGTCTGGCGGAGGCATTTTGGATGTGCTATAGTTTTCTCAGGTTCTTCTGGGTGTTGCCGGCATAGAGGGAGTTGCCATAGCCGAGTCTGCTGGTAACCAGGGCATGGGTTACGGTTCTGCAGCAGTCCTTTGGGATCCATTTGTAGATCTTCCGGAGAAATCAGAGTGTGTGAAAACAGGAGAACGTGACTAAGTTGACTTGACGGGTCATGGTGAGCGATGAGTCCAGGTTTCGTGCATGGCTTGTTAGGGGGTTGCGAGGGTGGATGGTCACCAGTTGTCAGCCCAAGATGTTATGGAGGGTCACAGGATGAGGATCTAGGTCTTCTCAGAGTTGACCTTGAGGTAACTGTCTTTCATCCAGGCGGCGACGGCTTCAATCCTGTTGTGGAAATTCTTCTTGGTAGTTGTGGGGTTTTCGGTCAGTGAGATGATCAGCTGGGTATCGTTGTCGTAGGAAATGATGTGCAGCCCGTGGTTCCTAGGACTATGACTATGGGAGCGGGACTAAGTAGATCTTGAAGAGTGTGGGGCTCAGGGAGGCGCCCTGTGGAACTCCGCAGCTGATCTCCATAGGTTCTGACAGGTAAGTCAGGAGTCTGACTCTTTGTGTGCAGCCAAACAGGAAGGAGTGTTTCCATTGTAGGGCCTTTGCACGGATGCCACCTGCATTGTGTCTGGAGCAGAGGGTGAGGGCAAGAACATGTTGAAGGCAGCTGATAGGTCCAGAAGGATGAGGGCTACTGTGTGGCGGCGGTCGAGGAGCGAGCAAATGTCATCTGTGGCGGTGAGTAGGGTGGTCTCCATGCTGTGGTTGTTCTTGGAACCTGACTGGGAGATGTCCAGGGTGTTGTTGTTCTTGATGTGCTAACAGAGCTGAGTGCTGATTGCCTTTTCAATGACCTTGGATGGGAAAGGCAGCAGAGAGATGGAGAGGTAATTCTTGAGGTCCAGGGGGTCCATCGTGGGTTTCTTCAGGAGCGAGTGGATCTCGGCGTGCTTCCAGTCCTCTGGGAAGGTGGCTGTCTCTATGGAGCAGTTGAGGGTGTGGCGGAGCTCAGGTGCGATGGAGGCTCTGGCTTTGTTAAAAATGTGGTGCGGATAGGGGTCCTTGGAGGCTCCGGAATGTGTGTTGCTCATGATGGTGCAGGTCTCGCCAATGGTGAGGGTGCTCCAGTGGTGCAGGATCTGTGGTGGTTCAGTGGGTAAGAGCTGGAGGATTGTTGGAGGGCTCGAAGGGTCTTGGTATCTGAAGCTGTCATGTATGTCTTTGATTTTCCAGTGGAGGAATTTGGCTAGTCTGTTGCAAAGGTCTTAAGATGGAGGGATGCTTGCCATTTGGCAAACTCTTTGACCACGGCGGAGAGCTCTTCGGTGTTGTGAGGGGTGGTGCTGATACTGTCCTGCAGGGCGGCTTTCCTGGAGACTCTGATGAGGTGGTGGTGGGATTTGGTTGCGGCTTTGAAGCCCTCAAAGTCTTCCAGGGACTTGTTGTTTCTCCATCTTTTCTTTAGCCATCTGCAGGTGCGCCTGGAGTCCTGCAGTGTGGGGGAGAACCAGTTGGCCTACTTGAGGTGGTGTTTAGCCGAAGTCTTACGGAGAGGTGATAGAGTGTTGACACATTCAGTGATCCATTGGTGGAAGGTCTGTGCTGAGATGTTAGTGTCTGTGGTGAGGGGGAGAGAGATTTGCTGAGGGTGTTGGTGAGCTGTTCCTCAGTGACCTGGTTCCATTTTCTGCTTGGGGCTCGGAGTCTGCTGAGGTGGATGGTCGGTGAGGTGATGGTGAAATGGATGCAGTGGTGGTCGGTCCAGTGAAGTGTGGAGGTGTTGTCGCTGGTGATGTTGTTGCTGGTGGAAAAGATAGCGTTTAGTGTGTGTCCAGTGATGTGTGTTGGAGCGGTGACCAGTTGCTTTGGTCATATTGTGGCGAGGTTATTGAGTAGGGAAACAGTGTTGGTGCTGTTGCCATTGTCAGTGTGGTAGCTGAGGTCGCAGAGGAGGACGTATTTCAAGGAGGGGAGAGATTGAGGAGAAATTATGTTGACGATGGAGTTACTGAAGGCTGGTTGGGGGCCGGGTGGCCAGTAGATGAGGGTGCCGAAGAAGGTTGACTTGGAGGTGGCATGTATCTGGAAATGGAGGTGCTTCATGAGGGGGGAGTGTTCTTCCACATTGGTTGTCAGATGGAGGGTGGATCTGTGTACGATGGCCAGGCCACTGCCTGGGCCAGAAGGCCGGTCTTTGCACAGCAGTTTGTAGTCAGTAGGGATGGTGATGTCCAGTGCAGATGCTGGGTTTGCCCATGTTTCGGTAAGAAAGGTGATATATAGGCGGGGGAGCCTAATAGGTCTGATAGTTCTATGACATGTTTATGGAGGAAGCGGTTGTTGAGGAGGATGCAGCTGAGGTGCTATGGGTTGATGTTCGATGGTTCAGTGGCAGGAGGGTCCAGTGCTTGGTGTAGGGTGGGGGTGCGGTGGCAGTAGAGGCAGGAGAATGGTCCATGGGTGTGTCTGGATGATGCGAGATGGCATGTGGCGGAACGTCCTGTGTTCAGTGTGTGGAGTGTCTCTGCGTTGTAGCGATGGAAGGTCGGAGGACCAGGGTTCATGGCACTGGCACAATCCAGGCACAGGCGGGCTTGCCTTTGGCACACCTTGGGCGCACTGAGGGCGCAGTGGCCACCATTAAGAAGGGGATGGAGACGGGGGTCCGGTCAACCAGGAGGTGGTAGAGTGGAAAAGTGCTTCACAGGGAGTTAGGGGGCAGGGCTGCAGGGGCAGCAGCGGTGGGGAAGGGAACACAGGAAACATGGGGAGAGTGAAAAGCTGAAGGAGAGAGAAAGAGGCAAGAAAGAAAGAAAACAAATAAAGATGACAGAAAAATAAGCAAAAATAAACAACTGAGAGCACTTGTCCACCAAGGATGAGGCGCAGTGGAGGTGGGCCTTGAACCCAGAGTCAGGCAGGCTCTCAGTTCGAACATGGCAGGGGCAGCAGCAGCAGCAACAGGTGGTGCTGCGGAGAGGAGAGCGAAACAACGCTGACCAGGAGGTCATTAAGCAAACCTGGAATTGCCCTTTTTTGAAAGCTTGGTTAAGCATGTCTTCAGCCCTATAAAGATAACGCCAGACTCATTATACAATCTCTCTGCTGTGCGCTAAGTAACTGTGACATTTTGTACTTTCATCTCTATCAGATTTGAAATGGGAAGAATGTAATCAAACAAGAAGCAATCCCCTTTACAAATAAGACTGGGGAAAAGTAATGATAATAATACAAGAAAAAAAGTATGTTCGAAAAAGTCAGAAGAGTGAAAGATCACGAGTAATTAAAGAGATGACAAGCCTCCACATAACCCCTGACATGGTAGACCATCATGGGTCAGTTGCCAAACCACCTCCTCTGACTAAATCAATCCATAACATCGTATCCCATTACTTTGAAGTACCTTTGAATCAAACCTAAGAAGATACATACTTGAACGTAGCTACTGAGGAAATAAGATGCAGTTGAATATGTAATTTCAACTTTGAGTGCTCTCAGATTAACATTTCTAAAACTAAATTTTTATAATCAGTGGGTCACCCTTAACCTTGTAAAAACTGACCCTTGCCTTTTTACCTTGTCATGTTTATCTAAGCCACCCTGTGTGCTTGACTCCCATTGTGTCATATTGAGGCAGCTTTAGCATCCAGCCTTGATTTCGCTTACTGCCTGACCCATTTGCAGGGAGGATTGAGGACTAGTGACAACAGCGATATCCAACCTATCTTCTGATTCAAGCATGACTGTTTGTCCTTCATCATCCTCTTCCCTTTTAAATGTCTCCCAATTAATGCAAGGAATTTTACAAAGCATTCTAAAAACCCTTGTGGTTTTGAATAAAAAACAAGCAACAACCAGTTTACTAAGAGACATTTCATTAGAAAGATATATGGTCAATATTTGTCTCCCTTTTCTCGTGAGACTATTAATATTGTCTCTAGCGAACAATAATTGAGCCAATAATAACATCAGAGTAGACAGCTAAGAGGAAAATGAGAAGAATGAAAAATAAATAAGTTCTGCCTCAGCATTTAATCAGGATACTACAGCTTCTGTTTATAAGTCTTCTGTGCACCCGTTAATTAAAAAGGGATACTGTAAGTATGAGCCTTTAAAACTCTCTACATGTAAAGTCACACTTGCACACGTATCCCAGGTAAAAGAGAGGAAACTAGTCATCAAAAAGAAGGATGAAAGAAAACTGCTAGAATTATATTAATGGGAAATCTCCACCAAATGAAGTGAATCTAACAGGTAAAACACATCAACCAGCTTCTAAAGGAGGCCCTTGCCCCACCTTAGGAAGAGAAGACAAGACACATACATTTAAATGGCAAAGGAAAGGAAGTTATTTTAAAGAAAGCACATGCGGAAGCCTTCTAAGAGAACTGTCCCCTTCGTTAAATTTTCTGTTTATGGAAAGGAAGGCTCCTATCCGAGCACATTCTACGACGTAAAACATCAAACTGGACTTCATCATCATCATCATCAAAAAAACTTTATTCAATTGTTTTTTAATCATAAAAGTCATTATACATAAAAGAAAAAGAAAACAGTTTTCGGTCAAAAAAGGAGAAAAATACAAAGAATAAAATACGCATACATATGAATATAAATGCAACAGGTAAAAATTTAAGAAAATGCTAAAGGTTACTAAATAATTTAATTAAAACAGATAAGGTATTCTCAAAATGTGACACTTAAAAATCTCGCCCATTTGCCTCAAGGCATTGTCAGGCCTTAATCACTGAGCACAGGAACAAGGCTAATCCATTGCAAACCATAATAGAGGGAAGGGATAAAAGATACAAAAAAGCTGGACGACATTGTTTAAAATACATTAGTTTTAAAAGTGGTACACAAACATTTTCCTAGGAGATAAATAAAATTTACAGAATTTAATCAGAGACATTATCGCAGGGGCATTTTTGCAGTTGTAGAGACCAATCATTAATCAGGGGAAAACTAACAAGGCGATGGAAAGACTCTAGTCTCAAGTGCGTAAGGACAAACTGATGTCTTGGGTTCGTGACTTTACTTAAGTATGGTTCCATACCATTCGTTTGCTGTATCATGTGGTTTCTCCTGACACTATGTTTCTTTGCCTCCGCATCCCATCTCAGCTCGGCCAGGTGGCTGAGGCAAATGTTTTTCAGGTCTTTCCTGGAAATTGTTTTCAATTCATCTGGAATAAAAAACAGCTTGGGTGGCCTAGTTTAATAAGAAAGTGCTTTATATAATTTAGCCATGGGATTTTGGACGAGTAGGTAAGTGCTAGCGCATCTGTTATGATAGCCCTGTTCAGTCTTGCGGGATCCGAGGTCCATACCTTATGCCAGAGTAGAATTGGCTGGACACGAATGAGATCTGTGAGGTATGTTACTCCCATTTCTGAATGGCATACTACTATTGACGTTGATTGCGGGACACTTAGGACTGTTTTCAGGAGAGCGTTTTCAGTCAGCTGTAGGGTAGTGCAGTCTCGATGTCCCCAGAGTCCAGCCCCATACAGTGCTACTGAAACACATTTCGCATTGTAAAGAGTCATCATATCTTTAGGAGTTGCTCTCCCCACCCTTTTAGATTTTTTTTTTATTACCATAACGGTTTTCGTGAATAACAATTTCCTTGCTTTTATAGCTTCTACCCATGTGCCTCTGTCATCAAACACAGTGCCTAAATACGAAAATATGCCTGTGTCGACTAGCTTCACACCTTTTAAGTCTATGTGGCAGTTCTTTGCGCGGCATCTGGAATATGTCATAGAAAAAGTTTTAGTGTGATTAATTTTAAGGCCCAAGGCATCCATGCAATTATCAAAGGTTGTTACTAGTCTTTGCAAAGCGACTGGAGTGCGGGCCATCAAAACGGCGTCATCCGCATACAAGAGGGCCGGGATCTTCCGGGAGCCTACTTGTGGAAGATCACCACAGGCATTGGAAAGAGTCCCCTCTAGACTATTGATATACAAGGCGAACAATAGGGGAGCTAGCACACAACCTTGACGCACCCCTCGTTCAATGGGAAAAGATGAAGTGCATTCACCCTGATGCCCATAGCGAACCTTGGCGTTTGCACCAGCGTACAAATCCCTAATGAAGTGGACTATGGTAGTATCGACCCCCATGTCCAACAGAATGGGCCACAATTTTGAATGCACCACACAATCGAATGCAGAGGTTAAATCAACGAATGCAAGGTATAGTGCTCCAGGCTTGGCCCTTGTGTATTTGCCAAGTATGATCTCTAGGTTAAGGGCCTATCCCGTTGTCCCTATTCCGGCCCTAAACCCGTATTGTAGCTCAGAGAGGATGTGATTTTTCTCTATCCAATCTTGTAGTCTGTTTAAAATAATACGTCCCGCAATCTTTGCAAGTGTGTCGAGCAATGAGATGGGACGATAACATGCGGGATTATGGCGATCTCCCTTTTTATATATTGGAATAATTATGGATTCAGCCCAGGTCGAGATGAAAGTAGTTGAGCAGCAGGCACGTAGCACCTGCGTCAATAATGGCCCCCAAAGATGGACGTTAGATTTATAGATGTCAACTGGAACTCCATCTGGACCTGGGGCTTTTCCGCTTTTACTTGCATTGATAGCGTCAGTAACCTCGTTTGGAGTAAATGGTGAGATGGGTTCATGAGAGTCTAATTTAGGGAGATTTATTTCCAGTGCCAAATTTTCTGAGGAGTATATGGCAGAAAAGAAGGCAACCCACTCGTCTTCAGTGATGGCAATTTCAATTGTTGGTATTTCTTCATCACATAGAAGCAGCAAGTTCACAATGTTCCAGAATTTAACATTATCATTCTGGAGACTTGCATCGAGGAGGGATTGCCATGCCTAATTTTTTAAGTTCTGTTTTCTTTTCTTTATGGCATTTTTATACTCCTTCCTCTTTAGACTTAATTGGCGTTTATCTGGATTTTGTAAGTGTAAGTAGCTTTTTAGGTTCTTACGTGCTTGTGCACATTCAGCATTGAACCAACCTTTATTCTTCGGTTTCAGTTTGCTAAAACTTGCCTTGAGAAACTGTTTTACACCAGCCGTAATGACCATAAAGGCCTCGATGCAGTCTCGTGGGCTCGTGTTATCTGCAAGGCAGATATAAAATTCATTAGCATAGTTGGTCACTAGTTGTTTCATAAACCCGGTAGGTTCAATGTCTGACCATCGGACGGTATAGCCATTTCTTGCTCCCAGTTCAATATTTTCTACTATCTCCTCTATTTCCCTGTGTATAAGTAGGTGTTGGGGAAATGTAAGGCCTACAATTTGAGGGTTATGGTCGCTGAATATGGTATCTTGGATGTCATATTCAAGTACATAAGGGAGGAGATTATTGGAGAGTAATATAAAATCAATTATCGTATTAGCTTGCCTACCGTTAAAAGTGGGTTTCAATTGTGGTCTTCCCTGGGTCAGACAGTTACAGAGAATGAGGTCAAGACTAAATACAGCTTCATTCAACATGTTGCCTGAGTTGTTATGTATGAAATGTAGTGCATTATCATCACCATCAGGGGCATAAGGGCAGTAGCCCTTGGTTGAACTAGGACACAAGTATATGTTAAAATCCCCTCCACACACAATATAGGACTGTTTATCTGAAGAGTCACATGCTCGGTCTATATCATCCTGGAGGAGGTTAAGTACAAGTCGGAGATCTTGAGAAGGTACATTATTGTAAAAATTAATGACCACCAGTTGTGTAATATTTTTTAGATGACAAGTAATCACTTGATAAAACGTATTAGATATTAAAGCAATGTCCTTGATTATATCGCACATATTGGATATAAAGGTACACAAACCGCCCTTAGCCCTGCCATGTGTAGAAGGAACGGCAGGAGTATGTAATGTCCTATATCCATTTATGTGAATTGGGTTCACAGACCAGGTCTCTTGGAGGCACACCCAGGGAAAGCACTGGATATATTCTAGCCAGGCCTCATTTTGCATCTTAGATCGGAGGCCAGCCACATTCCAAAATAAAAATGAAAGATTGTCTTTACGCATTGATTTTGTCTGACCCACAGAGGACTTATCAGTTATCTGAGTTTTGCCTAGGATAATATTGCTTTCTGTGCATACAAGAGAGGTCGGGGCACAGATGGAGGTTTTCATTGGCAGGGCTCTTGGAAACAGTTCATCATTGAGAGGTTGTCTGAAGGAAGGTTCCATATCCAATCGTTCTTCTCCAATAGCTCCTGCAGAGTTGACTGTGCCCAGATGAACGAAGTCCGATGTTTCCATAGGGTGCTTAAGCCTACAGGATTCCTTGTCAGATGATAGTCAATCAGTATCTTCCATGCTAAGCCCCCAGAATCTATTCACAGTAGAAATCATATATTGCGACTCAGGCCTGGTACTATGGTCCTCAAAACGGGGGCCAGGTCCATCAAGGCCTTTATTGCTCGTATAGAAAAAACCCAAAGGAAGCAAGGCAACACCATGGTCGGTAATCTGATGTGGGCTTAAATTTCTTAAGATATCTTTGACCAGCGTGGGGGTTTTAAATGAGAGAACTACGCAGTCGCCCTTGAATATTTTTTGGTTTCTACCCACCCATTCCACCCTTCTCACCATCTTGATGTCTTCAAAAAGTTTGTTTGTCAAGCCAGGTTTCAGGCGAGTTGCCATCCAATTCAGGGCCTTGTTCCTCAGAGCTGCCCATGATTCTCCCCGTGCTCCAGATAGAGTGGGAACATTGGCAAGGACTGCCACATATGGGGTTGCCGCAAGAGGGAGGTCAAGTATGTCTCTCCCAGTTAAAGGGGCACCCTGATAAACTTTAGGGATAGTTACGTGTTCCCCTCTTTTTGGCGACGTTTTGTGTAATTGGACATTATCAGTTCTTTCGGGTGAGACACAAGGGTCAGCTTGTCTTTGGGTAATCTGAAAAGTGGGTGGTTGGGTCTAATGTGTTAGAGGGCGCCTGGGATTGGAATCTGTGTGACGGAGCGGTCGTATAGTTGAGGTTAAAGGGTTTGTGGATTGTGGATTTAATGTTTTAAGCAGACAGTCCATTTTTCCCTCCAGTTGGGTTAGGCGTTCCATTACTTGGTCAAGACGTGTACTAATTAATTTTTCTAAAGCAGTCAATGGTTCTGCAGGACTAGTTTTCCCTTTAACTGAATGGAGTTTACTCTTGTGATCAGATTTTTCGTTTTGAGGGCGAGTTTGAACGTTTTGGGTGCATGCATTGGGTTGTGCTTTCGAGGAGCCGTGTCTCACATTCGCAAGCGGCTCTTGATTGGATAGTATGTCCTTCCTCGCTAATTGGGGTTTCCTCTTGCGTTTTGGTGAGGGAGGATGGTCATCACCATCTGAAATAAAGTCAATTGTATTTTGAATACAACCATTAATAGTTTTAATCTGGGTTTCGCTTTCAAAAGGCTTTGCCAAGTGCTCAGGAGTTGTTGTTAAAGGGGGGGATTAAGGGGAACTGATGACCTGTTCTGGGTAAGTATTTTTCCCTCGACGTTAGTGATCTGTTTGTTGATTTCCCCCATAGCTCCTGAGATAAATATTAAAATTGACGTATGTTTTTTTTTAAGCGAAGTGTCATGTACGCTGGGTTGTTTCCTTTTTCCCATTGCTACTAGCCGCCTTAAGCACAAGAGTTTTATAATAGTTGACCGCTAGGTGGAAGTTCACTTAGGAGGTAAGATAACCAACAATAACTGACAATTGTTTATGGGAAGGAGGGGGCGAGGAATGGTAGATAAAATTATCCCAGTGTTTTGGGGGGGGGGGGTTTAGGAAAAGAGAGGAGCAGGCTACAAAAGTATGATTGCGGGGGGACAAAGAGGAAGAACACAGTACCTGGTTTGATGAATTGCAAACTAAGTCCGGAGTTCGCGGAGAAGATCTCAGGGGGGTGGCCCAGCCCAGCCTCTGCCGGCCACGATGCGGGAGCGAACACTTAATTAAAAGGGTCCTGCCCATTTGCTGTCCCCAGCCGCCGCCTCCTTCGAATCGCGCTTCCAGCGATGGGAGCGCGAACACTGAGTTAAAGGGCTCCTGCCCGTTTGCTGTACCCAGCCGCTGCCTCCTCCTTCGAATCGCGCTTCCAGCGATGGATTTATTTTTTTACATCTGTTTGAAAGATAAAAAGGCAAAGAAACTCCATCTATTAAATAGATCAAAGACACTGCCTTTATTTAAACAAGCTCCAGGACTCTCCAATAATCTTATGTCTGCAATAAAATGTCAGCCAGAACATAATCTGTATTTCAGGCATGCAGCCAAGGGTACCAAATGTTTAGGGAGTAGAAAGAACCGCATAAGCTTGAATGTTGTTAATTACAGCTTGTGCCGCAAATAATAATGACACCTTTTGGAAGGTTGTAAACGATTTGTTTTTAATGATTCAGCTTCCCCCCTCGTTGGAAAGTCTAATACCGCCATACAGGTGGGTGGATAATTTTAGTAGTGTCTATTCTCCACTTCAGTCAGATTCATCTCCTTTAAGTGCCCTTGAATGATTCAATATAGACGCAGAGTACAGTATATTGGAGTTGCTCACCTTTTCACCCGCTTTTGTGTTTTGAGGGTCTCGTATGTAATTAAAAAGAGTCTGAATGATAACATCTCTAGCCCCTGATGGCATGCCCATGGATGTTTTGAAAAATTATACTGATTTATGCGTCTCTATCTTAACCAATGTTTTAAGGGCTGCTGTTGGGAGTAGTCTGCCTAGATCTTCTTCCAAGTCCTTCATTGGTCTGTTATTCAAGAAAGATGACAGAGGAGACTCTAAATGTTATTGGCTTCTTCACTTCTGGATTCCACCATTAAAATTGTGGGTGAATTCTGCTGGTGAGATTGGGAACATTGGGCCGAGTAGAATTTCATTTTTATCAGATCTCCAATGTGTTTTTGGCATGGACTTAGGACAGTAGAACAGTGCTAGAGTCTGTGCTTTTGATTTTGTAAATTGTTCTAAATTATGTCCCATTATAACGTCAATGGGGGTGAGGAGGAGCCACTATTGTGTTTCATGTGTCTCCAAAGGTTATTTTGGACCAATTGGTAATTGTTATGAAACAATCAAAATTATTAGACAATTTTGCCATTGCTGCATATTGACACCATTTCTTTTTACATTCTATATAAATAGTCTAGAGAGTTTAATAGAAACCAATGGACAGGATATGCCACAGTTGGAAGTACTCCCAATTCCAGTGCTTTATAGAGTAAGTGCAGTCTTGATGGCAAGGCGAGCCAATGGTCTGAGGAAATAAATTGATGCATTTGCAATTTTTATGAACGGTCGGTATTTGAAAACAAATTTGACAAAAATGTTACCATGATTTTGGGCTCAACCTTGTGAAGAAACAACACTATTCCATCTGTAGAAACATGGATTGTCAGTGTTTGGACTTTTAGTTATCTGAGCACCTTCGGACTCTGCCTTTAGCTGGGTGCATTTCTGTACTACTACAAAACAACAATTTCATAGGGTTTTAAAAGCTCTGTTTTCACCAAAAGTATGTGTTAAACCTATTAGGATGATAATCACAAAATACTAAACTAAGGGTCAGATTTATGGAAAGTGGCACTGCACCAAGTGCAGCACCCCTTTCCCTGTGCCCATTAGCATCCCCCTACCACCACCATGTGTGCACCGTATTTAAAATACACCAACACACCATGCTGCAGGGTAGGGGCAATAGCATCATTTCGCATGACGCCATTGATGTATTCTGCAGGAGTAGTGCCAAAATATTGGCGCTACTCCTGCAGAGTACATAGGGCCCAATTTTAAAGAGCTGTAAAAAATGGTTCAAGGAAATCTATGAGATTTCCTTCCGTCATTTTTTCAGCTCCCCTAAAGGGGGAACGCCCCCTTTGCATACATTATGCCTGGCGCAGGCATATTGAAGCTCACAGGGTTAAAGAATGGCGCAATGCATGCATTGCGCCACTCTGTAAATACATTTTGGGTGATTTCGGCCTAGTTGGGCCAAATTAACATTAAAAAAAGTGATGTTAATGTGGTGCAAGGTGGCGCTAGGGCAATTTAAACATACCCCTGAATGTTTATCTCTTGCCACTTATGGCACTGGCTTATTGCAATAAAGTATTTGTTCTGTTCTGAAGCTTTTTGGCTTTGTGGAATCTAAGTCAGGAAGGCAAGTAACAAAAGTTTCCGTTTCTTTCCCTTTATAAAGAATTTAAAACCTAAAACTAGGGAACTCTAAATACTTTTGGTGTTTATCAATCCTGACATCAATCCTATACAATATATAGCCTCACTAGATCAGCACGATGGGCGAATCTTGAAGGTCACTCTGATCTATCATCTGTTCAAGTAGAATTGTATAGCAACTTAAACAGCAACATCATAACAACTAAAGGTAGAATAAAATGACTTCACGTTATTTACAGACTAGACAAGCCAATTTAAGTATTGTACTGACAAATGAGATTGAAGAGATTGCAGCATCAACCAAGTTTACAAGTTGGTTACCTAATCACTTTCAGACATTAGCTCAGAATGCTGATTTGCAAATGCTCTCATTCTTTAATAATGAGGCTTAGCTTAAGGTCATCTATCACATCCTAAGGATAGTCACTTGGAACATGCATGCTTATGACCGAATTGAAAAGGAGGGTTCTTGGATGAAATCTTAAAGCAAAATGATTTCATAATGCTCCAAGAAACCTGGTTGCACAAGTGCCCCCAGCATACAATGCTTTTCCTACTTTAGCGAATGTGGAAACAAAGAATGGTGTTTGCCTATCTAGTAGATTGTTAACGCTTATCTCAACTAAGATTAGCTCCATTGTATAAAATTTCAACACTGATTAATACTGAGTACTAATAGGTAAGGTGAATTTAAATCAGACCACAGTAAAGGTGTTTATACTGACTGTGAATAATGTATAAATGCATATGGATGTATTTATACATATAGCTGACACTTAGGAACGCTTGAGTCTGTCATCTTTAAAATTTTGTTTGACTATTATGATTCCATACTTATAATAGCTGGAGATTTTGTATAAAACGTCCCTTAAGGCAATTTTACGCCCTCTGTTGGCACTACTAATTCAGAAACTCTGTGCAACTTGATGACCAATTTAGGTATGGTCTCCCTTATTGGACTTATGGACTGATTTAGGGTTCAGAAGTCAAAACATGATAGATGCCCCATCCACCATGTTACAAAAGCCACTGCACTTTTAATATGGTAGACAGGATATCCATTAACGCATCCGCCAAAATCTAAATCAGGCCCTTAGACCTCATGATCTTCCTGCACATTAGCACTTCCATCTTGGCAATTAATCCTGCCATATTAATTACATCTTTGTCCCAATAAATCAATTTAGTTCCTCCACAATATGTAGTTACTATATGTTAAAGGTTGTGACCATTGGACTCTTCAAACTGTCTTATGGTTAAAAGAGGAAACTCCTGTCATGACTTTATTACCTATCGGAGTATATTTCCATCAAGACTAGACCATACACACACATGACACAACTGATGAAATATCAAGTTTCCAATTCTGACCTTGAAAACTTTAGTTAAATAGGGATAACATTATCTGATTACATCTGTTATTGACAAAGTTGTTGCGTGTTTCCGAATATCATTAAAGCCAAAAATAAGAAAATATATTTATAGCTCACGGCCTACTCAAATTAAATGGTTTGGTAAACATTGTAAAAAACTAAAAAGCAAAATATGAAAATCTCAAAGAAAATGTAGATAAGGGTACAGAAAAATTAGCCCAGAAGTAATAATCAAATAAAAAATTGAATACAGAAGGCTAATAATTCAATATAAAATATATACAGAAGGTTAATAATCAAATTAAAAATTAAATACAGAATACAAAAGAAAATATTGTTTATCAGCAACAGGGATAAGGGGGCAGATGTACATAGGGAATGGTTTGAGATTACCTAATAGCAAATATTTGTGATTCGCTATTTGGTAATCACAAATACCCATGTACATTGTGCGAGCCCCAGTGGGTGCAAACGTGTGTTCCTCATGAATATTAATGAGGTAGGTCTCACCTTGCAACCCATTTGCAATTGCTAAAATCACAGAAATGGTGGCCTGCTGGGACCATCAGACCACCATGTCTGTGACTGATTTTAAATAAAGCAATTATTTTTTTAAATGCATCCCGTTTTCCTTAAAGGAAAACGGGATGCATTTAAAAAAGAAAAAGGAAAAATGAAAAGTTGTTTTTCATTTCTTAAGGGAAGGCAGTGGTCTGTGGCACCACTATCTGCTCCTAAAAATGTTTTTACAAACATTCACAAAGGGAAAGAGTTCCCTTGGAGACACTTTCCCATTGGCAAATGGGTTACCATCAACTTGGAGTTGGTGGTAAAATATTAATGTTTTGTGTCACAAAGTTCACTCCAATGTTTCTGACTGATACTGGTGGTAACTGACCCTGACTGTTGACCTTGGCTCTGCTAAACATGCCTGGGGCCAGTGCTCTGAATAAAAGGTATATGGTCAAATGGTGCAATGTTATAATTCCAATTGGCAATGAGAGACCCTGTAAGTCCCTATTAGATAATAGGCAAAGGGGATTTGAACTCCAGATAAGTCCCCATTATATAACAGAGCAGGGACATTTAGAGGCGCAGTATATTTCCTGCACTGGAGTGTGCACTACTGTGTTGCCTGCTGTCATATTTAAAGCCAGCCCTGCCTTGCCGACTGTCTTTAAAAAGTAAAATGTGTGCAAATTTAACTTTAGGATTTAAGGTACTTCCTAAGTGATAAACTACCTTATTTATACATTTAGGTCACCCCAATGTCACCCCTAAATGTCTTATGGATGAGGTGCCATGTAACTATGAGCAGGGCCATTATAAAAGATGTTGTATATGCCCTGGTGAGCGAAAAACTGTACCTTTATTTTTTCCCCATTGTAGATACTTAGCTCCATAGGCTAAAATGGGAATATTTTCCCTAAGCATAAGTATGGCTAAGAGGGGGCCAAATATGGCATAAAATGACTCAAATGAATGATAATGATAAATCTAACAACTTGCCCTTGTTGAATTTGTCATAACTACTAGAGATTTTTTTTTATAGAAGTTTCTTTTCTGTAAGCCAAGTTCCAGCCTGCTATTGGTCTTTCCTAATTTGTCAGATCTAACAGGATTAGCCATGTGGCTTTGATGAGTTGATAAGTGGCCTGCCCTAAGCAGAGGCTATCTGATGGGGGAGGTTGGCAGATGCTGAGGCCGGTCCAGGAAGAGGTCTGGGTAGATCAAGCTGAGGCTTCAAAAGGAAGCCAGTTCGAAAGGAATGCAGCCAGCCCTGGCCTCTCACCCTGTACCTCAGAGATAGATGGTGGGCTTAGGAAAGGAATGTGCAGATGTCCAGAGGGGGGTTCATGGAAATGAGCTGTACCAGTGGGTTGGTTTAGCCGGGTCTTGCTCCTCTGGAGGAAAATCATCCATCTTGGAATGTTAAAGTGCAGTGCTTTATGGGTCAAGAAGATGCCACACTTTAGAGGAAGTTGTCATGTTTCTGGGTGGGACCCTGCAGCTCATTGGACTAGGATGCCCACTGACTGTCCCGCAAGATGATTGAATAAATGTGGCTGATCTGCATTGGAATTCAAATCTGCTGCCTGAACCCAAGAAGAAAAATAACTACCCTGCTGGAACCCTGGTTTGCAACCCAGAGGACTGCATGCTGAAGTATTGCTCCTGTTTTATGCTGGCACAGCAGCCCCAAGGACTTTCCCCTGCTTTTAAAAGGACTCTCAGCTCTCATAGCTACATCAGTAATATGCCCCCACTGTGTCCCTGCCAAACCTGTGACATAGTGAGTGAACAGAGCAGTGATTTTAATATATGTGCTGGACACTTGTCAACATGAGTTTCCCAGCTACATATTGGCTACTCTGAACCCTAGGTTGTTGGTGTCAAACAACTCAGAATGATAAATCCAAATTGGTACCAGTACTGGATTTATTGTAAAATTTACTCAGGGGTCACATTAGAGGTGCCCCCTGCAAAAACTAACTATCCTAGCATGGTTGTTGACTGATTCTATCCAGCCTGCCACCTCCAGACAGCCAATGTACAGACCTTGGGGGACAGCCCTTTCTCTCTGGTTTGTAAAAGAATGCCCTTCCTGTGTGGAGATACTAACAGCCCCTCCCCCAGGAATGTGCACTGCCCTGCTGGTGAGCTTCAAAGGGCGTATCGTCCTTGAAACCCTACCCCCAGGCCTGCTGCTAGCAGCAGATGGCCTTCCCCCTTGCACACCCCCACTTTTGGAGGGAGCAAAGGTGGTAAACCACACAAAGGATAGGAGGAGTAGTCCCAACTGGCATGCACCACCCTCCATCTTAGATTTCCCAGGAAGAAAGCCCCAGGTACCTGATCCCAAAATTGTAAAATTATTTTCGTTGAAGAAAATTAAAAAGGCACTATTTTCATTAAGTTTAAGTTGTGCTGCTGGCCCAGACAATGTTCCCACTTTTAATATATAAAAGAAACACTAAATGGTGGGCTGCAATTTTAAACCCCCTTTTTCAATGGGTTGCACTAATTTAACAAATGCAGATATCGTAGAGATGAAACCAATATACAAGAAAGAAGATAGAAACCTACCAATCAACTGCAGGCTTATTACCCTCACAGACTTAATTTCAAAGATATTTTCACAAAGAATCTTGGGGAATCTGGAGCAGTGGATTAGCGATAATAATCTTTCTCTGGTCGAACACGGTGGAGGAGGACACTCCACAGCGGACCATTGCTTTCCTTTATGAACTATAATAAGAAATCTACTTAACAAAATCAAATACTGTGCTTTTTTTCTTCATCAACTTTCCAACAGTGGTTGATCTTGTTTATTAACCCCTTCGCTGCCAGGCCTTTTCCCCCTCCTGTGCCATGCCTTTTTTTGCCTATTTGGGGCAGTTCACGCATAGGCCCTCATAACTTTTTGTCCACATAAGCTAACCAAGCCAAATTTACGTCCTTTTTTTCCAACATCCTAGGGATTCTAGAGGTACCCAGACTTTGTGGGTTCCCCTGAAGGAGGCCAAGAAATTAGCCAAAATACAGTGAAAGTTTAGTTTTTTTCAAACAAATTAGAAAAAGTGGCTGCAGAAGAAGGCTTGTGGTTTTTCCCTTGAAAATGGCATCAACAGAGGGTTTGTGGTGCTAAACTCAGCAGCTTCCCAGCTTTCAGGAACAGGCAGACTTGAATCAGAAAACCCAATTTTTCAACACAATTTCAGCATTTTACTGGGACATACCCCATTTTTGCAATTTTTTGTGCTTTCAGCCTCCTTCCAGTCAGTGACAGAAATGGGCGTGAAACCAATGCTGGATCCCAGAAACCTAAACATTACTGAAAAGTAGACAAAATTCTGAATTCAGCAAGGGGTCATTTGTGTAGATCCTACAAGGGTTTCCTACAGAAAATAACAACTGAAAAAGAAAAATATTGAAATTGAGGTGAAAAAAACATCAATTTTCTCTACGTTTTACTCTGCAACTTTTCCCTGCAATGTCAGATTATCGAAAGCAATATACCGTTAAGTCTGCTGGACTCCTCTGGTTGCGGGGATATATAGGGCTTGTAGGTTCATCAAGAACCCGAGGAACCCAGAGCCAATAAATGAGCTGCACCCTGCAGTGCGTTTTCATTCTATACCGGGGATACAGCAATTCATTTGCTGAAATATAAAGAGTAAAAAATAGCTATCAAGAAAACCTTTGTTTTTCCAAAAAGGGCACAAGATAAGGTGTTGAGGAGCAGTGGTTATTTGCACATCTCTGAATTCCGGGGTGACCATACTAGCATGTGAATTACAGGGCATTTCTCAAATAGATGTTTTTTTTACACACTCTCCTATATTTGGAAGGAAAAAATGTAGAGAAAGACAAGGGGCAATAACACTTGTTTCGCTAATCTATGTTCCCCCAAGTCTCCCGATAAAAATGATACCTCACTTGTGTTGGTAGGCCTAGCGCCCGCGACAGGAAATGACCCAAAGCGCAACGTGGACACATCCAATTTTTTGAAAGAAAACAGGGGTGTTTTTTGCAAAGTGCCTACCTGTAGATTTTGGCTTCTAGCTCAGCCGGCACCTAGGGAAACCTACCAAACCTGTGCATTTCTGACAACTAGAGACCTAGGGGAATCCAAGATGGGGTGACTTGTGGGGCTCGGACCAGGTTCTGTTACCCAGAATCCTTTGCAAACCTCAAAATTTGGCTAAAAAAACACATGTTCCTCACATTTCTGTGGCAGAAAGTTCTGGAATCTGAGAGGAGCCACAAATTTCCTTCCACCCAGCGTTCCCCCAAGTCTCCCGATAAAAATGATACCTCACTTGTGTGGGTAGGCCTAGCGCCCGCAACAGGAAACGCCCCAAAACGCAACATGGACACATCCAATTTTTTTAAAGAAAACAGAGGTGTTTTTTGCGAAGTGCCTACCTGTAGATTTTGGCCTCTAGCTCAGCCGGCACCTAGGGAAACCTACCAAACCTGTGCATTTCTGAAAACTAGAGACCTAGGTGAATCCATGATGGGGTGACTTGTGGGGCTCGGACCAGGTTCTGTTACCCAGAATCCTTTGCAAACCTCATAATTTGGCTAAAACAACACATGTTCCTCACATTTCTGTGGCAGAAAGTTCTGGAATCTGAGAGGAGCCACAAGTTTTCTTCCACCCAGCGTTCCCCCAAGTCTCCCGATAAAAATGATACCTCACTTGTGTGGGTAGGCCTAGCGCCCGAGTCAGGAAATGCCCCAAAGCGCAACGTGGACACATCCAATTTTTTGAAAGAAAACAGAGGTGTTTTTTGCGAAGTGCCTACCTGTAGATTTTGGCCTCTAGCTCAGCCGGCACCTAGGGAAACCTACCAAACCTGTGCATTTCTGAAAACTAGAGACCTAGGGGAATCCAAGATGGGGTGACTTGTTGGGCTCGGATCAGGTTCTGTTACCCAGAGTCCTTTGCAAACCTCAAAATTTGGCTAAAAAAACACATGTTCCTCACATTTCTGTGGCAGAAAGTTCTGGAATCTGAGAGGAGCCAGAAATTTCCTTCCATCCAGCGTTCCCCTAAGTCTCTCGATAAAAATGGTACCTCACTTCTGTGGGTAGGACTAGCGCCCACGAAAGGTTATGGCCCAAAACACAACGTGGACACAACATATTTTTTCACAGAAAACAGAGGTGTTTTTTGCAAAGTGCCTACCTGTGGAGTTTGGCCTCTAGCTCAGCCGGACCCAGGGGGGGGCAGAAATGCCCTAAAATAAATTTGAACCCCCCCCCCGGGTGCGACCCTTGCCTACGGGGTCGCTCCCCCTGAGTGACATTGGTGCCAGAAAACAAACAAATCCCAGGTGCCTAGTGGTTTCTGCCCCCTTGGGGGCAGATTGACCTAAAATCGTCCAATCTGCCCCCAAGGGGGTCAGAAATGGTCTAAATACAATTTGCCCCCCAGGGCAGCAACCCTTGCCTGATGGGTCGCTACCCATCTCTAAAAAAACAAACAAACAAACAAAAAAAACACAAACAAATAATTTGCCCTGGCGCCTAGAGGTTTCTGCCCCCCGGGGGCAGAAATGGCCTAAAATAAGTTTGCCCCCCCAGGGAGCGACCCTTGCCTAAGGGGTCACTCCCCTTGCGTGAAATTCATGCAAAGAAAAAACTCCCTAGTGTCTATTGGTTTCTGGCCCCCTTGGGGGCAGATTGGCCTCATCAAAATAGGCCAATCTGCCCCCAAGGGGGGCAGAAATGGCCTAAATATAATTTTCCCCCAAGGGGAGCGACCCTTGCCTAAGGGGTCGCTCCCCACCTAAAAAAATAAAATAAAACATTAAAAAAAAAAAAGATCCCTGGTGCCTAGAGGTTTCTGCCGCCCCTGGGGGCAGAAAAGGCCTTTCCGAAAAAATGCCCCCCCTGCGAGCGACCCTTGCCCAAGGGGTCGCTCCCTTATGACAATTTCACAAAAAAAAAAAAATCCCTGGTGTCTAGTGGGGTTCCAAAAGCCGGATTGCAAGCAATCCGGCTTTTGAAACCCTGGGAGAGACTTCAAAGGGAAGGAAATACATTTCCTTCCATTTGAAGCCCCTCCGGGCCTCCCCCAGTGATTGAAAGAGAAATGCTTTGAATTTCTCTTTCAATCGCGGGAGGCCCCTGTGACAAATCAGCGCGCGCTCGCGCGCTGACGTCACTGGGGGGGGGGTCGGGGGTGGAAGGGGAAGGTCTTCAGGGGAACTGTAGCCTTGGACGAGGTCACCTCGTCCAAGGCACAGAAGCGGTTAAGCCTTTATAAAAACTAAGGCCCATATTTATACTTTTTGACGCACAACTGCGCCAACGCAGTTGTGCGTCAAACATTTTACTGCCGGCTATCGCCATTCCAAAGCGCCATGCGGGCGCCTTATTTATTGAATGACGTTAGCCGGCGCTGCGGACTGGTGTGCGTCAAAAAAATTGACTCACACCAGGCAGCGCCGGCGTAGGGGAAAATGGAGGTTGGGCGTCAAAAAATGGGGCAAGTCAGGTCTGAGGCAAAAGTCAGGCCTCAACCCGATTTGCGCCATTTTTTTTTACGCCCAACCCCCATTGAAATGGCTCCTGTCTTAGCAAAGACAGGAGTCATGCCCCCTTGCCCAGTGGCCATGCCCAGGGGACTTATGTCCCCTGGGCATGGTCATTGGGCATAGTGGCATGTAGGGGGGCCCAAATCAGGCCCCCCTATGCCACAAAAAAAGAACTAAAAAAAATACTTACCCCAACTTACCTCTACTTCCCTGGGATGGGTCTCTCCATCCTTGGGTGTCCTCCTGGGGTGGGCAAGGGTGGCAGGGGGTGTCCCTGGGGGCATGGGAGGGCACCTCTGGGCTCCTTCTGAGCCCACAGGTCCCTTAACGCCTGCCCTGACCCAGTCGTTAAAAAACGACGCCCATCAGGCTGGGTGCTGTTTTTTAAGGCCTGCCCCCTTCTGTGCGTCAAAATGATGTCACAGTATAAATATGGGGCACAGGCCTTAAAGTCATTTTTTGGAAGGGAACGCCTACCTTGCATATAATTAACGCAAGCCTGGTTCCCCCTTCCAAAAAATGACGCACATGGTGGAACTTTGACCCCCGCGGGGTCGGACGTCAAAGTATAAATATGGGGCAGGGTTTGCGACGATTGTGCATCAAAAATTTTGACGCACATTTGGCGCAAACAGAGTATAAATATGCCCCTAAGTACATGGAAGTAACCAGCAGAATTATTACATCTTATTCAGTCTTTATAAACTTCCTTATGGGCCCAAGTAGAAATGAATTAGTTAGGATATTTCTCAATACGAAACTTGATATTAAATTGTTTACCACAGGGATGTCCTTGGTCCTTCATTATTTCATTTATATCTCACAGACATCCCCTTAGTTTTTAATTAAACGTATTGCTTCCCCAAAATTGGAAGGGTACCTACATGCCATGTCTTTTATATGCTGACAATTTAATACTGTAAGATTAAAATCCCATGGGTCTCCAGGAGAAACTGGATTTGCTGTTTAATTATTGTAAAGAAAAAAAATAATTGTAACTGTTGCAAAGACAAAAATAAAGGTCTTTGAAAAGAAGGAGTCTAGCTTCATATGAAATTTAGACAATAGCAGAGTAGATATGGTTAAGGCATATTTATGCATAGGCTTATGTTTAATCTACGGAGTGTTGAAATGGGTTTTAAATTTACCTTCAGGGTCCATGGTCTATGCTGTTTGCAATGAGTCCTACAAGTAATCTTACCTCCTGGGAAGTAATGGCTTGAATTTGAACTTTACACTCTTTAAAAAATACATTCGCTTTACATGATAATCCCAAGAAAATCTCCTATTAGAGCCGGAACATCACTTTTAAAGCGAATATGTACTTTAAAAAATAGTTATTTGCTGAGGGACAGAATAATCACCTGGAATCCCTTTCCCCCGAAAATCATCTTTTTTTTTTTTACTTTGGCAGAAGCGAATAAAATGAACAACAATAAGTGAGAGAAACACTTTTGATAGACGAGCAGTACAGCACATAAATCCATTATGGTTTCTCATCTCAATTCAACACTGATATTGAAGTGAGCTTGAAATGTGCAAATACACTTTTACAAAATCAGAATAAGTACATCAAGTCCAACTTCCTGTAGTTTGGCATTTGCTAAAACCAATGATAAAAAAACATGTGAGATCCGATCAATGAATACCAGAGGTGTAATAAAGTAGACATGTGCTCAAGTAGACTTATGCTAAAGTAAACAAGTGGTAAAGTGAATAAATATATCCAAGGTAGTATCATAGGAGCACCATAGGAATTGTCCACCTAAATAGAATGCTAGTCTCATGAAAAACTCAGGTAGTGTAGAAACAAAGGACCAAGGGAGTAAAACTGAGATTAAAAACCATAATACTTTGCCTTCTCCTGATAGGACTAATCCCCTGATGGAATCAGCCTTACAAATTTGCTTTGACAAACACCTGGTGTAGCAGTGGAAAAACACATCAGTTCAATGATCACAAGATAGAATTCGATCTAAACACCAAGGATATGGATGGACTGATGCGATAAATGACACTATTTATTGCCACGCTAATAAAGTGAGCATGTGCTAAATTGAGAACATCAACAAGATGCAAAAGATAACCACCTCAGGATTAGCTGTAGAGAATTTATTATTGCCCCTGCTATTCTGTTATTACTTGGGGCTAATCCCAAATCCCAATTTTAAACACATAGCACACCAACAATTTATTAGCTACTGAGACACAGATGGGTCTTGGATTAAATCCAGATAGTGCCATGAAGCATGACATTTCTTTGAACCCCCAACCATTTTAGCATAGGCCTCTTTAAACCTTCTAGTGATGTCCATTTTTTCAACAAATTGTCATATGATGGTACCCTGTCAGTACACCTGAATTGTAAAATCAAAGACCAAGCTATGAAAAGTGCAATTGGCAAAACTATTTGCTCAAACTTGTCTGTTGCGAAGCCTTGAGGCTGCCTGATAAAACCAAAAAGGACCAGTGGTGGTTCCCTTTCTATAACAACTCAAGAGCTTGGATCAAGGCGGAAGAAAGATTATACCATAAATATGCCAATCTCGGGCAGGAGTAGAAAATATGAAGCCATGCACCTTTACCTTGCTGCTTACTTCAAAAACACCAATCCTCGTCCCAGGGGAACATTCTGTGAAGCACAGCAAGAGTACAATATGCCATTAATTGAGATAAAAATCACATCCTTTCATCAGGAAACAAACCTTAGTGGTAAAGTGGTGGATGAGGATTTCCCATGGTGCGTGCCCAATAATGCGTTTACCTTACCCATTCAAAGTTCAGCCCCACTAATGAAAACTGACGCTAAACCCGAGCCTGGAAATGACGTATTGCTACGTTACGCAAATGACTCAAAACACTTAGCGTCACCGGAGCAAGGGGGAGAGTGTGAGGACTTTAATGGGGTGTGGCACATTGTGTGGTGCATGCCAGCCAAGTGGAATGCTGATGGAAGGGAACGCATCGGGGAGATGAGCGGAGCAAGATGATAGTTAAACTCCACAATGGAGGTCGGGGTCTGGGAAGAGCCTGAGGAACTCAACGCAACCTAGGGAGAAGAAGCAGAACAAGTCGGCAACTGCCAAGAATATGAAACCCAGAAGGAAAGAGCCAGAGCGGGAGGACACCCTTAGCTACAATGCCCAGCACATCTCTGGAGAGACGCAGCTTAGTCAGGAGCGTACCCGGCTCCTGAAGCACTGAAGAATGCCAAGGGGTCGGAAGGCTATTGAGAGCCAAAATTAAGGGAAGAGAATGAGGGAGGAGGGGGAAGGAGGTGAAGGCTAAGAAACTAGAAAAAAGAGAGCACTGTGTGAAGCAATCACTAATAGGTTTGTCTGAGTTTTATCTCGCATTTAATGTTTTTCTTAACTTGTCTACTATATGACAAAAGTTCGGCCTGAACATTTTTCTCTTTATTGTCACAATCACCTTATAAACCCCTATAACACTAACCTAGAGCACTTCCTCATGGGTGAAAGTGGCACACCAACCTAAGAAGTACACCTAATAATAGGAACCTCTACTTCAAGAACCCTTAATGACCACATATTATTTTCTTCTTCCAGAGGTGCCTCCGAGAGCGGTGATCCATCCCAGTGACTTGACCTGAAAGAGAAAAGAAGATAAAGGACAATTTAGGATGTGATGGCTTAAGGAAAACTTCCCTGGTGATCAATAAATGCAAGATACAAAACTAGAGTACTCATCTTAAGTGTATCCTTTCCCACCCAGCACCACACCTTTTAAAATATGCCACCCTTAAGGCCTTACGGCCTATATGTGATATAGCTTACCAATTATCCTCAGAGAACCGACACTGTGTAGCCTCCCAGATTGTTTGTAGGAAGTCAGTCACATGCTGCTGCTTCCCTTGTTTGCATAACAACCTATACCAGTTCCCTATGCCCAGCAATTTAGACCCAAAAATCATGCGCAGTACAGGATGAGTTTCTTGGAAAGGATCCTGGTAATGAGATCACAGGAAATGGGCAATATGTTGAAAACCGAGACAAAATTGCTTACAGATGTCGCCACACCAGGCACAAATCTCTTGTCATGTCATGCATTTACCCAGTAACAAGAAATGCCCCAACTCCTTGAACCCATAAAGATTCCAGTATCTGACCTGAGAGGAAGGAATTGGCAAGCCCGCATAGCCAGCCTCTTGAAATTTAAAAAATACATAACCCAATTAAATGGAATTGGAACGATATAATGCTTCAATTCTGGTGCTCAAATCCTGTAAAACCTTAAATGTTTTTTTGGGTACTTTCGGAACCTTGATAAAAATTGAAAGCTGGGTTTCAGTCCTGCATCATCACATCCAGAAAGAACACATCAATCGTCTCTTCCTTGGCAAATGCTCTCACCAGGCTATCTAGGAGGGCTGCTGTGTAATAAATGAGAATATGGGGGAGGGCCAGCCCACCCTGTGCAATATTAAGTTGAAGTGTTAAATACCTTACCCTAGGTGCTTTCTGATTCAAGACAAACTGTCGGAACATTACATCAAGATCGCTAAAGTAGCTCTTATTGATTTTAATAGGAATATTAGAAAATAGAAACAATAATAGAGGGAAATGGACATTTTGATAAGGGCCACTCTTCCAATCAGCATCAAGGGGAGAAGAGTCCATCGATCAAGAAGCCTCTTTATCTTGCAAAGCAATGGAACATAGTTTAGTTGGAAGAGCTGGGAATAGTTGTTTGTAACATATATCCCTAGGTAGCAGATTGGAGCTTGACATACATTTTGCTGCTGAAGGGAAACTGGAAGACAACTAATTAGAGTGTTGAAAAGGAGCAGCTCTGTTTTCTTTTGATTAATTTTGAAACCCCCTATATTTTTGAACTGCTCTAATTCGTCCAAGAGTCTCTGAACATTCTCTGTGCTAGTCTTCAAATAAACGATGACATTATCTGCAGGCATTTTCATTTTTTCCATTCTAAGAATAGGAGCCTCAATAGCCTGATTAGCCCTTATCCTAATCGCAAGAGGCTCTAAAAAAGGTAAATAAAATGGGAGAAAGTGGGAGGAAGTGGGCATCCCTGGAAGGTCCCTCTATTAATGACAACTGATCCTATCAGTTGGGAGTTCACAATTACCTCGGCTTGGACTCCTTGATACAAATTTGTGAGCATTTTAATGAACTGAAGAGGGAAGCCAAATTTCTCAAGTGAAAAAAGAGCATGTGCCAGTTTAACAAAATCAAAGGCTTTCTCAGCATCCACCATGATGACTGCTGCCCTGATTTGGTTAACTGAAAAATAGTCCAACGCTTGTACTAAAAAGCCTGTATTTGCTGCCATTAACTGACCAGCCACAAATCCAGTCTGATATTTTTGAATTACGGCCTCAGCAAGAGGGGTGATATGTGTAGCCCATATCTTCAGCAGAAGCTTATAGTCAGTGTTAAGTAAGCTAATAGGGCAATATGAATTTACATCCCAGGGATCCTTACCTCTCTTTAAGAAACTAACTATTGTAGATTCCTTAAAAAGAGGAGAAACTTCACCCCTGTCGTTAACAACATTAAACAAATCAGTGAAAAAAGGTAGCAGATCCCTGGCGAATATCTTTTAATATCTGGCTGGAAAACCATCATTGCCAGCAGCCTTACCATTCGGCATGTGGAGAGAGCTTCATGTACCTCGATAGCAGATATATTAGAAATACACTTTTTAACCAGAGAGTTAACCAACACAGGAAGTTAACTGACTGGAAATAGTTAGCAAGACTAGTGTCATACAAATTTTAAAATGCTGCGTATACAGTATGAAGACCTTGTCTTTACCCAAGACTATTTCACCTGTAGATGAACTTTCTAGGTCCCTAATGAATAAGGCTTCCTATTTGACCCGAGTGTACCAGGCCAGAATTTTGCCGATTTGATAGCTCTTTTTCGACAGTTTCTGCTGGTAAGCCCTAGAACTCTCAATCTCCTCCAGTATAAAATAATCCCACAACTATTGCTTAGATTTTTCCAGATTATGCTCTGTGGAAGGGAGCGACAAACCACAATACCCACTACTAGGCCGTGCAGCTTGATCAACTGCTCATTGAAGCAAAGTTATTTGTGTTCAGTGACTCTTATATTGCCATGCCTGGTATGCAATTATGCAACCCCTAGCTGCTGCCTTTAGGGCCTCCCGGATGGAAAAAGTCAAAGCCATACCATTATTTATCGCGAAATACTCCCTAACAAATAGAAGCATGTTAGCAAGCAATTCCTGATCGGATAATAGTGACTGGTACAGCTGCCACCTAGACCTTTTCCCCCCTTGATGTATCCACCTTGATTGTGATGGAGACCACCGAATGATTGGAAAAAGAAATGGCCCAAATGTCGGAATCTAGCTTCTTATGAAAACAAGAGACTAATAAGATGTCAATACGAGAAGTGGTATGATATTTCAGAGAAAAGCAGATATAGTGAGAGATGCCTGAATGATCGCATCTCCAGGCATCCACCAGAGAAAAGTCATGCTTAAATGTATCTAAATCCTTTTTACTTTTAGGTTTAAGTATCTTTTTGTTTTATTTGAGGTATCCAGAGCTAAATCTTGAATTAAGTTGCAGTCTTCTCTAATAATCAGAGGCCCAACAGCACCCATAGCAATATTATAGATCTGTGACAATGAGACACTGGGGCATAATAACTGACCAAGTTCAACAGAGCACCATTGACTGCAGCCACAAAATCATCTGCCCTGTGGTTCCCGGATTACTTTGGTGACTTGCCAATCCAGCCCCCTCCCTAACAACATCGCCACCTTCCTTGCAGTAAAACCCACAGAAGCAAAATAAGCTTGCGAGTACTTCTTTAGAATTCCTGTAAAAATATAACTTCTGGGCGGAGGGACCCCAACCATCTAAGCAATCCCCCATATTTTGGTACATTTGATATACCATTTACATTACAGGATAATAATCTACTTTGACATCTTTTAGACCTGACAGCCTTGGGATGGTCATCCCCCAACTTTTTGCCTGCCACCTTCCACTTTTCTGACACTGTTTTTTCTGGTTTTAGGACTCTGCACACTTTACCACTGTTAACCAGTGCTAAAGTGCATATGCTCTCTCCCTTCATGGTAACATTGGCTCATACCCAATTGGCATATTTAATTTACTTGCAAGTCCCTAGTACCGTGCACTACATGTGCCCAGGGCCTGTAAGTAAAATGCTACTAGTGGGCCTGCAGCACTGATTGTGCCACCCACATTAGTAGCCCCAGAACCATGTCTCAGGCCTGCCATTACAGTGCCTGTGTGTGCAGTTTCACTGCCACTTCGACTTGCCATTTAAAAGAATTTGCCAAGCCTTAAGTGACCCTTTTTCTACATGAACATCACCCCTAAGGCAGGCCCTAGGTAACCAATAGGAGGTGCTATGTAGGTGAAAGGCAGGACATATAGATGTGTGTTTTATCTGTCCTGGTAGTGGAAACCCCCTGAATTACTTTTCCACTACTGTGAGGCTTGCTCATTTCATGGGCTAGCATTAGGTCTGCACTTGTATACTGTTTGGGTGGTAGATTCTGATCAGAAAGGGGTAAACAGGTCATGCTTAGCATGGCCAGAAAGATAATAGAAAATTCTGCTTAGTGGTGAGGTTGGATTTTATATTACTATTTGAGAAATGCCTCTTTTAAAAAATGAGCATTTCTCTGCACTTAAAATCCATCTGTGCCTCACAGACTGTCTCCAATCAACTTCTGGGCTGGGCTGATTGACAGCTCCCACGTGCGTTTCACCTAGACAACCACAAACACATGATACTCAGTCACACCTGCACTCATCTGCATACTGAATAGGTCTTCCTGGTCTGGAAGGGTAGAGGGCCTGACACTTACATTTCAAAAGCTGGTGGCCTGCCCTCACACAATGCACTGTCAAACCCCCTACTGGGATCCTGTCAGAGAGAACTGTACTGAAAGGGGGCCTTGTGCATATCAAAACCACTCTTTGAAGTCTTCCCCACTTCAAAGGCATTTTTGAGTATATAAACTGGGTCCAAACTGGGTCCCTGACCCAAACAAATCACACACTTCTGAACCTGCAACCTGTCAAGAGGAACTGCCTGGCTGCCCGAAGGACTCACCTGGACTGATTTGCTGTGAAGGACTGCTGCCTTGCTGTTGCCCTGCTGCCTTGCTGGCCTCTGACTTTGCTGCAAAGTGCTCTCCACGGGCTTGGATTGAGCTTGCCTCCTGCTTTCTGAACTCTTGGGGCCAAAAAGACTTAATTTCTTCACGGAAAATCCTTGTGTGCTGAAAATCAACGCACAGCCTGCTGGAAATGACACACAGCCTGCCTGGCAATGAGAAAATCACCATGCAGCCAAACCGGAACGACCCAGTCCACCTTCCAGAGTGAAGATCGACACAGCGCCTGCATTGCAACCGGAAATTCAATGCACAGCCCTACCCAATCGACACACAACTGAGCTGGAACGACGCAGCCTGACTTCCTGAGTGAAATATAGATGCAGCGACTGCCGTGCAACAGAAAATTAGACGCAACACCTATCAGATCAATGCAACACCTAGGACTTCGTCCCACATGCCCAGGATTTCCATGCATCGTCCTTGGGCGTCAAAAGAACCCCGCATCGCAGTGAGGACCCAGGACAGTGTGCCAGAAATCGACACAAATCCCCTTGCAGCGTGGAAAAAAACAATGCATAGTCTGTGCAGCGTCAGAAAATCCGACGCACACCTTATTTTTCCACGCATCTCCTCCTCTGCGGTCTCCGTGCGTGTAATTTTGACACAAACCAGGTACTTTGTGCACATAAGAGACAACTGTTGATTTTTAAGATTGAATACTCTTCTTAATATTGCAAAGATGATAATTGAACTTGTTCTTATTGAATATTTATCATTTTGACCTTAACTTAACTAGATAAATATCACATATTTTTCTAAACCTGTGTGGTGTATTTTTGTGGTGTTTTCACTGTGTTATTGCATGATGTATTGCACAAATACTTTACACATTATCTTCTAAGTTAAGCCTGACTGCTCATTGCCAAGCTACCAGAGGATGGGCACAGGATAATTTGGATTGTGTCTGACTTACCCTGACTAGGATAGTGGTCCCTACTTGGACAAGGGTATATATGTCTGCCAAATAGAGATCCCATTTGTAACAACATCCCATTACAAAAAAAAAAGATTCTGCTGTTCAAAAATAACCCTGCAACACTCTTCACCACTGTGGCTCTGTAGTTTCTTTATGGAAACCCTTGCAACACTTACCTCCACCAATTCAAAACCATGTTCAAATCTGGTCTTTTTACCTATGCAGGGAAACCACCCCCACTTGATCCTATCCCAAAACCCCAAAAGTGCACCTAAATCACAAAGGAAAATATCAAAACAAAAAGCCCCACTCCTAGCAGGAGGCGAATTGCCCACAATACTCCACCTGCAGTGTAACTAGTTACACTGGGTGCCATGACTTTGCACCCAATGGCACCCATGATCCCGGCCCCCACATATGCTGCATTAATAAATACATTTTCAAATATCCATAGGCAGGCTAGGCTAACACAGCTGAGCAAGACCACCAGATTAAAACACAGCAACCAAGCACATATTAATACCTAAAACCCTACATGACCGGCCTACGAAGGCCTGGAACACCAACTAGTAGCAAATCATTTGACTGTACCCTTTTGTTACACACTAGATGAATAAAAAATCTTATGCAGAAGCTGCTGAGCTTCTGCCATGCTGGTAAAGAGATGGAATTGTCCTTTGGCCAAATCCTTCAATTTGGATTATTGTACAATTGATGCTTGTAAGTCCTGAGCTTTAAATAAATGCATTATTTTCACAAAGTCCTTTTGATGACAAACGGCTGAAGTAGTCATATAGGAGAAACTGCGGCACTGAGGAATATCCAGGTAGAAAATTGATTTCATTTGATGGCCTCTGCTAGGACTTTTCCCTAATATATAGTCCATAGTACGGGGAAGTTCGAGCTAGGAGAACGCTAGGCTGTGATGACGCAGAAATAAAGGTTTTACATTTATTAGCGCATAAAACGTAGTGCTGCAATATCAAGTGTGACTTTAACCGAACTAATAAAGATTGTACGGGGTGCAAATGTGCCCTCAGAGTAGTTCGCCAACATTTATAAGCGTGCTTTATATAACGTGATGTATTAGAATTGTACTAATCTGACATAACCGTAAACGTGTGCCATGATTTGCTTGTTTGAAATGTTTTAACATTGCATAACTTTAGTGGAGGATTCGGACTAGTTGCCTTGTCTCACGGTTTAGATGCGCGTGTTTTCTAATGTGCTAATAAAACGTGTATTCTTGCTTGAAGCTGTACTTTTCCAGTGAGATCGGTTCACATGCTTATCTTTAAGGTTTCGTGCCAGCCTGGCATCTTCTTCTTTGCTCCAAGGTCAATCTGCAGGTGCAGACAATGGAAGCTCTGAAAGTGAGTTAATTGGTAAAATATGTTGCAACTTACGTTCCCTACTCCAAGGATAATGTATGCCTAGGTAGAAGCTTGTGAATTGTTGTTTTGATTGGACAATTTGAAGCCAACCTATGAACCCTCCAATGGAAGACTCTACTGGATTTGAACTGTTGTTTATTTAAACCTGGTGCACAAGAAGAAAGCAGCCATTAGCCATTAGCCATTACCCGCCATTTTGCAGGACATTGCAGACATTATGGCCCATCTTGCCGACCTCGTCATTTTGCCATCTTCTACGATGCCAATTGATGTTCGATGAGACTTTGATGCTTTCTCTAATCGAGAGAAAGAGACTTTAAGTAATTCTCGCCCTAGAGACTTTAACTTTGATTTGCCCCTTTGCATAAAGTAGTAGTTTTGTCCTTTTATCTTGCCGCTGTGAGGCAATTGCCCTGTCCACCCTGCCCCTTTGCCCCCGTCCCATGCTGATCGAAACCGGTACCTGTGAGACGAAGACTTCCTTGAATGCTGATTGAATTTGGTAAATATGAAAGGAAAATGTACAATTGCATTGTGTTTCTTTTTAGGTAACCAACTGCTGATTTTTGATAAGAGCCCTAGTTAGGAGTTTTCCAAATCAATGTTGCTAAATTGTTTTTGCATGAAGTCCCACATGCAGATGCTAATTTGAGGTTAGATGAGGATTCATTTGTTGCACGATGCAATTTGAGACCTTGTTATGCTGACTAATGTATGCAATTAGCCCATTACAGATTATAGTTTTAGTGGTTTGCGTTGCTATTATCGAATGCATTGTTATTCAAATGCTGCATAGATTGCATCTTTTTCGCCGTTATGGACAGCTATTAATGTTCATTTACATATATCATTTGGTGTTGAGACACATTTATATCGTGCTAGCTTTGGTAATATAGGGAAATAAATTCATTAACTTTGAATGAACTGGTGTGGTTATTCATGGCCGAAAGGTCATGGTTCGCCGAAATGTTTTCTGGATTAATTGTGAAGTGTTATGTTGATCAGGGCATTGCTTATGTTCGTTATTGATTATTGATTTGATTAAATTGACTAATCTCGGGTGAAGAGAGCCCCACTTGGTCAAAAGATTCATCGACCCAAGAGCGTCCAAATACAGGTAATTTATTAGGACGGAACGCTCTATCAGTAGATGGTAGCAGAGGACGGTTTCGCCCTTTGGGACCCCACTCCAGAGGTACATGGTGTTGAATTGAAGGTTACGCTCTTTGAGACCCCACTCGAGAAGTATATGGTGTTGAATTAGATTTTTCTTGGGTAAAACAGATTGAGAGAATGATGATGCCCTAAGTCCCCCGCGACTTTCCCGGGATCTCGGAGCTTGCGAATGGAGAGAATGGAGGTGTGAAATCGGCGTTGGCGGTACTAGTGACGGTATGAGTGAAGTCAGGATTTTGCGCTTGCACAGCTTATTGCCGCAGATTGTTTGAAAAGGTTGCGAGGATTTTAGAGAATAGCGGAGGTGCGACTCCGAGTGTGAGAGTAGGGAAGTCGTCGAACTTCATGTGCATGTGGTGCTTTGTGCAGAAAAAGGACCACGTGGTTGTTGTTGTTGAGACGGGCCCTGCGAGGTCAAGAGACTCCGGAGTATGTTGAAAAGTGTATGAGACACTTGTTTTATGTTGTGGTCTGGTCGGTTTAATAGGTTGACCGGGCGTGGTCAACGAGTCGGTACGTGTGTTAAGGGAGTGAAAGAAAACTTCGACTTCGGGCTTTGACAAATTCTAAGTGCACTAGAATAGATCATTGACAAGTTGAGAGCAGAGTCTGCGGGTCAGATTTGCTTGCGAAAGTGGGGACCGAGAAAGATGGAATAACTGCCGAGGCTAGTGAAAAATCCCTAAGGTCCTGAAGCGATTGTGTTACCCTTCCTGTAGTAAACCGACAGATCTGTTTTATTATTATTTGGTTGCTCGCGATACATGCTAGAAGTTGTTACGAGAGGAGCTGAGTGAAGGAGGACAAGCCGCAAGGCTTTGTCAGCCGCAGTGTGTGTGAGTGTGACGTCACTAGGAGCCGCGCTGGGATAGGTTGGTTGCAGAGAAGGGTCGCGCACGGATTGGACGCAGTCCGTGGGGCTCGATTGGAAGGGGAAAGGAAAGCGAAGAGTATTCCGGGAATTAAAGTCACTTATTGATTACAAACTTTGTGAAATAAAAGACGAGAAAATGAAATTTTTTAAAGCATTAAAGAGTGCGATGAAGAGGGAGTCTTACATTAAAGCGAGCGTAGGAGAGGAGACGCCACCGAAGGTACACCAGCTTACATTGTAATGGAGGAAAGGGGGGTAGCTCCGTGCCTTTGGCTAAAGCAATGGCACAAGCTGACAGAGAGACATGGGAGCGTAGCGTTCCCGATCCATGGGACATTCAATATAAGGATCCTAGAGAATTTGAGATTCGCGATGTACGACATGAAGGTACCTCCAAGGCCAGCACAGTTTGAGGCTCTAGCGATTTGGGAACTAATGGCTAGACAGCAACAGCAAAAGAAGTTCGAGGCCAGGATAAGAAAGGTAGAAAAGACACTAGCGGACGCTAGGTGGGATAATGCACAGAAGGTGTGGAGGTCAGATATATTGCAGGGGATAAAATTGTTTCCCGCAATTGCTAAGGAAGAAGAGGCGACAGGCAAGAAAGCTACCTGTAAGACAAACAGGAGGTGTTCCAAAGATAGAGAGGACGAGGAAAAGTTAAGGAGAGAAGACGAGTCAGAGGATGAGGAGTTCATCATGCAATTGCTGAACGACCGTCCACCACCTTATGTAGAGAGTGAACGAGGTCCAAGTACCAGTTCTGCCCCTCCGGCACTGGTACAGAATAATGAAACTCCGAATTCAGAAACGCCATCGGGATCTAAGGACCCGAGTTTACTGTTCACCCCGCAGATACCGCAGGTTAGGAGAATATATCCAGATGTGCCTATATTGAAAACAGCAGAAAATTATCAGCCGCAGGTCCCAAGGTACTACAGCAGTGACAACAGTACGGGAATGATTCTAGATCCAACCGTAATGGGAGTACAGAATGGTCGCAACCCAACATTGGCACAAGCTGAGTCAACCCAGCTTTTGATGCCTCAAAAGCAGATGCAGGGGGGAACCGCACATGCTCAGATGACGGGGAGTCAGACGGGCATGCCGGCAATGATGACCCATAGTGTGGGAATGAACATGCCTCAGAACCTGGGGAATGGACAGAACCCAGATGCGATATCCCTACCCATTACTGTAGGTCCACCGGTACCTTTGTACATTCAGCCTAACTCAGGTATGAGCGGTCAAGGATCAGTGGTGCAGAGTGGGACGGAAAGGAGGTGCATAGAAAACACTCCAGAGACAACTCCGATAGCGGCTCTGCCAACTGGATCTGGGTCCTTGATGGAGTTTAGTCCCATATGTGCTCAATCAACAGTGGTGAGGTCGAGTCCCCCACTGATGATACCGCTATCATCGAACACTGAAAAGTTGCCGCAACCATCAATGGCAGTCGATGTGAATGCTACACTGATGGGGTTGAATGCGCAACAGCTGACACAGTGGTTCAACAGTCTGAATTCCACACAAAGCTCAGCCAGTGGGAAGGGAGAGGACTATCTGAATAGGGTCAGGTTGAACATGGAAGCAGAAGAATTGGTGGAAGGGACTATGGGTTTGAATAGGTTAGAGTCCTACTCGGAAGAAGAGCTGAGGTATCTATGTCCCAGGATTACGAGAGAAGTGAACAAGGTACATAGAAGGTTCCAAGAAATAGCTGACAAAAACGGGGTTGAGATAGACAAGACAAAACACTTGAGCAGGAGCTATAGATTGGATTTCGGGACCACAGACTTTGAACACATGTGGTCAGCAGGCATGAAAACGCACCTTAGAGAATTGCTGCAGAGTGCACAAGTGTGGGGGTGCTTAGACAAATGGGAGAGTAGATGGGCAAAGAAAAAGGAAAAGAGGAAAGATAGTGTCCCAGAGCATAAGGAGAAAGGATCACAGAGTAGTGATGCAATAACTATGTTACCAATGAGGGAGACAGCAGGGGGAAAATTAATACATGTACCGTGGCACAGAAGCGACATTCAGTCTTTTACGGATGATTTTCCCAAACTGAGAGAGAAACCGATTGAATGGTATCAACAGACTGATAGGTTTGTGAAGCTTGCAAAATGTCTTTGGGAAGACCTGAACACCCTCTTTGAGATTGTGGTTCCGGCAGATTTGTGGGAAGACTGCAAAAGGGCTGTAGGTTGGCCGACAAGTGAACCAGAGAGAGACAGGGATACGGGTGCACCATCACCTATGGTAATGAGCTTGTACTATAAGGTGATTGAGCATTTGAAGACGAAGGTTGCCGCAAAAAATGTGGATTGGCAGAAGATTGATCGAACTGCCCAAGAGGCTAAAGAGTCGATTCATGGTTACTATGAGAGGTTGTTGAAGGCGTTCAAGAACTACAGTGGCACGGAAACAATAGAGGCAAAGGACATGCTTCATTTTGTGTTTAGATTTGTGGAAGGGCTGAGACCAGAGATAAGTCAGATGATAAAGACGCATTTGATTTGTTGGCAGTCGAAACCGATTGATGAGGTGTTGAATTATGCGAAATACTGTAGCGACGAAATTGAAGTGAAACAGAAAAGGTTGAAAGAGAAAGTGATGGTGATGCAACTTAAAGCAGCTCAGACAGGTTTGCAAGGGTTCCAACAGCAGATACCGCAGCCGCAGCCGCAGCCGCAGGGAAATATGGTGTTTCAGCCACAGGCGAGAGGCAGAGGCAGAGGAGGCTTTGGGAGTAATGGTCCGGATTTGAACACTGTTGCAATTCCGAATGGTGTGCAGGCAATGAAAAGGGTGATGCCGTGTCACGTGTGCGGAATCGTCGGGCATTGGAAACGCGAGTGCCCGATGGTGGTGCAGGAAGGTGTAGGTGTTGGTCAGCAAAACAATGATGTCAATGCATTCCAGACAATGAGGGGACCGAAAATGAGAGGTCCAAACCCAAATTTTCAGACTATAAATCAGCTGCAGGGATTACAGCCCATGCAGCCGCAGCAGATGCAGATGCCCCGTATGCAGATGACGCAAATGCAGCCAATGCAACAGCAGTTTCCCATGGTACCTAATCAGCAAATGCAAATACCTTTGGCACCAGTGAGTCAGCAGCAAGTGATGGTTCCTCCACAGGTCTCGGGTCAGGTGATGAATACAAATGGCACAGTACAACAGTTCCCATTACACAGTGAGAATGGAATAAACAATGTATGGGAGAGTGGAAGTTCAGATGAGGAGGGAAATTGTGTGCTTGCAGCATCCTTGGAAGTTGATCAAAAGGGTCCATATGTGGAGGGAAGACTTATGGGTCATCGTGTTTCATTCTTGGTTGACACAGGAGCCACACGTTCAACTGTTAGGAGCATTGAAGTACCAAATTTGCCACTCTCAGGGAGAACAGTTCAAGTAGTGGGAGTAGCAAACAGGCACCTGACGAACCCAATCACAGATCCAGTACAAGTCAGAATTGGTAACTATCAAGGGACACATAATTTTGTGGTATGTGACTCAAGCCCGATAGCACTGTTAGGGAGAGACCTATTGTGCAAATTGGGATGTTCGATTATGTGTTCGAACGATGGAATTAGAATTCAGACGAGCAGTGATGGGGAAGAAGAGGACAGTGTAGAAGGGGATGAGATGGAAACTGTCGATGAAGAATATCCTCTGATTAACCTTTTTCCGATGATAACTGAAGCAGATATTCCAGCTGAATTACGGGAAACAGTCGGAAAGGAAGTGTGGGATATGACAGGAAAAGAGGTGGGATTGGTGAAAGGAGTGGAACCAGTGAAAGTGACCGTAAAACCCAATGTAACCTTTCCCCAGACCCCACAATACCACATGGCACAAGACACCCTCATGAAAGTCGCCCAACTCATTGACGAGTTTGTAAAACAGGGAGTACTGAAAGAAGTGTTAAGCAGTCCATGTAATTCACCAATCATGGGACTAATAAAGCCGAGTGGAAAGGTCCGAATCGTGCAGGACTTGAGGAAAATAAATGACATCATAATTAAATGCTGCCCTGTAGTACCGAATCCAGCTGTGATAATGTTTCAAATCCCTTGCGATGCCGAGTGGTTCTCAGTCATCGACTTGTCACAAGCATTCTTTTCGGTGCCTCTTCATGAGGACAGCCAATTTCTCTTTTGTTTCAAATTCTTAGACAGAGTTTACAGTTGGTGTCGAATTCCTCAAGGGTTTTCTGAGTCACCGTCAATTTTCAATCAGATTCTAAAGAAAGACTTGGAAGCGTTAGAATTGCCATTCGAGTCAACCCTAGTACAGTACATTGATGACTTACTGATTGCATCTAAGACAGAAAGTGGCTGCACAGCCGACACCATTGCTCTACTGAACCATTTGGGAAGGAATGGACACAAGGTGTCTCCTTCAAAGTTGCAGTTCTGTCAGAAGAAAGTGAAATACTTGGGTCATCAAATAGAGAAAGGGTCACGGAGAATAATGAAGGAAAGAATAACAAGTGTACTTCAAATGAGTCCACCAAAGACAAGGAGGGAGGTGAGGAAGTTTTTGGGGATGGTGAGCTACTGTCGCCAGTGGATTCCCAACTTCTCAACTCTAGCAAAGCCTTTACTGAAACTGACCCAGAAGGATGCCTTGGATGAAATTGAGCTGAAAGGAGATGAGATGGATGCTTTTATTGAATTGAAAGAATGCATGTGCAGGGCTCCAGCTTTAGGTATGCCTGATTACACAAAGCCTTTCACATTGTTTTGTCATGTTCTTTGTCTGTCTTGACCCAAGCCCATGGTGGCATAAACAGACCAGTAGCGTATTTTTCAGCTACTTTGGATCCGATCGCAGCAGCACTGCCAGGGTGTTTGCGCGCCGTAGCAGCAGTTGGTATCAGCCTCACTCAGAGTGAAGGAATAGTGATGGGACACCCATTAACAGTCATGGTCCCTCACTCAGTTGAGATACTTTTGACCCGCTCCCGAACGCAACACATGACTGGAGCAAGACTCACAAGGTATGAAACAATAATTCTGGGCTCACCGAATGTGCAGCTGAAAAGGTGCACTACGTTGAATCCAGCAACCTTGCTTCCCGGTGAAAATGCTGAAATTGAGAACGCTGAAGACGTCGAGCATGACTGCCTTCAGGTGACTGAATTTTGCACAAAACCCCGACCTGATATTAGGGATACTAAGCTTGATGAAAATGACCATATTATTTTTGTTGATGGTTCATGTCTAAGAGATGGATTGGGAATTTTGAAAGCAGAATATGCTGTATGTACTGTAACAGGTGTCTTGGAAGCGTCCTGGCTCCAAGGAGTCTATTCCGCACAAGTAGCAGAGCTTGTAGCCCTTACAAGAGCATGCCAACTGTCTACATTGATGAAGGTTACCATTTACACTGACAGTCAGTACGGGTTTGGAATTGTGCACGACTTTGGGCAATTATGGTCACAGAGAGGTTTCCTGACCTCTTCAGGGTCCCCAGTGAAAAACGGGGAGAGAATAAGGGAATTGTTACACGCCATTCAGATGCCAGCCGAAATTGCAGTGGTAAAGTGTAGTGCTCATACAAAAGGACAGGACTATGTTTCCCTGGGAAATGCATATGTGGATCAAGTCGCAAGATTTTGTGCCTTGAACTGTATATTGCTCAGGGATGAATGGAATTTGATAAGTGAACCAGAGCTCGAACCAGCTGAAGCATTTGCCTTGAAGGTCGTGGATACAATGGATGAACTAAAAGCATTACAGAATAGCGTCAGGGAGGATGAAAGAGCTTCCTGGATTAAGTCACAATGTACAAGGAGACCAGATGAGTTATGGGTTTCAAATGAAGGAAAATTTGTTTTACCAAATAGTCTCTTATCGCAGCTAGCGCGGTTCTATCATGGGCAGGCTCACCTAGGGAGAGATGCCATGATAAGATTGTTCAAAACTGATTGGTTTAACCCCAGATTCCGTCAAGTTGCAGAAGCAGTTTGCCATCGTTGTGTCATTTGTCAGCAGATGAACCCAGGAAAGGGAACGATTGTGAACGTGAGCCACATTGGCAGGGCGGGTGGCCCGTTCAGCAGAATGCAGATGGACTTTATTGAGATGCCTGTGTATGGAGGTCTGAAGTATGTGTTGGTGATTGTGTGCATTTTTTGTCACTGGATTGAAGCATACCCCACACGTAGAAATGACAGCCTTACAGTTGCAAAACTATTGTTGAGGGAGTTGATACCACGTTTCGGATTCCCGATCTCTTTAGAATCAGATAGAGGAAGTCACTTCAATAACGAGGTGATAAAGTTACTTTGCGCAGCGCTGAACATTGAGCAAAAACTGCATTGTAGCTATCGCCCTGAAGCCTCAGGACTGGTGGAACAAATGAATGGTACACTGAAATCAAGAATGGCGAAAATATGTGCATCGACAAATTTGAAATGGCCTGACGCATTGCCTTTGGTGTTAATGTCAATGAGAAACACCCCTGACAGAAAAACTGGATTGTTCCCGCACGAAATTCTCATGGGCAGGGCCATGAGACTTCCTGCAGTTCCCGCAAACGCGCTTTTGAATATTACAGATGATATGGTGTTAGACTACTGCAAAGGTCTGGCTGACGTGGTTCGCTCTTTCTCTCACCAGGTGGAAGCAACCACCTTGTCACCGATCCAAGGTCCAGGACACACACTGAAAGCAGGTGACTGGGTCGTGATAAAGAAGCACGTGAGGAAGTCGTGTCTGGAACCCCGTTGGAAAGGCCCTTTCCAAGTGATCCTGACGACCACTACCGCTGTGAAGTGTGCGGGAGTTCCCAACTGGATTCACGCCAGTCATACAAAGAAAGTGTTGTGTCCCACAGATGAGGAAGTTGAAGCGCTGAAACTGCCAGTACCTGATAACAAAGTGCCGAGCGCTGAGACAGAGCAAAACAGAACTAGAAGCGAACAGGCAGAAATAGAGGAGAGAGAAATATTCTCTGAGGACTAAACAACCGATTCACTTGGGGAAGACCAAGGAGAAACCTCAGACAGCGACGAAGCGGCTGAAGGTAACAAAGAGCCTGAAGCAGCTGAAAGTGACAAAGAGCCTGAAGAAAGTAACGGTGACAAAGGGCTCGAAAGAGGCGAAGAAGCAGGAGAGCCTGATCAGAGGAGGGCTTTCCCAGAAGCAGACGGTACAGAAAAAGAAAAGGAAAACCTGATTGACTCCCCAGAAGGAGGGGACAAGGCAGAACAGAACGAAACTGTTCAAACTTCTTCAGAAGAGATCGCAGGTCCATCAAGTGGACACAGTGCAAAGAGAAGACCAAGTATATCACCAGTAAAACTAAGAACTAGAGAAATGTTGAACGACAGTGAAGGGCCAAGAGTGAAAGAGAAAAGAAAGGAAGTGTCTGTCGTGGTACCAACATCAAGTGAAGAAAAAGACTTGGCCAAAGAGGAAAGTACCAGTGAGGCAGAATCAAAGAGAGATGCAAAATTGAAAAGGAAAAGGATACCAAACAGGAGATATTCCGGTCCAGAATGGGCACATGTAGTCAATGACGATTGGAACGACGAATTTGTATCTCTTAGCCTTGAGAACGAAGAAGAAGAGATACCAATAGAAAAGAAAAGTTTTATGGACACTATTGATTGAAAAACTGATAAATTACATTGCTTGCTATAATCTAACGTGATACAACCAGCTGAGACATTGCTAAACCGGATGAGACATTTGCTAACTTGATAAGACTTTGATAACCTGATTGACTCTTAAACCCGATTTGAGACAACGTTGCTAACTGATAAAAGACTGAGTTATTGCCGAATTGAGACAAATGCTGCTAACCGATAAGTGACTGGGCTCCTGAAGAAAACTGTGTGAACATTGCGCTCGTTCAGCTATGTAACTAATTGCTAAATCGTTTCTTTATAAGTGCTTCTAGCTCTCTGATTCTATACAGATCATGACTAAGTACGCTACACAAAACAGTAGAGTGAAATATTGTAAATATGCGTGTATAGGCTTGATAACTGCATGTGTACTAATAATAATGGCAATAGTGCTTGCAACGCGTGGTAAGGGTGAGAATGAGAAAATTGATGCTTCTACTTCTGCTCCTGTTACTGTCACTGAACTAACCGCATTGAAAAGACTAGAATTAGATGAGAGACACTTGAATGATAAGAAGGAACTTTCGTATAATGTTTTCTATCGCCTACTAACCGAATATGTTGAGACTATGGATGCGAAAGATTGTTATGTGTGTACACAGATACCGACATCGGTAACGGAAGGGGTGACTTATCACCACATGCCTCTTACATATGGGATTACATGTAGTTTAGTAACTTCTAGATTTTATGGTCAAACTAACATACAGTATTTTTATTCAAATTATGATGTTACCTTTGCATATGTTCCTATAATAACGCAACTAAGCCAGATTGCTAAAGATTGGGATGCTAAAATAATGAGGGAATTTTTCGAGCCAATGCAACCTTTTGAAACAGCTCACGCTCATAGGGAAAACCTTACCTGCTCGATCTCTGCAGTAGAAATAAGCTTTTTAGATCGCACAGATGATGGAAGGGCACAAATGAATGCGAAATTAGAAAAAGAGCTAAGTAAGAGGACTTCAGTAGATAATTATGCTTTTGCCGCAATAAAAACACAAGGAAAAATAGCTTTAGACGCTTGGCATGTAGGGAAATTTTGTATATATCGTGGTGAATCTTATTATGATAACATTTTTGTGGGAGCGAGTGAATGTAAACATACGTTTATCTTTAAGGCCAAATGGACATTCATGCTGAACGGACTTGACCCTGTCATACCTGGTGTATATTACATTTGTGGGCATAATGCCTATTATCGTCTTCCAAAGGGATGGTGGGGGAGATGTTATTTGGGTATAGTGTTCCCAAAGGTTTATCAACTGGATGACCTATCAGTGATTCCAAAAACGCCTGGATCTCATCGTATCCAGAAAAGAGAGACCGCAGCTGCTGTGGTAGGAGATATATTTGGAGCCATGATTCCTTCATTGGGAGTTGTGTTGAATTCCATCAAAATAAGAAAGTTGTCTACTATAGTGGATAACATGTTGACAAAGTTTTCAGGTGCTATAATCCTGATGGATGCTGAACTTGCAGCAGAAAGAGCTATGACTCTTCAAAACAGGCTTGCCCTAGACATTCTTTTAGCAAAGGATGGCGGCGTTTGCAAAATGCTTGGTGCGCGTCACAGTTGCACGTATATACCAGACAACAGTGTGAAGATTAAAACAATGCTTGCAAATCTAACAAAAGAGAGTGCAGACTTGAAGGAATTGAAAGAACCAGGAGTTTGGGAGAAGGTTGGAAAGGGAGTTGCTTCAGTGGGAAATTGGCTTGGTGGCATTTGGAATGGAATATTACTAAAAATAATACAGGGAATACTAATAGTACTAATTTGCATCTTTGGGATTTTGGGGAATAAAGAGGGGAATACTAATGATCATGGCAAGAATTAAGAGAAGGAAGGAAGAGAAAATGATGAAAAGAATGGCAGAAGAATACAAGGCAAGAACAAGGGGAACTAAAAGGCAAAGAGAACTGACAGAATTTTAATGGAATAAAATTTGTGGGAATAGTTTTGTGTGATGACAAAAAGTCATCAGAGGAGGGATTGATGACGCAGAAATAAAGGTTTTACATTTATTAGCGCATAAAACGTAGTGCTGCAATAATCAAGTGTGACTTTAACCGAACTAATAAAGATTGTACGGGGACAAATGTGCCCTCAGAGTAGTTCGCCAACATTTATAAGCGTGCTTTATATAACGTGATGTATTAGAATTGTACTAATCTGACATAACCGTAAACGTGTGCCATGATTTGCTTGTTTGAAATGTTTTAACTTAGCATAACTTTAGTGGAGGCTTCGGCCTAGTTGCCTTGTCTCACGGTTTAGATGCTCGTGTTTTCTAATGTGCTAATAAAACGTGTATTCTTGCTTGAAGCTGTACTTTTCCAGTGAGATCGGTTCACATGCTTATCTTTAAGGTTTCGTGCCAGCCTGGCATCTTCTTCTTTGCTCCAAGGTCAATCTGCAGGTGCAGACAATGGAAGCTCTGAAAGTGAGTTAATTGGTAAAATATGTTGCAACTTACGTTCCCTACTCCAAGGATAATGTATGCCTAGGTAGAAGCTTGTGAATTGTTGTTTTGATTGGACAATTTGAAGCCAACCTATGAACCCTCCAATGGAAGACTCTACTGGATTTGAACTGTTGTTTATTTAAACCTGGTGCACAAGAAGAAAGCAGCCATTAGCCATTAGCCATTACCCGCCATTTTGCAGGACATTGCAGACATTATGGCCCATCTTGCCGACCTCGTCATTTTGCCATCTTCTACGATGCCAATTGATGTTCGATGAGACTTTGATGCTTTCTCTAATCGAGAGAAAGAGACTTTAAGTAATTCTCGCCCTAGAGACTTTAACTTTGATTTGCCCCTTTGCATAAAGTAGTAGTTTTGTCCTTTTATCTTGCCGCTGTGAGGCAATTGCCCTGTCCACCCTGCCCCTTTGCCCCGTCCCATGCTGATCGAAACCGGTACCTGTGAGACGAAGACTTCCTTGAATGCTGATTGAATTTGGTAAATATGAAAGGAAAATGTACAATTGCATTGTGTTTCTTTTTAGGTAACCAACTGCTGATTTTTTATAAGAGCCCTAGTTAGGAGTTTTCCAAATCAATGTTGCTAAATTGTTTTTGCATGAAGTCCCACATGCAGATGCTAATTTGAGGTTAGATGAGGATTCATTTGTTGCACGATGCAATTTGAGACCTTGTTATGCTGACTAATGTATGCAATTAGCCCATTACAGATTATAGTTTTAGTGGTTTGCGTTGCTATTATCGAATGCATTGTTATTCAAATGCTGCATAGATTGCATCTTTTTCGCCGTTATGGACAGCTATTAATGTTCATTTACATATATCATTTGGTGTTGAGACACATTTATATCGTGCTAGCTTTGTTAATATAGGGAAATAAATTCATTAACTTTGAATGAACTGGTGTGGTTATTCATGGCCGAAAGGTTATGGTTCGCCGAAATGTTTTCTGGATTAATTGTGAAGTGTTATGTTGATCAGGGCATTGCTTATGTTCGTTATTGATTATTGATTTGATTAAATTGACTAATCTCGGGTGAAGAGAGCCCCACTTGGTCAAAAGATTCATCGACCCAAGAGCGTCCAAATACAGGTAATTTATTAGGACGGAACGCTCTATCAGCTGGAACTTGATGAGCCCTTGTTATTGATAAGTTTTCTGCATACTCTGTAAGAACCTGAGATCTAATAAAGGAATCCACCCACTGAAGAACTTGCTGACCTTCACATCCCTCCGGGATGCCCACTATGCGCAGATTGGTGCCTGAAGAGTGAATTTCAAGTTCCTCTATCTTGGCCTCTTGGGATGAATTATGCTTCTTAAAATGGGTAACTTGCTTTTGTATCGACAAGACTTGGTCTTCCAGTTGCAAAACTCTCTCCTTTGCCTTCTGCAGCCTTTCGGTAACTGTGCCATCTCCTCCTCAATTTTTGCGAGCCTTGCGTGGAGGGCTGCTACTTCAGATGCCTGTGGTGCCCTAAGTTCTCTAATCTCCTCAAGTATTATATTAAGCAAAATCTTTGAATCCATTTGCATAGTTTTGGACTTGTTGGTGGAGGGATCTGGCTGCTGCACCACCTGCTGCTCAATCCCCATCAAGAAATGTTCCAGAGAAGTGGTACCATGGGGGCCGGAGAGAAAGACTTGTGGGGTATCAAGGCCTAAGATGAATGTAGCAACTGGTTTAGGCGAAGCTACACTTGCGGCGGCCGACTGTAAGGATTCTGAACCCACTGAACCAGATTTAAGTATGAAGAACAGAGGATACTCCTTAGCTTTGCCAGTGCTTAACGCTGGACCCCGAGCATCCCCAGTGGAGGACGCCCCAGGAGATGACCCTGTGTCTGCAACATCAAACACCCCAGGGCTACTAGAGGCCTTAGAAACCTGTGGTGGATCCATGGGGGACCAGTGGGTGAGCCTGCAGAGGAGCCCGCCCACCTGCCCAGCCGCCAACACCTCCTCCACCTTCAAGAGGCCTGATGACTTAAAGGAATCGTCAAAACTCAGAGAATCAGATGCCATCCTGATTTCCTTGCTTTGGCTGGGGCTGCGATGAGCTCTAGCGGTGAGTTGCCCTGCATGCTTCTTGACTCTCTGAGCGAGGACGGAGGTTTTCAGGTTTCCTGCTGAACCCCCAGACTTAAAATGTTTTCACATCCTGTTCCTCTCCCTCTATCCCTTCTGTTCTTTATATTTTACCCCCTTTATGGGCTGTAGTGGCTAGTATAGACCCTGCGGACAGAATAACATTCTCCAAGGCCGCTGCAGCAGTTAAATAGGTCACACAGAAGCAATGGGGTGGCAGACGGGGTCAGGAAATCCTCACTAGGAAATGGTAACCAGCAGTAGTTTCAGATGTTATTTCAAAGATGGAGTACAGAAAGGTTATGCCCGGATGGAATACAAAGTTCTCCTCTTTCCCCTTCTTCCCAGCTTAACAAGGAAAAGAGAGAGGGGAAATAAAAACATAAGGGAGGGGCCAGTACATGCATTCTTAAAGTCAATGGGGGTTACATCCAGCCAGTATCTCCAAGATATCCGGACGGTTTCCCTGGTATTTTCAGCCACTGCAGAAGCACACTGCGCTGTTAGTTGAAGTCGATGCCCCCAGGCTCAGGACAGAGGCTAGCCACTGCGTGGATAGGTGCCAAACAGGCAATAAACAAAAGCACCCAACGTTGCAGGGCTCTTCGTTACTCCGTCTCCCTCCAAAGGTGAGCCCTGCGCATGGCCCTGGCTCCGGCATCTACCCCGAAAGTGAATGCAGCACGACGAGGTGAGGGCCACCCAAACGCCTTAGCAGCGCAGCATGTGGGATCCACCCGTTTGACACTGTTCCCCCCTGAAAATCAACTTCGAAAACGTTGCCGCTATATTTGTCTCAAACATGAAATAATGAATAATTAACAAGACAACCTTTTGATTGCCTTTACCTTACCCTCATTAGGAATTGAACACCTTTTTCCATACACACAATTTATCGGACCACAAAGTAGATGCAAGTTACTGAAATTCCATGTGGGCTGTAACCTAATATTTGCTATTCCTGTTTTCTTTTCTGAAGTGCAGGCAAACAAGGAAATGTGCCTTGCTCATTTACTTTTGGTCCTCATTACAAGTGACCTCTTAATTCCTCTGGCGGCCAGTAACAGCAGGAATTATTAGTAATGCCCAAACACCAGCACATTTCTTAAGTGTTACCTGGAGATTTCGGCTCCTAGAAACATCCGAAATCTCCACGTGAAAGTCTGGCCCCAAAATGAGGAATCACCGGGTTACCCGATATTACCGATTCTGTGGTGATCTGGGGGCAGGGGCTGGGATTTTTCAGGTGATAATAGACTGCGATTTATTTACGGAGTCTGGTGTGAAGCTATTACACCCAATATTTATAAGATTTTCTACTCTTTCGAAATAATCTGCCATTGATCTTCAAGTAAATATGTGCTTTTCAGATGTCCAGCTCGAGCTATCCCTCTTTTCTTTCCGCACGGTTAAACAGTATTCTATTTATTTGATGACAGCTGTATCGTGTACTCTTTGTATTTCTATGCTTTACAAGCACATTGTCCTAATAAACTTTGATTTTATCTATCAATTTCTTCCATATTCTTTCCCAATAGCGACATATGGAAAAACAATGCTGTAAATGTTTGTGTAGCCAGGAATGAAAGTAAGTATAACAGCGGCGCTACGTTTTACTTCAAACGCAATCACATACACAGAGGCCTTTGTGTGATGTAGATTTGCAGTTTTACGTAACATAAATAACAATGAACATATTTTTGTGACGATCCATTTAAACAGATATGTCAACTCAATTAATTACGTCATAACTCTCGGACCAAGGCTCACGTAGGAGTGCCGAAGAATAATGTTTTTTAAAAAAAAATATTCCTGCATGCGATCAATGAACTGGTGGTATTAGATACGGGTGCACTGTTTACACCGGCCTGCAGTGAACGGCATGGATAACAAGAGATGGCAAGTAGAGAGATGGGCTTAAAGTATTAGCCTCTGTGACCCCTGCAAGCAGGTAATCAGCTTCTATAATAATCAGATAGCCAGAGGCCTCGGAAAAACACAAAAAAGACTTGAATAACCAGATCATTCTGCTTTTGGTTAGTAGCAGACGAGTAAATTGTTTTTGTAGTTGAATGATCAATATCTCATTTTGAGCTGAAAAAATGTGAGCTAATTAAATAACTGCAGATGCTCTACCCCAAATCATAACATTCCTTTCAACCATCTGCCACCGTTCCATCTGTACAATAATGGAATGAGTGTCTCATAGTAAAGGACGTAATAAACTGTTTGATGGCCTCTCTGTGTATAAATGAGGAAGACCAATAAAAACGGAAGAAAGAATCAAGACAAACAACTCAAAAAGAAAAATGCACGTGGGAATGTAAGGTAGAGCCACATTCGATTCAGGTCGGTGAACAGTAGAGCAGCCACAAAGAATTAGGGGAGTGTGAAGGGCATGGAGGGACTGGGGAACCAAAAGCACCCCTGGTACAAATGCTCAAACCAGCCCAGCACCCTTCATTTCCTCGCCAACTTCATTCTTTCTATCCATCCTCTCTCTCCTGCCTCTCTCTCTTCTCCCGCTCTGATTCCTCTACCTTACCCCCACCTATCTTTATCTTGTTCTTGAAGCCTCCCCTGTATCTGATGCAATTAACTTCAGGGACCTGGGGAAAGAGATAGATAAACCGGAAGCGGGCACAGGCATTCAAAACCGGTCTCCGAGGGCTCCAGCCCGCCGGATAAAAGGCCTGCCTGGCCCTGGCAAAGGGCCATATTTTTCAACAAAGTTGCGAATAATTAAAAGCTGAATCTGTCGATTCCTCCCTTAATGAAGCTACAAACCTTTTTTCTTCAACCTACAAATAATTCTGTGGCGTTGTAAATAAAAATTGAGCTGGCAAAGTTTTATAATCTTAACAAAAGTTCGTTATAATATTTTATGGGTAACATTTGTTGGAAACAATGATTTGGGGAAATTTCTTTCACAAACAGTAGGTTGTTCATGCTTTTGTTTCTGCAGCAAAATCTATTTGAGGTTAGTGAAATCCCTCTTTCACCAACTTTGAGAGCTAGAAATTAACTTGAACAATTAAAATACGCAGTTTAATGAAATTAAGAATTAACGTCCCGAAGGCAGAATCACACTGGAGGCAAGGTGGTAGACTCTGTATATGGCTCCACAGCTGTTAAAGGCAACATATTCATATGTAATGGTCCCTCCAGCATCATCTTGTTATTCATCTGGTCAGAGGATTATGATGGGGCTCAACTGGCCACCCCCAACACCAAGAACTACCCAAGAAGCCAAGAAGAGGCGGGATCAAGTAACAAAGGAAACCACCACCTTGCCCATTTACTACGCTCTGACCTGGATTTACTAATCACATTTTTTGCAGTAGTCCAAAGGGCGGGCCGTACAGCAGTCTCTGGAAGAGCAGAGAGTGGCCTGATAATGATAGACACAGATTGTTTTGCTAGTGTGAGTGCATCTGTCCTTATTTGGTCCTTTCATAATTTATTCATAAGGGGACGAGTTAGAGGTTCAATAGATCTTTTGAGTGCGCTTAGAGGAATCTCACCATTAGTACTTTCAGTTTGTTCACAACCAAATCGAGTGACAACAACATATACAACAACCAATTTGTCAAAATCTTGAGTCAGTAAAATTCACGCACCAAGACCCATGTGGCCATTAATAACCACACCTTTTAGTAAAAGTTTGAAAGTTTATTTCCGTATATTAACAATGCTAACATCACAAATATTAGTCTCAATACCAGATGATAAAGATATATGAATAAGACTGGCTGACCAAATCTTATAAGGAATCTCAATTTAACTAAAGCATTTACAATTAAACAATCAAGAGTCACAGTACAAATCAATAACAACAAAAGTTGAGCAATAGAAATGACATACATCTGTTTTCAGCAGGTGAACAAGATCAATTCTTAGTTAATAACACTAGTCAACATTGGGATTACTAACTAACCCTCCAGTTAGAATAGCATGTTTGGACTTTATGCAAAAGTAATTTAGTCAAAAGTTAATTTGGAAAGCATCTAACTATGGCTCTATAAAAATGGCGGTTGGTACCTAGAAACTAAAAAACAAAACCTACAACAAACAAAAGCATTTTGGTCTACCTCTCCCCAAAGAATCGGCAAGCTGCGCGATTCTCTTTGTCAGTTGGACATCCGTCTGGTCAGCTTCAGTAATAGGACAGTGAAAGGGAATAGTTGAGACACTGTAGGCTCTAAGCTATCTGAACCATTTGAGTTGCAATTTCTATGGGATCAGCATCAACCATTAGCAATTTAAGCAATACAGTTAAAGCTAGAAATAAATGTCATCAGGAACTGTTCAGCTCCTCAAACAGAATAAGACAGTGCACAAAGAAGAATTGGAGAATGGCAAAATGACTAATGACCTGGAACCCTCTCTGCAATCAGGCTAAGTTAGGATTTCCTAAAGAATCTTCCCACATCGTCATTGGTGATGAAATCGTACATTTACTGTTGGTCAAATAAAAACTAAAACCCAAATCTAACCCAAATCTAAGATATAACTAAACTGTCTTTCACAAGCCGATGATTGGCTCCTCTTCTTCTGTTCCCATCATCAGGCTAGCCAGGTAACTCTTTTGTTGTAATCCATACTCCAGGCAGTGCATCCATTGTTGGTTCCTGGGAACATCTCTGTGTCACGCATCAAGTTAACTTTGTTGCATTTCTGGTACAACATGGTTCTGCAAGCAGTTCTCATAAGAAAGTTAAAGACATCTGCAAATTGTTTGGCCAGTGCAGTGTGAACAATGAAAGCATTAAGGCCCATATTTATGCTTTTTTTGTGCCGCATTTGCGTCATTTTTTGACGCAAAAGTGGTGCAAACCTACAAAATACAATTGTATTTTGTAAGTTTGCGCCTCTTTTGTGTCACAAAATGACGCAAATGCGATGCAAAAAAAGTATAAATATGGGCCTAAGTCCTTTAGTCTTACAACATATCTTCGAACATTTATTAAACATTTCAGCTTGACATGATGTTCTGCAAACTAGGCTCAAACCCCGCCAACTTATGGCCTAAGGTTAATAAACAAATACATAACATGAAACCGTTAATATGATATACTAATACATTTTTCTCTAGTTGTGCACAATAACTAATAATAATATGCATTCACTAGAAGCATTACGTATTTAATAGTGACCACTCAAGTGGGCACATTTTCTAAGTCACACATTATTTCTATGTTAACCTAATTCCATGGAAATTCCTAACCCATAATAAATGTAAGTCATTAGTAATTAATTCAGCTTTTACAATAGTCACTAACTTTGCCCCCCGGGAAGATTGGTTCTGTGGCTCTGTGTAGTTGAAGCATGCTATAACGTCAGTTGGGTGGGGACCCAGAAGAAGGGAGTGCGGTCTAAAGGAGAGTACCCCCTTGAAGAGCATGACTAACAAGAGACCTCCACCAAGAGACCCCATTGATAGTTCCTATTTACAGGGGATGAGAGAATTGTGTAGTTAAGTAGCTACACAACATACAGAAATAACTAAAATCATGACCTGGAGTGCTGATAGGCCCTACTGTGCACCCTGAGATGTCATCATAAGGTAGAGAACACATAATGGAAAATGCAAGAGGCGGTTATGTTCACTGAGTTTTTTGCACAACATGACGGAGATTCCTTGGTGATGATCATAGACTGCCCTGGCAAATAATACCAATTCCTAGGGCATGATACTAGGATTACCTGCTGAGTCAGTCTATTTTACTTATGGCCCGCCACCAGGGTGGCTCCTTCGCAAAGGCTAAGGAGCGTCGCCCCTAAAGATAAAACAATATTTAACTATGGTTTTATCTTTCATCTGCTGGTTTAGGCAGCAGTGTGTTCCGGGTAGGGCGGGGCTGGGCTGTGGGAGAGGGAGGAGGGAGGAGGGGAGGGTGCGCTAAGTGTGCATGTGTGTTTGGTCAGCCATCTTAGGCCAGCCAAACAAACATGCGCACTTTGGTTTCTCCAACCCAGCTGTATACACAGCCGAGCTGGAGAAACCTCACAGACCCCAGGTTTGTGTCTGAGCGGCACTCCGAGCTACTCAGACCAATCCTGATGCTGTATATGTGCTATGTGTAGCATGTAAGCAGTGCCAGGATTGCTGGGGAGCCTGTGGGGACACCACAGGAAGACCAGAGGAGCAACGCAGCAGGAGGCAGCGACGGTGCTAACGGGAAATAGGTTTTTTTATTATACTTTTTAAATGTATCCCTCCCCCCCACCCTTCCCCTTGAGATTTGTGGCGGCTGCTGCTGCCTCCCACACGGGCAAAAATCCTCACTTATATTTTAGAAGATGTAGAGGGACACAATGCGAGATTTATCCTCTGCCTACTACATTAATCGGTGTTGTGTGCTTGACAATCATTAACATTCTCACAACAACGTCTTCAACAAAACCTTTGAGTGGGTTGCTATTCACTGAGGCATTTAATGGTATGAAACAAGCCCAGACCCTTGGGGCCTTGATAATGAGGGAGATTGCAGCTATTAAATCCAGATTTAGAAAAATGAACAGTGACATAGTGGCAATGACAATAGAAGTTCAGTTGATTAATGACAATCTAGGCCTCCTGGAATGCAAGATAGCAGATGATTCGAATAGTGGTCATCTTGGTAGTTATCTTTTTGCTGCAGGGTTGAACTGGGTAAGATAGTACTTGGTCCACGCTTTAAATACTTGTTTTGAATTATCGCCCTTCTTAAATTGAACCCTCTGCCTAACCAGAGACACCAAAACCCATCCTTTTCTAGAGAGATATAAAACCATTAAAAAAATCCTTTAATGGTGAGCATATACATGAACAGATTGTCTCAGGTTACCCTACCGAAAGTCCTACTAAATAGTTTGTCAGCTCTTGCAAAACGAAGACCTGTGACCACAAAAACAAACCTCATCCCTATGTACTTACCCATCTAGAGAGGGATCTGTAGGCTGTCCCAAATGTAAATTGTACATAAGTCAGCTACTTCACCCATGTCCCTGTTTACCAGACCACTTATGCGAGCAATAATTTCAGGCGGGGAAACCGTCCACAAGCTCCTAAAAATATACAGCCCTCTCCAGCTCAAAGCCCGGTTTTGGTGAAATAATGCCATCTCCTGATTGGGAGAGACAATGTTTACTGGCCAACCATGACGGAAGAAGGAGTTCATATCATAAAAGTGCTTTTCATAGATGAAATTCCCAAACAATTTTGCTGCTTGCAAACATAATACGGAATGAATCATGGTTGATCTGGAAATATAACCAATTCGCTATTTGCCTGACACACGGGCTGAGAGGGCTCTTGTTTAACCTACCTGTTTCCCTGATAGCGCTTGCTTGATTTGGCTATTGTTTGACTCATTTCAGATTTGTGTCCATCGCTGTCTGACATAAAAACCTACATAGATAATCAGGTTTAGCTCACATGTTTTGTTAACTCTTAGCTTTACAGGTTTCTAGCATATTGGTATATTTTTGCCTATATCCTAGAAAACATGAAATTCGTGGTGAGGAGGGCTGCATATTATTGATGTTTATGTTCTACATAAGAGAGAAGTGTCCTAGGAAGCTAGTTTTCAAAATTTGATCTATAGTGAACTCAATGAAGACTACTGATGGCGTGACACATCAAATAGATACAGAAGTTCAACTTATTTCTTCTGGCTTTGAAACAATATTTGGGATTGGTTTCCCATTGTGTCACATGGTTTTAGATGATGTGGCGATATCTAGAGTTGGATTGTCTTTAATGCATGGACTTATGCTGCAGTGGACTTTTGGAAGTATTGCACTGCCCAAGAGCATGATTTGTGGGATATATGCAAGGTTGTGTTTTGTTACCTACAGCTCACATTACCTAGGTAGATTGTTCCTTGTTCTCTCTTTGTCCTTCTTATCATCTTTTTTCCCTAATTGAGGGCTGGTAACTAGGAATGGGAAAGGTTTTCAACCATTTATATTTAAAATGACTTTCTTAGGAGGCCCCCAAAATGGAATTAAGAGGGACTAATACCCTTGATGACTTCACATAACTCAAAACACTGTTGTGATTGTAACCAACATCACTTTCAACAAGAAAACCATAAACAAAGCCACCAACATAAGCAAAGCACTCTCAAGGCAGTCACCCCCTCCCATATCCAGCAATCCTACAATCAGTCGACAAGTACATTGCCCTCAATCACTTCTTAACTGAGAAGGTAAAAACATTTAGAAATCACATAAATAACACTGAACAGACTTTCACACTGCACCCATATCCTCATTGCTCAACCCCAAAGGGACTGTCTTCAATTTTCTTTTGCACACTAAGCTCAGCGACATCCTCAGCTTCACAAGAAGGCAGCAGAGTGCCTACATCCTACAGGATGGCCACTCAAGAATGAAAAGATCCCCGTCTTTAGGTAAAATGAAATCTGCAGTGCATTGGATATTTCTGTGTTGAGAAAGAAGAGGTAATAAGTAGATATTCTGATAATATGTCTCCACGGCCACCCTCTTGCCCATACATGCATCTTCTGAACAGGGGAACATTGAGAGATGATTCACTCTAACCTGATAGTGGTGAGTGATAGGCTGTGAAATTTCAAGCAGTTATGGACAACCCTACCCCAGTGTCCAAGGAAGCAAAAAAATTCAAACTGCTGCCTATTTTTGACAGTATTTGCCTTTTTGTCTCTAGATCACTTTAAAAAACAATGTCAGTTTTTTTTCTGGCCCCCAAAATATTAAAATAAATATTATAATAGTTATTCACAGGTTTGCTCAATAACTTTTTTCAAACTATTACACCAACACCTTCTTACAAGATAAGCTTCTACTGGTCCATTTGACATACAATGTGGGCCATCAGCATGATAGGTTTTATGCCAAAGGGAACTGTGCCGCTGACTTAGCCACCAAGGCTGCAATACAAACTGTCAAAGTAGCAGTCTTAACTAGATCTCAGATGAACATTGACACACAGAAATACTAACAGAGATTCAGACAACTATAAAGCGAAAAATCACTCTCCAAGGCTTTCCTCTGAAATGCTCCTACACCCTTGATTAAGATAACACTTACATAGTTACTATACCATAGTTACAATGCAAGGAGTCAGTGACAGGATAATTCCTAACAAGTTGTTCAGATTAGACGTATACAGTGAAGCACATGAGTGGTTGGCATCTGCCCATGCTGGGATAAATGCATGCTTTGTAATGCTACAGCAGTGCAACTGATGTCCTTGTTTATACAAACAGACATGAGATTATGTTAGACAATGCAATGTTTGTCAACTGATTAAGACTTCTACTATTAGAAGACCCCCGCTGACTATCCTTTTTAGGGTTATATATTTGGATCATGTCAGGCCAATAAATTCTGTTAATCAGTATAAGTACATATTAGTGGCAACTGATTTATGTTTTCAGTTCCTATAAGTGTGGCCACCGGGAAAGGCAGGTGGTTGAGCAGTTGTGAAGGATTTGCAGTGTCTGGTGACCAGGGGAGCAGTTCATTCATTTCTTTAAGACAATGGTCCCGCATTTGCCTCCAAGGCTTATACGGATGCTATGTCTTTTCTGGAAGTTAATCTGTCATTTACCAATCCATAACAAGCAGAAAAGATTACTTGAGCATGCTAGTAGCATAATTAAACAAACCTTGACTACTAAGTACTGAGTTCAGGTCTTAGTTGGTATCATAATATGTATGGAGTCCCAAAAGTATTAAATAACTTGCCTAAAAAAAGGTGACAAACTGTAATCCTGCCTCATTTGTCTGATTCGAAGAAAATTTGCAGGTGTCCATTGACCACTTGAAAAAGCATTGTGTGGCTGATTCTGTACAGCAGACCCTTGTGGACATCAAGAAGGATTCAAAGTAAAAGTAGGCATCTCCCATTCTCTCAATTAAGTACCCCTAGAAGAGAGCAGTAACATTACCAGCTTGAGCACCTATTTGAGCATGGTGCATCTCCAACTTTGCATAGAGCAATGTATTTTATTAATGACTCTGATGTTGCCATCACTACAGTTGCAAATTTTCCTAGCAACACCGTGGTTTAGTATGAACCACCGCATGGAACAACACTATTCAAGATGATGTCCTTTTGAGAAACAATGATTTAAGAGAATGAATCTGAATTCTACACAGATCACCTTTCACAATCACTGTACAACGATTTTTACTTACTTATCATCGGTCTCGTAACAGGTGCTTAATACTGCCATAGTCCTGTATTTGGGTCCCCATAGGAATGTTTCTTTTCGTTGTGTATCTGACATTGATGATTTGATTGTTGTTCTACTGTTACTGAATGGATATTCTATCCCTGAAAGAGCTATTCAACAAACTGTAGTTCAAGAAATTCAACAGCATCTCTCATCCCACAGAACCAACAAGGTCTGTTGCTACAAACATCACAGCTACTTCTGGGCCGGAGGCAATAGTTTAGGAAAAGGTTCATTATTAGATTATGGGACCAACAATTGAGACATTACAATTGCCATACATGTTGAAGGCTTCAATGAATGCTATGATTATTCCTAGTTCTGTCTCAGATAACTGGTATACTTAAACAGTAAAATGTATGGTGTCTGATTTTCAGGCATATACTACTCTGGTCAAGTAATATCCTTATTTGAATGCACTTAATTATAAAGAAGTGCATTGTTTGCATCATTATGCACACTATGACAGAAATAGAACTAGATGTCCTAGAAAAATATTCAATTACACACAAAGGAAACATTGAGAAGCTCTGCCTACTGATAGTCATCCAAATTTCTTAAAGAAATGTCCCTGTTCCCAGAGTGAGGACACATCACAACACTCAGCTTACAATTTTATTTAATGTCCACAAAAACTCCAGAATAATGTAATTGCTACTAATACACTGATTTATTCAGATGCATTTATTAGAATTTAGCCACACAGGATTACGACTATTGGAAAGAAAATATTGATGAGAAATCTATTTGGGAAACAAAGTATTGGCAAGAGTCATGGTCAAAAAAACCTGTTTAGAGCATGCATAAAACCAAATGATTTTTTTTCTGAATGAAACTACCCAGCATACTAACTGTCTAGGATTTTGAACTATGGAAGATCAGAAAAAACCCTCCATACCAAAGGTCAATTCTACACTATTCACTAATTGGTAAACACACAAAAAAAAAAATCTCTGATGCTGATATAAGTGATATGAATTCAAATGGAACTTGTAGTTCTTCCCAGTTCCTTCCTGAATGTTTAGCACCTTGGCCATATGAGTCCAACACATGCATGCATCATTTCTTTTCCAAATCCCCTGATCAAAAAGCCAATCATCCTGGTCCGCGATATAACAGTAGCTTATCTGTAGTTGTTACCCCATATAGTGTGGGAAAGCTGTGCCAATATTGGTTAGCACATTCCAGCCTTCAGGTTGTGAAGGAGCGTTTGTCTTTAATTGAAGAAATCATTGATTTTTTCTGATTTTCTCCTGGGACCACGCTCACTAGAAATAAATGACTTACAGTGACAGCAGTATATCCCGTGCATAAGGAATGGAATAAACACTCAGAAAAAGAAGCTGCAAAGAATATATAAAGAAAATCTGCAAACAGTGTTCAACGTTATCAACAATGACATGTACACACTTTCCAAAAGAGTGTATTCTTTGAATAACATCATGTCCTCCACATTAGTTCTTCTCAAAGAGGACTTAGGTCTTTTATAACATGGCCAGGCTTAATTAAGAGCCATAATACATTGAAATTGGCTTTGCCAGCTCTGTTATGAGGTTATGTGCTCTGGCAACTTCTAAATGAAACAGTAATGTGTGTGCCTTACCATTTAACATAGACATGTAACTGGTGCTTGAACTGTTCAGCTGAAATCACATTGGATATATATCTGGAGTAGCTGTAAGTGACTTTCTTTGATGTGGAGGTATTCCTGCAACTGTTGCAACCATACCATAGGCAATGCTGAGCAATGCATTTGTCATTATTGCAAGATATTTCTTCTGATGGATCAATGTTACCAGTGCAACTTTCTGATGAGCTTCCTGAAGATTGGCTTACTTCACTGTTATTATTTAAGCCTCCTAATGATTAACGTTCACCATTGTTAATTGCTTTAGAACTACTACCACTTCCTGTCTTATTGTACTCTAGGATCTCAATGAATGAAAACAAATAATCGGTGAGGACAGATATATTCTTTAGTGCAATCATTTTCAATATTTTTTGTGCTGCATCCCACTTTATGTAAAATAATTCATTGGGGATGCTAAAGAAAGACAAAAATATTTCATCATGATTATTCTATAGAATTAGCAACATACTTAGTAATTCAAACATTGCATATATATTAAGTCTCCCTTTTAAAAATACAATTCATCACATGATTTTCAACATGCTAGAGCCAGCCTGAGCTCTCTAACACTGTAAAAGTATCCACTGTGTGATCCTTTATTGGAAATGGAAGTAAGAGTCTTTAAAAGTTACTTGGTCCTGTCTACTTTCACCCCTGTCAACTTTAATACCTACTTGCAAATGGGATCTAAGTGAAAAAGACATTACTGATTGCCTGTTACAGAGTTGCTCTATGTCACTCTGTTTTCTTTCAAGAAATACACAGCGCTACTTTAAGCATGCCGTTTGCCTTTGTTCTCTAGGAATATAATAAATGCTCCCCTATGCCGGGCACAGGCATCCCTCCCTCTGAGATCAATTCAGACAACCCTCAGTAGGGCTTTGTTGGGCATGGCCCTCCCTAGGGAATTTCCTGGAAACATCTTGCTATTTGCTCCTGTTTGTTTGTTCACTCTGGTTGTGTGACCTAAGGACTCAGGGTACTTTCCCACTGTACTGCAGGGGGAAGTGAACATGCTCTTCCTACACATGCCAGGAAGAGGCAAGTACGTGGTTAGTTCAGGCACCTTATCCAGGAGTGCCCTGTAAAAAGGTACACCACATACAGGTATATCCCTGGCTGCTAGTGTGACGTTGGACTGAGTGTGCCATACACCAGAATAGCCTGTCAAGCATGTATCCAGCCTGACAATGCAGGCCTGTGGAGGCAATGTTGCACTTGTGCTCAGGTTGGCACTTCTAACTTCATAGCCAATCCTGAGTGGGCCCTTCGCTACCCCTAGAGCACCCTCTGAAGGGCGGAGCAGGTGGTAGATGAAAGGTTGGACAGGTACAGATGGATGTCCCATGCCCCATGCGTGTTTTCCTTGCCTATGGGATCAGTCTTCCCATGGGTTTTGATGATTCTCTATCCAGTGGCCTTAGCGCCCTGGGCACTTACCCACTGTAAGTACAGTGGAAAAATGTGAGCACCTTTTCTACTTATGTTAGGAAGCGGCATTGTCCAGTGAGTGTGTCCATGCCCACTGGTGGTTCAAATATGTGCTGAGCCTGTCATAACAGGCCTGTGTGGGGGCACTTGCACCTATGGTGTTCTTAAATGTGAGTCCAACCTGTCATAGCAGACCTGGGTATGTGCGCTTGCACCTATGTCATTCTTAAACATGAGTCCAATCTGTCATAGCATGCCTGTGTGCGCGCACTTGCACTAATGGTGTTCTTAAACATGAGTCCAGCCTGTTACAGCAAGCCTGGTGTGTGCACTTTCACCTATGGTGTTCTTAAACATGTGTCCAGCCTACTATTGCATGCTTGTGTGTGTGCAACGGCACGAATGCCCAGGGAGTGAATGATACCCATGTGTGTTTTTACTACCTATGAAAGCTGCTCTGCCCTTTAGGTTGACATGAGGGAATTTATCACTACCCCTAGCTGCAGTGGTGGATTGCAGTGGAGCAGCCTCATTCTGACAAACCTCTTCCTGTGGTAAAGGTGGTTTTGTCAATATTAACTTGGAAATGCCACTTCGGGAAAGTGGGCATTTGTATGCTCTGTAACACTTTATGTGCCTTTTAATTCTACTCTAGTCCACACTGGAGGCTGCGAGAGCACTCCTGTTCATTCCCCAGCAATAGCTATAAACCTTGAGCATGCAAATGGAATGGCAGACCTCTGCCATTTGAAGGTCTGGCTGGATAGATTGGAGGGAGAGGTTTTGACACTTGGCCTCTCTGAGCCAGATCATGGCCCCACTAAAGATTAAGATCTGCATTCCATGGCCTCATGGCAGACAGGACTGAAATTTAAGGGAGACATCTGTGGTTCAAAGGAGAACCCTCTGAACCACCCCCAACTTCAAATGCAAACTACAGTATAACTACTGGTGCCACACTGCAGAAAAGTAGAAATAGGCTTGTGGGGACATGGGACCAGAGATACTGGACTACGTGGAGCACAATGTCAGAGGATTCTGATGTGCATGAGTAGGAATTACTGCCATTGGAGGGCCCCTCAGGCCCTTCCTGAATAGTGGCTGGCCCGGGCTGACTCCCTGCTGCTGAGTGGCACCCCAAAGTATGCTCTCCAAGGGCTTGTTGGCTTGCCCCCTGTTCTCTGGTGGAGGTCTGAAGGACATCAAAGATCTCCCGCGACGGACCTACACCTTCTGCTTGTGACACCTGGAGAGTAGTGCCCGCTTAGGTTCCCAAATCGTCTGCTGGCTCCTGCCTGGTAGCAGTGGTGTCAGCGTGGAACCAAGCATTGTTTCTAGGGAATGGATTGCCTGGTGTGGTACCTTAAATAAACTGCCCACATTCAAGGAGTGTGGTCCTGCATCATGGGGCTTCGACACACATAGCGTCTTGATGGTGGTGAGTGGATTCTCTGGTTACAGAACCCCGCATGGGCCACATCATCAATCGTGCCACATTTCTCACGTGTGAAATGCAAACTGCATGCTCTTTGCATGCGGTGTCAGATTCACAAGTTGAAACCCTCAGAGGTGGGGACGTACCCGTAGCACTGCTGCATTCTACCTCATGTGGCACTGCTGAAATTGCATGTGTGTGTGTGTGACTGGAATTGTCTGGTGTGACTCAAGTCATTGTGCACCAGATGTTGTGCCTTATATCTAGGGAGGTACAGAATTGGTAACTCTTTGATTGTGTGACCAAAATTGTCTAGTGTGACTCAAATAATCTCCCACCAGACATCATGCCTCATTTCCAAGGAGATGCGGGGGAGCAAATTTGTGTTCCAGAGTGCCCGAATAGCCTGGGTGTGACTTTGTTCAATGTGTATCCTATGGGGCATCTCCTCCTACCGAGAAGCTCCCCTGCTGCATCTCTCACTCATCGATAGCTCCTTTTGATGGCCCCAGTGCCGGGACCAACTGCCATCTCCTCACCTGCCCCGACAATTCCTTGTTACCAGATTGTATTGACAGAGAATGGGACTGTGTGGTGTGAGCAAATGAGTGGGCTACAGCACGCTTCTGAGAGCGTGGACATGGTGGCCACCCCCCTTGTGTCTCGCAGAACTAGGCAAGTACCTGGCAGCACATGGGGCGACCTTTAATTGAACTTCCTGAGGGGTGGCCAAACCTCCATTTGTCAACTACAACCTGAAACCACCTGTTAACTTCCCCCCACATTTTTCCCTGGGACCCTGAATACGTTTCACTCTGGCTGGGGTTAGCCTATTTTACGAAGGGAAAGGTTTCCTTCCACTCCAGTCCAAGGGGTTTTAGTACCTGAGGTTGGCTGAATGGTGGAGTAGGGTTTAGGCCACAAGGTATATGAGTCCAATATCTACTGACCTGCCGGATATCAGTGCACCACATTAGAGTGCCCCGTTTGTGAGTGTGTGCATGCCATACAAACCTGCCTGATATCCGTAGAATAGTATTGGTGCTGGGTGACTGCGTGGGAGTGACTGCCTGTGATTAAAAACAGTTCATGGCATGTGTTGTCCTACAGGTTAATTCTTGCCAAGAGTGTATTATGTTTGACATTGGTTTTACCAGTGGGGCCCCCAGCTCAAAAGACTATTTAACAGTGTTATTATTACCCATGTATAGACTTTACCGCTATCTTTCTGCCTGACTAGAGCCTGGCTAGAGCATCGCCTCAGCCAACCAGAGTGTTTAGGCTCAAACAGGCCTGCTGCCCAAATTGAAGACCTCAGCTCTAGAAGGGATTGATTCAATGATACAATGTGGCAACCTGTTGGATGGATTAGATATTTGTGTATTTTAGACAACAAATAGATACTTACAACAATGTGATAGTGACTCTTTAGAAAGCCAAATTCTTACAAATCAAGAATGCCCCTATCGAGCCGATATTTAAGTAGATCATAATATCTTGAAATGGTTGATTCAAAGTCCCTTTTTAGTCTAGTCATAGCATGAAAACATTCAGCCAGTTTAAAGCATCAGTAACATATTTATTTGAACATAACCACAATAACCTTGTCTGAGGTTTTTAATACTATTGTCTGGTCTTGCTGCTGGTTCCTACTAGATTAATATTTAGCTCAAGTGCTTCAAGTCTTTTCTTATGCCTCATCCATTTCCACTCTTGAATCATTAATGCATGCATTTTTCTTCTTCAATGCATGAAGCATGTAAGGCTTGAGAAAAGGATTCATGTGAAGCGTTCTGCATATTTGTTGCTGATTTATGTTAGGATATTTTTATGAAGTTTTACAATTTAAATGAATGCTAAATGATATGAAATTGTTTCAGGTATAGACCTTTATATCTTGCTTTTCTGACAGCATGGATTTCTTTTCTGAATTCAAATAAAATCTTTAGTCATATATACCCCAAATATGTCAGTTACAGACATACAAGCCGGGGATAATGTAAAGATTCAATGGCCAGGGTCCGGTTTCAAAGGTTGAAACTTCATGTTCTGCCTGGTCATCGTCATGTCTATCTTTTTATGTAAATGGTTTCTGTCATTATTTTTCCAAGAACCTATGAAGGTGTCAAGTCATCCAGACAGTGACATCAATAAGACACCTAATGTGACATCAGTCTGCAGCAAATGTCTTATCTGTGCATCAACATCATCCAACAGGAATAACATAAGCAATGTAGCTGAATTGACGTGTATTTACCATATTTGTTTAGACTAATGCATCTAAGACTCGCATTTTGATGCCCAAAGGTTATATCAGAAATTCCTCAAGGACACCATATCAGATGAAATCAGTGATGAGCAGCATAAAAGGCTTACCAAGTGGCCACTTAGAGAAATCCTTCACCCCAGATTATCGCTGAAGATACTGCCAGAAGATCCTGGCAGAAACTGCCAGAGTGTCGACAGTTGCCTCATTCCATCTTACACAGAGGACTGATATTGCACCAAGTCAGAGAGCAGAGGAGCTGTAATTTGATTTCCTTTTGAGGAAATACTCTCCCCCAGCTACTGAAAACTACAGCTTCTTGCTGTACACATGTATGCATTGTGCTGAATCCTTCTAGGAAACTCTAGATGCAAGTTAAACTACTCCACGTTCTCACAGTACAGCTCTTAGATGTAGGCTTTATTATGGTGTTAGGTTGCTAAATGATATTTCCGCAATGGTAGAAGTGTTCATATTATTTCCACTGTCAACAACATGCATTAGTCGTATTTTATTAATATGCTGTGCGTTTATTTTACCTATGCTAAGCAACAGGATGAAACTGTTCAAATAAAACACCTTTCAGCATAAATTGTCTTTCTGTCAGTCCATTGCTTGTGTGATATTAGTAAAAAATTGGGTTTAAAACACCACTGTGTACCTGAACCCTTTGAAAGGGACTGTTGATAACACAGAACTCATGGACACTACGTCCGCCATGCATTGACTGGTGTTTGTGGGACTGTTTTTTCACATTCAAATGTTGATGGAGTACACAACACACAGGTATCTGTGGGCGTGGAAGCAAACCTTGAAGAGATAAGCCTGACCCTTAGATTACGCAACACAAGTACATCCTCAAATGCTTAAGGAACAAACTTGCTTTGCTTAGGTACAATCATCATATGCTGCGGTACAGCCATACCATAATTATTTCGAGGTTGACCTGGCTAGTGCCTATATTTGGTTTCCCTTCGAAACCACATAAATATAGCTGTGTTCCATTTCAAACAAATGAGTAAGTGCTCAGAGCATTGCTGGCTTTTCTAAAGACACACTTGGGGATTACTTATATTAGTAAATAACTTGGTTTGTACATTGGTTTAGCATGTTAGCCATTTCTGAATATGATCTACAATCTGAATGGCCTCAAGTAGATTTAGTAACGACAGGTGTCCCAATTCCATCAACTCAATGTTACTTATTTTATAGATATCAAAAGCAACAGATCAAGTTTCGGAAATTAACTTCTGACTATATATTCTACACATGTTCCTTTCGCCAACAGTGAACATGCTGACATGCTGCACATACTGCACATTTCTAGAGGCATAAACTGAATGTCCGATACATGAGAAGCATAGCTTATTGATAGGAATAGCATTTTCTGAATCAACCTCATCAACATTTCAAACATTATAAAGACTGGGTGCAATGGTTCTTCATGGATAGAAAACGTTATATTTGTGTTAAGAGATAAAAGTGCATGACTGCCTGGAGACCTATGACCTGTTTGAATGAAGGCATTTGAAACACACGTATACCTATAACTGGATACTTTAATGTTAAAACGTTCTGGCACGTTTTGATAACAACTCAAATACTTCCTCCTCAATAATTTTCTTCCTAACTCCCAGTCGTAGTCTCAGAGGGTTTGAGCATCTAACACATTGAATTTGTGGAGTAATACGGTAATTTGTCTGCTCTGTTCCCCTCCTGGAGCCTCGAGCTGTGAATGGCCTAACTAGGGCCACATACTATTGTTGCATGTGTACTCCACTAGATCAGGAAATGGTGGATGTCTGTCTCCCTCCATCTTCCTATGGTCCTAATTGTGACCTATTTGTATTGATGATTTTTTCCACTATTGATTATAGCTTCATGATGTGTACCTACATGACTTGCTTCTTAATACCCACCTGTATGATGTAGTTTAGGACACATCAAATTGCTCAGAGATCTTGTGATTGTGTCTCCTACAACTTCAGTGCGATCTTGTACTTAATACCGCTGCTTCACTCATCGCCCTTCCCTTCGACAGCTTCATTGCTGATATACAGGTATTGGTATGTTGTGTAAATAGCTCTGATGATCTATGGCCGAGTATGTGCTATAAACAAACATTCATAAATTAATAAATTAGTTCCTTTGAAGTGTAGAAGGTGAATATGTTCTTTCCACACGCGTTCCCTTCATATTATGTCTGGGTATGGTTTAATCTATTTATATTGACCCATGACGGCGGGGCAAGGATGCTCCACACCATATCTGTACTCTTATTTATTACGTGTTCTATTGATATTGAATGATATTGATATTCACTAGAAGGAATTCCAATCTTTAGCGCCTCTGCTTACCACATATAAATACAGATAATAAAGCACGTCACTCCTGGCACTCCTGGCTATCAGCGCCCTTTGCCTTTCACTTATACATATAGATAACAAAGATGTGTTAATGAACAACAGGATTAACATTCAGCGCACCTTGTTTTTTCACACATTAGTGAAAAGAACCAAGCTCTTTCAAAACTTCTCAGTCCTGATATTGAGGGCCCCAATTTTGTAAATCAGTACAGAAAACCAATTTTTGCCAACCCACTCATACAGACTGAGCACGTGGTTCAGCCCCAAGGATAGACTGAGTATTGTAGAATGCCCATTGAGTCCCTCATCTGTGACAGACATGGTTTAGGCCCTACCTGGGCATGATGTGGATTAGGAGTAGCATGCAGCATTACCACATTCATGACAGGAGACTGCATATAACAGTGGGCTTTTGTTTTGTGAGCTATTGCATTCAATTGCGCTATTTTGTTCAATGAAAATGAGGAAGGCAACAACCTCCAGAATGCCTTCAGAAGTTATGATAAAGTCCAGGACTAGAAAAGTGATGTTCTGTCGATATGGAGTGAGGCTGACCTGATGGCATGCTTCAGATTCTTCTTCTAGGTCTGCATACACATCCAGGTGTACTCCCTGAGGTTAGCATACCAGATCACTCCATGTTACCAAGGGTTCAGTGCTTCAGTTCTGGGCTTTGCTTTTGTAAATTGTTTCTGGTAGTTTTGCACAACTGGCTTAAGTGACTGATGTCTACAGCTAGAAGACTAATTTAAGTAGTTCATTAAAAGCCAAGGGCAGGAGTAGTTCTTCCTTGGTGACATTGCGTCTTATGGTACAAGTAGAATATCCTATGTTAGTCACTCCTAATGGCAATAGCTCTGACCTAGTCAAAGATTAACATACACTCTACCTGGATCCTTCAAGTTGGATCAGGGATGATCCTGGTAAATGGAGTAAGAAATCTCCATTCTTCAATGATTTTCCTGCTTTATGTTTCATAAACTTTTAAATAATTCTAAAGCTAAAAATGAACTGCAGACCTGATAGTTGGTGTCCTTATGGGTAGGTAGTAATACTTAATGGGCATACTTTTGAATAGTAAAGGGATGTTCTAAAAGATCGTGCCCGAATATTTGACTTACACTCGATTTCCAAACGCTCTTCTCTACTGTGGCATACAACAGCTTGTATGGTAGCCACCTTTCTGCTGCCAAGTAAGACTGAATGTAGGGCATCTGGGAATGTTTGTGACAAAATTGCCCCAAAACCAGCACATGAAGCATCAGTTTGTGAAACAAAGGGTAGGTAAAAGACAAGATACCATAAAACAGGATTTGAGGCAAAGGCTCTCTTAGACCCCAAAAAGGTAAATCTTGTTACAGACCTCAGGATATTTTATTGAGAATTATTTTTTTCAAGAATACTTTTAGGGGGCCTGCTCTGTCAGAAAAAGTAAGTTAGGACATTCTGGTTGTATCCCACAGAGCCTAAGAAGAACATTACTTCTATTTCAGACGTTCATATAGGAAATTGAGTTAGAGTTTCTAATGTTTCCATTTGTGCCTGATTTGTTCCGCTCTCAGTGCTCAATCTACGTAATAAACTGAGCTAAAACACATTTGGCATAGTTAGCTATAAGACTGGATTGTTCTGAACTGCGTTAGGCCAGCCTAAATAGGATAGAGATAGTCTCCCTATAAGTACATGAAGACATAGGCCCCCATTACAACCGTGGCGGTTGGTGATAAAGTGGCGGTAATACCGCCAACAAGCTGGTGGTAATTACCGCCGAGTTATGACCACAGCAGAAACAGCTCAGACAGACATCCACTTTAACACACCAACCGCCAGGGCGGAAACAACAGGCACCATGGCGGTAACCGCCTACAGCCAGGTGGAAAACAATGTTCTTCCCAGTGAATTAAGACATGCCAATCTGCCACGTTTTCTGGGGCGGTGCCAACGAAATCAAAAGCCTGGCGGAAACACTGCACAGAAGGGAAATGACTCACCTGTGGAAACTCAGGGAAGAACCACTACGAACACCAATGACGGCAAAGACAACCACGGTGAGTACATGTGCCTAGCACACAGGGGAGGAAAAAGAGAGTGATGCACACATGCAACACCCCCACCCCCAACACCATGCACACAAGAAGATGCAGTAACATAACATATTGACCTCGTACCCTTCAGGAGTAATGCAAGGACAACACCAATAGATTAAAGTGAGTGTAATAAGATAAATATAGTAGGAATACGTGCATCCAAATCAAAATGTATATACATATTTACAAACCAAGGGACACTGCCCCGTCCTCAATGTTCGTGGGCCACAGGGCCACATCACAAAGTCCAAGGCCCCACCTCACTCCTACAACAACACAGAGAGAACACTGCAGGGGCATCAGGTTGAAAATAGCCAGGCACCTAAGGGGGACGGGGAACGGGGGCACCTCAGCCGGAATACGGTACAATGCCACTGGGCCTGGAGGGGGTAAAATGAACATTACTCTGTCCTGGGGAGTGCAAGGCCACAGGCTTTCAAGTGGGTGACTTGCCCTCTGGCTCTGGAAGGGGCAACATGCCCTGTGCTTGATCGTGGGGAGTGCAAGGCCACAGTCTCTCGAGTGGGTGACTTGCCCACTGGCTCTGGAAGGGCAACATTCCCTGTACTTGGTCCTGGGGAGTGCAAGGCCACAGTGTCTCGAGTGGGCGACTTGCCACTGGCTCTGGAGGGGGCAACATGCCCATTGCTCTCTCCTGGGGAGTGCAAGGCCACAGTCTTTCAAGTGGATGGCTTCTCCACTGGTTCTGGAGGGGGCATCGTCCCCAGTGAGCTTCATCCTGGGGAGGATGGGGTGAGCGGATGTCTTCTCCACTGGTTCTGGAAGGGGCATAATGCCCAGTGAGCTTCATCCAGGGAAGGATGGGGTGAGTGGATGTCTTCTCCACTGTTTCTGGAAAGGGCATCGTGCCCAGTGATGCAGATCTTGGGGAGTGCAAGGTCACAGTCTTTCAGCTGAATGTCATACCCACAGGATTTGCAAGGGCGAGGGGCACAATAGCCCATGGACGCAGGACTACACACTGTCCGCCGGCAGTGATGGCTGTTCAGTGGTGGTGGTGCTGCTGCTGGTGGTGGTGGGGGGAGGCTCAAGCCCATCCCCTGCAGCCTCGGACAGCTGCCCACTGGGGCTGCTGGTGGTGGTGCTGGTGGCGGTGCTGCTGGTGGTGGTGGGGGGAGGCTCCAGCCCATCCCCTGCAGCCTCGGACGGCTGCCCACTGGGCCTGCTGCTGCTGGTGGTGGTGCTGGTGGCGGAGCTGGTGGTGGTGGTGGAGCTGGCTCCTTCCCCTTCCTTCCTGCAACTGGGGCTGGCTCCTTGCCCTTCCTTCCTGCAACTGGGGCTGGCTCCTTGCCCTTTCTTCCTGCAGCTGGGGCTGGCTCCTTGCCCTTCCTTCCTGCAGCTGGGGCTGGCTCCTTGCCCTTCTTTCCTGCAGCTGGGACTGACTCCTTGCCTATCCTTGAAACACTTGTGGCAGGCACCCTTTCCGTCTGGCTGGCTGGTGGCCGGGACCCTTTCTCACCCAGAGTTGCTAAGGACACTTCTGTGCCCGTGAAGTGGGTGGCCGAGGTGCTTGCCTGGGTTTTGACTACCCTGGCCTGGCATGAGGGACAGGGGTGGGAGGGGTAGGGAAGAGGTCAATGGTGGAGAGGAAAAGCTTCTTAGGAACATTGGGGAGGGAAGAGGGAGATGGTTTGGGAGTGGAGGAAGAGGGAGTGTTGTAGGAGATGTCAGTCTGCTGTGTTTGGGTGCAGGTGCATGGGCTGGATGCTGTTGTGAGGTGGATGGCTGGTGGTTGTCTGAGTGCTTGCGTTTGTGTACTATGGTAGGATGGGGCACAGACACAGTGGGAGAGGACACAGGGGACGTGTGCATGGATGTGGGGGTGGTTACTGCCAGTGAGGGGTGTGTACTGATAGGTGTGCTGGTGATGGTGGTAATGGATGAGGATGTAGTGCATGCAGGTGTGAGTGGAGACACTACTGGGAGGGAGGTGGACGATGAGGAGGAGGGGGCCACAGTGGAGGCAGTGGATGTTGGTATGTCTACATCTGGATGGTGTTTGTGTGAGTGCCTGTGGGATGAAGTGTGGTGCTTGTGTATGCCATGTTCACTCTTGTGTGTTGTCCTGGGTGCCTGCTCGCCTGTCTGTGTGCTTGGGATAGGTTGTGGTTGAGGGGAATGGGATTGGGTAGAGGAAGTTGGAGGGGGCAGGGTGGAAACAGGGACAATGGCTGCCATCAGGGAGGAGGTCAGAGCAGGGATTGATCTCTGTTGGGGCGCCAAGCCAGTGTGAATGCCATCCAGAAATGCATTGGTCTGTTGCATTTGGGCTGCCAGCCCCTGGATGGCATTCACAATGGTTGGCTGCCCAACAGAGATGGATCACAGGAGGTCAATAGCCTCCTCACTCAGGGCAGCAGGGCTAACTGGGGCAGGGCCTGAGGTGCCTTTGGCGTAGGAGAGGCCCACCCCCCTGGGTGAGCGGGCATGGGAAACTTGCTCAGGGGCTGCTGGGAGGGTGGTGCTGGTACAGGGGGTGGCAGCTGTACCTGTAGCTGGGGTGGGCACAGAGGTGTCTGCTACCACCAGTAAGCTTCCATCGGAGGAGCTCTCATGTCCGAACTGTCACCTCCAGTCTCTGCCGTGGTGTTTCCTTCGCCCTCCGTCCCACTGGTGCCCTCACCATCGGTGGATTCGGCCTCCTGGTTCCTGTGGGATGCAGCTCCCTCTGTCGCCGGTGCCTCTGCTCCTCTGCCAGATTATGCTAATGCACATAAGAACAGGGTGACAAAACAAAAAGGGAGGGAAGAGAAAAAGGATACACTTGGTCAAAGGCAGCACCAACACCACCGTTGGCGTACACAACACACTCACACACAGGGAACAGCCCTACGCACTAGGCAATGCACTACCAGTCACAATGCTAGTCATCAGCCCATGGATAGGGACACCTAACGCCAATTGCAGCATACCTGAGACCCACAGACCCCTGCCCAGTAGTGGATGCCTACCAGCTTGTTGGAGGACCTTCACATCAGAACCCTGCTGAACATGGGACGTACTCTGCAATGTCAGGCCTGGCCTAGGGGCACCCACAAGGCCCCCACCCCCCACCCGGCTACCACCCCACCAGGCATAAGTTGTAATGAAGGGCACTGTACTCACCCCCTTGTTGCTGCTGTGATGCCCCCAAGCGCCCATCTAGCTCCGGATAGGCCACCGCCAGTATGTGGGTCATCAGGGGGGTCGGCATTTGACGGGCACCCCTTCCTCGTTGGGAGGCCATTCCCAGCTGTGCCTCCGCCGTCTTCCATGTCCAGCGTCTCAGGTCCTCCCACGATTCCGACAGTGGGTGCTCCACCTGCCGTAGACCCCCAGGGTCTGCACGTCCTTGGCAATGGCATGCCATACACCCTTCTTTTGATGAGCGCTGACCTGCAGGGAAACACACACAGGGAAAGGTATTAGTCTGACCGTCCTGCCTGTTACACTTAAGGCCCACCATGCCCCTTCCCATCCCCATTAGCACAGACATGGCCCAGCCTACATGCTGCCCAGGGCCCATCCACCAAACCCCCTACACGAAGCCTTCACACACAGCACTCCATGCATTCATGCCCCATGCATCGTACTCACAGTGTACTCACCTGTTGGTCTGAAGGCCTATACAGCAGTTGGTACTGGGTAGGACCCCATCCACCAGTCGTTCCAACTCCACCCAGGTAAAGGCAGGGGCCCTTTCCCCAGCCACCCGAGCCATGGTCGGTTCCAGACACAGGTCACAGCAGCACATGCAGTATAGGTCCTCTCCTGTTGAAGGTCAGGTAGTAAGTGAGAGAACAGATAGAAAATGGCGGTCACGTCCGCGACGGTGCGTACCGTCACCACCAGCGTACATCACCATTGGCCACTGTTCCCTATAGGGCCCAATAATAACCAATGAGGAGTTGCACTGCGGTTCTCGACCGCCTCCCGCAACGGCACACAGCGTCAGAGTAATTACCTCACTTCCACCTTTCCCTCCATAATGGACAGGCGGACGCCATTTCACAGGGGTGCAGGCCATGGATTCTAACTGCGTCACAGTACACAAATTCACATTTTGGACCTATCACAACAAAATAATGTAACAATGGTTACAATGTACTGATAATGACCAGCTGCTCACTCATTTGCCACATAGATTGCAACTGCTGTGGATGGATAGGAAATGGAGACATCCCCCAGTGTACAGACCCCTGGTGGACTTGGGCAACAATGGAGGAGAGGCGCATTATCCTCACCTATAGATTTGACAGGTCCACAATCACGGAGCTGTGTGCCCAATTAGAGCCTGAGCTAATATCTGCTATCCGTCACCCCACCAGGATCCCCCCTCTAGTACAAGTCCTATCTGTGATTCATTTCCTGGCAACTGCTTCTTTCCAAGTGACAGTGGGCTTGGCAGCAGGAATGTCACAGCCAATGTTCTCAATAGTGCTGACCAGAGTGTTGGCTGCCCCGATTAAACACATGTGCAGCTACATCGTTTTCCCCCAGGTGGAGGATTTGGCCACAGTGAAAGCTGACTTCTATGCAATGGGACATACCCCCAACATCATTGGGGCAATTGATGGAACACATATTGCATGTGTGTGTCCCGGCAGAATGAACAGGTGTTCAGCAATTGAAAGAGTTTTCACTCCATTAATGTCCAGATGGTGTGTCTGGCGGACCAGTACATCTCTCAAGTCAATGCAAAGTATCCTGGGTCGGTGCATGATGCCTTTATCTTGAGTAACAGCAGCATCCCAAATCTGATGGCCCGACTCCAGAGGCACAGGGTGTGGCTAATAGGTGAGCCCTGGTTTGTTGGTGTATGGGTATGTTCGTGTGTGGCAAACAGATGTCCCTCAATATTTGCAGGTGACTCTGGTTACCCCAACCTCTCATGGCTACTGACCCCTGTGAGGAATCCCAGGACAAGGGCAGAGGAACGTTACAAGGACGCGTATAGGCGAACAAGAAGGACAATAGAAAGGACCTTCGGCCTCCTGAAGGCCAGGTTTCGTTGCCTCCATCTAACTGGTGGATCTCCGTGCTACTCACCCAAGAAGGTCTGCCAGATCATCGTGGCATGCTGTATGTTGCACAACCTTGCTTGGACAGCCATGTGCCTTTTCTGCAGGAGGAGGAGGCTGGAGATGGCCGTGTGGCAGCAGTGGACCCTGTGGACAGTGAAGATGAAGAGGCAGAGGATGAGGACAACAGAAGTGCAGTCATTCGTCAATACTTTCAATGACACACAGGTAAGACAGTGTTATTTCACATTTCATTTACAGTTTGATGTGTGACATTGTCATTGGCAGGCTGTGAATTCCTACTTCTATGCCCACTCACTGTACCCTTTGGCATCTCTTTTTGCAGATGTTGGTGCCCCACTATTGCTCCTGGTGTGTGCAGTGTAGCCAACTACAGGTCTTTCCTATGTAAACATTACTGTACAGTTGAATTGCAATGTTTGAACCTTGTTAAACTAATACATTTTGAAATCATTTGACATACACCAAACTTGTATTTTATCAAAGTGTGTTTATTGCAGTGCTCTGAAGAAGAGGGAGTGGTGCAATGGGCTGGGGTGATGATGGAGAAAAATCCAGGTTAGGGTCCAGTCTATTTGTAGCACAGGTGCAGTGTCCAAGGGGGCATAGGAAGGGGAGCAATGGCAGTTCAAGGTGGACAGAGTGACTGAGTGGGACACAAGGGTGACAATCAGGAGAGTCTTATTTCCTGGCGGGGGTCTTGGCTTCTGCATGGATCACAGGGAACGTTTGCGGATGGTTCTCCTTCTGCAGGGGGAGGGGTGTTGGTGGCCTGTTGGTTCTGTGGCAGGGCCTCCTGTCCACTAGCGGCAGCAGACGTGGAGTACTATTCAGTAGTCAGATTAGTGTCAGGGGCCCGGTGCTGTGCCACTGCCTCCATCATACTGTTGGCCATATCTGCCAGCACCCCTGCAATGGAGACCAGAGTGGTGTTAATGGACTTCAAGTCCTCTGTGATCCCCAGGTACTGTCCTTCCTGTAGCCGCATGTTCTCCTGCATCTTGTCCAGAATCTGGCTCAGCGTATCCTGGGAATGTTGGTATGCTCCCAGGATCACGGTGAGTGCCTCCTGGAGAGTCAGTTCCCCGGGCCTGTCCTCCCTCTGTCGCACAGCAGTCCTCCCAGCTTCCCTGTTGTCCTGTGCCTCTGTCCCCTGAACTGTGTGCCCCCTGCCACTGACCCAAGGACCCTGATTGTCCTGAGTTTGTGGTGTGCCCTGGTGTCCCTGCAGTGATGGACACACAGCTGATTGACGTGTCCTGGGGACAGAGGTATGTGCCCTTTGGGTGGGTGCTGTGCTGGTGTTTCCTGAGTGGGGAGGCTCTGTGGTGGTGTGAGAGTGTGCCTGGGTAACCGACTGTACGGATGTCCTTGATGGGCCAGGTTGGTCATCCAGATCCAGGCGACCAGAGCTGCTGCTTGGACTTGGCACTTTCATTTTACCTTTACCCTCCTGGTTTCTGAACCCATTTCTGTTGGCTTCAAGTAATCTGTACACTTTGCCACCGCTAACCAGTGCTAACTTTCTTGTGCTCTCTCCTTGAAACACAGTAAAATTTACTTCCACCCAATAAGCAAATGTAATTTACTCTGAATTCTCTAGTGAAAAAGTTTACAATATACAAGAACATGCTACTAATATGCCTGCAGCACACATCCTGCCACCCACCGAATTCGCCCCTTAATACATTCCCCATGCCTGCCACTGCAGCCTGTTTGCAGTTTAAAACTACCAATTTGACGTGGCATTGTAACCCCCTTTCCAAGCCTAAACCTCTCTTTTTATTACATATGTCACCCAGGAGGTGCCACTGAAACCAAGCTATACCTGGATGATGAGCCCTAGCTATGGCAAAACCGTTCTTAGATTGCATATGTTCTGGTTCAGGGATGACCTGGCCTGGCAGTTGGAGCTGAACTGTTCCCATTGAGCAGGTTCAAGACTGATTTGCATGTGGCTTGGTACAATGTGATGTGGTATGGTGTGCAAAATAACTGTGACATGGGATGCACCCCGAGTAATTACCAGTGGCTGAGATTAATTATTCCATTCATCACTTTTTTGTATACTTTAGTGTGTTGATCTATGTGGTCCTGTGCACACTCTGTCACTGGAACCAAGCTATACCTTGGTGATGAACCCTAACTAGGGCAAACCTATTCCTTGGTTGCTTATGTTCTGATTCCTGTGAGGACCTGGCCTGGCATTTCAGGTTGGACTTTTCCCATTGAGCAGGGTCAAGACAGATTTGCATGTGGATGGGCCCAATCTGAAGTGTCTTGGTGTGCAAAAAAACAATACTTGGTGTAATTACCAGCAGCTGATGTTAATTCAAGTATTCAATCTATCACTTTTTAAGGAAGCTTAGAGTGTCACCCTAAGTTGCACAGGGATGTCCAGCCATGGGTCCTGTGCACAGTGTGTCACTGGAACCAAGTTATACCTGGTAGATGAACCCTAACTATGGTGAAACCATTCCTAGGTTGCTTGGGTTCTGGTTCAGGGAGGACTTGGCCTGACAGTTTGGTCTGGACTGCTCCCAATGGAGCAGAGTCATGATTGATTTGTATGTGGCTGGGTCCAAACTGAAGTGGTGTGGTGTGAAAAATAACAATGGACTGGGATGCGGCCCAACCGATTACCAGTGGCTGAGATTAATCCAAGATTTAATTCCATCACTTTTCTGTATACTTTAATGTGCTGCTCTACATGGGATGGGTATGCCCAGACTTGGGTCCCATGCACACTGTGTCACTGGAACCAAGCTATACCTGGGTGAAGAGCCCTAACTAGGGTGAAACTAGTTCTAGGTTGCTTGTGTTCTGGTTCAGAGAGGACCTGGCCTTGTAGTTTGGGCTGAACTGTTCCCATTGGACCAGGGTCAAGACTGGTTTGCATGTTACTGAGTCCAAACTGTGGTGGCATCGTTTACAAAATAATGATGGACTGTAATGTGGCCTTGAGTACTTACCAGTGGATAACACTAATTTAAGCATTCCATCCATAAAGTTTTTGCATACTTTACTTTTAGAAAGTTGGCATATTCTGGTCCTATCCATTTGGTTCCTGCAGCCTGTTTGTGGGTCACATGACTAGCTGTTCTTGGCATTGGACTTTGTGTAGTCCTCCCAGACAGTATCACATTAGAGGATGTGTGTGGTGGCAGGATGGGCCATCCAGGCTTCGATGGGGGGTGGGGCGTCACTAACCGCACTTGCTCTTCAAAGGCAGTGACCCAGCTCACACACAAAGGACTTCACACTAGCATATTGTGCTGCTAGACAGATTGAGACCACGGCAGGGAGGCAAGACAATCCAGACACATCTGTAGGGGGAAAACTCCAGATGTTTCTTCCACTGTTGCTTAAGTAGGGTTTCACCTCTCTCAATCAACAACCCAACTTATCATAGTACTAAATTGTGAAATCTAGGTAGCCTGAATGAAATAAATACAGAACCAGACAGAATTATCAGGATAGGGTTCCAAGACAATAGGTCATGACATTTCACTAGTTCTTTCAGTCCCAGAACATAAGATACCAAAGAGAGCTTTCTTTTTCTTCATTGGTGCACTCCTCTAGGAACATGTCCAAAATGTTATTTTGTCTTTAGGTACCAACTGCTAATTTTGATAGAGCCATAGCTAGATGTTTTTCCAAATTTGTGTTGACAAAATGTTTTGCATGGAGCCCAAACATGCTGTTCTAATCAGAAGGTTATTGAGAAGACTCACTGATAATGCTTGCTAAATATTTAGGACAGTTGATGTCTTTTCTTTGCTGAATCTAAATGTATGCTATTTCTATTGGGCAGTTATTCTTTTTATTGATTTGTACTTAACTCTAGAATGTGTAATGATCCATGTTTTGATTAAATTGAGATTCTTTAGAAGGTTTCTGTCAACCAGTGTTGTTTTTGAATTTTTATCATTTGATTTTGAGACTAAGTTACGTGATATTAGCATTGTTCATATAGGTAAATAAACATTCTAACTTTTACCTAAGGGTGTGGTTATTCATGACTAAGAGGTCATGGTGCGTAGAAATTATTGACTCCTAAGGTTATTGATGTTATTGATTGATATTGGTATTGATTGTTATTGAAACTGAGTCTTATGGTGAGAACTACTCTAAGCGCAGTCAAAAGTTCCATCGAACCACTAACGCGTCCCCTTTTAAATTAATGAGAAGAAATTAATGATAAGGTCAAACGTTCTAACACTGGTTGCTTGCAGCTGTACTCTTGATTTTTTGCAAGGGAGCACACCCAGAATGGGGAAATAGGATCGCTCTTTAAATCATCAAAGAGCCATACTGGAAGCTCCAGGCTACATGTAAATTGCTCTTGACTGCACCAGTGACCTGTTTGTTTTCACTGATACATACATGCCAACACTTTAGGAGAAAAAAGTGGGAGATTTCTAGAAAACAAATGGGAGAATGTAATTCCCCACGTTTACTGCTATTGGGTCATAAATCAGGTTACTGTTATGTATGTGATTTGCAAGTTTTCTACTGCAGAATCGGAAATTAGATACGCAAATGCAATTTGTTTTCCTTACCTGTCAGGAGCAAGGAGAAGGTGCTATTGCAGGCAGAGGGAACGTGATGCAAGTGCTATACACTGGCCTGCAGGAGCAGGTTACTGACAGTGCACATTGTGAGTTGCATAAGACCAGGCCTTGTCAGCTGAAGCCTGTAGAGTAATTGGGTTTTTACATTCAGGAATTGTGGGGGGGGGGGGACTAGCCTTGAAATCGGTAGTCTACAACCTGAATTTGGAGGGTTGTCATGTATGCTGCTATTGCAATACAGCTTAAATGTTAAAGGCATCTAGACCGTTGATTTCAGCAAATTAATTTTGATGGAATGGATAGTGGTGATGCTTTTTCCATCAAAATCTTTAGATAGTCCTCGGCAGGTGAGGACCTACAAAATTCTAAAATCTTTTAAGTCTTGTAACCATTCCTTCCATTTTGACACAAACTTGCTGCTGGTAGTTATCATGAATGGTTCAGGTGCTTCAATATTTGGTAGTGAGCCTTTCTTTATTTTGCTTTCAGTCGATATGATGACCAAATTGTAGCATAGCAAGCGTTACTCTTTTTAATTTGTTTATTTACTTTTTATTTGTGTTTTTTTAAGCAATGCATACAATGTTTGGTGCCTAACGTTAATATGGCGGCTTCAATATAGTGTCAAACATTTCTCACATGATCCTGACATGGTGCTGGCTATGGAGAGTCATCACAGTTAAACATTAAAATGACAGTACTGGCCAGGGCAGTCCTCCCAATTTACATTGGATATGGCTGGACTAGTTAAAAGAACTCTTGTCTCTGGGTGATGAGGCAAAGTTCTCCTGGGGGATGGCTCCCTTGTACTGCCATTTCAGTGATACTGCTGAGAGAGCGTAGTTTAAATATTACATATGCTAAACGTGAAATGCTTATATTAATGATCAATAATGCTGTATAGAAAACGACAATAATTAGAGTAATGCTTAAATATGCACTATAACGTGTGGTCACAATTATATACTTGAAGTTAACAATGATAAATAAAACTGTTCATGCTATGGTTTATATTAACATCTATATTAATGCATTGTATAGAAAATCTCCTAGGCCTTAAGTTAGCGTAAGTTGAAGATTTAGCTGTGTAGCTCTCATATTAAAAGCATATTTTCTGTTTTTCAGTGTGCTGACTCGCAAAGGGCCATGACCCTGCATTTGTTCTTTTCCTTGTTTTATGTATCTAATTCCATCCTGTTCCCATCCGCATGCTAGCTGCCTTAGTATAGGTTTTATACAGATTTTGAAACAAAAGTATACAAAAGAATGTACAAGGACAATTGACCATGGATAAGTGAACTCATGACCCAAGGAACGTGCCAAGATAGTGATGAAACCCCCCGGATGTGCAACCTACGAAGACGTCAATTATGAAGACCAATCAAAGTGTTATAAATTATCGTGGGGTGACAATTTGGATTACCTAATGTATAATTTGATAGGTTAAAGATAGCGGGGTATAGTGAATATCCAATAGAATTTTGGGGGAAGGTATTACGAAAAAGGGATAAAAACTCATGTCACAAAGGGACGGGAAAACTAGATAGGGAATGCTATCGATTTCATCCAGAAACTCTGTCACTCTGTTTGGTGATTAGAGACTTAATAAAATTATCCTCACCCATAGACTGCCCTTTTCACTTCTTCTCCTTATGAGGGAAGTGTCCCCTGCCCTTAGACAAAGCTAGACTGAAGGCGATCTGACTGATGTCCTGAAGACGAAGACTGATCCTGGGTGCTGACCTATTCCTGGAGGGTAATTATGACAATGCGAATTGTAATTTGTCTGTTTGCTTTTCCTTTCTAGGTACCAACTGCTGTATTTTGAATAGAGGCCATAGCTAGATGTTTTCCAAATTTGTGTTCGAAAATGTTTTGCATGAAGCCCAAACATGCTGATGCTAATTAGGGGATAGGTTAGGAGTTCACTCTAACTGACGCATTAGGCTAATGACTGACGTTACACTATGGTGAACTAAGACTTAGGTGATATTCTTCTATTCTGACCTACGTTCACGCTGTGCTATATACTTATGTTTGTGATTCTTGCATTGATGAAATCTTATCACAGTTGCCATATTGTGACTATACTCTTATGCTTCATGGTTTTGAGATTGACTCTGCTGCTTGTAGATTGTAAACAATAGGGAATAAAATTCATAAAACTCTATCAAAGGGTGTGGTTATTCATGGCTGAAAGGTCATGGTTGCGTCGACAGTTTGATCAATGTCTTTATCCAAAGTAAAGTGTATTGTTTTGATAAATGTTGGTGACATTATTGATATATTGCTTGACATATTGATCAGTTATCTCGTCCTACGGTGTCTCACCACTGGGTCAAAAGATTCATTGGCCTAAAACGAGTCCTAATGTGTATATAAATGCCATAGAAGGACGTGTTAACATTTCTGGTAGCAGAACAACGGTTTGGCCCTTGGGGGCCCTAGGACTGAGAATTATTGTTTAATCTGTTTTTTTTTTGTGATAATGCAAATTGGAGGTAGGATGGGTTTCTAAGTTCACCATGACTTTCCCGGGATCTCGGAGCCTGCCTAAGTGAGTTGGGAATGTTCTCGGCACCGTAATGTATGTGGTTTAGGGTTTTGCGCTTGCTTAGCTTATGCCTTTTTGCAGGTGATTGTGAAATGTTTGTGCATTTAGACCTAGTAAATGTTGTTTTAGGAGGAGTGGGCGTACTCCGCAGTATGAGAGTAGGGAAGTCGGCGTACTTCATGTGAGTGTGGCGCTTAATGCTCAAAATTATCCACGTGGTTGGTTGTTATGTACGGACCTGTTGAGGTCTAAGACTCCGGAGTATGTAGACAAGTGTGGGAGACACTTGAGTTTTTGTTGTAATCTGTGCGGTTTAATAGGTCAATCGGGCGTGGTTGACAAGTCAGGTTTGAGTTAAAACGTATGTGTGAAACCTTCGATGGAGATTTGGCAAGTTTTAAAGTGCACTAGGACGAGCCATTGACAAGTCGAGAGTAGAATTTGCGGGTCGAATCCTACTTGCATATGCGGGAACTGATAAGGAGAGAGTAGCGTCCGAGGCTTCAAGTGAAATCTCTGTAAGGTTCTGAAGCGAATGTATTACCCTTCCTGTAGTAAACCAGCAGATTTGTGTTGTCATTTAAAGTGCTCGCAATAATTGCGTTAGTTTGTGTGGGTTCAGTGAGGAGCGGACGAGCCGCAAGACTTTGTCAGCTACAGTGTGTGTGAGTGTGAAGTCAGTGGTGCCGCGCTGAGATAGGCCAGTTGTCGAGAGGGGTCGCGCACGGATTGGCTGCCGTCCGTGAGAGGCAATAGGTTGAGAAAGGTGGGTGAAGAGTGTCCTGGGAACTAAGTCACTTCTGATTAAATACAAAACTAAGAGAGAATCGCAAAAATGAATTTTGTTAAAGCATTCAAGAGCGCTCTGAAAGGAGACGTATATATTGTAGCAACTGATGGGGAGCCTACACCACCCGAGGGTACTCCAGCTTATATAGTCATGGAAGAGAAAGGTGTTGCACCTTGTTTGTGGATGAAACAATGGTGCAAACTAACAGAGAAAGCGGGATGTCTAGCGTTCCCAGAACATGGGACATTCAATCCAAAGGTACTGGAGAATTTGAGGTGGATGGTAAGTACACAGAAACCACCTCCGAGACCAGCTCAGTACGAGGCATTAGCGATTTGGGACTTGATGGCTCTTAAACATAGGCAAGAAAGGTTTCAGAGGAGATTGAGAAGGGCAGAAAAATTTTATGCAGAGGCTAGGTGGGAGAACGAGAACAAAATGTGGAGACGAGGGATTGTAGACGGATTAAAATTGTTCCCGGCAATAGCACAGGGAGAAGAGATACAGGGAAAGAAAGCCTCCCGTAAAACAGATAAAGATTCGAACAAATCTAAAGAGAATAAAAGATCTTGGGAGGAAGAAGATGATTCAGACGATGAGGAATTTATGGGCAGGTTATTACATGATCGACCACCACCTTATGCAGTAAGCGATAGTGCTCCAAGTACTAGCATGGATCCTGGGAACCAGACGCAGGAAAAGGGAGTTACTGATACGGTACAGACTAGTGATACTGCTTCGATACAGAATGGTGTCAGTGTACCCACTGCACCAGACATACCGATACAGTTGCAACCTCCACCGCAGATACAGAGAATCTACCCAGACGTTCCAGTACTTGAGACTACTAAAAATCTGATAGTACCGCCAGACCCGATATACACGAAACCAAAGTTAATACAGATTGAGTCAACTCTGAAATTACTATCTCAACCACAACCACAACTGATACCAGGGTACAACCCGGTAGCTGGTCCACCATTAGTACCCGTTCCAGGTACATTGGAACAGACCTATGGAGTTACTGCTCCACGGAGCCTGGGACCGGGTCAGACACCTGCTGCCATATCGTTACCAATTACTGTTGGTCCACCGGTGCCGTTGTATGCTCAGGGTAAAACTGGCGTATGTGATGAGGGAGTGATGACTCAAGACGTGGTAAGAGGAGGGTCGATGGGAACTCCCCAGATTATGGATCCAGGAGAGCAAACAGTTGAACAGCCGATGCCCTTAATGGACCTTAGTCCAGTGGGAGCACCCCTCGAAGCAATGAGTCAAGCATGGTTAGGAGTTTTAACTCCACAGACAATGAGTAAGAACACCTCGCATTCCCCAATGATGCATGCAGGGAACATTTTGTTGCAGGGTTTTACAGTCCAACAGCTAAATGAATGGCCAGAAAAGACTTATACTTCACAAAAGACTGCAGTGGTTACAGTCGAACCAGAAAAAGAAAAACAAGATGAATACCTGAACTTTGTAAGACTAGGGGCAGAAGCTGCTGAGTTAGTGGAAAGTACAATGGGAGTAAACAGGTTGGAGTCATACACAGAAGCAGAACTGAGATACCTATGCCCTAAAATTACCAAAGAAGTAGGCAAGGTGCATCAGAGATTGGCGAACTTGGTAGATAAATACAATATTGATATCGGAAATACTAAACATTTGAAAAGAAGTTACAGATTAGACTTTGACTCAAAAGATTTTGAACACATGAGATCTGCAGGAATGAAAGCACATTTGAGAGAATTGTTGCAAAGTGCGCAAATTTGGGGTGCACTGGAAAAATGGGAAAGCAGGTGGGCAAAGAAAAGAGATAAGGGAAAGAGTAACAGTCCAGGGTCTGATCAAGCTAAGGCTTCACCTGCTTTGGAATCAGTAAATATATTACCTATGAGAGAGACAGCTGGTGGTGTCCTAGTTCATGTGCCACGGACCAGAGGAGACATTCTATCCTTTACTAACGATTATCCCAGATTGAGAGAGAAACCGATCGAGTGGTATCAGCAAACAGATAGGTTTGCGAAACTTGCGAAATGTCTCTGGGAAGACTTGAATACCTTGTTTGAGATCATTGTTCCGCCTGATTTGTGGCTCGAATGCAAGAGAGGGGTAGATTGGCCGACGAAGGAGCCGGCAAGAGATAAGGTGACCGGGGCACCTTTTGAAGAGGTAATGAAGTATTATCATAAGGTGATTGAGTTTTTAAAACAAAAGGTGTCGCTGAAAGTAACTGATTGGCAGAAAATCGACCGAACCTCTCAAGAGGTTAAAGAATCAATACATGCTTACTATGAAAGACTGCTAAAGGCATTTAAACACTATAGTGGTACTGAGACAATTGAACCGAAGGATATGAATCATCTTGTATTTAGATTCGTCGAAGGACTGAGACCAGAGATTAGCCAGATGATTAAGAATTATTTGATTTGTTGGCAAGCAAAGCCGATTGATGAGGTGTTACAGTATGCAAAATACTGTAGTGATGAGATTGAACTGAAACAAAAGAAGCTGAAAGAAAAGGTGATGGTGATGCAGATAAGGGCTGCACAGGCAGGAATACAAGGAAATGGAGTTCAACAAATGATACAGCAGCAACCGCAAATAAACGGTGTGTTTCAGACCCAACCGAGGGGTCGAGGGTTTGTGAACCGCGGTTCAGACTTGAATACGGTTGTAATTCAAAATGATGTGCAAGGGGCGAAAAAGATGTCACCATGTCACGCGTGCGGGGGCGTGGGGCATTGGAAACGGGAGTGCCCGAATATGGTGCAAGATGGTGCTGTTCAGCAGAGTGCTAATGTCGGTTCATTACAAAATGTACGGGCCCGAAAATGAGACATCAAAACCCGAATTTTCAGAACAATCCGATACAAATGCAAGGGGTACAGCCCATGCAGCAAATACAAATGCTGCGTTTTCAGTCAGTACAAATGCAACCAGTACAGCAGCAGATTCCTATGGTGCCTAGACAGCAAATGCAATTACCAATGGCTCCGATGGGACAGCAACAGGTGATGCTTCCTCAGCAGGTCACAGGCCAGGTAACAAATCAAAATAATACTGTACAACAGTTCCCATTACGAGGCGACAATGGCATGAATGAGGAATGGTCAGATGATAGCTCAGATAGTGAGGAGTGCAGGCTTGCAGCGTCCTTAGAGGTGGATCAGAGAGGCCCATATGTGGAAGGAAAGGTGATGGGTTACAAGGTTTTATTTGTGGTCGACACAGGAGCCACACGCTCCACAGTTAGAAGTGTGGAAGTTCCAAGATTGCCTCTTTCAGGGCGTACCATAAGAATGGTTGGAGTAGCAAATCAGTATCTGACTAACCCAATTACAGATCCAGTGCAGGTTGAGATTGGCAACTTCCAGGGGCTACATAGGTTTGTAGTCTGTGACTCGAGTCCAGTATCCCTACTGGGAAGAGACTTACTGTGTAAGACAAAATGTTCAATTATCTTTTCCAATGACGGAATTGAAGTGCAGACAAATAGTGACGATGAAGGAGATGAAGGTCAGTTTTTAGGGGAAGAAGCGGGAACAAATGAAGATTACCCTTTGATTACTCAATTCCTGATGCATACTTTGGTTGATTTACCTGTCGAATTACAGGGAACAGTAACAGAGAAAGTATGGGATCTGACTGGGAAAGAAGTAGGATTAATAAAAGGAGTGGAACCAGTTAAAGTCTAGATAAAGCCAAATGCGGTATTCCCTCAAGTGCCACAGTACCACATGACCCAAGACGTTCTCATCGAAGTATCACAAATAATTGCAGATTTTCTCAGACAAGGGGTTCTGAAAGAAGTTTTGAGCAGTCCATGTAACTCTCCCATAATGGGTTTAAAGAAGCCCTGCGGGAAGGTTTGAATTGTGCAGGATTTTAGAAAAATAAACGAAATTGTGATAAAATGTTGCCCTGTGGTACCCAACCCAGCAGTAATAATGTTCCAGGTCCCCTGCGATGCTGAATGGTTTACTGTGATAGACCTATCACAAGCCTTCTTTTCGATACCACTTCATGAGGACAGCCAATTTTTGTTCAGTTTCAAATTCCTGGATAAGGTGTACAGTTGGTGCAAAATTCCTCAAGGGTTCTCTGAGTCACCGCCCATCTTCAATCAGATATTGAAGAAGGATTTGGAGCCACTGGTGCTTCCTTTTAATTCAACTCTTGTACAGTACATTGACGACTTGCTAATTGCGTCCAAAACTAGAGACAGTTGTAAATACGATACCATTGCATTACTGAACCATCTGGGAAAAAATGGACATAAGGTGTCGCCCAGAAAACTACAATACTGTCAGAAGGAGGTAAAATACTTAGGGCATTTGATTGAAAGAGGTTCCAGGAGAATATCAGAGGAAAGAATAACAGCTATCTTACAAATGAACCCCCCAACAACAAAAAGGGATGTCAGGATGTTTTTGGGAATGGTGGGCTACAGTCGTCAGTGGATACCCAACTTCTCAATCATTTCAAAACCATTGATAAAGCTGTCAGGCAAAGAAATCAAGGATGAGCCATATACTATAACACTATCTAAGGAAGAGCTTGAGTCATTTATGGAATTAAGAGAATGCATGTGCAGGGCACCAGCATTGGGAATGCCTGACTATGAGAAACCTTTTCTGTTGTTTTGTCATGAACGTGATGCTTGTTCTTTGTCTGTCTTAACACAGGTCCATGGAGATGCAAATTGCCCTGTAGCATATTTTTTGGCTACCTTGGACCCTGTTGCAGCAGCCTTACCAGATTGTTTGCGTGCAGTCGCAGCAGTTGGTCAGAGCCTTACACAATGTGAAGGCATAGTCATGGGATACCCCCTAACAGTAATGGTCCCACATTCAGTTGAAATTCTGTTGACTCGAACTAAAACTCTACACATGGCAAATGCTCGTCTCACTAGATATGAGACGATCATACTGGGGTCACCGAATGTCACTCTCAAGCGTTGTAATATACTGAACCCGGCAACTTTACTTCCTATTGAAAACACTGAGATCAAAAATGAGGAAGAATTTTAACATGATTGTCTGGAGGTAACCGAACTGTGTACCAAACCTCGTCCAGATATTCAGGACACCCAATTGAAAGAAAATGACTGCATTATGTTTGTCGATGGGTCCTGTCTAAGGGATTCTGCTGGAACACTGAGAGCTGGCTATGTGGTATATACCATAGCTGGTATTGTTGAAGCCTCCTGGCTCGAAAGAGTGTTTTCCGCACAAGTGGCAGAACTGATTGCCCTTACTAAGGCATGCCACGCAGCTGTAAATTTGAAAGTCACTATCTATACTGACAGCAGATACGGATTTGGAATTGTACATGATTTTGGCCAACTTTGGTCACAGAGAGGTTTTATGACCTCATCTGGTTTCCCCTGTGAAAAATGATGAGCAAAGAAAGGATTTGTTACATGCAATTCAGTTACCTCTTGAAATTGCCGGCGTGAAATGCAGTGCTCATATTAGATCGCAAGACTTTGTGTCCATGGGAAACGGCTATGCAGATCAAGTCGCAAGGTTTTGCGCATTGAACTGTATATCGTTCAAGGAGCAATGGGAATTATTACCACAAACTGAAAATGACACATGTTTGAACCTTGCATTGCGGGTGGTGGACACATTAGATGAGTTAAAAACATTACAGAGCCGTGCAAGCAAAGAGGAGAAACGCTCTTGGCAAAGAATGCAATGTACACAAAGGGCTGATGATTTGTGGGTCTCAGAGGAAGGGAAACTAGTCTTGCCAAATAGTCTTCTATCTCAATTTGCCAGACTCTACCATGGACAGGCTCACCTTGGAAGAGATGCAATGATTAGGTCATTCAAAATCGATTGGTTTCATCCAAAATTCAGACATGCTGCAGAAATTACCTGTCACAGGTGCATCATCTGTCAACAGATGAATGCCGGGAAAGGAACCGTGGTAACTTTGAGCCACATTGGGAGAGCTGGGGGTCCATTCAACAAGATGCAAATGGACTTCATTGAAATGCCTGTTTGTGGAGGATTGAAGTACCCGTTGGTGATTGTGTGTGTTTTCAGTCACTGGATTGAGGCATATCCCACACGTAGAAATGACAAGGTTCGGGTTTCCGGTCTCTATAGAGTCAGATAGGGGTAGACACTTCGACAATGAGGTGATTAAACTCCTGTGTGCCGCACTTAACATCGAACAAAAGCTGCATTGTAGCTACCGCCCCGAAGCATCAGGACTAGTAGAACAAATGAACGGTACTTTGAAATCGAGAATGGCAAAAATGTGCGCAGCCACTAACATGAAATGGCCAGATGCCTTGCCTCTAGTGCTGATGTCAATGAGAAACACCCCAGACAAGAAAACAGGACTGTCCCCCCATGAAATCCTCATGGGTAGAGCTATGAAATTACCAGCAGTACCTGCAAATGCGCTGTGAATATTACAGATGATGGTGTTGGATTACTGCAAAGGTTTGGCTGATGTGATTCACTCTTTCTCTCACCAGGTGGAAGCTAACACATTGCCACCGATTGGCGATCCAGGCCACTCTCTACAAGCTGGTGACTGGGTGGTTGTCAAGAAGCACGTAAGAAAATCGTGTCTAGAACCACATTGGAAAGGGCCATATCAAGTAATCTTGACAACTACTACTGCTGTAAAGTGTGCCGGAGTTCCAAACTGGATTCATGCCAGTCACACGAAAAGGGTAACGTGTCCAGCTTAAGAGGAACTCTAAGTTTCCGGCACAACAGCTTCAGGAAGAGAAGTCTCAGGACCAGAAAGCGGTCAAGAAGGAACTGAGACTATCGGAGAGCCCACTGAGAACAGCCTTGTCCCTCAAGCAGTCAACGAGTTCGAGAGAGGTGACAGTGTGCCTATCTCAGTAGAGGCGGCAGGAGAACTAAATCAAGGAGAAGTTCTCCCAGAAGTAGACAAATACGGGTTAGAACTCGAACCCGGCACAGACCCAGAAGAAGAAGAAGGAGAAATTGTAGAGAGAAATCAGAGCGTACCAGAGTCTCCCGAGCCAACTGCAGGTCCATCAAGTGAAAACGCCATATCACAAGAGGAGGGTGCTGTCCAGCGTTCTGAAAAAGTATATCAAAAGAAGACGCATAAAGGTGATAACTGGCCAAATAGACCACTCCTCAAGATAAGAAACGTATCGAAAGACACAATAATAGAAGAGAACGATACATCTTGAGTGGAAGATCTAAGTGAAGGAGAACAACAGGGTGAACGAAGGCTGAAAAGAAAAAGAGTCGCAAACAGAAGATATACAGGTCCTGAATGGGTGTATGCTACAACATCTGAATGGCAACAAGAATTCCTAGCATTCTGTTTTGATCGAGAAGTACAAGGCCAATACTACGGTACCTGAACAAAGCTGAGGAAAGCTTGGATAAAATCTGAGAAATTTGAAAACTGAAAAAGAGACTTTATAAACTACCGAAAGTGACACTAAAACCGAATTGAGTTCAAGACCTGATTACGACAAGCTGCTAACCTGATTTGACAAAAGAGGTCCTGGAGTGAGTGAAGACGCTGTAAATACACGCAGAAAGCAAGAGAATATTCTAAATCATCCTTAAGTTGATTGTCAATCTACTATCTGATTCTATACAAACATGGCTTACAATAGAAGTAGTAGCAAGGGAAGTAAAGTGTGTGGTTGGTTAGGACTTATAATAGGTGTTGTGTGTGCAGTGATAATTGTGGGAGTGATTGTAGGAATGCCATGGATAGAGAAAGAAACTATTAATTCTACTTCAAGACCTGAGACTACCACACTAACACCGTGGGAAAGATTTGAGCAGGACGCAAGACACATGCATGAGGGAACTGATGCAAAAGGGGAACTTTCTACTAATGTCTTCTATCGCTTACTAAATGAGTATGTAGAAACCATGGATGTGAAAGATTGTTATGTATGCACTAAGATTCCTTCATCTGTGCAGGAAGGAGTTACATACCATAGCCTAGCCTCCCTCTTACTTACGGAATTAGTTGCAGCTTGCTACCAACAAGGTTCTATAATCAAGAGCATGTGCAATACTTTTATTCAAACTTGGATGTTGTGTTTTCTTTTGTGCCTGTGATTGAATTTTTAAACAAGTTAGCTAAGGAGCATGATATAAAAATAGTTAGGGGATTCTTTGAGCCGACGCTTACATTCGGGACTGCTTATGCACATCGCAATAATTTTGACTTGCTTATTATCACCTGTTGAGAAAAGCTTTTTAGATCACACTGATGATAGACGCAAAGCAATGAAAGAAAGATTAGAAAAAGGGTTAGAGAAACGCACATATGCAAATGATTACGCTTACACTGCAATCAAGACACAAGGCAAATTAGCTATAGATGCATTACATGTAGGTAGACTGTGTATATATAGGCCAAAATCTGAGCAGGACAATTTGTTTGTGGGAACGAGTGAGTGCAGGCATGTGTTTTTGTTTCAGAGTAAATGAACCTTTATGCTGAATGGATAGGATTCAGCGATCCCTGGGATTTATTACATTTGTGCGCTTAATGCTTATTACCGTCTCCCTAAGGGATGGTATGGGACATGTTATTTGGGAATAGTATTCCCAAAAATTTAGCAGATTGATGACTTAAAACAGATACCTAACACGTCTGAATTACAACATCCTAGACAAAAACGAGAATCAGTGGCGGCTGTCATTGGTGATATATTTGGAGCTATAATCCCTTCAGTAGGGGTTATCTTGAATTCTATGAAGATTCAAAAGTTGTCTACTATAGTGGATAACATGCTGACAAATTTCACAGGGGCTATACTCCTGATGGATACTGAACTTGCTGCAGAAAGAGCTGTGACTCTTCAAAATCGACTTGCTTTAGAGTGGAGGGGTCTGCAAGATGCTCAACGAGCGTCATTGTTGCTCATTCATTCCGGATAACAGTAAAAAGATTAGAAGTATGCTTACTAACCTTACTAGAGATAGTACAGATTTGAAGGATTTGAAAGAACTTGGTGTTTGGGAGAAATTTGGAAAGGGAATTGCCAGAGTTGGGAGTTGGTTTACCAGCATTTGGAATGGGGTACTTGCAAAAATATTGATGGGTCTATTAATTGTTTTGGTCTGTCTATTGGGATTATGGGGGGCATGCAAAATTAATGACAAAATAAAGAGAAATTGGACTAAAAGAACCTGGAGAAATGAAGAAAGTGAAAGAGAGAAAATGTTCAATGAAATCTGGGAAAGTTCACATAAAGGGCAATATGTTGAAATCGGTATTATGCGCAAGGTGAAAAAATTAAAAGTGAAAGGACAAAGGGAAAGGTTTGTGAGATGACGAGCGTCATCAGAGGAGGGACTGAGAGAGCGTAGTTTAAATATTACATACAGTATGCTAAACGTGAAATGCTTATATTAATGATCAATAATGCTGTATAGAAAACGACAATAATTAGAGTAATGCTTAAATATGCACTGTAACGTGTGGTCACAATTATATACGTGAAGTTAACAATGATAAATAAAACTGTTCATGCTATGGTTTATATTAACATCTATATCAATGCATTGTATAGAAAATCTCCTAGGCCTTAAGTTAGCGTAAGTTGAAGATTTAGCTGTGTAGCTCTCATATTAAAAGCATATTTTCTGTTTTTCAGTGTGCTGACTCGTAAAGGGCCATGACCCTGCATTTGTTCTTTTCCTTCGTTTTATATATCTAATTCCATCCTGTTCCCATCCGCATGCTAGCTGCCTTAGTATAAGTTTTATACAGATTTTGAAACAAAAGTATACGAAAGAATGTACAAGGACAATTGACCATGGATAAGTGAACTCATGACCCAAGGAATGTGCCAAGATGGTGATGAAACCCCCTGGATGTGCCACCTACGAAGACGTCAATTATGAAGACCAATCAAAGTGTTATAAATTATCGTGGGGTGACAATTTGGATTACCTAATGTATAATTTGATAGGTTAAAGATAGCGGGGTATAGTGAATATCCAATAGAATTTTGGGGGAAGGTATTACGAAAAAGGGAGAAAAACTCATGTCACAAAGGGACGGGAAAACTAGATAGGGAATGCTATCGATTTCATCCAGAAACTCTGTCACTCTGTTTGGTGATTAGAGACTTAATAAAATTATCCTCACCCATAGACTGCCCTTTTCACTTCTTCTCCTTATGAGGGAAGTGTCCCCTGCCCTTAGACAAAGCTAGACTGAAGGCGATCTGACTGATATCCTGAAGACGAAGACTGATCCTGGGTGCTGACCTATTCCTGGAGGGTAATTATGACAATGCGAATTGTAATTTGTCTGTTTGCTTTTCCTTTCTAGGTACCAACTGCTGTATTTTGAATAGGGGCCATAGCTAGATGTTTTCCAAATTTGTGTTCTAAAATGTTTTGCATGAAGCCCAAACATGCTGATGCTAATTAGGGGATAGGTTAGGAGTTCACTCTAACTGACGCATTAGGCTAATGACTCACGTTACACTATGCTGAACTAAGACTTAGGTGATATTCTTCTATTCTGACCTATGTTCATGCTGTGCTATATACTTATGTTTGTGATTCTTGCATTGATGAAATCTTATCACAGTTGCCATATTGTGACTATACTCTTATGCTTCATGGTTTTGAGATTGACTCTGCTGCTCGTAGATTGTAAACAATAGGGAATAAAATTCATAGAACTCTAGCAAAGGGTGTGGTTATTCATGGCTGAAAGGTCATGGTTGCGTCAACAGTTTGATCAATGTCTCTATCCAAAGTAAAGTGTATTGTGGTGATAAATGTTGGTGACATCATTGATATATTGCTTGACATATTGATCAGTTATCTCGTCCTACGGTGTTTCACCACTGGGTCAAAAGATTCATTGGCCTAAAACGAGTCCTAATGTGTATATAATTGACATAGAAGGACGCGTTAACACTGCCAAAATTTCTGCTACAGAAGTTGTGGGCTTTACATTCTCCCCGCCACTCGTGGAGGCCTCACAGTAGTCTTGCACTTCGGGCTTGTGGGCCATTGTGACCTATTTCTTTGGGTTTGTTTTCTGTAATGGGTTAGTTACAGGTTGCCGTATTAACTTCTTGTTCTAATCCTGACACTGTTGATGTTTGGCTCTCACCTTATGTCACAATTGTTAATTCTTCTACAGAGGCATGTGGTCACAAGGTTCAGTTCCACTGCACAGCCATAACACAGGCAGTTCTTATGTAAGCTGTGTGCCATTTATTTATTTTAATTAGTCATTTCTACAACAGGATCATCCATATCTGAGTGAGCTGGTCTTTCACTATGTCTCTCCATCTATTTATTTCTGTTATCCCTGATTGATGTCCCTTCACGTTTAATTTCCTGGCCATCCAGGAAGTGATGGCTAATATCTGGTGTCAGGTATCATTAAGGTCCTGTTGCCAATCTTGTCCTCTTCTCACCAACATAACAATTTTCCAAACAAACTTAATTTAACAAATAAATAAATAAAAGGATTGCAAACCTCGTTGATAAGTAAAACAGTATTTTAACCTGAAGCCGAGGTAAAGTTTTCAGTTTTAAATTTATATGAAATAATGTTATGGATTGACTAAGCACTGAACAAGCGAGTAATGTATTAGCGGAAGGCGTGAGCATGCTACCTCTAATTATTAGAACGAGCATGGATGTAGAGCTGTAGAATGTGTTGTTTCAATTTACAGGTTTGACTAAACCTTTTATATCCTCTTTTCGTTGGTTATTTAGTGACATGTTGTGCATTAGACTGCTGATGAAAAGTCTTTTGTCTGCAGTCCAAGTTCTAACGGAGAGCCCGATTCAGTTGGCCTCAGACATTTTACATGCACGATATTCTTTTTCATGCCTGTATTCTTTCTTCCTTCTATAATTCATCTCCACTTTTTTTTAATGCCAAGTAATCAAATTCTGTTCCTGGAAAGCCTCGTCATCCTTCAGCCACCTCTTTTTGAAGGTACCTTGTGAACAAAAATTGCCTGGAATTATTGTCAAAGTCACATGGTTTATTGTATTGGCCACAATCAATAGCCTATGCTAAATTGTATTTTGAATGTGTATATTACAGCATATCAGTGAGAACATGGGTTATTGGTTGACTAGGATGTGAGCCATGGTCAAGCAAAAGCCACAATCCTTTGCATGCTGAGCCAGGGTGAAGTAACTGAATTAACCTGTGCTTAAGACTGGGTAATTTGGCATATAAATCGGTCAGGCTTAATTTACAGGTAAAATGCTAAGTATTTATGCAGCACACAAACAGTAATAAAGTGAAAGGAAAACACAAGACAAATAGAGTGACTTTTAGTTAATTATTTACCACCAAAATGACAAAAATCCAATAAGTAGAGCCATGCTAATGATTTTAATAAAATGAGTGCTAAAAAGCTCAAAGTTCAAACTATGGACATCTGGTCACGCTAGACTGGTCACAAGTTCAGGCTAACCGTGATGAAGCAGAGGATACCAGATTAGTCCCACTGAATGTTTACCTTCTCAAATTAGTGCCAACAGTCCTGTTTGCAGTGGAGGAGCAGGGAGAGATTTGTAGTAACCTACCATAGTAGTGCGAAGAGCAGACCTGGTGCTGTGGATGGGCTTTGCTGGAGCTTCGCATTGGCAGTCTCCAAAAGTGGTTGATGCTGTAGCACAAAGAGGTGGCTGATGGAGCTTCGTGTTGAATGGTAGTGCAGGAGGCAACTTCTTGGTGCAGCCGGGCCTCTTTGTTGCTGCAAGAGACCAAAACCCTCAGCTCTCTGAGGCCACACCAAGGACTAAGGACTTGAGGGTCACCACTTGGGGGTCAGGAACTCATTTCAGCTGGGTCCCCTTGCTGTTGCAGGATGTTGGGGAGCCTATTATGTCCCTGAGGCTCAGATCACTAGGCCAGCAGACTAGCCCATGGAGTCATTCTGGTAGACCGGGTTTCAAGATGAAGTTGCAAGTTCAGTTCTTCTTCCCCTGGCAAGAGGGAAACAGGACAGAAAGGTATTAATTCAACAGATAGCAACAGGTCAGCAGTCCAGCAGAGTGGCATTCCTTTCAGCAGCATAGCAGTCTTTCGACCCGGTAGACTGCCCACAGGTCCAGAAGTGTACTGAATTGTTGGTGTCTGAGGTCTCTTTTATACATCCTGGTGTACTCCTTCTGGAAGGTGGGACCAGCTCCTAGACAGAGGATTTAAAGTACACAGAACTTCCTGACTCCCCTACCCTGGCTCCAAGCTGGCTGCAGTGACAATGTGGAGGTAATATGTCCTTCGTGTGATGGCAGAGCACTACTAATTCAGTTGCAAGATGATCTGTGCTGAGCTCCGCCCCTCATCCTGCCAGCATATGTCCCATTAAGGCGCATCTAATCCCTATATTGTGTGACTGTCTGGGAGGAAGTCACAAACTCTGTCAGTTACATCCAGTCATTTAACCCAAAGCAGACTACAGGCACAAAAGTGATAAGAGCATAAAAATTCTAACTTTCTAAAATTGGCATTTTCAAAATTTTAATAAAAAACCCAACTTTCCAATTTAAATAGGAGTTTACATTACAATTCCAAAGACACCAAACATGACTTAACAACCTGCTTCCAATTGGAAATTCCAACCTATTAAAAGTAATAAGGAATTCACAATGTTATCCAATAGGTGGGGTAGCCCTCGCAAAAAAAAAAAAACTGAATTTAAGAGCTTTTCACTACCAAGACATGTAAAACTTAGAAGTACATGTCCAACCTTTTATTTACGCAGCACCCTGCCATATGAGCTACACAGGGCAAACCGTAGGGGTAATAAAAGGAGAGTTTAAGGTTTGGCATGCCATGTCAACGTGGCAGTTTATGACCGACTTCAGGCTGCAAAAGCAGGCCTGGAACATGTCTTAAGGTGCTACTTAAGTAGGTGGAACAACAAGTGCTGCAGGCCCACTGGTAGCATTTAATTTACAGGCCCTGGGTATATGGTATAGCACTCTACAAGGGACTTGTAGGTAAATGAAATAGTCCAGTTGGCTATATGCCAATTTACCATGTTGAAAGAAGAGAGCAGAACATGTTAGCACTGGTCAGCAGTGGTATAGTGCACAGAGTCCTTAGGCGAGCAAAAAACGAATTCAGGAAAGAGTGAAGGTTAAAAGGGAAACCGTTTGGAGGTGACCCTGCAGAGAGGGTCAGGTCCATCAATATCTGCACCACTTTTTTATTTTTAAATGTTGCATTTGTGGCACCTTTGTTTGATTAGATTATGATCAATGTAGCCTCTGTTAGCTACAGGTAATTAAAAGCTAATTAAAAGGGCCCAGATCTGTCACAATCTCAAAGGCATCAGAAACAAATACTATGACTCAGATTTACTAAGGTTTCTTCTTACACAGGATAGTGAGGAAAGTTGCTGTGCTGAGTTGCGGGATGCAGAGAGAGCAGAAATGGACCATATCCACTAATATATGGCACACTTCTGCTCCCTGCTTGTGCTGGCTCAACATGTGCGGCCTTGCACCAATGCAGGCAACGGTGTGCAGGAAGCAGAATCTTACTGCACAAAACAAACCTTAAAGGTGTTTTCATTTTTCTATGTGTGATGTGGAATGCATCACACATAGATAAAGGAAGTAACAAGAAGAAATAAAGATATTTCTTCTTGTTAGTCTTCGGTCTGGGAGGAACACCATTTTGGCACAATCCCAAATTTACTGAGCTTAGTAAATCTGGGATTGTTTAAAAATCCGGGGTGGATGCATAGGAAACCCCATGCTCCAATCATGAAATGCCTCCTCCATGCAAAGTAATGCAAGGCAGTGATATGTTTTTGCATGGCTTAGTAAATCCCAGATAAGGACTTGCATTGCCTTGTGAAGACTTGCATCACGCAATGAAGTGCAAGTCCTTAGTAAACCTGGGCATGGGTCCGTTAGCTATGATTAGTGTGTTACTTATTTAATCAGTAACCATTACTAAAAATATACAAAATATTACATTTACTTTGATGAAATGTGTATTTGTGCAAATTAGTAGAATACTCACAGTTCATTTAAATTACACTTACTTTTGGATATATTGCGTTCAGTCGCAATTTGGGTTTTGACAAATTCTATATTTTGAAAATTCTGCAAGAAAGGTTTATCTTTAATTTGTGGAACAAATTAAGTATAAATTAAAATACTTTGCATTTCTTGATCAATTCTCTTAAAGCTCATGAAAGGGACATCATGCCAGAGAGCACATGTGCACTGGTGCTTATCTCTGCTACATATGGCTTCCTACAGGTAAAACAAAGATGAAAAGTTGTATAATGATACCAACACGAAATATGCCACTGATACTTCTTTCTCTGTGAAGGAAAATTGTAAACATTCTGTAATGGTTCATGCACTATACTGTGGCACATATTCTGGTATGGACTGGAAGTATAGTTGTCCTTAATATTACTGCCAGGCCTGCTGAAGTGCTTCCAAATGCTGATAGAATTGGTTTGAAGTACCCAGTATTCCCATACACTTCCAAGATGAAAGAGATCATTATTTACATTCTAGATGTGTGAGCCTTTTTCCTTCCACCCTTGCTGTTTCAAGAACAATTTAGGAACATCACAAGTTATATTTCAGGTTCTACTCACAAACAGGGAAACTGAGGACCTGATTAGGAGTTGGGTGGTTGACCTGCCACAACTCCAATAAAGTGGTGGAGAGGTGGCTGTCAAGCGGGCAGTCTCACCACCATTGTATCATGATGTTTACAGCAGGCTGACCGGTGGAAACGTCATATTACGACGTTTCTGCCTGCCACCCCCAGTCCAGCAGCATTGGCCTCGGTTCCCTTAGCAGACAGTGCACATTCTGAGAGTACTGACAGTGGGGCCCTTACACTGTCCATGATATGGCCTTCAGCACTGCTGTAACACCAGCCTTTTCATGGCAGTGACCTGCAGTACATTGCCGCCGGTTTGATTACGAACTGGCGTCAATGCTGCTGGCACTTTCTGGCTGGGCTGACAGGCAGAAACCTTGGTTTCTACCCATCAGCCTAGTGGCAAAGTCATAATAGGTCCGGCGGGGAGGTCACCACTACAGTAGCGGCCCCCCTGTCAGGAGTTTGGCTGATAGGAGTTCCAAACCCTGTAATTGAGCCCTAGGTGTCAATGTTTATTAATAGGTTGTTGCATTTGCAGGGGAATATAATGGAATGAGTTTTGTTTTAAATATTAAAAAGTATTTTCTCATATATTGTTATGTTTTAAATATAATGCTATTATTTTCTATTATTAACATGTATTTATACGTATTAGATAGGTATTATATTGATTTAGTTTTAAATGTTTCATAATATTGTTTAAAGTTGCATTCCTAGTATATATTTGATAGTAGATTGTTTATTAAATAAATTATATTTTTGTATTTATTAATGTGTTTTTAAAAGTTCACTTTAACTAGTTCATGTTTAATTATCATTGTTGTTTCATATCAGGATTTTATCTTTTTATTAAGTTTGAAAGTGAAATATATAATTAACATTATTAACTAATAAGTAAAAACATTATTGATTGATTAAGTAAAATAAATCAATTTAGAAATACAGAGCAGCAAATAGAATTCATTTAAACATCAAAACATGTGCAATGTAAACATTCAGTTAAGTGGGACAGGTAATTGGGCCACTGCTGGAGATAGTGGGAGAGGAACTTTATTCCTGTCCTGGCTGAAAGCCGGAAATCATAACTGGGGGAACGGAGGTCGTCCAGATTAACAAAGGGCTTTCTTTAAAGCCTGATCAACTCTCTGTAAATATGTTACTATTCGGGAGATCGCACAAAGGTCCTCAGAGTTTAAGCATGTTGTTATTGCTTGCCTGCAGGAGCACAGCCCTGCCTGGATCCAAAATGTCCTGAGCCAGTGACATCACAGGTTTACAGTTGAAATGCACATGAAGAAAACATGGATTGTGTCTTCTTTTTAGTGGCCCCATAGTCTACTGGTGATTTCTCCTACTACCTACAGCAAGGTGCTGCATGTGCATTGATAGGGAGAACTCTATTTGAGAAAGGTACCTCTGGTCCGGCAGCTTAAGGCTATGCCCAAGTATGGATGTGGTTTTAGCTGTGTGTAGCTATTTAGGACCATCTATGCAGGGTGCTGTTCTTCAGAGAAGACTTGTCCTCTAATGATGAGATTAGTCTCAACATTTTGCCAGTTGCCTTTCTAAACAACTCAAGGGGGGGGCATTGCAGACCATAGCTAGGCCAGTTCGAGCAGGTCAATTGAGTCTTTGAAATATTTTCCATCTGCTGAGTGGAGTTTATTGATTTCCAGCCGGACATTTTAGTTTAAGGTATTCTGTTCTGCTAACTGGAACCTATGGCATCTGATGACATAATAATTCATCTTAAATTGTTATTTATTTAGTTTTGAATTTCTTAGTGAGTTAATATATTCACAGTGTATTATAATCTAAAAATAAATTAGTAATACAAGTATTAAAATAAATTGTATGTTTTAGTAAAATATTTATTTGTAAGTAAAATTAATTTAAGTACAGCTGAGGGGTTTTACTCTAAATAAGTAAAATAAACTCTTTAGAAATTTTACAATTTCCCCAACAATAGTTGGGTTCGGACTGGGACCAACAAATCTATACCCTCACCCACTGCAACCACCCCCACAAAATCAAACAGTTTGAATACTGTTAGTTAGTTTGGAATAAAAATAGTAGGTGTACACTGACCAAAATTTATAATTTTCCCTTATTATAGTTGGTTCAGAGGAAGAAGAAGAACTTGGAATTAGAATAGTAAATATCAACTTTCCAAAATGAAACACTTTTCCCTAGGGGAATTCGGTTGGCGTTAGAATGGTAAATATTACAGCTCAAAAATTGAACACCTTTTTCAGCGATAGTTGGCTAAGAGTTAGCATAGTGAAGAGTGTATATCAACTTTTAAAAATTAACACTTTGTGTTGAAGTGATAATAGTAAGTAAGCTGTCCCCAAATGTAAACGCTTTCCTCAATGGTAGATGAAGTTAAAATAGTAAAACTAAAACTAAACTTCTCCAAATAAAAAACTTTTTCCCAATGGTGGTTGATTTGGAGATAGAAAAGTATATATATAATTCTCAGTATGAAAATTGTTCCCTAATGGTACCCAGGTTGGAGTTAGAATAGTAAATCTGTACTTCTCAAAATTAAATGATTTCCCTAATGAAAGGTGGGTTGAAGTTGACATATTAAATATAAATCACCCAAAATCACATTCCCTTGTGGTTATTTTTTGGAGTTATAAAGGTTATGTAAGAATGCAAATTAAAGATCAGCTAGTGGCTATGGGTTTGGGTTAAACATATGGGGGTTTGGTAGAACGTATAGGGGGTCATTCCGACCCCGGCGGGCGGCGGGCACCGCCCGCCAGGCCGAGACCGCCAGAAGACCGCACATTCTGACTTTCCCGCTGGGCCGGCGGGCGACCGCCAAAAGGCCGCCCGCCGGCCCAGCGGGAAAGACCCAGCAACGATGAAGCCGGCTCCGAATGGAGCCGGCGGAGTTGCTGGGGTGCGACGGGTGCAGTGGCACCCGTCGCGATTTTCTGTGTCTGCCAAGCAGACACTGAAAATCTTGCTGGGGCCCTGTTAGGGGGCCCCTGCACTGCCCATGCCAGTGGCATGGGCAGTGCAGGGGCACCCAGGGGCCCCACGACACCCGTCCCCGCCAGCCTACACCGCCAGGAACAGGCTGGCGGGAAGGGGGTCGGAATCCCCATGGCGGCGCTGCTTGCAGCGGCGCCATGGAGGATTCCTTTGGCCAGGGGAAAACCGGCGGGAAACCGCCGGTTTCCCTTTTCTGACTGCGGCTTTACCGCCGCGGTCAGAATTGGCCAGGAAGCACCGCCAGCCTGTTGGCGGTGCTTCCGTGGTCGTTGGCCCTGGCGGTCAATGACCGCCAGGGTCAGAATGACCCCCATAGTGTTCAATGATTAAGGTCATTCAATTTAAAACAATATATTGTGCTTTAGATATTTATGTGAAAAAGAGCTTTGTTTTGTCTGTTGGTAATTATATTGAGATTATTTTTTATGGCTATAAATAAATACAGGGATTTCAATATTATTTTATGTTGTTTAAATAATATATTTGAAAGAGATTTATTTAATAATATATGTATAAAAGTTTAAAGTTCACTTCAATGTAAAGTTTTTTTAATTTCAATTTTGCCACAATTTTAACACTAACTGTATTTTCTAGCCTTTTTTTCACAGTCAGTGGGCAGTGGTGGTTGGCATGAATGGCAGTTCCAGAATGCAGCTCTGCATTACAGATAAGAGAATTTAATTTAAGGCTTTCAAGTAATAGAAGGAGGTTAGGTGGGTCAAAACGTAAGGTTAATGTTTGTTAGTGTAGTTAATGTGGTTTAGTTACTGAGTTTAGTAAATCATTACAGTTAGTTTAGTAAGTGTGCTATGAGTCAGTGTTTTGTGAGTTTTTGATTTATTGCTTTCTAGATAACTATTGCACTTATGTTATGTGGGATAATTAATGACATTGTTTTTATTTTGTAACAGGGTGTATGTTTACATTTTACATGTAATGTTAGCTTCTTAAAATGAGATTTTCTGATCTGGATTGTTTTTATTTTTATTTTACAAAGAAAATTGTTTGGATGCTTTAATATCCGAAGTTTGCTAATAATTTGCAATTTTATTTGTGGGTGTCCTAATTGTTTATTTTTTTTAAATATATTTTTATGGTTTTCGGAGTGAGTCAAATGATTTAATATGTGTTTGGAAGGATAACTCTTTGTCATTGAGCAGATTTTTTACTTTGGATTGCTACTTGTGGTTCAGATTTTAGCTTGTAATGTCCTTAGCTGGAGATTTGTTTTGACTTTGGATTGCTGCTTGTGGGCTCAGATGTCAGATGTCAGCTTCTAGTGTCCTCAGCTACTAAACTGTAAGTTAGTTTTCATTATTTTATAAGAAAATAAATGTTGGGTGGGACACTAGTTATGTATATTTGTGATTTTTCTATTCCATGTAGTTTTAACTCTTGCTATATGTTTTGTTATTTTGTACAGGAATATTGTTACTGTGGTTTGAACTAAGAAGTTGAAATTAATTGGTTATTTTTTCATTGATTTAAAAATATCATGTGTTTTACTTGGATGCTATTGTATTATATTATGTTTTGTGAATTATTATCAATATTAATCTATTTTATATCATTCCAATATTTTAATTGGACTTTTATTTAAATAGGTAAACTTTTCTTCAGAATGGTGAAAACGAAATTATTATTTAGTAAAGTATTATGTGTGTATGGTCAAGTATATTGTACTTTTTTAGCGCCACATTTGCGTCATTTTTTGGACGCAAAAGCAGCACAAACTTCCAAAATACAATGTATTTTGTAAGTTATTGCAGATTTTGCATCAAAAAATGATGCAAATGCGGTGCTAAAAAAAAGTATAAATATGGGCCTAGGACTTTAGTATCTTACACGTCTTGCATTGAGCAGGCCTTTTGGATACTATAGGTCAGTGTTTACCAAACTGTATGTTGCAACCTACTTGTGGGTTATGAGATCTGTGTTTCAGGATCACGAAAGCACAAGCAATAAATGAAGATGCCTTTTAATTCTGTATTTATCTTGTTGCATCTTCTGCACTTCAAATGTCAGTGAATATCTTCTGGCTAATTGCTGTAACAGTCCTAGCATCAGGATTGATATTTACAAACTCCTCTCACTTTCCAGTCAGAGAAAGAAAAGTAAATGAATTATGTGACAATCTTGCTGGGGTACAGGAAGTGTAAAATGAATACTTGTAAATTAACTGAACACAGTTAGCAGTTAGGAAAGAAAAAAGAAAGCACTTGTGAAGTGTGATAGAACCAAATATTTTAATAGGATCAAAACAAATCAGAACATTTTATGTAGTGAAATGATATATAATCACTGAAACCCGATTTCCGTACATTATCATTTGTGGGCAATATCTTTTTATTTCTAAAACTGTATGTCTGTGCCAATTTAATGGCCATTTCAATGAAAGACGTGCTGTTTATAAATGACAGTGCCCTTGTTGTATGGTTTTTACGATTTAAGTGAGAGAGTGTGTCAGGTCAACATAAACTTCAGGATAAAGGGACTTAGTCCATCTTTACCATCAGGAAACGTTGACACAATTCCTAGCTAGCTCACAGTTCCACACATGAACCCCTAAACTAACCAGAGTACCAGCTGGTATCAGCAACCTTTGTGAGTGCATCTGACCTTATTTGTTCTTTTATAGTTTAATTGATAAGGGGACGCAGTAGAGGTTCGATAGACCTTTTGACTGCACTTAAAGAGATTCCACCATAATTAGCATCAATAGTCGTAATCCTTTTCAAATGCAATGTGACAACTTTAACAAAACAATAGTCAAACCTTTACTCAGTAACCTTCACACACCATGACCCAGGTGACCATGAGCAACCACACCTTTCAGTAAGTTAGAAATCTTATTTACCTATATTAACAATGCTAACATCATGTAAATTAGTCTCAACACCAAATGATACACGTAAATGAACAACAAAGGCTGACCGAAACGTCAAAAGAATCTCAATTTGATTTGTGCATTAATTATCAAGCACTCAAGAGTCACAGTACAAATCCTTAGCAGCAACAACTGAGCAATAGAAATAACATACATTCAACAGGTGAGCAAAATAAATCCTTAAGTAATAGCACTTGTCAACATTTGGGATTACTAACTAACCCTCCAAGTAGAATAGCATGTTTGGACTTCGTGCAAAAGTAATTTAGTCAAAAGTAATTTGAAAAACATCTAACTATAGCTCTATCAAAATAGTGGTTGGTGACTAGAAAACAATAAAAACAGAAACAATAGCATTTCGTTATACCTCTCCTCAAGTGGATTGGTAAACCGTGATTTCTCTTTGTCAGTTTGACATTTATCTGGTCAGCTTCAGCAACGGGACAGTGAAAGGGAATGGCTCAGCCACGGTTGGGCTCTAAGCTAACTGAACCATTAAGAAGCACTTGCTAAGGGATCAGCTTTCACCATTAAAACTAAGCAATGAAATGAAAGTTAGAAATAAAAGACATCAGGAACTGTTCAGCTCCTTGAACGGGTCTTAATCTAAACAATAATAGGAAGGAAGGGAAATGCAGAATGTGCTGCTTCTCCACGGTGTAGTCTGGATATATTAAAATCTCGAAAGCATCTTCTTACTCCATCATTGGTCAGAGAATCATACATTTACAGTACGTCCAATGAAAACTAAAACCCAAATCTAAGATATAACTAAACATTCTTTCACACATTGATGATTGGCTCCTCTTCTCCTGTTCCCATCATCAGGTTTGTCAGGTAACTCTTTTGTCGCAATCCATACTCCAGTCAGTAGATCCATTGTCGGCTCCTAAGAAAGTTTGTGTCTCACATATCAATTCTACTTTATAACAACTTTTCGTACAGCATGGTTCCCCAGGCAGTTCTCATGAGAAAGTTTAAGACATGTACAAATTGTTTGGTATGCACGATTTGAACTGAAATAAATATTAGTTCTCTACACTTATAAACATTTTGAGCATTGGTTAAAGCAATGCAGGTTGACATGAGGTTCTGCAGACTAGGCCCAAACCTCCCAATTTACCGACAGCCTAAAGTTATTAAAGCAAATACATAACATTAAATCATTAACATGATGCAATAATACATTTGCTCTACACATTCATAACATTTAACTATGAATGGTGCTTCAATAGTGATTATTACATATTTAGTGATGGCCACTCAAGTGGGCACATTTTCCAAGACGCACATTATTTTTTCTGTTAGTCTAATTCATGAAAATTCTTAACCCATAATATAAGGCAAATTTATTAGTAATAAATTCAGCTTTCACAATCCCTCCTCTGATGACTAATGTGGTCATTCTGACTTTGGCAGTCTTTACCGAAGACTGCTGTGTGAGTGGGCACCAAAAGACTGCCAGTGATGGTAGTCTGAAGACTGGCGTATTACGAGTAACAAACACAACACCGCCCATAAAATACCAAAAAACTGGCACCGTCGGCCTGAATGATAACATGAAAAAGACATCTGCACTACCTGCATCGCCATGCCAACAACATCACGCCATCCAAATCACGAATCACAAATCAGCCTGCGGTTTTATTACTGCGGCAATCCATTGACGGTCCGAACCGCCGCAGACAAAAAAGCACCTCCACCAGAACACTGCACCACATTGGACAATACCAATACCCCACACCTGATACACAAACGCACACCACGCACACCTGATGACAGCACTACAAAACACCCCCAACATACCCAGAATCCTTTGCACCCAGAAAGTCTCACATTGCGAGGCAAGAGCACTCTGACAGAAGGCACTGCACCTAGATATCACAGGCACCATCACACTGAACATGCATCACACAGCACACAAAATCAAGAGCAAAACAACACGTACATCACCACTGCACACCAACACCACAAACCACACGTACATCCTAGCACTCAAACTCACACCAACAAACAGCACACCCAGAATCCTTGCACATCACACACCCCACCACCCGCAACACAATCACCATGGTGCCACAAAAAATACCACGATTCACAGACAAGGAGCTGAGGGTCATGGTTGATGAAATCGTCAGAGTGGAGCTGCAACTGTTTGGAGCACAGGTCCAGCAGACATCCATAGCCCGGAAAACAGACTTATGACAGAGGATCGTTGTCAGGGTGAATATAGTGAGAAACCATTGATGCACAAGGGATGAAATTAGGAAGAAGTGGAATGACCAAGAGGGGAAGGTACGGGCCATGGCATCACAACACCAAATCGTCATCATGAAGACTGGTGGTGGTCCCCCACCACCTTCCCCAGAATGATCATCATGAGAGGAGAAGGTCTCGGCCATCCTACACCCAAAGGGGCTGACAGTAATACTTAGTGGACTAGACACTCACAAGTCAACTACACTCCCCGTCCAACATGTACCCTTGCACAGCATGTAACCCCACCACCCTCTCACCCCCTCACACCACCCTAGCATGCACAAACTAACCATGGACCTAATACCCACCCTTGCATGCCACAGCTCCCTACTAACACCATTCCCTCAGAGGCGCTCTTAGATCATGGATTCCATACACTGCATCAAGTCCTACAACTACCACAATGCAACACTTCCTACCCTTGCATGACTGCTAACTCCACTTCACAGCTGTGCACCTGCATGTAAAACCAGGTCACCCATCTTCACCAACAAGTAATTGGAATGCACATCAGTACATGGCAATGATAGTAGCAAGACCAATACCAACTATTGAATAAAATAGGACCATTGCAACATTCTACTGATGCAAACACAAGCAGTAGTCTAGTAACTGTTAATGCCATTACTGCTGTGCAAATACAGACAATGATGGCACGCAACCATGTGTACCACTTGTACAATACCATCATGTGACACAATACCTCTTATTCCACAGGCCTTCCAAGTACTGCCACACAGCAGAGGATGCCAGCAACAGAAAGCCCAGCCCTGGAAGCAGGTCTAATAGAGGAGGAATCCCCTGGATGTCTGGATAGGGAAAGGTTGTGGAAAGACACATTTCTCCACACATTTCTCCACACTGCATTCCTACCCAGAAAATGCCACATAATGCCATACCTGTGACAGTGATGTGTACAGGACATGTAGTGATGTATAAACGAAGACTTTCCATGTGTTTCACCATAGGGATTGCCAATATAAACATAAGTAGTGACAAGTGTGGTGATGTCACCTGACACCCACTACATATGTGATTGTTCACAAAATGTATCCTACATGAGTCATTTTGTGATGATATGCAGGTAATGATGCAGTGTGAACCAAGGACATCCATGTAACATACTAAAATGGCATCTGCCTGTCCTGCATGTATAGGACAGATGGAAGTGACCTCATTCTGCTGGCGTCAGTCGTCATGGTGGAAGGCGGTCAGCACCGCTGTGCAACTCCTCATTGGTTAACATTAAGGTCTATGGGAAACTGGGACCAATGACGATCACCGCCGGCGCTGATGGTCATGACTGCTGCGGTTGTGACCACCATTTTGTATGGGCAAGCTCACTTGACTCCTGGCATTCGGGCAAGGAAGACCTACACTTCGTGTGCTGCTGTGTCCTGAATCTTGGAGCCACGATGGCACGCACTGCGGGGGATAGGGCCCCAGCCTTCACAGCTGAGGAGTTCGATAAACTAATGGATGGGGTCCTACCCCTGTATGAGCGGTTGAATGGGGCTCTAGGGCAACAGATCAGTACAACATCCTTTGTCCCACATTTCAGGCAGATGGGCAGGCTGACAGAGAGGCTTTTGTGAGCACTCTGATTCTGACACATTCTGCCTTAATCTCTTTTGCTTATATGTCTTTGATTCATTCTGAGACTGACTTTATTGTGCCAAAAATTGTCCATGCAAAGAGAAGTCAGAATTCTTTGCATAGTGAAAGAAATACATTAGCTATGCTGTTACACACATTGCTTTTACAAGATTTGAATTTAGAAAAACATGTGTGCTCTAACCAGAAATAGATGAAAGATTATTTTAGGGATTATACTTTCATTGATATTCTTATTAGTAGTTAAAAATATTATTAGTAATACAATTTCACCAGAGACAGGGAAATATATAACTACATTCACTAACATGACATCTAGTTCAGATATTAATGAAGGTGAGTTTAAGGCTTCCTTTGTAGATTACATAAAGGAAGATTATTCAACAAATGTTTATTCTAGATTAGTTCAAGAGTATACAGGAACTATTGATGCAAAAGTCTGCTACATGTGGCCTCACCTGCTTACATAGGCTGATGAGCAAGTAGCATATCATCACATATCCCTTTCCTATGCTACATTGTGCAGCATTTTGCTTTGTTTCATAAATAGGCAGAAACACTTTGAATGTTATTTTTCTAAGTTTGGCATGGTTATTTCGAAAGTTCCACTAATGAAGAGCACAAATTTACACCGAGAAGCAAAACAGATGGACACACTTTACTTTAGGCCTTTTTCCTGTAGACACTGTTAAAGCTCCTGAGAATAATTAGAAAAGGATTTTATTTTAGTCTTAGAAAAGAGAAACTCCCAGTTTTCATGAAATGCATATAAAAAGGAGGATGTCCTAAACAATGTCTTTAGAAGAGACTGAGATTAATTTAGAAAGAATGCCAGTTCTGAGATTAAATCTAGATAAAAGACACAAAGGGAAAGAGTGTGTGTTTTAAAAGAACAATTCAAGGAAAAAAGACACCTGTAGGGAATATTAATTGTGAACATGTTTTTGAACTGTCAGGAGGAACATGGCAAATTGTACAGAATGATGATCCAGCTGTACCTGGGGTGAATTTTATTTCTGGAAAGAATGCTTACTTCAGATTACCAGCTGATTGTGAGGGTATTAGCTTTGTAGGCTTGCTTTTTCTGAAAATATATCATGTACAGCATTTACATGCATTAACAATGACACCTGCACATAGATATTCATGCAGTGCATATGATGAAACACAACTCCTGGAAGAAACACATTTGAAACTATTATACCAGCAGTAGGAGTGGTAATCAATGATAAAAAGAGTATAAAGCTTTCAAGAGTTATAGACAATTTAGCAACCCTATTTCCGGAGCTTTATTAGTTGAAAACACAGAATTAGTAGTGCTTCGATCTATTGTACTTCAAAACTGATTTGCTTTAGACATTTTTCTCATGGAAAAGTGCAAAGTCTGCAAGATTCTGGCAAATTGTATCTATATACCGGATGAGAATAAGAAGATTATGAAATATGCAAAGACTATTTCTAATTTAAAGCTTGATGTAGAACCATTAGAAACCACCAGCATAGCACAAGGCTTTACTAAAGTAATTTCAGCCATAGGCAACTGGATAAAAACAGCAAGATGAGTAATCCTCAAAGCAATATTAGTGCCCATACTAATAGTAGTTGTCTGTTTTCAATCTACCGTAGCAGTTCATAAGGGTATAAAGATGTTGTTAATAAACAAAAAAATAGAGAAATGAACAAACGTATGAGGAGAGATTTAGAATTGAGTGAGGGTCTCAACAAAGAATGTAATAGACCAAAAGAGAACATTTGAGGAAGAAGAAGAGAGATCCATCTGAAGATAAGAGTGAACTCTCAATACATTTGTGAATGTAGTTCGTGATGGTTCCAAATGGGAGTATTGATAGAGAGTCTTTTATAAGAATAAAACACATATTATTAGCCTGCACAAAAGAGCTCTGTGGGCCTCAACGAAACACTGCATTTAACTGAGACTCTGCACTTGAAGCTGGCACAACAACATGTATTTAGTTGAACTGCTGACAAGGACAGAGTCTTACTCCCTTCTATCCTCCTTCCTTGCCTCTTTGTTAGTTTTGACATGTGTCATGATCATAAGTATAACATTTCATGACTCCAGAGTTAAAGCTCTGTTTCCTGACCATTTAATATATGAAAAGTGTTACTGCAATGATAGATTGATCTTAAATCTTAAAAACTGTTTCTTTATGAATGGGCACAGTCAGAAATTTGCATGGGAATGGGAGTGAGATTATATCAAAATATATCATACTTAGTTTGACTGTTTGTGCCTTACAGACAACAAATGGTGAGAAGAAACTGGGATGTTTCATACTGCTTTAGTTAATGGTTAAATCTATTGTGTGTTTAGAATGTTCCTTGCTGGAAATTAATCAATGGATTGAAGCTGCTGTTCACATGAAGATATTGTGCTATTGTTAGCTGGAACCAGGAGTTATGTGTTCCCAGACTAAGATAGGCACAGGCAAATGGAAAGGCTACTAGAGAGACTTTTGAGGGCACTCTGACTCTGACACATTCTTTCTTAATCTCTTTGCTTATGTGCCTTGGATACATTCTGAGACCAACTTTATTCTGCCCAAAATGTATTGCTGAGAGATTCTACTGAAATTTTCAGTCTCTTTTCCTATGACATGTTCCATTAGAGAATTATAAGCTTTCACAGACAAGAGCTTGTTATAGGTTATACTGATGATCTTTCATCTACTCTGAAATTAGATTAGGGGGGGATTAGATTTTCATGGGACATGCTATATGCTTTGTTCGTTAATTTAATTGAGAATAAATGATTTGCTAATAAAGAAATTGATGGACTAATGATTTAATAAAATTTTAAAATATAATTCAAACTTTTATTATTGATTCCAATCAAGCCAATTAGAATGTTCTTAATTTGTAAAGGTGCAGTTCTTATTCCCTCTACATCTGCCTCCAAGATCTTGCCTCAGGGGCTCAGGAGAGGTGTGGGAACTTCATGCTTCTGAAGGCTCCCATTAGTCCTCATCAGCAGCAGTAAAACTGTGCAGTGCAAAGTACTATGAAATGGGATTGTGTTGGGATTTAGCTTGCTTTCCCGATTGACAAATGTGAAAAATAAAGATGTAATCAAAGCTTAGCTTAGTCGTTAAAAGTCTTTATGAATACAGCCTGTCAATAGAAGCGCATGAGAAAAGGAGTGATCTCATAGAGTTATGTGCTGTACTTACCTTGAATTGTTTTGTCTTACACAAAGAAGACCTGAAAGAAAGAAACCAAATTGATAATCATGTTACGAGTTGTAGTTAAAGGCATCTTGTGTTTAGGATGTTGTTTGTTAGGTTTCCTAAAACAGTGGAAACTGTCCTGTTCCCCTGAAGACATTGTCATCCTATTGGTCCAGATGAATCGCTATCTTCATGAAATGTTACAGAATGTTGCATTTTTCTGAGATGTTTTGTTATAGAAATGCATGTTCCCAGACTAGAGAGTAGAGAGGCTTTTTCATAGATTGCTTGAGAGTCCCTTTCCCAGACTTTCTTGAGAGCACTTCAACTCAGATACATTCTGACTTTGCTGATGCCTCTCAGATTCATTCTGGGAAATTATTTTGATTCTACTTTGAATTTATTCTGTTCTGAGACTCTACTAAGTTTCTCGAACATCTCTTTGATACAGCTTTTATGTTTTCACCTCTCGTGCCTTGAGCTCATTTTGAGTTCTGCTGATAATCTCTTTCAACTTATTTAGCTTAGAATAGAAATGAGTTTTATGGATCGTTCTTCATATTTTGTTCTGTAATTGTGTTGAGAATCTAATGAAAGGCTAATAAAGCATTCAACTACTAGAAAGATTTAAATACAAGTTTGAAAACTATACCAACATTCTCATTATTGACTCCTATCAAACTGAATGATATTTAAAATGTTGATAACCTGGTGATGAATTGCAGCTCTAACCAATTTCTTCTCACTTCTAAGGTCCTACCTCCTGGGCCCAGTGGGGTGCAGGAACTTAATGTTTCTGGTTACATTAATCCTCTAACTATTGGCGATCCTTATGGTCCGCGCTCCAGTAAGTACATAGGTTGGTTGTCAAAACCAGAATTAGAGGAGGGTTTGTTACACAGAGATACAGTTAAGGTATATGTTGCACACTGTTCAGCACGAATGCAGAACTTTATGGTTATTAAGTGATATCTTATCTGTTTTGGATAGTGACTTTTACCAGCATCTACCAGCAGACATCAGTGCCCATCGAAGTGATCACTCAGAGGGCTGGCATTCAGTGTCTTGGTTTTGTAATCATATCCTATTCCCCTTTCTCCATTTCTAGCTACAGGCTCTCATACCTTCACTGTATGATATCATTAGTGAGAGGTTGAAAGTAAATCGCTCCCTTTGAACCCTGAGCACAAGGTTAGTGCTTCTGACAGTGCTATCCGAATAATGTCTTTGGATTGTAAAGCCTTTACATTGACATGGCTCCAAGCTGAAGAATAATACAGACTGAAAAGATGCCTGGATAATGTTGAAATATTTGGAAATGGAGCTCGTACGGTGATGAAATCACATGCTTAAAGCTTTTCGGCTGAAACGAACTATTTGTGCCAAATTTTATGAAATGGACTGCCACTATGACAACAATGACAAATGCATTACATTTTGGGGTTTAGTGCTAACATCAAACACAGTGCACTTTAGGCTGGACTATTTTAAATGTCTCAGATACAAAATGTTTTACTTGATCCAGCCGATATCATAACAAAGAATAAAAGAGCTTAACATTAAACTGTTAATCTTATTCAGCTTTTGGATCCCCTTGTTTCAAGTTCAATGAAAAAAGTCAGTCTGGAAGAGTGGGGAAATATTCTCTCAACGGCTTAGTTGCTTCACAGTCTAAACTTATACAGTCATTTCTTATTAAAGTTTTAAAAGTGTAAACAACCATATTAAAAACACAACGAACTATATTGAAAATGTACAGTATTGTGTTCTAGCTGCAGTCCTAAAATATAAGTGTGAATGCACCACGCAGATTCTCCTGAATGCATTGTCCAAGTCTAAATGCTCTAAATAATGAAGCTAGGAATTCGGTTTTCAACTTGAGTTATTTATTTTAAAACCTCATACTTCATCAAGATGAGTCGTAAATCTCAAAGGACACATCAGGAGGCGGCTAACTGGAAGTGATAAAATCTTGAAACATTTGATAGACAAGCGGTTTCCTTTCTTGCTAGCAAGTGATACGCTCTTTTGAAAGCTGTCTGAAAGCGCAAGCGAAAACTCACCTTTCATGACACAATAGTCTTCCTGTGCTGCACGGCATGAGTGAAACATGATAACATCATTAATCTCCACAGTATATTAGCTTATGTAGCTTACATTGTGCTGAAGTGTGCTGTCTGTCGAAAGTAAAGAGAAATGCACCCTGTGTGACTTCCAAGCTAGTACATTTATGGACACTAGGTGTTCAGTGATGCATACTGTATTGTACAGAAGTCATGCTTTTGAAACAAAAATTCAAAACACTCAGTAAGAATACAGCATTCTTACCACCTGATTGTACATAACAAACAGAAGTGTCATAGGATTCAATTCTGCCTTCTCCAGTTTTTGGGAAGGTAATGCTGCACATAGTAAATACAATTACCACCAGGGGGTGTATTACATACTGACCCCAAGAGGAGCAAAGGAGATATTGTTGGAGTGTGACCTTTAAAATTAATATTAACATGAAAAGCTTGCAATATAATGTGTAATGAAGCCACATAGAAGATATGTTAACCTAGAAAAATAATGTACACGTTTGAAATGTGCCCAGGGGAAGTGGCCACAAATGTGTACAATGACTAATGAAACTGACTAATAAAGAATTAACAATGTACTAATGTATGACTTTGTATTAGCATTAAGAGTTATGTATTCGTTTATGCTAAATTAATCACGAGGCCTTAGTTAGCAAAGTTCTGGGCCTAACTGCCTGGTCTCATATTAATTGTGTTTTTCTATCGTGCAATGTGCTGCTTTTTTGAAGGACACGAAGCTGTACTTTTCCAGAAGCTGGAGATATGTGTGTAGCTGTAGTAAATTGTTTCTCATGGGACCCGACTTGCTCAAGGAGACATTCTTGCCAAGTGCAACAGTGTAATTCGCAACAGGTGCAAGGTCGCCTGGACTAGGAGAAGACAATGGAACTACTGAATGGAGTGACAAGTGTAACTTTTATTACCTGACATTCCACCCGATGAAGACATCAATCACAGGAGCCAATCGACGGCATGAGAACCATGTTAGGTGGTAATTCTAGTAAGGTGTGTGAAGGATTATTGGACAGAGATAATGATGCACCAAATATTGCCCAATGGGAAATTAGAGACTTGTTCGACAGTTTTGAAATAACGGCATGACCCGAGGAGAAAACAGGCATTCTTCCTCACCAAACCTTGCCATTACTTTGCCACTTTTGAAGCCATTCTTCATCATCCCTTGCGATTCTGAGAGACTTTGTCCTTAGCTGTCTGATACTTTAAACCATCCTCATCCTACCTCCTTGCCTGTTCTGCACTTCTTCTCATGAGGGAAGAGCCTTTTTCTTACTATGCTCTACTGAGACTTACCTGTTTTACCCTGGCTGATGGCGAATCACCTGATGTCCTGAGGACGAATACTGACGCTGTTTGCTGACCCATTCGGATGGGTAACTATCTGATGATAAATTGTAATTGTCTGTATGCCTTTTCTTTCTAGGTACCAACTGCTCTTTTGATAGAGGCCATAGTTTGATGCTTTCCAAATTTGTGTTTGTTAAATTGTTTTGGATGAAGCCCAACATGCCGATGCTAATTAGAGGTTAGTTAAGGAGTTCACCAACACCGAATGCAAATAGACAAATTACTGAATTCTTGCTTTGTTGAATAATGTACTAATGATACTCTGCTAAAGTTGATTCAACGTTGTGGTTAATCCTAAATGTTTATGATCTATGCTTTGATTAGGTTTTGCTCTGATTGCCAAGTTATAGTGGTTATGACGCGCTTATTGATACTAAGACTACTAAATTTGATTCTAGATTGTAACTAATAGGGAATACATATTCTAACTCTTACTAGATTGGTGTGGTTATTCATGACTGCAAGATTATGGTGCGTTTGATTCTTATTAAAGGTTATTGATTAACTGGATTGATTAGTTATTGTGAATATTGACAAGGTTATTGATCTATTGACTGCAATGCTAATCGTATATCTCGTCCTGGGAAGTCCCCAAACGTGTTCAAAAGGTTCATTGGCCTAAGACGTGTCTCCCTGTAAGTTTACTTATCAAGGTTCTGACGCGTTATCAGTTCGCACCACTTTTCTGCTCCTGTGGGGCACTGTAGTATTACAGGAGCCACGGACACTTTGTAGCCCATTCTGTAATACAGGTAGCACAGATGCACATTTAGTCCTGGTGCTATCTTAAGGGTGTGTACCATAATTTGGATGGGGGGGTGGCCCCATGCAAATGAGGGAAACACTTTGCCTCTACACCTACAACCAGTTCTGGAGATGGGTGCAGAGCCAAAGAGGCCCTCAAAAAGGCACACTGACACTGCATCCCTAAGAGGTGTAGCACAGTTAGTCGCTCCCTAAGGTGATGGAAAAAAGTCTAATGGACTCACCAGGAGTCCCCCAGCAGAAGGGTTCAGTCAGTCATTGCACCCACCTGCAAGGGGATCTCTGTCCACGTTTGAAGTGAAGGTGGCTGCCACCATGCAGAGTGAAAGAAGGACAACAACAGGGTGCTGATTACATAATATGGTCCCATGTGCTCTATTTCTCGACTGTAATATTAAATCTCCATTAAAAAGTGAGCATCTTTGATTGGGTATAACATAGTAATGCTGTATGTTGCTCTGTTCTTAGCTGCACAACTTATAATGTTGCAGTGTTTCCCTGCAAAAATTCTGCCAAGTTTTATTTGGCAAAATTGCTATGGGGAAAAAGTGTTGTATTTTCAAAGTATGTATAATCCTTATTTTGAAGCAAACTCCTGTCCTGACATGGATGAAACTCATTGTTGTGCTAGATGAAGTACTACTTTAAATGAGAAATGTATATTTACACAATAATATATTCCAAAACGTGATCGCAAGCACAAGCATAAAGTTTAAGGATGAGCACAGTTGGAAACTCTCAACAGGGAGCTTGTAGAGGTTTCATAAATTGCCTAGCTTTTCAGCAGCTAAACATCCAATCGCATGTTATAACATGCAGAACCGTAGGAGGCAAATGTAGCCTACCAGAGACCATCAGCAGCTGGACTTTTTATGTGGTGAAGGGATTATTTCAGGGGTACACTGAGATTCTACTGGAGCTTTGAATTTAACATATTTGAGTTTTACTAAATAAGTCTAACAAAAAACAACAATAAAATGTGGTAGTTTTAAAAAGTATTGAGCTGATCATCACGCTGAACCAACAATAACTTTACAAAGCTACTATGCAAGCATCAAATGCTGCACAGCATTCCACAGGATTAAAACATATTTGTCTCATAATGACGTGCCTCCTCACTCCTACATCACATCAAGGACAGAGTACATTCCAGGTACACAAATATTTAAACTAGAAGATGTGATGTGATTGAAATAGTCTAAAAGTAGGATAACTTCATACTGCCCTCATTAGCATTAAGAAGGGGAAAGAGACACACTGTCGCGTATGCTCTCATTATTCTAATGAGACTACTGGATTTGAGCGGCAGAATCGCCTGCGGTTTAGGGGACTGAGTCTGACCCACTACAGGTGACACCTGTCGACCTACTACAGGTTTTGCTCCGGCAAACTAGCAGTGCCTCATTTCTACCCGAGAGCAGGGATGATTTGGCAGCCAAGCGCATGACACAGTTGATTCCTCAAGAAAATCACGGGCACTCAAATCTCATCTGTTTCTCTCAATTACATTAGTCTCACATATACAAGGACAAGCAGAGGCAGTACATGTTTCAATAAGGTTTTATTGAAGCAACTGCATCTTAGACAATACAGTTTGTACTGCAATAAACAGAATTTAAAGCTTGACAGGATTAACATTGTGACAAGGAGAGTAAAACATAGAAATAACACCACCATATTGTCACTAGAGTCAATAAACAAATTCCTACCTAGGCTGTATTAGAGCACAGCATGTTAAGTTCTAGTTCTGCCCTTCAGGTTCCCTTGGGAAGACATCATCCCCCATACCTGAGCAAAGGCCTGAAGTCTGCAAAAGCATCTGTAGCGAAGTATTCAGCAATCACCATATGTTGGACCTGGCTTTTTGACAGGGACATCCCCAAACTTTTTGCCTCCTTCCTCCTATTTTTTCTGACCTGCTGTGTTGGCTTTTGACCTCTGGGCACTTTACCACTGCTAACCAGTGCTAAAGTGCATATGCTCTCTGGGTAAATTGTACTACTGATTGGTTTATCCATGATTGACTATTTAATTTACTTGTAAGTCCCTGGTAGAGTGCACTACATGTGCCTAGGGCAGGTAGATTGAATGCTACTAGTGGGCCTGCAGCACTGGTTGTGCCACCCACCTCAGTAGCCCCTTAACCCTGTCTCAGGCCTGCCATTGCAAGGCCTGTGTGTGCAGTTTCACTGCCACTTCGACTTGGCATTTAAAAGTACTTGCCAAGCCTAGAACTCCCCTTTTACTACATATAAGTCATCCCTAATGTGTGCCCTAGGTAACCCCTAGAGCAGGGTGCGGTGTAGGTAAAAGGCAAGACATGTACCTGTGTAGTTATATGTCCTGGTAGTGTGAAACTCCTAAATTCGTTTTGACACTACTGTGAGGCCTGCTCCTTTCATAGGCTAACATTGGGGCTGCCCTCATACACTGTTGAAGTGGCAGCTGCTGATCTGAAAGGAGCAGGAAGGTCATATTTAGTATGGCCAGAATGGTAATACAAAATCCTGCTGACTGGTGAAGTCGGATTTAATATTACTATTCTAGAAATGCCACTTTTAGAAAGTGAGCATTTCTTTGCACTAAAATCTTGTTGTGCCCTTCAATCCACGTCTGGCTAGGTTTAGTTGACAGCTCCTTGTGCATTCACTCAGACACACCCCAAACACAGGGTACTCAGCCTCACTTGCATACATCTGCATTATGAATGGGTCTTCCTGGGCTGGGAGGGTGGAGGGCCTGCCCTCACACAAAGGACTGCCACACCCCCTACTGGGACTCTGGCAGACAGGATTGAGCTGAAAGGGAACTTGGTGCATTTCTTAGAGACTCTTTGAAGTCACCCCCACTTCAAAGGCACAACTTAGTATAAAACAGGGCCTCTGCCCTACCTCATCAGACACTTGCTGGAGAAGAAACCTGAACCAGAAACTACATCCTGCCAAGAAGAACTGCCTGGCTGCTCAAAGGACTCACCTGTCTGCTTTCTACAAAGGACTGCTGTCTTGCTGTTGCCCTGCTGCCTTGCTGAACTCTTGTCTGGCTGTGAAAGTGCTCTCCAAGGGCTTGGATAGAGCTTGCCTCCTGTTCCTTGAAGTCTCAGGACCAAAAAGACTTCTTCCTTTCACTTGGACGCTCCGTGCGCCGAAAATTTCGACGCACAGCTTGTTTCGCGGCGAGAAAAACGCCGCACACCGACGCTGATCGACGCGACGCCCTCGGGACGATCGAGACTTCGACGCACAACCTCGCAAGGACAAAGCCGCCCGACTTTCCAGGAGAAATCGACGCGACGCCTACTGTGAGTGCGAAACTTTGACGCACGGCCTCGCAAGGACAACGCCGCCCGACTTTCCAGGAGAAATCGACGCGACGCCTACCGTGAGTGCGAAACTTTGACGCACGGCCTCGCAAGGACAACGCCGCCCGACTTCCAAGGAGAAATCGACGCGACGCCTGCCGTGAGACCAAAATTTCGACACACGGACTCGCAAGGACAACGCCGCCCGACTTTCCAGGAGAAATCGACGCGACGCCTACCGTGAGTGCCAAACTTTGACGCACGGCCTCGCAAGGACAACGCCGCCCGACTTCCAAGGAGAAATCGACGCGACGCCTGCCGTGAGACCAAAATTTCGACGCACGGCCTCGCAAGGACAACGGCGCCCGACTTCCAAGGAGAAATCGACGCGACGCCTACCGTGAGATCGAAACTTCGACGCGCAGCCCCGCAGAACGACGCGCAGCTGGAAAAACAGCAGGAGAATCCACGCACAGACCCGGGACATCTGGTAATCCCCGCGATCCACAAAAAGAGACTGTCTGCGCGCCGGAAAACGACGCCCGACTTCCCCGCGTGGAAAAGAACGACGCAAGTCTGTGTGTGCTGAGAGGAAATCGACGCACACACCCCTTTTTCCACGCATCTCTTCTCCTGTGGCCCTCTGAGGAGATTTCCCACCAGAAACCAGGTACTCTGTGCTTGAAAGACACTTTATTGCTTTTTAAAGACTTAAAGACACTTAATATCACTTTTCAGTGATATCTTTACAAATTCGTATTGCAACTTTGATCGTTTTGACCTACAATTACCCAGATAAATATTCTATATTTTTCTAAACACTGTGTGGTGTATTTTTGTGGTGCTATACTATGGTGTTGTATGATTTATTGCACAAATGCTTTACACATTGCCTTCTAAGTTAAGCCTGACTGCTCGTGCCAAGCTACCGGAGGGTGAGCACAGGCTGATTTTGGATTGTGTGTGACTTACCCTGACTAGAGTGAGGGTTCTTGCTTGGACAGAGGGCAACCTAACTGCCAACCAAAAACCCCATTTCTAACATTGGTGATCAGCGGTGAGGATAGGACTTGTGTTTGTGCAGTGACATACAGTAGCTAAGTATTTCACTACCTACCCACAGTTGAAGGTCAACTTGATTTTTCATCTTTTTTGGCTCTTGGTTCTCTGATGTCCTCCTGGATATACTATTGATATTTTGGACTTTGGATTTTGGTTTTTGCTGATAAGATCTTATCAAAATGGGATTGTGTACCTACTCATTCTTTGTTCGTACTGACCACCTCACTAAGGCTGACCTAAGGAAGCTTTGCAGACAATGGGGCCTTCCTGTAGCAAGGAGATCTACTAAAGCGGAGATGCTCCATCACTACATAGTCTGGGGGGAGGAAAGATGGGCAGAGAGAGAGGCAGCAAGAAACCAAATGACTAAGTACCCCTCAGATGAGGAGGAGGACTACGCACATGAGGAGGAAGACTACTCAGATGAGGAGGAAGACTACTCAGAGTTGGACAGTGACCCAGAAATAGATGAATGGCTCCGAAGTCAAAGGCGACAGGAGCAACAATTAGAGGAGTATCTTGCAGAGGTTGAGGCAAAAAGACTCTTAGCCCTGGAAGAAGAAAAGATTGCAGCTCAAGAGCTGAGCTGTAAAGAGCTGAAACTGGAGGCCGGAAGGGCTGAGTCCAGTTCAGATGGTGGCAGCAAAAATCTTGCATCTAGTACTGCTGAAGAAGGGCACAAGCCCAGAGATGTGGTGCCCAACTTGAAGAAGGGAGTTGACACACCCCAGGCAGTTCAAGGGTATGAGGTAGTTCCCGTTATGCACAGGGTCCCTAAGAAGGATTGGGGAACTGGCACAGGGAGTCATATTCCTACTGGGGGGAGGGACACTTTACTGACTCTAGCAGAGAGTGACAGAGAAAAGGGTTCCCCCCTGGTGGACGTCCTGGATATAGAGTGTAGAGACATCCCAGAAGAGATTGGGTTGAGTGTCAGGGACAGACAGATACTGTCTCACCAGTCTCAGGAGGGTGAAGTAGAGTGCTTTTCCAAGGTTGAGTTACTGGGTGGTTGGGTGAAGGGTACTGTGGTTAATACATGTGAAGGGCAGAGTGATGTAATTGCTGGAGAGCATATGTCTGGTCCTTATTTTCCAGAGCTACGCCAACACCAGGTGGAGTGTGAGTTCTCTGACCCCAGGGAACTTACAATGGAGGCAGACTTCTGGGTGAGTACCAGAGAGTCTGAAGAGGCATTTGGGGGTGCTCCTGAAGGGAGTGGTCTAGGTGGTTCCCAACCGAGTTTGGTGGGAGAGGATTGTAGTGTCCCAGGTAGGTGCCAGGTCCTAGAGGGTTCCATGAGGGAACACCAGGAGGGAAGCCTAGCCTGTACCGTAGGGCCACCTTTTGAGGGAAGCCCCGCAGTGTCAGAAGAACTTGGGGGGGTGACTGTAGCCAGCATCCCAACAGTTCTGGTGTCTGGCAGTACCCCTCCTAGTGAGGGGGTGCAGAAGTCCAGACATAGGGTTGAGAGGGGGTTGCAGACCCCAGTGGAGGACCTTGAGAGTCAGGGGACAGCTCTGAGAGCAGAGCCCCCCAGGAATGACCCAGGTGAAACCGTTTCTGGTTTGGGGGAAACCCAGACTCTGCCGGATGGGCAGAGGTCGGGAGACCTGCGCCAACCAGACTCTTGTGTGGCCCTTGGGGACGGTGTGTCCCTTGTGGGGGGTGAGAGTGCCCCCCAGGAAGTCCTGGCATGCCAGGCAAAGATTCAACCTCAGGGTGGTGACTCTGGGTTGGATACCCAGGTTCAGAGGTTAAAATCTGACCTGGTGGGAGGTAGATGTGCCTCCCAAGAAGTCCTGCTGTGCCAGGCAATTGTCCAACCTCAGGGTGTTGACTCTGGATTGGATGACCAGGTTCAGAGGTTAAACTCTGACCTGGTGGGGGGTAGGTGTGCCCCCCAGAAAGTCCTGGCGTGCCAGGCAATTGCCCAACCTCAGGGTGGTGACCCTGGGTTGGGGAACCAGGCTCAGAGGTTAAACTCTGACCTGGTGGGAGGTAGGTGTGCCTCCCTGGAAGTCCTGGCCTGCCAGGCAATGGTTCAACCTCAGGGTGGTGACTCTGGGTTGGCTAACCAGGTTCAGGGGATAAGCTCTGACCTGTTGGGGGGTAGGCGTGCCCCCCAGAAAGTCCTGGTGTACCAGGCAGTGGTCCAACCTCAGAGTGCTGACTCTGGGTTGGATAACCGGGTTCAGAGGTTAAACTCTGACCTGGTGGGGGGTAGGTGTGCCCCCCAGAAAGTCCTGGCGTGCCAGGCAATTGTTCAACCTCAGAGTGCTGACTCTGGGTTGGATAACCGGGTTCAGAGGTTAAACTCTGACCTGGTGGGGGGTAGGTGTGCCCCCCAGAAAGTCCTGGCGTGCCAGGCAATTGTTCAACCTCAGGGTGGTGACTCTGGGTTGGATACCCAGGTTCAGAGGTTAAACTCTGACCTGGTGGGAGGTAGGTGTGCCTCCCAAGAAGCCCTGCTGTGCCAGGCAATTGTCCAACCTCAGGGTGTTGACTCTGGGTTGGATGACCAGGTTCAGAGGTTAAACTCTGACCTGGTGGGGGGTAGGTGTGCCCCCCAGAAAGTCCTGGCGTGCCAGGCAATTGCCCAACCTCAGGGTGGTGACCCTGGGTTGGGGAACCAGGCTCAGAGGTTAAACTCTGACCTGGTGGGAGGTAGGTGTGCCTCCCAGAAAATCCTGGTGCGCCAGGCAATTGTTCAACTTCAGGGTGGTGACTCTGAGTTGAATGGCCCAGTTCAGAGGTTAAACTCTGACCTGGTGGAGGGTCAGTGTGCCCTCCAGGAAGTCCTGGCGTGCCAGGCAATTGTTCAACTTCAGGGTGGTGACTCTGAGTTGAATGGTCAGGTGCAGAGGTTAAACTCTGACCTGGTGGAGGGTCAGTGTGCCCTCCAGGAAGTCCTGGCGTGCCAGGCAATTGTTCAACTTCAGGGTGGTGACTCTGAGTTGAATGGGCAGGTGCAGAGGTTAAACTCTGACCTGGTGGGGGGTAGGTGTGCCTCCCAGGAAGTCCTGGTTTGCCAGGCAGTGATCCAGTCTGAGGGTACAGACCCTGGGCTGGAAGACCAGGTTCAGGGTGTCCCCCCGGACCTGGAGGGAGGGGCTACTGATAACAGTGCCCCTACCATGTTGTCTTCTGAGGAGGCCACTCCTAGTTGGAGGGTGCTGGACCCCAGAAGGGAGGGCAGGGGGAGGGAAGCCTCACCCCGGGCCCTAGTCCAACCTGAAGGTACAGGCCCCAGGTTGGAGGGCCAGTTGCAGGTTAACAGCCCTGCACTGGTGGAGGAATGGTACAGGGTGACTTCTGTAAGCACCCTGACCATGTTGGACTCTGGGGGTACCGCTCCAGGAGGGAGGGTACAAAGCCCCAGAGGGGAGGACCAGGTTCAGGCTGTCATCCCTGACCTGGTGGAAGGGAGAGTGGTTAAAGGGTGCCCAGCACCTGGGGCTACCGCCCCCCACTCTCCACAGCCACAGTGGTTGGAGAGCTTTGAGAGGCCTGGGGCCTGGCTCTCATCCCTGGCAGCTGTCAGTAATCACTGTGGCTTGCTGTCCGGGTGGACAGAGTTATCCCTGGGGAGGGGACAAGTGTCACACCCCAGGGGTAGAGTGGGCAACACCACTGTGTTGGTCATGGTGGTACTATCCTGCTCCTGGGATACATCTGTGAGCAAAGTAAGATTAGGTGCTGCACAGATGGGATCCGCAGGTAAGGAGAAAGGTTCCCCATGGGTTGGCTTAGTGGGCCCTGAGAGTATGGACAGAGTGATCCAATTGGAGTCAGGAAGGCGAAGAACTGGAGCATGCCCCTGCTGTTGTGGGCCTGGGTCCTTGTTCTGTCGCCTCAAACAGGGAAGTACATCAGGATAGTGATTGTTCTCCCCTGGCTTTAGGCTGGTAGGGGGTCATGTTGGACCTGGCTTTTTGACAGGGACATCCCCAAACTTTTTGCCTCCTTCCTCCTATTTTTTCTGACCTGTTGTGTTGGCTTTTGACCTCTGGGCACTTTACCACTGCTAACCAGTGCTAAAGTGCATATGCTCTCTGGGTAAATTGTACTACTGATTGGTTTATCCATGATTGACTATTTAATTTACTTGTAAGTCCCTGGTAGAGTGCACTACATGTGCCTAGGGCAGGTAGATTAAATGCTACTAGTGGGCCTGCAGCACTGGTTGTGCCACCCACCTCAGTAGCCCCTTAACCCTGTCTCAGGCCTGCCATTGCAAGGCCTGTGTGTGCAGTTTCACTGCCACTTCGACTTGGCATTTAAAAGTACTTGCCAAGCCTAGAACTCCCCTTTTACTACATATAAGTCATCCCTAATGTGTGCCCTAGGTAACCCCTAGAGCAGGGTGCGGTGTAGGTAAAAGGCAGGACATGTACCTGTGTAGTTATATGTCCTGGTAGTGTGAAACTCCTAAATTCGTTTTGACACTACTGTGAGGCCTGCTCCTTTCATAGGCTAACATTGGGGCTGCCCTCATACACTGTTGAAGTGGCAGCTGCTGATCTGAAAGGAGCAGGAAGGTCATATTTAGTATGGCCAGAATGGTAATACAAAATCCTGCTGACTGGTGAAGTCGGATTTAATATTACTATTCTAGAAATGCCACTTTTAGAAAGTGAGCATTTCTTTGCACTAAAATCTTGTTGTGCCCTTCAATCCACGTCTGGCTAGGTTTAGTTGACAGCTCCTTGTGCATTCACTCAGACACACCCCAAACACAGGGTACTCAGCCTCACTTGCATACATCTGCATTTTGAATGGGTCTTCCTGGGCTGGGAGGGTGGAGGGCCTGCCCTCACACAAAGGACTGCCACACCCCCTACTGGGACTCTGGCAGACAGGATTGAGCTGAAAGGGAACTTGGTGCATTTCTTAGAGACTCTTTGAAGTCACCCCCACTTCAAAGGCACAACTTAGTATAAAACAGGGCCTCTACCCTACCTCATCAGACACTTGCTGGAGAAGAAACCTGAACCAGAAACTACATCCTGCCAAGAAGAACTGCCTGGCTGCTCAAAGGACTCACCTGTCTGCTTTCTACAAAGGACTGCTATCTTGCTGTTGCCCTGCTGCCTTGCTGAACTCTTGTCTGGCTGTGAAAGTGCTCTCCAAGGGCTTGGATAGAGCTTGCCTCCTGTTCCTTGAAGTCTCAGGACCAAAAAGACTTCTTCCTTTCACTTGGACGCTCCGTGCGCCGAAAATTTCGACGCACAGCTTGTTTCGCGGCGAGAAAAACGCTGCACACCGACGCTGATCGACGCGACGCCCTCGGGACGATCGAGACTTCGACGCACAACCTCGCAAGGACAAAGCCGCCCGACTTTCCAGGAGAAATCGACGCGACGCCTACCGTGAGTGCAAAACTTTGACGCACGGGCTCGCAAGGACAACGGCGCCCGACTTTCCAGGAGAAATCGACGCGACGCCTACCGTGAGTGCGAAACTTTGACGCACGGCCTCGCAAGGACAACGCCGCCCGACTTCCAAGGAGAAATCGACGCGACGCCTGCCGTGAGACCAAAATTTCGACACACGGCCTCGCAAGGACAACGCCACCCGACTTTCCAGGAGAAATCGACGCGACGCCTACCGTGAGTGCGAAACTTTGACGCACGGCCTCGCAAGGACAACGCCGCCCGACTTCCAAGGAGAAATCGACGCGACGCCTGCCGTGAGACCAAAATTTCGACGCACGGCCTCGCAAGGACAACGGCGCCCGACTTCCAAGGAGAAATCGACGCGACGCCTACCGTGAGATCGAAACTTCGACGCGCAGCCCCGCAGAACGACGCGCAGCCGGAAAAACAGCAGGAGAATCCACGCACAGACCCGGGACATCTGGTAATCCCCGCGATCCACAAAAAGAGACTGTCTGCGCGCCGGAAAACGACGCCCGACTTCCCCGCGTGGAAAAGAACGACGCAAGTCTGTGTGTGCTGAGAGGAAATCGACGCACACACCCCTTTTTCCACGCATCTCTTCTCCTGTGGCCCTCTGAGGAGATTTCCCACCAGAAACCAGGTACTCTGTGCTTGAAAGACACTTTATTGCTTTTTAAAGACTTAAAGACACTTAATATCACTTTTCAGTGATATCTTTACAAATTCGTATTGCAACTTTGATCGTTTTGACCTACAATTACCCAGATAAATATTCTATATTTTTCTAAACACTGTGTGGTGTATTTTTGTGGTGCTATACTATGGTGTTGTATGATTTATTGCACAAATGCTTTACACATTGCCTTCTAAGTTAAGCCTGACTGCTCGTGCCAAGCTACCGGAGGGTGAGCACAGGCTGATTTTGGATTGTGCGTGACTTACCCTGACTAGAGTGAGGGTTCTTGCTTGGACAGAGGGCAACCTAACTGCCAACCAAAAACCCCATTTCTACCACCATACTATTGTGGTCATCTGGCTGAAATCTCCCCCTAACTCGTATGGAAGTGTTTTTATAATAAAACAGCTGATGTTTTGAGAAAACGTACCCACATAACGATGTGTATGTTTCTATGAATACCAGAGACAAAACATTTCCACATTTACCGGCGACCTATCTTACTGCAGCCCTGAGAGAAGAACAGAGTGAAATAAATGTCTTGTTTAAGAACACAGTGCTGGCCTAGGCAAAGAACAGCTAGATTGAGTGAAATAAAACAACACCGCAAATGTGGCTAGCTGAATAAAATATATTTAGGTTAAAGTGCATGGTGGCACGCCTACTGTGCTAAACTAACGTGCATGGAGCTATAACTAAAATGGCTACACAGCAACACAAATTAGATGCAAAATGCTTCGGGAGAATATGACACCTCACATGTCATACAGCCTGTGATGTGATTAGCAGTTTACCTTTCTATGGTTGATAAAGTACTTTTCAATCGGGCCATACTAACACAGACACAGAGGCCTGTTAGTTAATTGTGAATACTATGGGGGTCATTACAACATTGGCGGTAAAAGGCGCTTACCGCTGTGCAGAAGACCGGCAACACAACGCCGCGGCCGTGGAATTCCGGCACGGTCATTATGACCCACAGCTCCGAATCCGCCAAAATCCAGACACCCACACAAGTCTGCCACGCCAAAGGTCAGTGATAAACTGGCGATAACAAAACCGACACCGTCACGCCAACAGGAATCCGCCCACACTATCACGACCTGTGAATCCATTGGTGGTACACACCGCTGCGCTCAAAATACACACACATTTACAAAACACTACCACATTGGACAATTCCAAATACACACACCTGATACACATACACAAACCACTCCCACACATCCAATACAATATAAAACACACTCCCACATCACCCACAAACCCTTACGTTAACAATTGCGACAGAAGGCCAGAGAGAGACACCACCAGAAAGTACAATAGCATCCACAAGCACCCTACACCATCACTCACACAACATCCAAGCACCTCACACAACACACCTATAAATATCACCCCACACATCACAACACACACCACCCCACACATCATCCACACCATCCCATGGCCCCGCAAAGTCACCCCAGGTTCTCTTAGGAGGAGCTCAGGGTCATGGTGGAGGAAATCATCTGGGTAGAGCCACAGCTATTCGGATCACAGGTGCAGCACACCACCATAGCTAGGAAGATGGATCGATGGCACAGAATCGTGGACAGTGTCAACGCAGTGGGACAGCACCCAAGAACTAGGGATGACATCAGGAAGAGGTGGAACGACCTACGGGGAAGGTGCGTTCTGTGGTCTCAAGACACCACCTTGCGGTTCAGAGGACTGGCAGCAGACCCCACCTCCTCCCCCACAACTAACAACATGGGAGGAGCAGGTCTTGGCTATACTGCATCCTGAGGGCCTTGCAGGAGTAGCTGGAGGAATGGACTCTGGTAAGGCAAATCTTTCACTACTTCATCCCCCACCCACCTGCATGCTATCACATACCCCCACCCTCACCCCCATCACTCCAACTCCTCATGTATATGTCCCAATATCACAAACCACACATTCCAAACCCAAGCCCTGCATGTAGCACCAAAGCATGGACACCCATCACCAAAGCATGTCCACTGCACATACCCATACATCCCCCTAAACCATCATCACACAAGGTCCTACACAGGAATGGAAGCACTGGGGTGCAGGGTCACCCACCCATTGCACACCATGGCACACACAGATGCAATAATCATGCCTTTACACCCCTGCAGGACCCAACGTCACCAGACACGAGGGTCCAGACATGTCTACTCCACCCACAGAAGAGGCCCACATTGATGACAGCAGCTCTGTCCAACTGGATCCATATGACCAGCCCAGCCCGTCTGGGACCTAGGGACAGTCAGTTCCCCTCACACTGGCACAGGCCACTACAGAGCCTCCCCCCTCTGGAAACACCAACACAGCACCCACCCAGCGGGCCCATCCCTCTGTCCCCAGGACACGTCAATCAGCAGTGTGTCCACCACTACAGGGAACCCAGGCTATCCCACCACCCCAACAACACCAGGGACCGGGGGGCAGTGGCAGTGGGCACACGGTTCAGGGGACAGAGGCCCAGGAACACAGGGGAACTGGGAGGGCTGCTGTGCGACAGGGGGAGACAGGCCCAGGGAAACCACTCTCCACGAGGCCCTCTCCAACATCATGGGAGCCTACCACCATTCCCAGGAGACGATGGCAACAGTACTGGCCAAGGTTCAGGAGACCCAGCGGCTGCAGGAGAAACAGTATTTGGGGTTCAGGGAGGCTCTCAAATCCATCAATTCCACCCTGGGCACCATTGTAGGGGTGCTGAAGGAACTCGTCAACACCAGGAGGGACACTGTGGCACAACAAGTGGCCCCTGACACTAGCCTGGACGATGAACTGCCCACCACCTCCGCTGGCGCTAGTGGACAGGAGGCACCACCACAGGACCACGACACCAGCACCCCACCCTCTGCAGATGGAGAACAACCCCAAAAGCGGTCCCTGAGATCCAGGGCAAAGACAAAGAACAATGCCAAGACCCCCGCCAAGAAATGAGACCACCCTGATTGTCATCCTTCTGTCCCACTTTGTCACCCTGTCCATCCTTAAACTGCCCCAGCTCCACTTCCTATGCCCCTTTGGACAATGCACCTGTGTGACTAATAGACTGGACTCTGCCATGGACATTCCTCCACCATCACCCCTGACCATTTTACAACCCCCTCCACTATTTAGTACTTAAATAAACACCCTTAAATCATAAAACAATCTGGAGTCAGTCTGTGCTTTTGGAAATGTGTATTAGCAATAACAGTGGCAAAATGCTATCTCCAATGTAATGTCAACATACCTATGTCATACAGCTCTAGTCCATGCGGAAACAAAGCAGATGCCACACAGTGGGATCAACAACAAATAGAGGGACAGGGAGGATTGAAGGTCCGGTGTATAATCTCCCCAAATAACTGTAAACAAAATAAATACACTGTTCCTGGCAGAAAAGAGGGGAAGCTCTAAGGTTTAGGAGCAAGAGCCCTCACACATCCATTTGGATGTCATGCTTCATCATTGGGGTGATTCACTTTCACACTGTGCTATTCGGTTTGTCACTCAGTGTGCGCACTAATCCAGCACTGGTCACTGTTATTATTATTATTACTTATGCCGTCTTACTTTTTCCAGGGTGACCTTAATGTGTTAGTTGACTGGACGGACAGTACGCTTTATTGTAAGTGACTGCAACGTTTGGTTTGGTTTATTAGGTTTTGGATAAACTACCCTATAATGTTTTAATTTTTGTGATACAGGAGAAGTATCTATATATGATGTATGGTCCTGAAGAAGCGTCAGTGGATCTTTTAGGCCGTGAGACGCGAAACATGTAGACCTATATACAGGCGGCTTTGAGATAATTTCTTGCCCCTATTATTATTTCTGGAAAGTGTTTGAGCATTACCTCATCTTACCACTTTCATTGTGTTTTTAACCTTGGTCTTATCCCCTTACTACCCAATAAATGTGAATTTTTCCGTTGGGGTATAGAACCAATTTTAAACTCTCTCCTGCTTTTGAATCACAATCTGCTTGTAGTTCATCACAGCAGTTACTCAAAAAGATCTCCAGGAAAGAGCCCCCTCACGGGGAGCCCGTCAGACATTGCAGCGCCGGTCTGACGAGGTGCACCCCAATGATGAAACATGACATCCAAATGGATGTGTGAGGGCTCTTGCTCCTAAACCTTAGGGTTTACCCTCTTTTCTGCCAGTAACAGTGTATTTATTTTGTTTACAGTCACACAGGGGGACCCACATCTGTGAAACCGTAAGGGAAAGTGACAACTCAGTGACCATACACTGGGTGAAAATGACAGACAGATGAGAGGTAGTAGAATTAAATCAGATGCAGCAGGCAGTGTTGTCTTCTTACCTGTGTCTCACTGGAAATATTGCTGGATCACCGTGTTCCTGTTGTCTATATCCTCTTCTTCTGCTTCCTCATCTTCACTGTCCACAGGCTCCACAGCTGCCACAACACCTCCATCTGGACCATCCTCCTGCAGAAAAGGCACCTGTCGTTGCAAAGCCAAGTTGTGAAGCATACAGCAGGCCACGATGATCTGGCATACCTTCTTTGGTGAGTAGAATAGGGAACCACCTGTCAGATGGAGCCACCGAAACCTGGCCTTCAGGAGGCCGAAGGTCCTCTCTATAATACTCCTAGTTCGCCCATGGGTCTCATTGTAGTGTTCCTCTGCCCTTGTCCTCGGATTCCTCATTGGGGTCAGTAGCTATGACAGGTTGGGGTAACCAGAGTCACCTGCAAATGGCGAGGGACAACTGTTAGACACACACTAACTCATAGAGACATCCCCAGACCCAGACACCTAGTCACACTCTATAGGGTCCATGTCCTCACCTAATAGCCACACATGGTGCCTCTGGAGTTGCCCCATCACATAAGGGATGCTGCTATGCCTCAGAATGTAAGTGTCATGCACTGAGCCAGGAAATTTGGCATTCACATGGGAGATGTACTGATCTGCCAAACACACCATCTGCACATTCATCGAATGGTAAATCTTCCAGTTTCTGTACACCTGTTCACTCCTGCATGGGGGGACCAAGGCCACATGTGTCCCATCAATGGCACCTATGATTTTGGGGCTATGTCCCAGGGCATAGAAGTCACCTTTCACTGTAGGCAAATCCTCCACCTGAGGGAAAACGATGTAGCTCCGCATGTGTTTCAGCAGGGCAGACAACACTCTGGACAACACGTTGGAAAACATAGGCTGGGACATCCCTGATGCTATAGCCACTGTTGTTTGAAAAGACCCACTTGCTAGGAAATGGAGTACTGACAGGACCTTCACTTGAGGGGGGATTCCTGTGGGATGGCGGATAGCTGACATCAGATCTGGCTCCAACTGGGCTCACAGTTCCAGGATTGTGGTACGATCAAGTCTGTAGGTGATGATCCCATGTCGCGCCTCCATTGTCGACAGGTCCACCAGCAGTCTGTACACCAGAGGATGCCGCCATCTTCTCACCTGCCCCAGAGGACGTTGCCTATGGAGGAGAACAGCGAGCAGAGAGTCAACCAACTCTGAGGTACGTAAAAACAAGATATGTGTGACGCAGTCCAAAATAATGCAATGTGGGCCCCTGAAAGGCTGGCTGCCTGATCTGTAAAGTGGGACAAGGGTATATGAGGTAACTGCGCTGGCGTTTTACACCGTCGCGGTAGGTGGTCGAAGACCGCGGCGCAATCCTGCATTGGTTAACATTGGACCCTGTGGGTCCCAGGAGCCAATGAAGATGTACGCCGGCGGTGACGGTATGCACCGCCGCAGACGTGACCACCATTTTCTGTCTGTTCAATCACTTGATACCTGATCTTCGACAGGAGAGGACCTACACTGCAAGTGCTGCTGTGACCTCAGTCTGGAAGAGACAATGGCTCGTGTGTCTGGGGAAAGGGCCCATGTCTTCAGCACGGAGGAGTTGTAGAAACTCGTGGATGGGGTCCTCCCCCAGTACACGCTACTCTATGGTCCTTCAGACAACCAGGTAAGTACACTGTGAGCATGCTGTATGGGCAATGCCTGTGTGGAGTGGGGTGGGTGAAAGATAGGGGGGGTGAGAATGAGGCGTGCATGAAATGACGGTGAGTGCATGTGCGTCATGGCAAGGGTAGGGATGCGGGCCAATGACTGTGACAGCACTGACGGTTATATCTTCTCCTTTTCCCCTGTACTATTCCTGTAGGTCAGCGCCCACCAGAAGAAGGATATTTGGTGTGCCATTGCCAAGGAAGTCCTGACCCTGGGGGTCTACCACAGACGGAGCACCCACTGCCGTAAAAGATTGGAGGACATTCGCTGCTGGAGCAAGAAGACGGCATAGGCCCAGCTGGGGATGGCCTCCCGAAGCCAATCGCACCATGACCCCCCTGATGTTTCGGATCCTGGCGGTGGCGTACTCAGAGTTAGATGGGCGCTTGAGGGCATCACAGCAGCCACAAGGGGGTGAGTACACTCTCATTCAGCTGATTCAGCGTGCATTGTAGGTGTCTGGGTGGGGGAGGTGGGCTGCGGGTTCCCCCAGGTCAGGGCGAGTTTAGTAGGCAAGGTCCTTTCTTAAGGCAGGCCCTGTGGCACCCCACCCCACCTGTGTACAGTGCCAACTACACCTAGTCAGGCTCCTGTGACATCCATGTGTGCAGAAATTGGCCATAGCCTTGTAAGCCATGTCCCAGGGATTGAATAGTGGACCCCAAGTGCGCAGCGTAGTGCAGGGGGCTTCTGTGTCTGTCGTGTCCGCCAACGGTAGCGGTATTGAATGCACTTAACATGTCTTTCTTCTGTCTCCCCCCCCTTTTTGTGGTCTCCCGGTACTTGTGTGCATTAGCATCATCAGGCGGAGGAGCAGTGGCACTGGAGCAGGAGGGAGCTGCATCCCACATGGCCCTGGAGGGCACTCCGAATTCACCAGTGGGACGGAGGGCGAGGGGAGCTCCCCGGCAGGGACAAAAGCTGACACCAGCGAGACGGACTCCTCCTCTGATGGGAGCTCCCTTGCGGTGGCGGCCCCATCTGTGCCCCCGCATCTACAGCCACACCCCCTACCATCACTGCCCTCCCAGCAGCCCCTCAGCGTTTGCCCCGTGCCCGCTCACCCAGGAGGGTGGGCATTACCTTCGCCCCAGACACCTCAGCCCCTGCCCCTGTCACCCCTGCTACCCTCAGTGAGGAGGCCATTGACCTCCTCAGGCCCCTCACTTTTGAGCAGTCTACCATTTTGAATGCCATTCAGGGTGTAGAGAGGCAGTTGCAACAAACCAATGCATTCCTGGAGGGCATTCACTCTGGTCAGGCAGCCCTTCAGCGAGCTTTTCAGACTCTGGCCTCAGCACTGATGGCAGCCATTGTCCCTGTCTCTCGCCTCCCCCCTCCAACTTCCTCCACCCAGACCCACACCTGTGTACCAAAGCCTATCCCAAGCACACCATCAGACCAGCATGCACACACCTCAACACGGAAAGCTCTGGCAAACATAAGCACCACACATCCCACAGGCACTCACGCAAGCATCACACACATGCAGACACACCAACATCCACTGCCTCCACTGTGTCCCCCTCCTCCTCGTCTCCCTCCTCCCTCCCTGTCTAGTCTCCACTCACACCTGCATGCACTACATCCTCAGCCACTACGGCCATCACCAGCACCCCCACCACCACACCCCGCTCAGGTGCACTCACCACCCCCACTACCATTCACACATCCCCTGTGTCCTCTTCCAGTGTGTCTGAGGCCACCTCCCAAGGTACACAAATGCAGCCACACACCCACCCAACAGCCATCCACCTCACGACAGCCTCCAGCCCATGCACCTGCACCCAAAGTCACCAAACGTACACCACCTACAACCACTACCTCTTCCTCCACTCCCAAACCCCCTCCAGCTACCCTTCTCAGTGTTCCTAAGAAACTTTTCCTGGCCAGCCTTGACCTCTTTCCCTCACCTCCCCACCCCGTCAGTCTCCTAGGGCCTGACTCTCCAGGTCCCAACCTAGCACCTCAGCCACAACATCGGTGGGACCGGTGGTGCCAGTAGTCACCGGATTATGGAGTGCACCAGGCAGCAGGGCAGGCAGTGTGGCAAGGAGCCAGAGCACGGACAGTCTCCCACCTGTCAACCATAAAAAGTTGGACAGTGCCCGGCGGGAGAGGGGAAAGAAACCAGCCACCAAACACAGTACAGTTGGGAGTGTGGAGACAGCTGCGACACCATCCAAGGGGGGAAAGGGGCACAGTAAAACTGGCAAGTCTGGGAAGATCAGCACGGCGGACAAGACCGCCACCAGCCCTGCTGCCCAGGAAGTGACCACCAGCATCAGCCCCGCTGCCACAGACAGGACTGCCAGTAGCCACACTACCCAGGAAGCGACCGCCAGCAGCAGCCCCGCTGCCACAGACAGGACCACCACCAGCCACACTGCCCAGGAAGCGACCGCCAGCAGCAGCCCCGCTGCCACAGACAGGACTGCCAGCAGCCACACTGCCCAGGAAGCGACCGACAGCAGCAGCCACGCTGCCCAGGAAGCGACCGCCAGCAGCAGCCCCGCTGCCACAGACAGGACCGCCAGCAACCACCCTGCCCCCTCCAGAGCCAGTGGAGTATTACATCCACTACCTCAGTCCTTGGCAGGATGAAGCACTCTGGGCACAAGGCCCCCTCCAGAACCAGTGGAGCGATACATCCACTACCTCAGTCCTTGGCAGGATGAAGCACTCTGGGCACAAGGTCCCCTCCAGAACCAGTCGTGACTGTTATCCACTTGAAAGACTGTGGCTTTGCACTCCCCAGGATTGAACAGTGGGCAAACCACCCACTGTAGAGACTTGAGAGACTGTGGCTTTGCACTCCCCAGGATAAAGCAGTGGGCAAACCACCCACTGTAGAGACTTGAGAGACTGTGGCTTTGCACTTCCCAGGATACATCAATGGGCATGAAGCCCCCTCGTGGATCTGGCATTGTGCACTCAACCGGCTGAGGTGCCCCGCCACTTCCCTTCCTCCTGAGGTGCCTGTTTTATTTCTATCTGATGCCCCTGTAGTGTTCTCTCTGTTTTGATCAGGTATTGAGTGTGGGCCTCACCCATGCCTTTTGGGCCCGGTGATCCACGGACTATGATGGTGGAATCCCTTGGACTTGTGTTCTTGGTGTATATAATTGTATATAGTATAAATGTATATATTTTTGATTCATGTCTTTGAATATATCACAATTATTCAACTCATTTCCTTTTGTCCTTGCATTCTTCCAGGGGGGGCTTGGGGGGTGTAACAGTGATGTATCAACATGTACTTGTGTGTGTGTTGTAGTGGGTGAGGGTGGGGTTGGGGTGTTGCGTGTGTGTGTCACTGTTTTTTCCCTCCCTCCTCCCCCCTCCCCTGTGTCGTAGGTGCAGTACTCACCATTGTCTTCGCCGCCGGCGTTCGTGCTCCTGGTAGAGGAGCAGGAAGATAAAGGCTGGCAGAATTTGGAGCTCCGGTTCCATGGCGTCCTGGTTCCTCGTGGGGTGTGTAGAGGTGAGCGTTTTCCCTTCAAAGTGCTGTTCCCGCCATGTTTTTGTTCGCAGTGAATCCGCCCCGTAAAAGGTGGCGGATTGGTGGGTTGTAATAGTGTGGGCGGTACATTGTCCTCCACCTGTCTGTTGGCGGTGACCGCGGCGCTGTTTGTTTGTACCGCCGTGGCGGTAGGAGTGTTAAAGTAGCTGTCTATTTTGGCGGTTTCCGCCACGGTCGTAATTCAATTTTTTTTACCGCCGACATGTTGCCGGTTTTACCGCCGCTTTAACACCGACCGCCAGGGTTGTAATGACCACCTGTGTGTGTAATATATATTTGTAAGCATTGAGAAAGGCAATCTTTTGCTGGAACGTGTCTGCATAGAATAAATCCTTAATTGTGACAACCCTGTGAGTGCCCCGTAGAATGTTTTGAGTGGGAATGTAAACATGTGAGTCCTGCCATCATGCTTACTTAGCCACCCACTAAGAGTTCAGGAGTGGTTGATGGGATTTGAGCTGATGTTAATTTTGATGCTACCATAACCGCTGCTAAAAGACTACTCTGACGACCAAGGAGATAGTGAATTATTCAAATTCATGAGTAGCAGTAATTTGACTGACTCCCGTGGTATAGCTTGGTAAAATATCCAGCAGCAGGCAAGGAGTATGTTGGGCACAGTGTGGAAGCAGCCCTGACGTGGCAGTAATGAATAACAGCAATTTGAATAATGTGGCAATGTGAACGTGGGGACTATATTGAATACTTACCTATTGAGGTGAGACCAACAGGCATTGGAGCATGTATGGCTTTCTGATATACACAAACAATGTTTTTCCATTATCGGCATGGCGGCCTAGATGTTGACAATATGCTTGACGTCTTATCTTCTTAATATCACGCTTGTGGAGACACCTGCCATGAGTTCGGTAGCAGTTGGTGGGGTTTGAGCAGATTTGATATATTTATACATATGTATATGGTGCCCACATCATAAAATGAAAAATGCTACACCTGCAGTTGGTTCACAGCATCAAACTACCATCTTCTTCAACATATTTCTTCAAAAATAGATCTCATCCAAACCATTAAAGACACAACATAACAAAACCAAAATAATCAAATTACGGCCTATGCTGCAAAAGGTGTTAAGATAAACACTTATAGTAATGCTGTAAACGATCCACCTTTTCAAGATACTAACTCAATATTTTCTGCTTTTTATCGACCCTGCTTTTGCTGTTGTTTTGTCTATTGACAGTGCAATGTGCAATTCCATTCAACAGTGTATTTGCTCTGTTCGTAAAATTGTACTGTTAAATTGGTTTCACCCAGTTTCCTGTATTTAGTTCTCCAGCATGGCAATTGTAGGTTGAGGGCACCAATTGCACAGTGGCATAAAAGATAAATGTCATATGTGGGCTGCACTGAGTAACTACACTACCCACATTTAGACCCACATATAGGACAAACATGTATGGCTCCATCATTGTACTCTGGCTGCTCAGCAGTTCAAAAGCCCTTTAGTGATACATGAAAAGGAAAAGAGCCCTTACCATTTATAAAAACCTCAATTTATATAATAGGTAATTTACCCCTAAAGCATGCCTTGTAAGCCAATAAAACCTGGTGCCTAACATATACTCATGGGTGCCTAGCATGACCCATGCTACATATTGGGAATCGTATGCCCTCAAAGAAAACAACTGTGCAAAAGCTGTTTCACTGCGTGGGTAAAGTTACATTTTCAGGAACAGGTCTGGATCTGGATAAAGCAATTTTTCCATACTGTTCCCTGAAACATGTGAGGGCATCGATTAGAAGCTATTTTCTCTTAGTGTGAACAGTCAAAGTAAATGATGAAAGTAGATTTTTGATATCTTTAGTGGAAAGGCTACTTTCAAAGAACAAATCTTATTTTGCTCGAAAGGAAACCAGTTTAGAAGTTGTTCGCCTCTTTGCTCTTCTCTAGAGGACCAATAAACATGTTTGGCTGCCTGCTAACAGAATACCTGATCGTGCAACCCCGTGAGTGCCCCGTTAAGCCCTGCTGCTAAAGGACATTTGCTTTTTCTCTGAGCCACAGAAGGCAGGGATATAACTAACAAGTATTAACTTAACATGCTATCTGGTAGAGGGAGAGGAATTTGAACAGAACAAAGAGCATCTTTCACAGTTCTTTCTTTGACTTGGAGATGCCAAATGAGTCTGCTAGAAACTGCTATGAGTCATTCTCTGGGCCACCCCAGATTTGCTGGTTCCATTCCCAGTAGGAAGCAAAACAAGTTATGGCCCTGATGAAGGAGAGGCCTGAGACGGCCGGCCAAACACACATGCCCTCTGAGGGGGAGTGCTCAGTGCACGTCACCCTGTGGCCCTGCCCTTTTTCCCCAAAAATGATCACAAACGCAGTTTATGATCGGTTTTTTTGGAAAAGGTTTGCAGCTGCCGCTGCTGGCAGGAGTGTGACGCTCCTCTGCCCTTATGGAGAAGTCACCTCTGCAAAAAACATCTAAAAACTGTGGACTGTGGGCTGCGGGAATACCTGTTTTTATAGGAGCCATGCAGCATGAACAAGCACACAGAAATACAATATAACAACACAATAATGAAAGAATATAACAAAGCCAACCTTACCCTACAGTGTGGGTAAAAAAATCAGTGCAACAATTTATCAAAAAGAGAAGGAGGGGTTTTGTTATTTGAGTATATAGTATGTGAGTTCCAGTTCCAATGAATATATACGCCTAATCAAGTAAAAAAAATCAGCATTTACATGTAGAACCAAACAGCTCTTGCTTAGCGTTATAAACTTTTTCCTGATACCATCCCTATACCTAGCTGATGCTGATAGACTCATTGAAGCCATTTATGTCATATGCCTATCAATATCAAGGTTCTCCACACCACCCAAAGTTTATTTCTATCAATGTTAAGGTTTCCCTCCCCACCCAAAGTGTGTGCAGCTTGGCACGTCTAAGCTTTCTCAAAATAGTAAAAATCTAATACCTCGTGGGCCCAAACAATGCTGTGAGGTGGTGAAGTATCTTTCCAGTTTTGTTCGATCAGTTGGTGTGAAAATGTTACCCTAGAAAGACAAAATCATCTTATATCCTAGGGCTGATACCAAACACTATAAGGAAAGTGCCCAGGGTGACCATAAACTCTTTGTAATAACTTTTTAAGAAAAACCTTATTGGAGAAAAGCCTCAAACTGGAGCATATTAGAAACACTCTCTGTTTCTGGTTGCCCACTGCAGAGGAATTTTAACCCAACCGGAGATGTCACCTGCCATTTTGCACGTTCAGAAGGACTTTCAAAGAGCTGATTGTATCAATTAATTCAGATTTTTGCATATACTACAGGTTTTTAATTTGCTTAGTGATGTCGAAGAGAGACAGGATGAGGGTCGGATTGAGCCAAAAAAAAGCCCTTGAACCACAATAAAAGTGGTCACCCATTAGAGAAGCAGATAGCCAAAAATGTAGTCCACATTTGCAAACTGGGTGGGTTTTGAACTTGTAAAAACACCTGCATGGGTATTTTGCAAGAAACTGGAGATTGCATACACTTGTGTTTGCTGCAGGCAATGTTTGAGACAGTATCAAGGAAATTAGCAGTAAAAACCGAACCATAAGACAGGCCCACATGCTGCAAAAAAACGGCCCAAACACTGGTCTCTTAGACCAGCCTACAGAGCACTTCTTGATTGTCATATAGGCCATTCTGACCCTGGACAGGGTTCCGCATGTGAGCTCTTCTGACCATTAAATTTCCCAGCTCTCAAGCCAATAAACTTGCTATGCAATAAATCCATCAGGTTTAAATAAAACTACAAATTAAATAAATAAGATGGCTCCTTTTTTCCTAGTTCCGCAATTTGTATCAGGTCTGTTGCTACACAAGTTATACAAAGTCGAAGGATGTCTCTTTGTCATAATGATGCCAACAAAAATAACATGCATCCAATGAATAATCAGCAAAAAGCTAAAAACAACATGAAAATAATGCTTCCTTATAAAATTACAGTAAAATGTCTTTAGAACTGACTTTACTTGGCCTCACCTTTTTTTCTTACCCCAATTCCACTCATTCCGTTACACCTGTTTTCATACCTGCTGCCGTTACATCCATGTCAAAATGGCATAACTGTTTCCATCTCTTCTTCCGCTTCTTTCCTCATATGCCTCCTAACCCAGTCCTGGGTAAGCTGTGTGTGGGTTGTTTTGAGAGGGATGTCAGAAGCAATCTAGAGGTGGAAGGAGGGGAGCTCTCACCCCAGATATATGATATATGCTGGCCCTCTTTGTTTGTATGAATCTGAATGTGAACTTTTTTCTAAGGAAGCACCAGATGCATTATCTACTTGTAAAAATAACATATTATTTTTGTAATTCTTCAATACTTTTCTATTAGTCATTTTAGTTTTGCTTCCCTGTTTTTTTAGGTAATTTCTGGAATCTCATTTGCATGCAACATGTATGGGATTGTATTGATTTAAAATTGTAATATATGTTTTAATGGGAGGGTGGAACATAATTCCAAGTTATTGTACTTTGTAGCCATGAAGAAGTCTCTGAATATGATGAAACACATTGGCTACGGGGAAGGAAAGATTGAATTTATTATGAGAAAGAAGAACAAAAATAACAAGAATATTTTGAAATGATAAATAGATTGAGGATACTTCATGTGGCTTTCTCTAAATATGTTTGATATTTTTGTATTTTGAGATTAACAAGTGGTTTTGGGGCCAACTTTTATGTTAATTGATTACTGGCCCCTCGGCTCCTTGGCCACAGGGTTAAGAAGAGATTGGCCTACTGAGATAGGTGTGATAAATTGTGCCCCAGTCTTTCTGTAAATCATTTGTAGCTTTCTAAATTGGGCATCTAGAATTATTTCTGTAGATTTAGAGGTTTGTAATGCATTACATTTCTACATATCTGGAATCAATTAAAACCATTAACTAACAACAAATACCATGTAAGCAAACCAACACTTGTGAACTGAAAATGTGAGTAGGTTTTAATTGCTCTTTTACCTCTCTCTTATTTTCCTAAGGGCTTTGATTGCACACAGTTTCCCTCACTTTTATGAGAACACCAAAACTGCTAAAGGTGAAAGAAGGGACAAACTTACTTGAATTTTTCATAATGTTCATGGTATCCTTTAATGTTTCGCATTTACAAGGATTCTGTCATGCACATATAATGCACATATAATATTTGTCTCCATTTCTGTAAAAATGTAGATCAATATTTTTACTGAGAAATGGAACAGTGAAAAAAAAAGGTGAATTGCTATTTGTTGTACGCAGAGAAAATCTCACAATGTAATCATAGCTATCATACCTGTGAACTCCTTCATTTGATATAACACAATCCTAGCTTCACCCACAGCATTTACTAATGCAGGAGCAGCAATTCCTTTTTAGGTCGACCATAGCGGTACACAAGTGCTGCTTTTCCTATGTATTAGTATGAATCTGGGCTTTTAACCACTTCTACCACATGCCCATCACTATCACTCGATCGTAGGCTTGCCTTTCAAAAATCCTTTGTTTTCGTTGGTAACTGCCTTACGTTTGTCCCTCCTTGGGATGGTTTTGTTACCGCCTTGGGGACCGATCCTGTTACATAGATAATTTGAAGTTTGCCGATAATGTTGACTGCAAGCGAACTTCTTTTTCCTTTTGTGTGTGTCTCCTTCATGCTCACAGCCTTGTTTACAGTAACTGTCATCTTCTGAAAATCAGTTTGAATTCTCCGTGAATTTCCTTAATTTAATTCCCGGGATTTTGCAGCACATGAGCAATACGTCCTTGAAAGCCGTAAAGGCGTAACTGTTTCTAACTTTTGCAGATTTTGAGATAACATTCTTCAGGTGCCAAGGGCTGTTGCTGCAGCTGATGTGTGTTCCAATGTTGCCACAGCTCGTAGCCCACCATTAAGGAAGCCAGCCCCAAGGCCATACAGTCAATAGCCGTTCTAAAATGTCCATTGATGCGACTGTTTTTTTTGTGGTTTTTTTTCTTTTTTTTTCTTGTCCTCATACACCTCTGGCTCCTGTTCGACTCCATGATTTCTCATGCTCGAAAATGACCAAATGCCAGGGAGCTCGAGCCTCTCTCAATTGTCCTTCGGCACACAAGGTCAACATCCAAGGCAAGAGAGTAAACAAGCTCGTAATCATAGGACATAATTGCTCATCCTAAATTGCTCTCCCACAGCTCTTCCTTCTAACAACCGTGACCATATTTTTACTTTCTTTTCCTTATGTAATTTATCCACTGCAATATCTAATTTTGACATAACAGTCAAAGCATCCAACCAATCAGCATATGAAGGAGGAAGCACTGATACCCATTTCCGACAAATTTTCCTCCTAGCCAGACGTATTGCATATAGCAACATTGTCTTCACAACTCTAGAACCTACTTCTCCTTGATCCACTATGCCGAAAATAACTAAAGGAAGAGATGGTGTAATGTGCTGTAATAAAAGACTAGAAATCCTTTCGCACACTTTCCCCCAAAAGCAATAAACTACTGGACATTCTAAACATATGAATATCAGATGCCTTTGGAAAGCCACATTTAGCACAACTAACTTCCTCTCCCCCTATTACCTTAGGTAATTTCTCTGGGGAAAAAAAGACCCTATGCAGCATAAAAAGATGATTTCGCCTCAATGGTGCTGACTTAATGGCCCTAAATATTATTTGCATAGATGGCCCCCACAATGCTTGTAATTGATCCACAGACATCTCACCCCCCCAAAGGGAGACAGGCAGCTTAAAGTCCCCATCTACCATATCTAACATACTCCAATACCAACTCAAAACCTTCTTTAATCCCCAATGCTTCTTAATTAAGTCACTCTCTAACTGATTAGCTGTCCCCAACCTGCCTGCGACCCCTTGTGTCTTCCCTTAATTGAATATACTTTAATCTTGAGAGATTCCCTAATTTCCACTCTGTAAACTCCTCCCAAGACCATTTCTAACTAAATCCCCCCAAAATTAAATCCCGGCCTTTCTAAGGGGTAAGGCCAACACATCTGTCAAGCACTCGGGGGTTCCTGGAGATTCCCAAACCGGAGCCCATTGACTATAATAGTCTATTTTTGCGACTTGCCGCAGCTGAAACCAAACTCTAGCTGCGTCCTGTAGTATTTTCGATGTTACTTTCTTAAAGAATTTCAGGTCACCAGATTTATATAGAAAATATTTAGCTGCGCCTTTCTCTGTAGCTAACATAGAACTAAACATCTCTCCAATCGCCGATCGATCCGGGGAGGAAAATAACATTCTAACATTCTTAAGGTGGAATGTCCATGCATAATTATGGATATCAGGGAGAGTAAGCGCCCCCTTCTCATTTCTCCTGCGCAGTTTCTTCCATGCAATTCTAGGTCCCTTTTGTGCCCAAATAAAAGAGTAAATTTTTTGTTGAAGAATAACCAACAATTTCTTATCCATTTGTAAAGGAATAGAATCATAAAGGAAGTTCGATTTAGGCAAGATTATCATCTTAACCAAGTTGACCCTCCCTATTATTGTGAGAGGAAGATGTTGCCAACCTAACAATAACTTACTACAAGCCGATACCACACTCCTCATATTTACCACTGGTATTTGTTCCAAATCCTGCAAAATTTCTACCCCTTAATACCTCACTGAATTAGTGGTACGCCAGATTCAGATTCCATACCATTGTCTCAGTTTTTTCAGGATTGATGTGATAACCAGAAATCTTCCAAAATTGTTCCGTAATATCTAATAAAGTGGGTAAGGTAGTAGATAAATTCGAAGCATAAACTACAAGATCATCAGCAAACAAAGCAACTTTCTTCTCCCACCCCTTACTACTAAAAGGAGAAATTCTAGAGTCTTGTCTAATCCTCCTAGCCAAGTGCTCTATATACAAATCAAACAGCAGGGGGGAAAGAGGGCAGCCCTGCCTGGTACCCCTAGTAACCATAAAGGTATCTGTTAACTTCCCGTTTACCAAGACCCGTGCCGATGGGGCCTGATAGATTCGTTGCATCGCTTTACAAAATGTAATACCCAAATTATTACGTTCAAGACCTTATTCAGATAATTCCAATTGACTCTATCAAAAGCTTTCATTGCATTGATTGCAATAACTGCCAATGGTTCTCGACATGCAGTGGCTAAATCAATAGCCCCTATTAGATTAAATGTTTGTTCATGCAAGAACCTATTACGAATAAAACCTTTCTGATCAGGGTGGATCAAATCCCTCATCACTCCACTTAACCTATTTGCCAATACTTTAGCATACAATTTATAGTCACAATTTAATAATGATATTGGGCGATATGACTCACATTTCAAAGGAGATTTTCCAGGTTTTAAAATCAGGGAAATAATTGCCTCATACCAAGAAGCAGGCAGAGGAGTTCCTTCCTCAAAAATCTCTGTAAGTAGTTGACTAATTGACAGAACTATAGAGTCACCCAATACCTTATAGAACTCTACAGGAATACCATCCGGTCCTGGCGCTTTCCCCCCTTACACTCTTTTAAAACAGATCTTATTTCTTCCTCAGTGATTGGCCTAGTCAGGTAGGTTTGTTTACTCTCAATAAGACGTTGGAGTGTATCCGTGTCTAACCATTCACCAACTTCGCCATTCCTCACCTCCTTTTCCTCAGTATAGAGCACAGAACAAAACTTATAAAAAGCCTTTTCTATAGTCTCCGACTCAATAAGACTAACCTCCGACTGAATATCCACCAACTCCTTAATACAATTTCTCACCTGGTCTTTCTTAGCCTTCCAGGCTAATAGTTTTCCCATATTTTCTCCATATTCGAAATGGGCTAGTTTGCTTGCCTCCCAACGCTTTGTGATTTTTGCTTGCAATAGGGATTCCAACTGCAACGTCAACCGTCTTCTCCTATCATCCAAACCCTTTTTATCCCCTCTGTCTACCCATTGAGTATCACATGCCAAAATATCCTGCTCTATCCCCTCCAATTCCTCCCTATATAGCTTTCTTCGATAACTAGCCAAACTTATAATTCTTTCCCTCATCACTGCATTGAAGGTATCCCATATTACTATTTTAGAGGCTGATCCCTGATTCAACCTAAAAAAGGCCTCTGTCTCCTTACGAAGACAGCAAAGCTCGATCCAAAGTCCAGCTCATCCCTCCTCGTTCCCGGGGACACCTCATTTTTAAAATCACTGCAGCGTGATCTGACAAGTGGGCCGGTGCATACACAATATCATCCACCAGATCACACACCAAATAATCAACTAAAAAATAGTCAATCCGAGAAGCATGCCCATACAGTCTATTATAAAAAGAAAAGTCCTGCTTCTTCCCCACTCTGAGCCTCCATAGATCACATAATGGAAAGTCTTTCATCATCAACTTAAGATATTTTTGAGATTTCGGAGTACCCGCCGACCTACATTTTGCTGATCTATCTAATGTATTGTCTAAAACTACATTAAAATCCCCAGTCATAATGATAGGATCCGAAAAATTCAAGAGGTGGGAAAAAACTGTTTGGAGCGGTTGTATATTGTCATAATTTGGCCCGTAAAAACCTACCAATGTAAGTTTCCTACCTCCCAACCGCAATCTAAGTATGCTCTATCTGCCTAGCTTATCCGTCATCACCCCAAGTAAATTCGCATCCACCTGATTTTTAACCAAAATTGCAACTCCCTTAGTGTTAAAGTCATGCTTGGTAGCAACACAGTATTGTACCCACTTCTGAGTTTTAAACAATGCTGTACATTCCTCTTTAGTTAAGCGCGTTTCCTGTAAAACGATTACATGAACTGAAGAATCCTTAAGAAACTGCAGGATTTTCCTAGCCCTTCCCTTCACTCATAGTCCATTGATATTCCAAGACATTATTTGTATTGATCCCTTTCCATCTCCCTGGCACCCCTTAACCTCACCCATATGTACTTAGATAAACTGAGGTGTATGAGGATATTTTTTCAATCCCCCCCGCTTCACCCTTAGTGCCCCCCCCAAAAAAGCTACTACACACCCATCTATGTTCTGTGCCCTACCCCCCCCTCCCTGGGAGAACCCTCCTATCTACTAACAGACCTACTGGTCCCATTTAGAACACACCTGAGCCCCCCGGTCTTCCTTACACAATGCCTCCCTTCTTTATTCCTTCTAACAGTTCATCGGCTACCGCAGGGTCCTTGATGTTATGCATTTTGTTATTTTACATTACACACAGGTTTGCCGGGAATTTAAGTTGAGCCAGCGCACCCACTTTTTTAAATTCATCTAAACGTTTTCCCAGCTCCCATTGCCTATTTAGTGTTATCCTAGAGAGGTCCGACCTAATCTCAAAATAGAAATCTTCGACTTCTAAAGTTCTTGCCACCAAGGCCTTTGTAAAAAAAAATTATTTCAGCATAGACGTTTGAAAGTTCACCAAGATCCTCTGCGGTTTCTTGTTGTTAGGATTTCTCTGAAATGGGTCTCTATGAATCCTCTGAATATCCTTCATAATCTCAAACTCAGTCTCATCCAGGGATATTACCCTCTTTATAAGGGAGACCACAAATTTCTTCAGATCCATTCCTTCCGCTCCTTCTGGAACATTTAAGAGTCCTAAATGATTTCTTCTAGAGTTACTTTCTAAATGTTCCAGCTTCTCCTGAAGATCTCGCTCGCTCACCTTTAAGAGTTGAATTTCTTCCTTATTTCTGCTCATCTCACCCTTAATAATCTCCACCGATTCCTCTAAAGCTTGTGTTCTAATTTCCAGGAGGTCTATTTTCTTTTCCAATGATTCACAAGCAACCCTAATATCCCCCTGGTTTGTTTCTGAAATTGCAAAACCTTTATTAATATTATCAGTAAGCAAGGCGAGCATATTCCCCAATGTATTAGACCCTAATACCCCAGCCTGAGCTTGATCGTCTAGGGAAACCGAAGATTCCCTGTTCTCTGAGGGTCTAGACAAGTTAGAAGTTTCATGCGTCTCCACAATATCCTGATTTATACTTTGAGATACCTCCAGGGATGATTCCACCAAGGAAGGGGGTAAAAAACCCTCTGTCTCAGACTCCAAAGCTTGCATGGGTCTAAAACTCACACTCAGTTCTTGCTCCTTCAGAGTGCAAGAAGTGTTAGCAGATACTAACGGTAATGCCCTAAAATAGGCTTGTAGAGAGGGGGTGACTTTAGTACCAACACTTCCCGTTTTACGTTTAATTTTACTCTTCTTAGAGTCCCACACTTCCTCTTTTTCCTGTATACTTCTCAGTCCTTCCAATGACCCCTCCTCCTCCTACCCAGCCTCTAACTTCAATGCTGAGTCTGGCAGTGAACTCAGATTAAAAAAAAGAAGAGTAAATCGTTTTACCTCTTTTGGGAGTCCCCCTGTGCCTTCCTGTGGAGCCTCTTGCCCTCCAATGGTGGCTTCCTTCTTCCTCCAACTGTTTCCCCTGCCTCCAGTGCCTCTGCTGTTGTGGCTGCAGCACAAGCAGTGCTGACTCTGCTCTTGCTCCCCCGGAGGGGAATGCAGGAGATTGCTCGGCGGCTCCTACGGAGCTCCAGGGTGGCACGGATCCAGCTTGCCGCCCCGCCGATATTATTCTTAAATTCCAAAAGGCCCCTGTGCACATCCGCCTTCAAAAAGAACCACTCAATCCTCCGAGCAGAGAAAGGGAACCCTCGCTTGACCGAGGGGGCTCGGGTAGGTGCCCAGCGCGCAGCTGTGCTGCCACGCGCCATGTTCTCCTCACGCACCAAATATTCTTATCTGGTTAACATATCTGGTTTATTATTCAATATTTTACTATTAATGTCATACACGTTTTGTCCTTTGTTAATTCAAAGGTTTGCTTTATATTCAGTTGCTTTTGCTCACTTTGCATGTTTTCCACATACTATTTTAAGAAACGTTTTTGTTTTCATATCAGCAGCTCTTTCCTCTTGGATAACATTCTCTACATTTTGCCCCTTTTGTTTCTCATTTGCAAGAAGATAATACTCTTTCCTCTGTTTCTTTCTTCTTTCAGGTTTGAAGGCATTGTAAATCTCTTATTTTAAGTGTTGATATATATCACTCAGTCATCCAGAAATCCAAAATGTCATATGGCATAGCGCAGTGCTGCATAGTAATCCCCAGTGGTGTGACTAATGGGAAATCATATTGCTGTGGTCCATCTACATTTCACAGGGTTGCATGGTGACTGAGAAAAACACATTTGTATGTACATTTATATTTATATTAGGGCCAATACTTTGGCCCTCTGAGTACTGCCCGAGACTACTGCATGTAGTGCATGTAAAATGATCCTGAAGAAGCATCTTAAAATGTTGCCACATCTGTGTCCACAGCTAAGATAAAAACAAAACTTTCAATGGCACATAACTTAGGTGACCAGTATAAAATGTGAAAATGAGGTCAGTTCGACAAAAAGGCCTACGTTTGCCCTTCGTGTGTATTTTGTTGCTCATTATGCAATGCCGAACGCGAGGGCAAAGATCCTCAAACCGGAGGGCTGTTTTCTAATTTCCAAGCAGGGGCTGTATTACAGAAAGAGCTCCAAGGGTGCAACAGGTGTGTGAGCCCACTTCCTGCACCCCAGGGGGTGCTCTGGTAATGCAGAAGTATTTCCCACTAACTTCTGTGATACACGTAGTGACTGCACATGTAGCACCAGCACAATTCTAAGAGGGCAAACCCCACTGGCAAGGGATCATGGCCCATGCTAATGAGGGAAATACTTTGCCTCTGAGTCTGTGAAATATAGATGCTCCAAAAAAGATGCGATGCTTCTCCTTTGGGGGACCACTGCAATGTGGGGTAGGGGTTGGGGAAGAATTTATATGGACCCCTCTGCCATCCCCTTGCCAGCAAATGCTTTTATTCACTGCACACTCACATGCAGTTGAATGTTTCTCTCCCTTTGAAGTGGAGGCCGGTTACTACGTGCACTTCGAAAGATGGAGTGACTGCTTCCAACAGCCATTCCACGTTTCTCTAATGTGAAGCCCCTAAGGCATCTGTGGGTTTGTGGCTGCCAGGAGAGCAGCGCATTGCTAGTAATGGAGCAGACTGCACAGTTTAAGTAATTGGACGCTTGAAGCTTCCCAGAGGCGCTTTATCTCAGTGGAGTGCTCGGTGAATGCAAAGGCAAAGTGTATACACTCTGCTGCTGCAGACTGGGCACTAGAACAAACTGCTAATGTGTGAGTACTTAGACATATCCAACTGTGGGCTATACGTTTTTCAGTATGGATAACCAGAAAACGTTTTTTTAAAAAGGGTACACTTTATTGTTGGTACAAAAAAACAACTCAGCATTGACATAAATCATTGGTATGATATTTAATGAGTGCAATGCACCTGCTGACAAAATGATGTGTAGGTGAAATAAAAACAAGTAGGATCCATTTAACTGGACTCTGTGTCTACTTTTAGTAAGCATGGCCAATTTTGACACAAAAGGGAATGAAGTAGGAAGTGCATTTACCAATTGCACACTTCTTGGTCTGCTAAGGCAAACAGGAGGATCACAACAATATTTTCATCACCCACACCCAGATATAAGATTACTACCCCACTTCTTCTACTAATTTGAAGCTAGTAACTAGCGTAGTACCTTTTGTTTAAAAAATATAATCCTTTTACAAGGCAAAGAGAAGACCTACCATATTGAAAATATCAACAAAATTGCTTTTTGTTTTAGCGCTTAAAGCAATATTACTTTTAAACCCAATTACACTGGATTCTGCTTCTTTATCTTCTGGGGAATGTTGATATTAGGGTCGAGTGCACAAGTGTTCTAGCCTATTGTAATCTCTCTTTTTAACCACGCCCACTCTTGCTGTTCATTCTTAGTGTTGTGTTTTATTATCTTGGAGTGCGTGTTCAATTATTTTGTGCCCAGGCCTGCTCCAGTTACGTCTGTGTGAAGAGATTGTCTCTGAGTGTACGGATTTAACCCCTTGTTCGCGTGTTCTCTAGTTAACGGAGCCCTCAGCAGCACAGCATGTGGCCTGTCTTCAATAGAGTTATTTGTGTTTATCGTGGCGCTCTTATAGCCCACATCTGCAAACAATGTTTACTAATCTTGTTGCTGTCATTTTTGCTGCTATGAACAACTACAAGCTCCAGTCTTTACCAATAGACAGGCCGTGTCACCATCGTACCTTGAAGTAATACCATACATATGCACGTACATCCCTAAACTGTCTGCAGCTGCCTCTTGTGGCCTGGAGAAACATTTTGGAATTACCAGGGAAAAAATTGGCAATTCTCTGAATTATTACAGTCTTTCTCCTGGTCCCAGTTTTTACCCCTGCTTTATAGTTGGGGCCATGATGTTAAATATCCAAGGAAAAATTGTGGTAATGGCTGTGTCGATTTTACCACTAAACACAACCATTTCTGCAACGGGTTGGCTTTCTATCGAGATTTTTGGAAATAAATAAAAGAAACATTGTTTCCATTGGTGATTACTGAAATATTCCCCAGCCTTTTACTGGCTGCCACAAATTCCAGAGACTTTTCCATAGATTGTGTGTCCAGTATTAAAAGCACCCTCCCAGGTAATTCCAGACATGTTTCAAACATCAGGAGAAGGAGAAATTGTAACTGACCCAAAAATCGCTCATTTTTAAGGCCAATGGAATTATATGGTAGTAAAAGATGAAATTATAAGATAGGGTTGACCAATTTATGTGGCAAGAAAAGTTCGGTTATGAATTTACAATGCCAACAGCTCTTACTCAAGAAAATGCAAGACCTATTGCATTGCAAATGTTTGTTGTCTGTGGAGTTCAGCTGAATCAGAATTATAGAAATCAGGATGCGCTGGTTAAGACTGCGGAAAGTAAATGCCATTGGGATAACACACTCCAATGTTTTTTTACATTATGCATTTATTATTACTCTCTACGAATTTGAACACTTGAGGCAGGGAAAGTAAAGTAATTTCCCAAGAATCACTCAATTCTAAGTCAAATACCAAACCTTGAATCCAAATTCTAATGTTTCTAGTACTACATCTACAGTGCAAAATTTCATCTCCTCGCCATGTGTGTTTGACCTATAAAATAGAATGTTATCCAAGATATCATAGTACTTTATCATTTGGAAACATAACCCGGTCCAAGATGATACTGCTTAGGAAGTGCTGAAAAGGTGAGCAGCTGATTAAGAGAAAGAAACACAAATGACAAAATGAAAAGAAGGGTCACATCTCTTTTCAAATAAAAGACCCCTGAAAGGTTAATAATTTGTGTGTTCACATAAGCAGCACTAGGGTGACTACCCCACTTCACATCATCACAGACATTTCATCTAGTTCTGAACGTACTGATTATTGCTATCCGGTGTGCTGGACTAACCAGTTCATGGGAAGGAAATCAAGACTACAGCGCCCAGATTGAACTAGTCTCATACATTAAAGCCATGACTGCAAACTGTATCCATGATATAGAGACAAGTGTTTACCCCAAGCAGCACAAAGATCAAAGGGTTGTTCTTCATTTCACTTAGATCAACTTCATCAGAAACCATCAATGCATGACTGACAGTTTATAAAACATTTCAGTGCTAAAAGGGAGGGTAACAAACTGAAATAGAGAGAAACACCCCTCAACACAAACAAATCATCATAACTGTGTTTAAAATGTACAGCCCTGTTTCAGGTAAGCAAGAAAAGGTGAAGTCATTTGAAATAATCTGTTTCAGGCAAGGAACAAAAAAATAAAGTCATACGAAATAATCCTTAACAGCTTGTAACAGACAAACAGGTAAATGAACATGGAAAAGAGCAAAAAATAGGAGGAAGGCAAAAAAGCCGGGGATGATCTTGCAGAAAGGGCCAAGTGCAATACTGAGTTCAGTGAATTGCACCTTCTAATAAAAAAAAAATCAGATGAAAGGATAACTTGCTCATACCAAGTCAGTCTGCTATTTGTCAAATGCTTGTTCTCATTAACAAGATCTCAACTGAGTAAGGGACTTAATAATCTTTGCCCCATCACCAGTCCTTCATGCTGTTCAATAGCAATACAGACAGCTCCAACTGACTACAAACATCTTGAAAGATATACATCTACTGGATTCAATACAGCTGAATGGTGTGCAATTAGACACATTAAACCACCATGTCTTTGAGTCAGGACAGATAATCAATGTCCACTCTGCTGATCATAATAGAAAAGTATATTCTGGCATTTCCAGTGCTTGTGCATGGCATAGGTTCTCTCTAACCCCTTTCATGCTCAATGCAGTCTTTGTCAAATGGTACTGGATCTTGCATATCACTGTAGGTCAGTCTTACTAAAGGCTTTGCAATCAAGAAAAAGTTTAAAATCCATTAACAATAGTAGCCAACAATTCTAAGGAACATCCAAACTTTTCTCTGGGTAGTTGGTGGGCTCATTTTCAGAATACAGAAACCCATTCTGTTGAGGTTTTACTCATACCTTTTTTCAATAGGGTGTCCAAGGTAGATCACTTCTTTTTTGTTGGTGAGACCTTATGATCACTGTCAGCTAAATTGTTCAACAAGGCAATTGTATCATGTTTACAGTCCTCATTTGTTTTAGATGTCACTGACAAATCATCGCTTTATGGAACTAAGGCTGAAATACAGGCCAACCTCAATTTCCTTAGCCCTTTATTCAGGATTTGACTAAAAACTGAAGGACTTCAGTATACCCTTGTGGAATCCTATGACACATGAGAACTCTATTCTGGAATTGAAATGCGGAGAGATACCGGCTTTAATAATGCAAAAGGATTGGGGAGTTTGCTTGGCATTAGTCAATGATTGTATTCTATTCTGCATCTGATGGAATATTGAACAAACACACTGCTTGATTCTCCACCACAGGACAATGTGGGCTGACAGTTTTACATTTCTTGCACAAATCCTCAACATTGCACCACTTGCCACTAGGTTTCTTTATCCTCATCACAAAGAGTTGCAAGAACTATCAAGTAACCCCTGGAGAACTGTCTGCTCCAATCTTTTTTTCAATCATCAGCTTCTTCTGTCTTCTGCATCTTTTGAAGGTCTATACTGTACAGGTTAGTTGTAGTAAAAATTGCATCTGATGAAACCTTTATTTTACCTGCTTCAGCACTTTTTATCTATCTAATTTCTTTTCTTGTAATCTCATACCGCAACCTTGACCGAATGTCTTAGATTCAGAATGAGGTAATCTTTTGTTACAGTCAGGAATAATTGGACTCTAGTGTTCTGTGCCTTTATTTTAGACACTGAGGCCCTCATTACTTGTGTGGTGGTTTCAAGACCGCCACATTACGACAATGGTGGAGCCATCATGGTCAGACCGATGGCACTGCCAGGTTGCCGCCAGTCGACAGCCTGGCAGTCTCGGCGGTCGTAATCCACCAGGGCAGCCAGTCCTCCCAGGACATCCCAGTCACCCCATGACTTACGGGCAGTAAAAGTTTGACGGGTGCTGCCGCACCTGACGCACCACAACATACGTTAATGTTGTGGTGAGTTTCCCGCTGGCCCAGCCAGAAACTCGTAATAGGGCCCACGGAGGGACGGATGCATAGGCGGTCATCCCGACACAGGACTTTGGCAGGCGGCATCCACTGCCCCACAAAGTCATAATGAGCCCCACAGTCTTTATTTGTGTTTCAATCTTAACACCACCCATTATGCAATAAGTCTGCCCAGCAAATTCACAGGTTTTGGATCACACAACATGAAATAGTGTTTATTTTCTGTTGGAAATGGCCTTTCTGCAGGGTCACTCCCAAACGTTTTGTCTTCTTCCTTCTCTTTTTCTGACTTCATTTTTGTTGGCTTTAGGGCTCTGCGCACTTTACCACTGCTTATCAGTGCTAAAGTGAAGTGCTAAAGTGAAGTTAAAACATGGTGACATTGGCTCATACCCAATTGGCATATTTAATTTACTTGAAAGTCCCAAGTCAACTGCACTACATGTGCCCAAGGATTGTAAGTTAAATGCTGCTAGTGGGCTGCAGCACTGGTTGTGCCACCCACATAAGTAGCCCCCTAACCATGTCTCAGGCCTGTGTGTGCAGTTTCACTGCCACTTCGACTTGGCATTTAAAAGTACTTGCCAAGCCTTAAACTCCCCTTTTTCTACATGTAAGACACACCTAAGGTAGGCCCTAGGTCACCCATAGAGCAGGGTGCTATCTAAATAAAAGGAAGGACATGTACCTGTGCAGTTTATATGTCCTGGTAGTGTAAAACTCCTAAATTCGTTTTACTCTGCTGTGTGGCCTGCTCCTTTCATAGGATAGCATTAGGGCTATCCTCATATACTGTTTGAGTGGTAGATCCTACTCTGAAAGGAGTAGCCAGGTCATATTTAGTATGGCCAGAATGGTGATACAAAATCCTGCTTAATAGTGCCGTTTATATTACTATTTTAGAAACGCTACTTTTAGAAAGTGAGAATATTTCTTCACTCAAATCTTTCTGCGCCTTCCAATCCACGTTTGGCTAGGTTCAGGTGACAGCTCCCTTGTGCATTCACTCAGACAACCCCAAACACAGGATGCTCAGTCACACTTGCACACATCTGCATATTGAATGGGTCTTCCTGGGCTGTGAAGGTGGAGGGCCTGACCCTTACATGTCAAAGGACAGTAGCCTGCTCTCAAACCAAGAACTGCCACACCCCCTACTGGGACTTAGGCAGACAGGATGGAACTGAAAGGGGACCTTGTGCACTTCTAAGCCACTCTTTGAAGTCTCCCCCACTTCAAAGGCACATTTGGGTACTCAAGCAAGGTCTCTGACCCTACCAACTCAGACATTTCTGGGTTAGACACTCTACCTCACAGACACTTCCTGCAGAAGAAAGCCTGAACTAGAACCTGCAACCTGCCAAGAAGAACTGCCCAAAGGACTCACCTGGACTGCTTTTCTGAGAAGGACTGCTGCCTTGCTGTTGCCCTGCTGCCTTGCTGCTCTCTGGCTGTGCTGCGAAGTGCTCTCCAAGGGCTTGCCTCCTGTTCCTTGAAGTCTCAGGGCCAAAAAGACTTCATCTCTGCAAAGAACTCCTTGTGCAGCGAAAATCGACACACAGCCTGCATCGGGTGAAAAATTCACCGTACACCGAACCGGAATGATGCAGCCCAACTTCGCAAGGAGAAGATAGATGCAGCGCCAGTGTTGGGACCAGAAATTTGACGCATGGCCCACTGGATCGATGCAAAGCCGAGCCAGAACGACGCAGCCCGACTTCCTGAGAGGAATAGACACATCGCCTGCCATGCAGTAGAAATTTCCACGCATCGCCCACCGGATCGACGCAGCACCTGCGACTTCGTCCTGCAAGCGCCGGATTTCAACGCATCATCCTCAGGGTGTCCGATAACCCCGCAGCCCAAAGAGGATCCAAGTGCGCACGCAGGAAATCGACGCAAAGTCTTCCCTGTGCGGAATATAAATGATGCATCGTCTGTGTGCTGCGGGAGAAATCGATGAACACCTCCCTGTTTTCCACGCATCTCGTCCTCTGCGGTCCCTTGCAGAGAATTTGAAAGCAAACTAGGTACTTTGTGCTTGTAAGAGACACTTTTTGCTCTTTGAGAGACGAAAGACACTTTATATAATTTTTGCAGGGATATTTCAACGTATACTTATTGCATCTTGACTGTTTTGACCTGCATCTTATCAGATAAATATTATATATTTTTCTAAACACTGTGTGGTGTATTTTTGGGGTGTGCTACTGTGTTATTGCATGATTTATTGCACACATACTTTACACATTGCCTTCTAAATTAAGCCTGACTGCTCAGTGCCAAGCTACCAGAGGGTGGACACAGGATAATATGGATTGTGTGTGACTTACCCTGACTAGAGAGAGGGTCCTTGCTTGGACAGGCAGTAACCTATCTGCCAATCAAAGACTCCCATTTCTAACATTTTTCATTTGACCAAATCTAGCTGGGCCATATGCTGTATCCTGATTAACAATTTGTTTATTACTAATCCCTCTAATCGGAATTTCTCTTCCCGAGATTGGTAGGTTTGAGACTTCCACACAATAAACTGTAGAACCGGTAAACCCCGGTATTAATCAAAAATGAAATGGATGGCCATTGGCTTCTCTATCAGCATATGGCGCACTTTGCTGGACCTCTAAGACTTTTCTTAGAGATCATTGTGAGTGGCTTCCTACGGAATCATTATTAAGAATCAGTGATTTCTGTTGGTACCCTGCATTTTATGACATCTTGTCTCTGATCTTTTGCTGCAATCCAGAGCAGAAAGCATCTATATTCAGAATGATTTCTGATTCTGCATACTTTGCATAGAATTTGAAACAGTTGGGACCATCATGTTTCTCTCAATTTGGGAAACAGCATCACTTTGAATTCTATTTAGATTCTGGCAACTCTCACTTTTCCACTGCCTGATTTTCCCACTAAAGCGATAAGTAGTGTTTCCCTTCATCATTTCAATACCCACACTCTTTACATCATTGTTCACCATTCCTTTCCCACAACCTTGCATTTGCATCCTTCCATTGCTCATTGCTGCACCCTGCCGCTGATTCATCCCGTTCATTCCAGACTGAGCAAAGTCACAATTCACATTTGAACCCATTTGGTTCTGAGATCCCTTTTCAAATTGCTTTGTCTGAGCAATCATTATCTTCGCCTTTATCTTTTCTTACTTTGCATCAAAATAATCACTGCTATGTTTAGTCAGTGTCAGTGTTCTTTGTCTGCCAGCACAGTTCACTATGCTGTTTATGATTACTAAGCTCTACTCACAAACCAATGACAAAAGCAGAAAAAACACTGACACCATCTTTCTTGGGGATATCAACTCCACTGTGCTTCTTAAAAAATTGCATGAGCCTCTCATAAAAGGCATGTACTCTCTCTTTCAGCTTTTCTGAAGTTCTTAAAGGTTTTACCCATTTAAAATCCTTTTCAGACACTCTCTTATTTAGATACTAATCAATTGTTGGTCCTCAGAAGGAGCATTATTAGCTAGGCAACCACTGCCTTACACTCTGCCCATATGTCACTAGGAACCAGGATTTCGATAATAAATTCAACTATGTCCACAGCATGTGTGATGTGTGCATCAATCTATGCACATCCTTGTTCCGTCTCTCTGGTTCCTCTTGCAATTTAGGGAAGATTATAGTTTATAGTCAAAGCATAAAGATCAACCTTGTCTATGGCACATGCACAAGATTCCCTTCCACATAAAAAACACATTCCTGTTCCAAACTCTGAGTCACTTGCCATTCCCCTTCCTTTGACTTCTGCTCCCTTCATTTTCTTTTTACTTAATATCCCCTTCTTCCATCTCGCTTTGTATTTCTTCAAGTAACTCCAATGCCTTGTTTTTTCAATCAAATGTTTAATATGAGGTCTCAAAGTCATCAATTCCATTTTTTAATCCTATTATGAGTCAAATCCATTTTATATTTTTCACATTTTTTTATTTTGCTGATGGCCATTCCACATTCATCAGCTAGCTCCTCTAATTTCTCATGTGCTAAGTTTGCATATCTGACTGCTTCTTTATTGAAAAATGTCATCAGCATTGCATGTAAATAGCCAGTTACAATCAACATTTCATCAAGCTCAATTTTTAAAATGCCAACAATAACTTTAGGAAGCTCTTCAACCATTAGTATTCTCTCCGGTGAATCGACTTGAGCCTGGGCAACAGGATGGATATCCTTACTAGTGCTAGGCATCACTGTCATTGCCACC